>NW_027660117.1:1200000-1800000 GCF_963210335.1 Falco punctatus
TAAGGATCAAGGGGCTGGTTTCTTTCTACTCTCTTCCCCAGATGAGTGCAGTGTTACTGCAGTAAACCGTTCATGTATTCTGTTACACTTGAACTATGAGTGCAGCAATGATACGGTGCCGGGAGTGAAAGAAGACAAGTTGCTTATTTTGGGGTTTTTTCTTTTATTCTTTAGAAAAGCTTTAGAGCTTCATTAACAATTTTAGTACTGTAATGATTATCAAAATGAAATGTTGTTTTCTCTATGTGATTACATTGGATTTATTTGATCCCTCAAAGTGAAGGTTCTGCTGGTGGCAGAACAACTTGCTTCTGTTCTATATATGTATCTAAAGTGCATGTTCACAGCTGTTCCACCTTTCTGACAAAGTGCATGATGTCTTGTGCCAGAAGCTTTGGTTCCTCAAAGGCAGCAAAATGCCCTCCACGTGGCATGTAAGAGTAAGTGATGATGTTCTTGAAGACCTCCTTTGCCCAGACCCGTGGTGTATGTACTAGCTCCTGAGGAAAAAGCTGCAGTCCCTGTGGGAACATACACTGCAAACCTAGAGGACATTAACTAAGTGCCTTTTTGAAAAAAGTCCTGGGGAAATTCTATAAAAACCTCCTGACTCTAGTAATTGCCACAGTCAGCTGGCAGAGCTTCACCGCAGCGACACATTTTGTGGTTTGTACTCTGCTGAAAAGCTTTGCTTGTATTTGAGTCTCCTTGAGTATGAGAATATTATACCCAAAAACGTAAAGTAGAGCCAACTTCGCACACGGTTCAATCTTGAAACGTTTCCTATTTTTAAACTTACCTTGTTTTACAGTTTTGCGATAAATGGCAAGACGCATCACCTCTTTGTGACAGTCAGAAATGAGCCTGCTCAAGTTTACTTTAGAATTTATAGTACCAGCGTAACGAATGAGTTGAGGAAAGGTAAGCTGGCTCGGTCTACAAAGGAAAAGACTCTTCTATTTGTTTGTGTGATCAATCACATGGAATTCCGTTCTGCAGCATTTTCTGGTCAGCCTCTCTTATAGTCATCTTAAAGTCAGTGGCTGTTAGAAGGTGCTTGGTTTGTTAGAAGGTACTGCTCTCCAGATTGCTTCCCCAAGTTTGTGCTTAACACTTGCAGTCGTTAGTTTTATCCACCACTAAGCCGTATGCTTCCTAATTCAGTTTAAACGTCTCTCTTGGAAATGCTCCTGATTTTCTGTTTTGTTTTAACTGAACTGAGCCAGAGATCACATTTGTTTGGTGACTAAGTATATAGACCTGTAGTTTGAACACAAGACTGAATATAGTTTGATATGTCCGCTGCATTGTCTTGGCTACAAGCTACTTTGTGTGAATTACAGGTTCAAAAGAAAAATGACTCAACTATTTTTATCAAAAGAAAATAAGAACTTAGATTATTTTTTTTAACAACTTAAGTTTGCTGTTTTAAAGTAATCTAAATGTTTATACAGGCAAACGTGGTTCAATCTCATTTGCAAATCTTTCTTACACCTACCACTTCATTACCTGGCATCACCTGTTAGACCAGGGTCCTTGGAGATGTTCTCCTTGTAGAATCGCATTGAGGACACAATGGAGGATGTCACGCAATAAATCATCACATTGGCCAAAAGCTCATCAAGAGTGTATTTGCTATTGATAGAAAAAGATGAAGACGTTTCATTGGAAGCTGTTTCTCAATACGCTATATTGGGCTCATGCCCTGAAGAACAGTTGTTCTTGTTCTCCACTTGTTTTCAAGCAGCAAATTAATTGGCACCCATGTGCCCAGAGCAAAACTGCCCGGTGCTGAAGCAGTAGTTTGCAGGCAGTCTGCTGTGAGTTTACACTACTACTTGTCATGTGTAACCTTTCATGCTCAAAATTCAGCTTTGGCCAGTCTTTTACCTATCTCCTCATTAGTTACCATTGCTCATTCTTTTAATGAGTCCTCTCATGGAAGAGCACCTGTTTTCTTACCTTTCCAAGCCTCCATCATCTTTATGCAGAAATGATTTATCTCTCCAGGTAGAGAATTTTTCCAATATATATGCAGCAAGCCCCCCAGGGGAGTCATTCAGTCCACAACCTAATTCAAGAGAAGAAGAGAACCATTGCAGTTGCCTGGCATTGCAAATACTTCAGTGGGAGTTAAACTGGACTTACATCAATTCTTCAGAGTTTTCTATGAGAATTCAGTAAAGAGTGCGTTTTACTAGCCCTGGTAGTACTTTATTCTTGAAAAGTTCACCCCAATGGAATTTTGGCTATAACTGACAGCACTATAAAGTTGAGCAATTCCTATACAAAAGAAAATAGGAGTTAAGAAAATCCTCTGGGCTTCTTGGTAATGTGTGGCAGAAAGAGCAAATTCAGATGTAAAGGGATTACACTCTGAAAAGAAATTTCAGATAAACTGTTTGGGAGCACTGTCCTGCTTAGGATGGCTAACTGGGACCCTGAGTGCTGTTCACTTTCTATGTAATTTAAACAACAGTGGAGTGTTGTGTATCTGCTATCTGCTCCTGCCTTTGGGGAATGCTAACAAACATTATAAACACAGCATATTATATCTGTGTTTTAACCTGTAAAACGGGTGGGGATTACTTCAGCAGTGGTAGAGCTTGCCTTGGGAAAATTCCTGTACCACACTCTAGGCTGTAGTTTTACAGTATCCTTAGAATTGCCTACTCTCAAGTGTATTTTAGTGTGACTTTAGCACTGAATGACTGCGTAGAAGATGATGCACAATGTGATTTCAATTTAATAGTGGACATAGTTAATGCAAAGTAAGTTTGTGCATTGGCACAACAGTTTCCCTGTGCTGTCAGGCCTAAAGTGATTTGCTACACATCAAAGTCATGTAAATGCTTTGACCAGCAAAGGTAGGGCAGGCTAAAATGTGCCAGCTAACATATGACCCATCTGGAGGTGAGCATTTTCTGAGCTGAAAGCTGTCTCCGAATCACTGTATTCAACTTTCATGGACTGGATGCTCAGAAATACCAGTCTTGTTTGCAGCTTACTAATGATTCAACCTGTACACATCTTAGGTACCACAGCTTCTGGTGAGTGAAAATACTGTAGCTTTGCTTTAAACCTGCCTAATGAGAACTAAACTGATAATATAGATATTTTTTGAGACTAAGCAGGGAATATGTATTTTTTCCCCCTATTTATTTTCTGCCTTTCACAGTGTGCTACAAAATCCCTGCTCTTCTTTTTTTCCAGGTTAAAGAGTCCTAGACTACGTACAGTGCTTGTAGGGAAGCTGCTTGGTCACTTTAGGGTTCTTTTTCTCCCCTTCTTGTATTCTTTTGATTATAAAATATATTAATGAAACAGGGGTGGAACAGATTCTAAATATCATGGATTTAGTGTTTTGTCTTACTCTCTTTTTGCTTTCTTTAAGAGTTTGTAAGATTCTCTTAAAGTCTGAGCTGGCTGACGTTTCAAAGCACTGTCCTTGACTCTTGGATTCTCTCACATAGCAGCAACCAAACTAGAGCCCATTGTGATTTTCTTCCTCTGCTTAAATTGCTTTGGTCTTTGTTGACATCAGTTTTTATTGGCCAGTTTAATCAACCAGTCACTTAACTGCAGAGAGTTACCAAACCATTTATCTTTAGATTAAACCAAACCCTGGATAGGTGTCAGATTTTCACTTAACCATTAACTTTTATCTGTAGAGAAATTAAGATCATATTGAAAGGTACGGGTGCCAGCACAGATTTTTGTGATACTCTCTCTCCCCTGGAACTTGCTTACTTATTTATATTCATGAATTCTCATGTTAACTAGTTATTAACCCATGAACTTTATCTTTTTCTTAAGGCAGTTTAATGTCTTTAAGAACACTGGGGGAAGGAACCTCAACAAAAATTTTTTTGGAAATTAAATATGTTCCATTACTAGATCCACAGCTTCTTGATCCTGCCAGAGCTCTGATATTTGAAGCGTGATTTCCCTGTGATATTATCACCTGTAAATGAATTCTCCTTTTAAAAACATTTCTGATAGTTTTCTGATCAGACACTAGACATACTGGTCTTTGTTTTTCTGGGGGCTGTCTTCATTGTTTGGCTTTTGAAAAGAAAACCCCAAAAACCCCAACCTGGTATCTGGTTTGTCTCCTTTTATTTCTCTGATATTGCAATCAGTTCAAGCAACAGACTAGGCATTAGCTGACGTTTCACTTTGAGTTTCCTCTTTTCCAGTTAAATGCCAGGATGGGGTGCTATTCCTTCTATGGTCTCCGTACCTGACGCCAGTCTGAGACAACTCTGCTGTCTTTCCTGATGAGGGTTTATTTCAATAAAGGAATACCCCATAATCTTTGATAATATTATACAAATAAATCATGTAACTTTTCTGAGATGGCCATACCTTTCTTCAGACTCCTTATCTACTGGTCCCACTACATCATGCTTCTGGCTTCAGGCATTATGGCTGTGTCTACCTTTCTGCAAGTTTCACATTGCACTTGCTTATGGTATTTTTCTTGTTTTCATCCACATTTATTTCTAGAAGCTTCAATGTCAGGGTCCTGTGCTTTACTTTAAGAGGCTTTTTGCAAAGGGTTTCTTTGCCATAGAGAAGTGGTATGCCATTTAACAGACCTTGAAAAGTGATATTTGTAGTCTCCGTCTTTCTTTAAGCGGTTCCTTTTCACTTCCTTTTACACAGCTCTTGTCCCCATGTCTTGCATTCAGTCACCAGAATTCATTGCTTCTCAGACATGGTTGGCTTTTGTTCAACTATGTGTTTATACGCCTTAAGCAGTCAGTATACAAAGTTCATAGAGATATAGAGAAGGTTCATTACCTGCAGTGTCTGGTTTGGTGGCTTGGATGTGTAAGTATCCAGACTCTCGCAATAGTTCATGTATATTCTTCTGGATGAAAGGATACATACGTCGAACATCTTCCCTAGTAAAGCCTATGAGCCATGGTATATAAGCCCCAAGCATCACGGAAATCATCCTTCTCAAACCTTCTCTGCCAGCGAAGATAAGATTCACAGATCTGAAATCAAGTTAATGAATAGAAGGTTAAATCAAGCCATTTTCTGTTTCCAAATTTTCTAGAAAATAAGTCTGACGGGAGCTGTAATAGAAGCATTTCACTAAGCCAAATACATAAGCCCTTCACATTTATCGTGATTTCCAAAAAAAATTTGGGAGAGTTAAAAATGGTACAGCTGGTGCCATCTCCATCCAGGAAAGTCCTATACTTCGTGGTACTGATCAGCTGCTGAAAGGCTGAGCTCCTTCCTTTTCTCCCTGCCAATTTTAAATTTATCTCCTTCCTGATTTAGAATGATGATCCTTGAGGTCTCAAATCAAAATGCAGCAGAGCTTACTTCCATGCCTAGTGAAAGAGAAGCCAAACAGCACTCCATTTTTCTCTGTACAACTCTTCCCTAGATAAGGGAGGCCAACAGCATCCTGGCTTGTGTCAGAAATTGCGTGGCCAGCAGGACAAGGGCAGTGATGCTGTACCCAGCACTGGTGTGGCTGCACCTCGAATACTGTGTTCGGTTTTGGGCCTCTCACTACAAGAAAGATGTGTCCAAAGAAGAGCAACGGAGCTGGTGAAGGGTCTAGAGAACAAGTCCTATGAGAAACAGCTGAGGCAACTGGGCTTGTTTAGTCTGGAGGAAAGGGGGCTTGGGGGAGACCTTCTTGCTCTCTAAAACTACAGGAAAGGAGGTTGTAACAAGGTGGGTGTTGGTCACTTTTTCCCAGGTAACAAGTGAGAGGATGAGAGGAAATGGCCTCAAGTCGTGCCAGGGGAGGTTCAGATGGGATATTAGGAAAAATTTCTTCACTAAAAGGGTTGCCAAGCATTGGAACAGGCTGCCCAGGGAAGTGGTAGAGGTATTTAAAAGGTGTGTAGATGTGGCACTTAGGGACCTGGTTTAGCAGTGGACTTGGCAGTGTTAGGTTTATGGTTGGACTCAATGATCTTCAAGGTCTTTTCCAACCTAAATGCTTCTATGATTCTATGAAATTTAGAAAGCGTGAGAAGGCAAATACCACTGTCAATGCAAAGCACGTGAATATGACTGAATGCACAGGGGTGGGGATACCCCTGGAGAAAACAAAGCAGAAGGCGATGAGAGGCAGGGCAAACAGAAGGCAGGACCCGGACCGTGGAGCCAGAAGGTAGGGTAAGAACTGGAGAAACCTTCTCTGCACTGATTCCCTTTGCTACTCACTGTGGCAGCATCTGGGCCATGTTTGTGGTAATAAGAGATCCCCAGTCTTCTCCCTGTAGGTAGTATTCTTTGGAGCCCAATCTATTCATCAGCTTATGAAATTTCCGAGCAGTTGCTTTGCTGTCAAAGCCTGTAGGTAAAGAGAAACAGAGGAAACCTGTTTGTCTTGGTGTATCATCCCCTGGCCAAAGATCATGGTCTGACAGAGGCACATGAGTATGCTGCTGTGTAAAGGCACAGTGTGCTATGCTGCTCTGCCTTGCTCCTTGGCAATACAGTGAACACAAGATGGAAATTCAGTGGAAAGTGGATAAAGTGGATAAAGTGGAAAGCAGACCTGGTTTCCAGCTACCATTACCTTCCAGATCTCCACAGCCAGCCCCAGAGCCTCAGCCACATGGGTGTTAGTGCAGAGCCAAGCATCTGCATTCACAAACTGCATTCCCTGGTGAGGGCCAGGGATGACTGAGGCTCCAAGAACCTGGCAATTCCAACAGCGCCTTTTCATCGCTCACCTTTCTGGTGTGGTGCCTCAGAGAAGCCATATCCTGGGATGGATGGGCAGATGACCTCAAACACCATGTCACCCTCATTCAGGCCATGCTCAGCTGGCTCTGTGAGTAGAGCGATGGTCTTGTAGAACTCGTAGAAGGAGCCAGGCCAGCCGTGGACCATCAGCAGAGGTTGAGCAGCTCAACTGTGAGGGACATAGGAGGGCTTCACGTGGATAAAATGGATATCAATCCCTGCCACACATCCAGACAGATAAATTAAAGCCTTAGTTCCATCACAGTTTCTGTTCCAAACTCTGAAGAAGGAGGGTGGCAAAACTGTGATTAGCATTCACAGCAGAAGGTACACAATCAACCCATGGCAAGAAGATGCCTAGCTGAAAGGACATGCCTGGTATTTTACCTGTGTCTCATCTTTTACTTACAGACAGAGGTATTGATCCCAGTCCCAGTTACTGGGGTCACAGGAGACTGAGCATCCACCTCCTGAGAAATTGGTCTTACAGTATATAAGTACAGCTGCACTTCAATGAATAGCATAATGCAGCTAAGACACGTGCAAAAACATGACTAAATTACAAAATGTGTGGGTGATAAAAAGAGAAACATGGAAAAAGTAAGCGCAGGATATAAGTTTAACCTGCAGATCACTTATCTAAAGTCTGGCTAACCTCACCTGGCTAAACTGGGTGGTGGTGGTGGATATTCCAACCTCAGGGCCTGGGTAAATTTTACAGTTTTCAAAGGTGGCTTCAAGGCAATAGCAGAAGAAAACCTCGTTGTTATTTAGTGCAGGTTCAGAGCCAGATGAAGCCCATCTTCAAGCAGATCTAATCTTATCACCACTGTGCAATGATCTTAATCTATAGAGGGTTACTAATAACATAGCCTCCACTACTGATCCTTCATTAAGCTGTTATGCACACTGTTGTCTTAATAGAGTAACCTCTTAAAGCCCCCCATTCTCTCTGTGCATTTCAGAGTGAGACCTGCTCAAGCCACAGAGACCCCCTCACCTTCAATGGTGGTTCGGAAATGGGGATATTTGTTCAGGATTTCCACTTGCTTGCGCCGGTCAAACGGGTTCCTCCAGTAGGCCACCACCTTCTGCAGGTAGCTGGAGGTGAAGCCGTAGCGGAAGGCAGCCCCTTCCAGCTGCGGTGTGTAGTGGGCCTGCTCCAGGCGGCGATGCAGGTCCTGCGGACAGGAGCTCTTGCAAGGCTGGCCAGATGCCTGCATGTGCCCTATGCTAAGGCAGGCATGAACAGGCTCTCCTGGCTCCACCGGCTTCTGTGTCTCTCTCTGGGACACCACAAGCCCTCCTGAAGCAGTGCCATACTCTGTATAACTTCCTGAATCATTTATATGGAGAATATATTTCTCTACAGGTTAGCAGTTCCCCTAGGGCACCCAGGAGTAGTGGGTTCTACGCTTGCCTTACTGCTAACTCGCTTTAGGGTTTTGGGCACTAGGAACTTGCCAGCACTGCCAGCTGAGAGAAGAATAAGCAGCTCAGCCTGTGCTACCGACTGCTAGTTGGCCAGATAATTAGTGACAGGCTTGTAGGGACAGAAGGAAGGACCCCATCCTTCTTCACCCTTCCAACCCTGTCCTCTGCGGAAGCCCCTCAGTCCTGCCCTACTGGTGCCTTTGCTATCCCGGTGCCCTCCCACCCCATTCCACCACTGCAGACCTGCTGTCAAATTCTGCTGCTCAAAGCATGGCCTTTCTGCAGGAGCAGCCCCAGGTTGCATTGAGAGTCTGTGGTCTCAGAAAGCGTAAAGACATTGCAGTGAATCTGAGCTCAAATCCCATTCATAAAGGGCAGTGAGCCAGAGCATCATCTAACGGACCTGCGCTGGCTATTGCCCCCAAGGCATCACCTCAAAGCAGTAAGGTGGGTGATGAACTGGCTCCACCTCGCAGCTTTCTGCCCCTCCTTACCTCCCAGGCACGGGCACCTCAATTTCTTTGTCAGATGTTTCAGTCTTGAAGGGACAGATACTTTCATCTTCTTTCCCTTTTAGAGGTCTTTCATCTGAGCCCCACCATCCATTGCCCATTTCAATAGTCTTGATCTTGTGTCTAGACCTCAGCCAGTAAACCAGCATCCCTCCAACGCCCAGAGCGGCCACAGGGACCAGGACTGCATTCCTCTGAGAACATTCGAATGACCTGGGGAGGCATAAAATTGTTTGCGCCCAACAGAAGTGTCAAGGGTAAAGGGACTATGCTGAGGCTTGTAGTCACATTGGTTGGACGTGAGTAACAAACCCCATGCAGTCAGCAGGGGCTGGGTGTTTCTGTTATTTTTGAAGATCGCAGGCAGGATTTGTGGCAGGGTTACATCTACCAGTGTTTCTTAGGGACCTTAAGCCTTTGCTGATCAGGACTTGTTAATCACAAGGCTTCTCTGTCCCTCTCCTTATGTACCAGGTGTGCCCTGGGAGACAAGGATCAGTAGGATCTGGATCTATCTGTTTTAAGGCAGGTACTGAAGTGAATGGGATAGTAGCACCTGGACAGCTTCAGGAATAAAAACTGCACAGAGTGGGCTGAGGAGCAGAGACAAGAGTTTTCAGCTGCTGGAGACAGCTGGATGTGCTAGACATGCCCCTTGACTGTGCTACATACATAGCTCCCCTACAGATTCAGTCATCTTTTAGGGCAACGCTAGCCCTCCACCATAGCTGTCCATAGGTAAAGGTCTCAACTTGTCTGTCTGGTGCCTCTTTTTCTTACCTAGACAGCAAAGTTTCAGACTTTCTTGAGGTGTGGGAGCTAAGGCGCCAGAGCTGGATTTAACAGACAGACAGCAATGTTTTAAAACCGTTCAAACCCTTCAGCAATCAGTCCTAAATGTAGTGTCCCTTCCCATCCCCCTGACCTGTGCCTCAAGCTCTCCAGCTTCCCTTGGGGATTAGCAGAGCTGTCTGGGGCTATTGCAGGGGGCTCAAAGAAGACTGTGAATGAAGATTTTTTGTCATACAGGGTATGGAAGGGACTATGCTGTGCCCCAGCCCAGGTGCTAATAAAAAGTGAACTCCTCAGCACAGAGCAGCTATTTCACTTACCTGATCCAGGACAAGGTGCCATCCCTAGAAAATGGGGGTGGGGGTGGGGTGGGAAAGATTCTTGGTCTGATAGTGTTGTCTGAATGGTACCATCCCTTGGGGATGGTGTAAGGAACATCCCCTGCCAGCACCATTTACCGCGCAGCCATGGGATCACAAGCTGTTCAGCTGGCTGGCAACAGAGACAGTGTTTCTGGGCTGTGTTTTAGCTAGATAGTTTGTCACCATAATATTCCCGCCTTCAGCACAATTTAGATAAAAGGCACTGAACAACTGGGTAGGTGTCCTTGCGGTGTTTCATCCTACAGAGGGCTGTGTTACTTCAGCCAAGTAAATAGTTTATTTTGGCAGCTGTGTAGCGATAGGTGCCCAGCCTTGGCAGGGGACTTCCAAGCTCAAGGGTTACTCTGCTGCCAGCCACGTGGTACTCATCCTGCCCAGGGCTGGCATGAGGAGCAGCTTGTGGGACCCTTCCCTGTTCAGGTTCAGTGAGCTGCTGTACCTTTGCTATTTCCAACTACTCCTGACTGGATACCAAGCTTTTAGGTCTCATCTGCCCGCAAGAAAAAGGAAACATCCTCGTTGGTTCTCTTTTAGCCTGGTAGATTCTCTTGCAAGAAAAGCAGAATCTAAAATCTACCAAAAAGTTAGAAGCAACAGAGAAAGTCTTGTTACTCTGCAGCTAGATGAGGAAGCTGTTTGGTGTCATAATTACGATGCCTTGAGACAAAAAAAAAATTAAAAAGGACAGGAAACTCCATGAAAAACCAAGTCCACTGGGTGTTTCCTGTTGCCTGGTACCCTTTCCCACTGCTACCTGTGATGCAGAACACAGTGCCTGTACTGGACACCCCAGCAGTAGTGAAGGCAATTGGGTAATTGATCTCTGAGACAGTCTATGTGATTTTTAAGGAAGTATCTCCTGAAACCACTCCCAGACAAAGAAGACCAAGAGCTCCTAAGAGTAAACAGTGTCAGCCTCCACCTCCCTGGAGGCTGAGTAGCTTATGCAACAAGTAATAACAACCCCCTGCACTTATATCCTGGAGTTTAGTGAGTCAGAGGCACGAAACCAGTTAGCACGGCAACAGCACAAACTCGGCACTGCTAACAAAGCAAGCATGTCCCAGAAACAGCTCTCTGAGTGGCACAGAACAAGGCTCAGTCTTATAAAACCTCCTCCCTACCCATGCTCAGGAAAGCTCAGCTGCATGCTCCCACCCACCGATGGCCTGGTGGACCCCACCGGGCCTTTCTCCTGCCCCAACCCTGGGGACCCCTGTTTAGAGTCCCTCCTCCCTGTGCCAAAGAGATCTCACCAGGCGTTTGGAAGCATCTCCTGCCACATGTCCGCTCCTCCTCGCCTAGCCACAGCTCCCAGCGAAACAACCCAGGTGTCTCCTCTGCTGGCTTTCTCTTCCGCAGCGACACTCTCCTGGTGACAATGCAAGCTACATCAACCGTCAGTGCCACCTATTGCCTAAACGTGCGCTTGCAAATCAAGTTCAGCAAGAGACAAATGCCAGGTCCTGCACGGGGAGGGAACAGCTCCGTGCATCAGCACAGGCTGGACGCCAGATGCATAGAAAGCAGCTCTGCAGAGCCTGGCCTGAGGTCCTCAGCTGAGCCTGAGTCAACAAGGTGCAGCAAAGGCCGGTGCGTACAGGGCTAGATAGCAAGCGTGTTAGCCAGCAGGCTGAGCGAGGTGATCCTTCGCTCTCTTCAGCACTTGTGGGGCCACATCTGGAGTGCCATGTCCAGTGCTGGCCTTGCTGGCAGAGGAAGGGCTGGAGTGAGGCTGCCCACCCTCGGTGGTCAGGGCCACCAGGCTGCTGGGGGGCTGGAGCCATGTGGTGTACCAGGAGAGACAGAGAGACCTGGGCTTGTTCAGCCTGGAGGAGAGAAGGCAAAGGGTGGGGTCTTACTGCTGTCTGCATCTACCTAGTGGAGAGTGTAGGAAAAATGGACCAAGAACAAAAGGCAATGGACGCAAATTGCAAGAAGGGAAATTCTGGTTAGATGTGAGGAAAAATTAGTTCACCATGGAGGTATTCAGACACTGGGACAGGGGCCCAGAGAGGATGTGGGATCTCCATCCTTAGAGGCAATCAAAATTTGACAGGAACAAGGCACTGAGCAACCTGATCTACCTGAACCTGCTCTGAGCAGAAGCTGCAATGAGCTGACCTCCATGTGTCCCTTCTGACCTGTGCATTGTGTGGCTCTATTCCATGTGCACCTGTGATCGGCAGCAGCCCAAACAAAAAAGGAAAAGTTGCTTTTCATTTTCCACAGAAATCAATGCTTTGTTTTAGCTCATTTTTAGACTTCATTTCCTTCATGGTTAGTAAAATCTTACTAGGTAAAGGCTTCTCTTTCCTAAATTGTGTCCTTGCTGTGCTTCAGTCCAGGAATAACTACATCTTACTGTGAGAGAAAATGATTCCTATCTCCATGCAACGCTCTAAGCGAAGTACCATCACCAGTGAGCTCTGTGATGGTTAGGTCTCATACCGTGACTTCATATGCAGCCACTGTGCCATCAAAAAAGAGTCATCAGGAAGAAAAGCTTGTAAATCCTTCATTTGGTCAAAGTTCAGTTTATTGCTACACCACAGCTATTTCTGGTTACATCCGTCTGGGATTACTTAGCTTTAAGGTTCTATTTCCCAAACAAAACCAGCTCTTTTGAGGCCTCTTGGAAGATGATATCCCTGATTGCAGAGGGACTATAGTCAGCAGACAAGAGAATTATTAGCAACAAGGGGAAAGAACTACAACCCATGTGGAAGGTAGCTGAGGACCCTGTAAAGAGCCAGGTTGAGGTACTGCAGGCTGTGATGTCGTCAGTAGACAAAAGAGACCTCGAGGAAATTCTGTTTCTTACTTAGCACTGGGAAAAAGCATAAAGGCTGGTGGAGGAAGGACTGGCTTAAACAGCTGTGAGTGAATTTATCTATACCAGGAATGTGGGAGAAGAGCCAGCAGAGCTAGTTACAGCTACAAAGAAAAGACAGAAGTTGCTGCTTTCTGTATAAAAAGCTTGGGAAAGTCAGAATGGCTTTTACTTAAGATACAAGGTGACACACCAAGGCCACTAATACCCTGAGGCTAAAAGGCAACACCTCACCACCACCTTCACCCCCGATAAATCTGGAACAGCTGGGATGCCAGGATCCCGTCTACTGAAATGCAGGGGATGTGCAGGAGTTTTGTGTGAGTGCTGGTGAGCAGAGATCAAAGGGTTCCCAGAGGAAATTCCGTCCTGGGATGCAGCAGCAGTGGAAAGCAAGGGGTTTTTCCCCTCCTCTCTTACAACCTCTCGAGGCCAAAATGCACAAATTCAGGCAGAAACTGCTTGCTGGAGACAGCAAGGCTGCCTCCCACGAGATTTTGATGCATGTCTCATAAATGGAAAGGGGAATCCCACAGGAAAGGACCTGCAAAAATGTCTCAGAGCATCTCCCTGCATTGGGGCAGGATCCCTTATTCTTAATGACAGATGTCTTAGCAAACCCATTTTTAAAAAGCCCCTTCGGAGCACTATTAGAAAAAATTCTGCCTCTGTCCCAGTGCTGTGCTTTTGCTGGTTCAGCTGCTACTCTGGCATGGGAAAAAAAAACACAAACCAACCCAAAAGGAGAGAGAATAAAATTTGATACACTGAATCTCACTATTGCACCTCTGTCTAAACTTCCAAATGTCTAAACTTCCCACAGTCCCTGTGCGACAGGCATCATTTTATAAAGGGATTTCATATGTTCCCATTGCACAAATCACATACTAACAGAAAGCTTGTTTCCTATGCTTTTCTCTTGCTCTTGTCACTGATCTGCAGGATCACCCCTGCAGCAATGATAGAAAATACAGACATGGAAATGTTACCGTAATGTATTTTTTCAGATGGTTTAACAGCTGGATACAAGCAGGAGGAGCCAAACACAACACAACCTGCCAGCTCTCCCAGACCCGTTCGCTACTGCTGGTACAGTGTGACCTGCTGCTGGAGAAAGCACCCAAAGGCCAAGCAGTAGTTCTGCAAACACTGGGTGCCCTCTTGTGGGAAAGAGGAGCTCGCAGCACCAGTAATAACACTTTTTTTTTGTGTATTTGGGCTTTTTTCTATTTTGGACTTTATGTGTTTCTCGTTGCCAGTTTCACGTAATCATAATCCAAGCCTCATCAATGCCATTAATACTGAAACCTGAAACACAGGGAGGAAAGCTGGTGACTTCTCATTATGAAATGGGCTATTGAACAGGGGTAAGAATGGAGCACAAAACCTTTGAACGCAGCTCTTTTATAGCTTGAGATGCTGTGGCAACTTGGAAATTATTATTCTGACCTTTAGAGCCGTTGCAAGGCCCTTGCTGGGATTTATGGCCCCAACTGTAATGCACTGCCCTTCACAGAATCATAGATTCATGGAATTGTTGAGGTTGGAAAAGACCTTTTAAGATCATCAAGCCATCATCTTACAGCATGAAGGCATTGCTGCATAATTTTCCTTTTGCATGCACAAGATCAGGTTCACTGTCTTAAGCATTACTAGAAAGCAAATGGTGCTCATTAACAGGGGATCTTTGTGAATATGGTCTCCTGACTTATACCAGGGACCAGCTCTCTTCTTTTTTTCTGGTCGGTGGCCACTACCAGTGAGCTGCTGGCCAGTGATGTTGCAGGGCAGGACAACTGGAAGCTTCAGATCTCTCCTGTGCTCTTCCAGGTTCCCGAAACCCTGCTTGCCCCATGGCATCACTCTGTCTTTGAACGTTATGTTCTTCCTTTGCTTTTAAGGAAGGTCCTAAGGCTAACAAGGATTTCATGTGTTATGCCGGATCTTTGCTCCTACAGGCCAAAGACACTGAATGCTGTATTTCCCTGCATGACTTCTGAAGGAAAATGGTCCCCGTGGTCCAACAGGTCCAAGCTGGGACTGTCCATGCACATGCAACTCTTTCCAACTGGTATTGTATGAAAAAAGCCATGCCCAGAGATGGGATTAGATGGGAAAAATTGGAGATCTTACCACGTGTGGCTGTGTCCTTGGGGTTAAGGGAAAGCCCCCAGCACATCGCCCTACTTGCAATGGACAAGCAAAGTTTTCACCTTTCCAGTGAGGTCTCAGGACATTCAGCTGGTTGGTGGGAGATTTGTTTGGTACCAAAGTCGACTCTGGCACTGAATGGCAGGCTCTGTGCTCAGCCTCAGTGATCCCGTCCCTGGAGGAAACACTGAGCTCCTAAGCACCTCCAAGCTGTTAATTCCTGAATCTTACTAACAAGAGCCAGCTCAAACATCTGAGAGCCGACGGCAGCAACACCTTGCTCCTGCCCTCACCGGTAGCCAGTCCATGAGGCCTCTGTGCTGCTCCATGGTATATTACATAAAAGTCGGATTGCAGGAGCAATGAACAGCTTGGGAGAGCCCAGGACAAGCTCTCCAACCTCTTCCTCCCCCTCCACAAATGCTCCTTTCTTGCGCAGAAAGCCCATTCTCATTGCTGAATATACCTTCCCCCAACATCTCTTTAGTCCTCTGCTCTGCACTGTATGCTGAAGAGAAGTTACTGTTTTCCCAGCTGGAAATGGCCCCTTCTCTGTCTCCCTTATTGTCGGAAGGCCTCACAAATGTTTCACTGCTACCTCCGGCAAGGACTGGCCCCTTCTGTTGCTAATTAGGGAGCTAAGAGGTTCCTCCAGGCACTTCCCAGTGAAACTGAGCCCATGAAATGAATGGCAGGCAACATCTCTGGGGGTGGGGAGCAAAATTACACAACCGCTGCTTGGAAATAGGCAGTTTGTTACGCGTGCTGGTTTTAGAGACTCAGCAACATTAAAAACAAAAGCAACTTTCAAATCCAAACCAGTGTATTTAGGTCACTGATACCCCAGGGATAATCTTGGGGATATTGGTGATGGGAGGCAGGCAGCAGGCTCTGGAAGCTTGTGCTCAGAGCCTGGATGCACAAAATGTGATAGCTCCTGCATGTGTGCCAGGCCATGGACTGAAAGTCGGGTGTACAAGACCTTTCTGTGCTCTAGGATATGGGTACTGCTGTACTGCATGCTAGGAGTGTTAATCCTGGAACGTAATGTGAAGGATAGACCTTTTGGGCTTGGACACACTGTGGAGTTTTGGTAGGTGAGTGTGGTGGAGGCTTGCAGGCTTGGCTTAGCTAACCCAGGTGCCCAGCAGACGTGAGGAATTTCTTATACAGAAGGGAACTTCATACAATCAGTACAGATATAACTTTCAACTCTGCTCAGTTATCCCATTTTTGTTGTTTTACAATCTTAGGATTGCATTGCATATCTCCTGCAACCATTGCTCCAAGCCATGTAAAATTATCATCTTGCAAAGAAAGCAAGAATCATTTTTTTAAAAAAAGGATGCAGCTGACCAAAGGTACTTGAGAGAGGGACTAGTCTTAAGATTTGTAGGACAATATAGATATAAATGTCTTATGGAAAAGAATATGCTGGGTGATTTGTCATTAATGTAGTGAAGAAGCATTGGTGGCAGAAACAAAGGCCTTATCTTCAACAAAGGGCTGCATATAAATTAGTATGTGTAGAGGGTCTATACTCAATGATGTATTTAGTTTAACAAAAAATCTCTAAAAAAGCAGTTAACAGCAAGTATTTGGCTGAGGCAGAAAGAAATGCTAGAGAACGATCTCCATCCTTCTCAATAACAATGATTGCTGCTGAGGATCCTGTAACAGCAGCTATTACGACAGGCCAGATCCCAAGCTGCTTTTCTCCATCCTTACCCTGGAAAACTCCTGTTCTTGCTTTCGGTGGGCATGAGTGCGCAGTGGCTGCGAGGGGTAGCTGTGTTGCAGAGTGGGGTGGGTTGTCTCTGTCCCACCGCTCTGCTGGAGCTCTGCACAGCCACCTTCCTGAAACTAGCTCTTACAACGAAGGGCTTCGGAGGGAAAAGGAGAAGCCCAAATCTAAGCATGGGTTTTGCAGTGCCATCAGCTGAGCATTAGGCGCTCACGGAGCTCCCACAGTCGGTATGGCAGGCAGCTGAAGGGCTGCTGGAGTGTGTGAGCTCCCCTTTGCAGGCCTGAAGAAACATGCAAGAAGAGATCTGTTTTTGAGACGTTGGTCTCATGATGTATTCAGTTCACTGGAAATTTTGGAGAGTTTTCTGCAATGATCCTGTGCGTTATTACCTCCCTTTTGGGGAACTGTGTTAGCTGTTTGGAAGTATTTGTGGCCTTCTTCCCAAATTATTTATTTCTCTATGGTTTTTCCTACTGTCCATTATTAGTTGTTATGCCTACATTGTATAACAACAACAACAGTAATATGAGGAGACTCATCAGGTCCAGAGGCATTAAGAGAATGAAGACTGAATCAGCTGAACTTCTGACATAAGGATATGATTTTCATTTTTCATTAAAAACATCTAGTCTGGAAAACGAGGGACGTTTGAGTATAATGTAATAACAGCACTGCAGATATCTCACCTAAAGAAAGCAGCACTATGGACCTTGAGCATTATATCAGGACCCACAAATACAATTGGGAAAATAATTAGGTATTGTATTTTAAGATATTGGTCTGAATATGGTAAACAAGATTCTATCAACAAATCTGTAAGTGTAATTTTTTTTTCTCCTCCAGCTTTTCAGCATTCTTGGAAAGACTTCTCTAAGCAAAATCCCAGATACGTAACTGACTGGCCCTTCCCAAAGGTACAAGGATAAAGCCCTTTGCAAGTGGCTGTTAAGAAAACTGGGCAGCAACAGCTGCAGGATTAATCCTTGCCTAAGATTAATAAGCAGTTCCACAAGCAGTGTAACTAATGAAGCCTTGTTTCCTACATGTATTTGCAAAATACAGCTACTATTTGCAAATACAAAGAATTTGTATTTTGCAAGTACAAACACAAAAACTTTCTAACAATTGAATTGTTCTAAGATTTTGTTTCCTTTAGGTATGTTTATAAAATCACCCCTGCACTTCCAAAGAAATCACTTTTCATGAAATGTGTAGAAACACCTTTCAGAACTAATTTTGAAATGTCTGCTTGCCAAAGTTGGTGAAATCAGCAAACAGATCAAAAAGTTACTGAGAGGACACATCTATAGACATACCCAGTGATTGCACCAGCACTGGTTCTGCAGGAAGCAAGGAACAAAAATGAAGTTGTGAAAGAAAACATAGGAGAAAGCACCTATTTTTTAGCAGTGTTGCAGTGAGAGGAGTTGCAAGGCTCACAGAAGGAACATCCCCCATGATCAGTGCTGAGACATATGGTAGCCAAGAATGATCGAGTCCAGCTCATTTGGTTTTAATGGTGAAATCTTCAGTGCCATTGACGAGACCACCGCTTGCTTTTGCACCGCATCCAGAGGATGAAGTGTTTAGTGAGGCAGCCAAATCTATGTAAGATAGAGAACGACTGGGAAAAACTTCAAAAGCCCCTAGTAAAGGCTGCTGCTCTGAAATCTAATTCATGTTTTGGCATTTGCCTTCAGTGGGAGCAGGAATGAACCAAAAGTTGGGTAAGTGGCACAAAGTGATTGCAGATGGAACTCTCTGTATGCCAATATAAGTTAAGGGAAGCTGGAAAAAATATTTCACTGACCTAATATTTAAATGAAATATTCTGAGTTAGAGCTGATTTCAGGGAAAAACTCCAGGCACCTCTGTGGACAGCACAGTGCTGAGAGAGAAAACTCAGTGCAGAGCAAAGCAAAGCCAAAATAAGATGTCGTGTATTAAATAGGTCAGGAATGTATATATCACCGTAACAATTCCAAAATAAATCAGCTATGCATCCCCACTTTGAAATCAGTGTTAAGTAGGGTCACTTCCATAACAAAAGGGCAGAGAGGAATAGAAAAGGCAGAAAAAAACCTGGCACCATAATCACTGGGACAGTGGAGGCTGTAACAGGAGAAAGGAATGAGTGAGCAGGACAGTTTAGCTTTATGAAGAGTTGAGTCAGGGGAGAGACTAACATAATGAATAACTAATTTGACCTTTAATAAAGTCTCTTGTCACCTGCTGAACACCCTTCATGACTTGACATGGATTATAATCTGGGAGTTACACAACACCTGATGTAATAAAGAAAGGAAATGTAATTTTATGATGCATAGAATTCTGAGATAAAAAGAATTGCTGAAAAATGTCACCAAGGCAAGTAGCTGTAATCATAAAATTAGTATTAATAAAGTTGGTGATGGTGAAAATCCGTCAGTTCTTGTGCCTCTTGTTTTAGGATTTCCATTCAGGTTTGTGTGGCTCACTGAAGCTGAGATTATTCCTGCTGCTCTTTAAGCACAGCAGCATCCACATGGTGAAATACACTTTAAACACTGAGAGTTAGAGCTCAGGATGGAGAGCCAGAAAAAGCCAGTGTAATCCTGGTTTCTGGCACAAAGGCATCACTTAAAAGAGTGCAGAGTTATCCATTCCACAGCTCTCATGCGGTTGCAAATCTCTGTCCTGAAGACACTGGATGGTTTCTTTAAAGCTGCATCTTCTCTCTGGAGTAACCACCTGAGGGCAACATCACAGACGCAACGGGACACACAGGGTTCCTGTGCCTGGAATATTGCACTCACTTTGAGTGACCCCATTACCAGAAAAATTGTGATGACTGGGAAACAGCTCAAAGAACAGCAACAAAGATGATTAGGAGGCTGGAGCTACTATGCAGAAAAAACGTTACAAAAGCAAAATCTAGTTTGCCTAAGGGATGACTGACTAGGAGCAGGATCCTGGCCTTCAAATGTTTGAGGAGTGAAGAGAAATTATTTAGCGTAATAAAGGGAGATAGAACTACCAGTAACTGGTGGAAATGAGGCAAGGAAAATGTGCCTGCTCTTCCTCTTACATTTTTCCTACCTGTGAGATACTGGGTTGTGAATTGGAAGTATTCATATTCTGACTCTCTAATGAAAGATCAGGGTGAGGACAGTGCGGGCCAGGAGCACAGACCCTTGCTCATGGAGATCAGCTCACAGTCTACGTGACAGTCAGGAGATGACTAGTGAGTAAAGCAGACCACTGTTGGGTGGGCAGGAAGATAGGGATACCACGAAGTAAGAAATGATTTACAAAAGAGAAGTCATTCCTTCAAGAAAGTCCCAAGAAATCCAAGCTGTTCTCCCCCATCCACAACTTTCAAAATACATATGGCCCCAAGAAGGATCTTTCTTCTTTGCCAGCCTGCGACGTATTTGTGGGGGTGCTCTAGAGCAATACTGATTTCAGGACAGGGATACTTCACCTTCTCATGCCTTTCCAAGGAGGCAGGTGTTGGGGCCCTTGATCAGGCATGACAGTGGTTGGAGGCAGCCAGTGGGACACATCACCATACGCTCTGATTCTGGACAATTATTTTTCTGGTGGAGAGGGTAGTGGAGGCATCCTGCCCTGTGCAAACGCTGAGCTGGTGCTTAGAACACGGAGTGGAAGGGAGTGCTGAATTTATAGTACCGATGTGAAATGCCACCTACGTGTGCAGAGAGGTCTAGAGAGGAGACAGAGAAGTCCTGCCTGCCCTGCAGTCCAGGTTTGGCTTCTTCACTGCATGGGTTTGTGTACCATGGCACAACACTGGCAGAGCCTCATGGCAGTGGCTGATGAGGTGTCCAGGTGAACCAGGAGCAAGCTGTGGGCTGGAAGGGCTTTGCTGGAGGGACCCAAGGGGACTGGGAACTGGGCACTGTGCAGCGTGCACACAGCTGAGCACCTCCAATGGTCCACAGGATGGCCATGATGGAAGTCGTCCAGCCTGGTCCCTCCTCGGGGCAAGCAGCCCTCCCCAGCTGCCTGACCAGGTGGGAGGGAGGCACAAGGAGTCACAGCAAGGGGCTGAGAGGGATAAGGCAGGGTGAGCTGGATGCACTGGGCAAGCTAGCAGAGCTGTGACACTGCAAGCCTGGTGCTGCCTGAGCCTCTTCAAAGAGCGGCTTTAGCAACCTGAGAACATACATAGTCGGCAGGATCATGCTGTGCCAGGGCTGAAGGCAGAGCTGAGCTGCAGAGCTAAAGCTGTGGCACTTGGGCATAGGTTAGTATCCGTTCTTTGCTCGGGAAGGGAAAAGCTTAACGCGGTGTTCAGGGGGAGGGGAGGCTCTGGGTGTTCCTGTAAGCACAACGCGAGGAAATGGTGCTAAGACAGAGGCATGACCCATCATTTGGTAGGAGGTGCCAGCCTGCCCAGGTTAGCAGTGCTCAGTAAAGCAAGTGTGACAAACCAGGGCAGTACAGGGGTGGCACCTCCTGTCTGCTCGTCCAAGCCCAGCCCGTACTTCTGCCATATCCTTCTCCCTTGTGGCACCAAGTGGGTGTTTTTGTGCAGGTTTTGCAGTTACTAACTCTTACCGCACCAGCTTTCCTGCTCTGTTCCCCTCTCAGTATCCCTTGCTGGTGAGGTCTGAGGGACACTGGTATAGCTGAGAGACATCTCTTCCCCTACTTTTCCCTCTGCCAGCTGTCAATCACCCACCTGGCACTCAAATTCAAACCTCCCCATATCAGGCTCTCCTTTTCTTCCCTTTCTGTCCCTCCATCTACCTCCTTTAGCCAGTGATGGGACCACACCACCCCCTGGAACGTGCCAGCAAGAAAATGAGCTTTTTGTGCAGAGCTCCCTGCGTGGGTTTGGGTTTCATTTGCTTAAAAAGCACAGAGCCAAAAACTTCAGGGTGATCTGGGGCCACTGGAGAGCCCTGGAAAAGGAGCAGTTCTGGACCTGTCCAGCATGTGGAGTGCCCTGTTATACATCAGGACTTTGCAGAAGGATCCACAAGATGTTTCTTATTTAAAATGCAATTGGAGAAGGGAATGCTACACCAGCAGACTCGTCTAGCTCCAGGTCATTGGGATGCCAGCTGCAGTGTGGTCTAACAAGCTTGCTCAAGCCCCTGACTAGACTTGACTGGCCTTTCTGAAGTCTGTCTTGCTGTTACTTCATCCTTGTTAAGAGTTTAAATACAGTTGCTACGCTGCAGTTAAACACTGATGCTGTGGTAGGCATGCCCTAAGTGTGATGGAGCCTGAAAATTTGGGAAGCAAACCAAGCTCAAGTAACTACTCCAAACGGAAAGCAATAAAAGACAGCAACTCCTCCTTCCCTTCACAGATCCCCTACTTAAGAAAGAAAATCCTAATTCTTCTAACAGTCCCATTATAGGACTGAACTGCACCAATGATGACAGGCCTTTAAAAAAAAAAAAAAAAAAAAGATTGGCAAATCTATTGTCTCCTCTTAGAAGGCTTATTTGTAAATATGGCTAGCCAGATCCTTTTCCTACAGTCTGCAGCAATATTTTTCCCTGAGATCGAGGAGTTAACACTCAAATACATCAGCCTATCTCAGACCCTGGAGGCAGACTAATGCACCATCTCTGCTAGAGCATTATCCCTACCATCCACTGTTTTCAGGTTCCTGTTAAAGATTAATGATCAAAGAGCAAACAGCTTTTGCTTTGACTAATTCTGATTCAAGCCTGGATCTCTGTTTAAGCAAAAGCAAACCAAGCGAGTGTTCATTTGTTTTGAGAACCACTGGTTCCCAGGAAAGAGGACAAATTTCTCTTTCTGTCTTCTGGGTAGTTGGTGCGGGCAGCTCTGTGCCTCAAAGGCTTTCCTGCCTCCATGACACAGCAGCTGGGAGCCGGCGGAGCACATAAACCCGTAAGACAGGTCCCTATCCTGCAAAGTGAGAAGATGTTAGGAAAAAAAAAAAAGTGATTTTCCAATAGAGGGCACTAACTCATGGCTTTTGTGGCAACATAAAGCCCTATCTGTTCTTTACCAGCACCCTCTGCAGGCTCCCAAACGGGGTATGTCTGAGTTGAGGATGAGAAGGGGAAAGCAGACCAGTACTGAAGTGCTTATGGCGCCGTGTTGGTTTCTAGTATCTTCTACTCATAGGTTCCACTGTTGCAAAGCAACATACAAAGGGTATCTGGCAATGCATTCAAGTACCTGACCTGTGCAGTGACATGAAGAGGGAGATACAAACTATTTTGTTATGGAAGACATGGCAGAGGCTTCCCTAGCTGGAGGGGAAGTCACTGCTAGGAGACTGTTTTGTTTTTTCCTGGCAGTTCCTTCCTGGCTTTGTAGGGTCCTTGCCCATAGGCTGTTTTCCTGGGAGAAGCAGTCAGTGAGGTTCGTTTGATTTCATCACATCCTGTTTTCAGGGCTTCTGGAAAATAAAGCTGTTGTGAGGCTGAAAGAAAAAAAAGGATCGCGTCCTTGAACAATGACCTGTGGAACAGCAATAGCTTCCACACCTGTATGTGCTCCCCAGCCATAACAACCCCCCCCGCTGCACAGACCCTGAGGGAGGAGGTGTGAGAAAGTCCAGAATCCTCCCTCTAGCACAGAGATGGGGACAGGAAAAGGTGTCCAAATATCCACTGGTGCATCACCAACAGGTCACGGCCATTGCTGGCTCCTGCCTCTTGGACGCATGAGCAGGTGCCGTGGTTTAACCTCTGCTGGCAGCTCAGCCCCACACAGCTGCTCGCTCACTCTCCCGGCATCAGGATGGGAGAGAGAATTGGAAGAGTAAAAGTGAGAAAACTCGTGGCCTGATATAAAGACAGCTTAACAGGTGAAGCAAAAGCCACACACGCAGGCAAAGCAAGCCAAGGAATTCATTCACCAGTTCCCACCGCAGGCAGGTGTTCGGCCATCCCCAGGAAAGCTGGGCTCCATCACCCGTAATGGCTACTTGGGAAGATAAATGCCATAACTCCAAACATCCCCCCTTCCTTCTTCTTCCCCCAGCTTTACATGCTGAGCATGATGTCACACGGTAGGGAGTATCCCTTTGGCCAGTTGGGGTCAACCGTCCTGCCTGCGTCCCCCCCCAGCTTCTTGTGCACTCCCAGCCTGCTCGCTGGTGGAGCAGTGTGAGGAGCGGAACAGCCCCCGACGCTGTGTACGCCCTGCTCAGCAGTAACGAACACACCTCTGTATTGTCAACACCGTTTTCAGCACAAATACAAAACATAGCCCATGCTAGCTACTATGAAGAAAATTAACCCTATCCCAGCCAGAATCAGCACAGGAGGGCAGCAGCACAGCTTTCCAGGTGTTTTTTCACTCTTTTACTTTAGCTGCAGAGTGCTGTTGTCCCACACTACCCCTTTTTGACTTCAAGAGGAGGAGAATGCGTCCACCAAAGCAAAGACACTTGCCAGTGTGAAATTATGTTGGTCTAGGAAATCTGAAAGAGCAGATTTCCTCTTAGGCTTGGAGGCCTCATGCTTCATTCATCCTCCTTTGCTCTGAGTTTTGGGAATATAGACCCAGCCAGTTTGTCTTACAGCTGGACATGGAAAAGGGTCATTTCACAATCCTTTGGAGCTGCTCTGGGGTTGCTAGCCTCCATTATCTGTCCCATTGTGTATTCCTGACATCCCTTTTCCATCTGAACTGCTCTTCCATGCGCAATATTGCCATCATTACTGCTTCTGAGTGCGGCACGCTGTCGTGCAGAAGCTGGTGCCTCACTGCTTCAGCTAAGTTCAGTTCTGTGTACGTTCCTCTTGCTGGTGATTTCCTGGATGACAGGCATTTGCATGGATCCTGGCCCTCATGTTTTGAAAGGCCCAGAGGTGGAAGACAGTTAATACTATCCTCCTATGCTTCCTGACCTGCAGGAGTTGCAGGACACCATCAACCACCAAGGCAGAAGGAAGTTATCTAGAGTTTCATGCATTCTTTGCAGAGAAAAGCACCTCCCCTCCTGAAGTCTGTCTAAATCCTTTGTATCACAAGCCTTCACACTCCAGGCTGCTGCCCTGGATGCTGCTTTGTGAGTTCCTTCAGCGGGGGGTTAAATGGAGAAAGACGCCACAGAGTATCTGTGACTGTTTTTCTAGCGGGAGAATGTCTTTGGCTCCCTTCCCAGGGTCACAGTGAACTTCTGGAGGCAGTGGTGGAAGCAAGACCTTTGTGGAAGACTGTTAGTATATTATTCCCCTCTTTCCATTTCTCCTAACACAACTGAGTATGTTCAGTTCAATGCATAAGCCTGAGGTTAAAAGTGTCAGTAGCTCCAGGCGAGCAGACCCTGCAGGCGCAGACACTAACTGCATAATGGGGTGTGAGTGAAAGGAAGCCCTGGAGGTTGTCCTGACACAAACCCCTTGTAATCAAAACAGCTGGAAGCCGTGACATGAAGGGGAGCTGACTTACACAGTTCAGCCTCTTCCTCATGGGGTCTGGTAAGCCCTGGGACTCCTGCTGGATCTGGTGGGGCAGGAGGAGCTGGGCCATCAGGAACACACTTGAGTCTGTAGCCTGCGCTGTCTCCTGACGCATCCCAGCCTCCGAGAGCTCTTCACTCCCAGCAGCACTGCGTGCCGGAGGAACCACTGTCCAGGAGAGTGGCTGAGGATGTGCCAGAGCATGCAATTCATTTCATTACACACAAAAGTGCTACAGCAAAACGTAAAGGAACAAGAGATTAAAGGGGAACAGATGTTGGCTGATCTTGCCCACCCTACTGCTGGGAGGCAGCCCTGGGCAGCTGCTGTCTGACTCAGGCTCTGCTAGCTCAGGGTAGCAAGGCTGGGATCTTTGCAGTCTTGCATTGCTCTTCAGAGGACAGTACCAAGTATGGCTCTGCGGGTACCCTTTTCTGCTGTGGCAGCTTGTTTCATGGGGTGCCCTTTCTGTAAAAATTCATTTAAATGAATCCTTGTCATCATAAGGCATGAGCATTTAACTGTGGAATGCTGGGCCCCGCTGAGGTGAACCATCCAATCCATAATGAGAAAGGAGATCTGAACCACTGGATCATTAGTCCCAAACCAGGTTAAACCTCCCGTGGTGCAAAGCTTGCCCATCAGAAAAGCCAGAATGGGTTACTGACACTGCCTGATTCTATACACAGTTCAGCTGCCAAAACTCGTTTTTTTCACTTAGTGCATAAGCCACATTATTCCCCATTTTTGTATCTTTTTCCTGCCTTCCTTTCATTGTCCGTAGCCTTCCTTTCAATACTTTCTCTATCCCTGCCTCCCTTACTCTGCACTCTGCTGTATCAAGCCACCACTTACTCATATAATGGCTGGACTCCCTCTCCTCATATTCTCCTTGCCCAGCCTCTCTTTTTTTCTGAATCTGCACAGAAATGCTGCCACCCACACTGACATCTCTAATAGATGTTTAAAGGTGCGTCAGCCAACTTCTGAGGAACTTGTGCTCCTGTGTCACTTAGTACAAAAAGGCCCAGTCTTCAGTCATTTAAATTTTTTTCCCTAGAGGGATGAAAAAAACCACTAACCAAGAAGAAACAGCCCAAATTGAACAGTTTATTCTCTTTTTAAATATTCTCCCTCAATATTTCTAAGCCCTTTTCACTGTTTAGTGATCCCTTACTTCTGCCAGTACCCACCACTGGGAGCTATTGTCCGCCTAATGCAGAGCAGAACATGCCAGCAAGCTCCAGCCAAATTCAAACAATTAATTGTAATGTACCCACCACTACAGTATCTGCAAATAGCTGTGAAATCCCAGAGAATTAAGCTTGAAGACTTAATGGGTGAAACTGGCCTCTTGATTTTTATTTGCATGTAATGGCTCACTCATACATGTTTGGTAACTGAGGAACTGCAGCTGTAACCGTGCAGTGGAGCTCATTGCCTTCCAGCATTATTTTTTTTTTCCTTAAATTGCCTTGCAGCTTTTCCTGCAAGTGTGTCCTGTGTCCTGCCTTCCCCATCTCCTATATAGTCAGAAACAGGAGAGGGGGTCAACCTTGCCGGTGCACCTCTTGGACTGTCTGTCCCCTCTCCTTGCTGCACGCTCCAGGCTTCTGCGCTCACAGGGCTATGCTGAAAGCCCAGCGACACGGCTACAGCTCTGAGAGTGCACCGTGCCTTCCCTGCAGGGCCACCTTAATAGCTCACTGCGTACCCCTGCTCACAGATGGGACTTCCCCAGCACCCAACACCACCAACAGCACCTTTCTGTGTCTCTCCTGATACAACAGCATATGCTACCTGATCCTTGCAAAAAAGAACATCTTTCTCAGCAGATGTCCTGAGCCCCCCAGGAAGTGTTTGCTCTTCTCTGTTTGCAGATCTCTTCTCATTTATCAGGCCAGCCTGGTCACTCATCACCTCCTGATGTTAATGCTGGGAGATAGGGCCACTGAGTGCAAGAGTGGCAAAGCTGTCATGCTCCAGCTGGGCAAAAGTGGAGCCTCACTCAGTAAATATTGACAGGTCTGCAAGCAAACAGAAGGCAGCTTTCAGCAAGCAGCTCTCTGGCTCCCTGAGCTGATGCTGGACCAGAGACACTTGGTGCTCTGTGGTTATGAGCTGCTGTTTACAGAGGGCAGGATACAGGAATGGATCTCCAGCAGCTGTGATGACAGTGGCAAATTGATGGGCTCACAGGAGCCACCAGCTGCATGCCCGCTGCCCACCTGCAACACAAGAAGTGGCTGCAACCACTTCAGCCCGTGGAAAAACAAGCTGTCTTTTTCATTCCCCAGCAGCTTCCAGATGGGATTTCTTCAAGAGGATATTCAGGACAATCTCCATTGAAAATAGATAGGATAGCACAAACCAGATTTTTGTTCCAAGTCTTTAGTTCTCTGGTTTTCCTGTTCCAAAACAATGTCCTTAGCATTTAGGTGGTTATTGCACCTCCTGTAAGTTGTTAGATTTAGGCAAGTCACAAATGCAAGTGAGTATAAACATAGAGATAATCTGATTGAGTCCTTCTTATGGGTCCATGGAATTGAGTAGCCAGTCATTAGCAGCATCAGTTCTTACAGAAATCCCAAAGTTTAGTTCTTATACCTTATTAAAACTAACTTGCATCCTAAAATGGGAGATCTATGCCCCTTTCAGACTATTGCCTGTTACCTAAGTGACCACATTCCCTACACAGGTGGAGCAGAGTTCTTATGCAAAGAGATGGGATTGCAAGCGAGGGCTCATGACGGATTGGGTTCACTTCCTGGCTCACCCTTCCTATGACTTTGGGCAGGTTATTTGATCTCTTAATGCTCTAGTTCCTATCCATGAAAAGGAGGTGATAATGCTTTCCAGCTCTTTCTTTCATCTACTTAGACTGAAAGGGACTTTGCTTTTTCTGTGCTTCAGTGTTTTCTGTTTGTATTATTCCTAGAACAGTTAGATTCTGATCCGCTGCAGAAGTTCCCCGGTACTGCAGTAAATGCAAGTAATTATCTGTTCTCATTTAGAGCCTGTGGGCACCATCAACAGCCAATAAACAAGAGGATGACTCAGGTCCTTAACTGACACTGTGTGGGTCTTAGATAGAGAACTAAGGAGTGGGACAGTAATTTCAGCAGTAGATCCCACGAGTCACCATGCTGTTAGTCCCTAGTCCCTTTCGCTTCCTTTTCTGAATGTCCAAGCTGTTTCTTTACATTTGTTTTCCACTCTCTGGTTTGTTTCTACTACCTGCCTCTCACTTGTAGAGTGAAGACAACAGTTAATCTCCATTTCCTTTCCCCTGCGTGAAATAAACACTAAGTAATGTGCGTGCTTTGGAGACAGGGCAGATCCCTGCCATGAAGGACATCTCTCTTCTTCCTTACTCTCTATTGCCATTTTTCATTTCTAAATCAGACTGACAGTTTCTTAGAGCAGGGACATTGTCTGTGTCAGGGAGTAAGCACAGCATGCCTAACGCACTGCAGTATGCTTGAGAGGCTGTTGGTGTAGACCGTGCTAGGAAGGGTTTCTTATGTATTAATTTCCTAGAGTAAATCAGTCACTGGGAGTTTTCTGTCAGACAGCTCCTTTGCTGAACCAGGTGTTGGGTGATGACAGGTACCAGAAGTGTGAAAGAGGATGGCGGAACTGCAGCCTAGGGACAGTGGAAGAGCGACCAAGGATTTGGTTGGTGCAAGACCAAATGTCTCTGCTACAACTACAGCCCAAGCGCCATGCAGGGCCAGAAAGCACCTAGGCACTGCTTCAACAGCACTGGTCATCTGATCCAAACCTCAGCTTGTACAAAGCAATGGTCTGATAGTAAATCGTTTCAGCTGTTCCTCCCCTTCGGCCATCCCTGCTCTGTGGGGCCTCTGCAAAGCCCCATAAGGAAACCCACAGCTCCGGGATGGGGTCAGCTCTTTTGTCAAGATCACTGGAGATCATGCCAAAGCCAGTGCCAAAACTGCTGTGGGCCTCCAGCACTGGCAAGTCTACCAGTACAAATGAATTACAGGGAATGAACGTAACAAGACACGTCGATGGAGATCCAGGGGAGGGACAGAGAGAGGGGAGGGAAACATGGCAAAGGATGAAAAGAAAAAGAAGGGACATAGCAGACACAAAATGGACCTAAGGGTAAATGAGAAAGGCAAACTAGTGATACCTTTTGTTAAATATTCATTGAATAATGGTTTGCACAATTACAGCCAGAAGCAACATTAACAGCAGGCAGCAAAACTTACACTGTGCTGGCAAGCTGCATTCCTCTTCCAGAAGTCACTCATTCCAACCACTGCAACACTATCAGTGTAGGGCTGTCGGTACATGCGATGCCAGAAATTTTCTCAGGCAAGTTTTTCCTACAAACTCCTTCCAGTATAAGAACATACAGGTGGAGAAACTACACTGTATGTCACCTATGCATGGAAGACAAAATGAAGAATCCTGTTATTTGTGGCTGGTCTCCCCACTCAATGCTGGGAAAAGCTGGATTGGACTGCACCTCTGCCTTCCATGCTTAGAAGAGCATGAGCAGTAAATAATTTATCTGGAAGCTTTTTCTGGCACGGACAGATGTGTATAGACACAGAAAGGAAACACTGCTTGTTAGAAGGTCGGCATATATTGGTTATGAGCACGGGAATGTTCTCACAGGAAACAATGAAGGCTGTGCAGAAGTAAACATACCTCCAGTGTGGAGTGGCACGGTGACCCAGCTGAGACCCTCTCTGGGGACTAGATTCCCAGGGATGATGCACAAGGCCCTTGGGGTATTTACACAGCCTGTTCTCTAAAAACCAGCTGCCACTCAGAACAGTTTATCTTCTTTTCCTGATTATTCAGTCTGTGTTCTCTTTGCTCCTCCTGGCTGCTTTTCCTCCAGTTCCTGGAACTGTGAGGAGCACAGAGGAGCCTCTATAGCACCTGTGTGTGCATGCCAGACACAGCAGCTGCCGCATCCCCCGATGATCAGTGCTGCCTGTCCACCACACACATTTCCACACCACTGGGCAACAGGCTACTTCCAGATCCTTCCCATGCAGGTTTGTTCCTAAGACCAGAAACTTTGTATTTTCCTTGAGCATGAAAACTCTGTTCTTAGCCCTAGGCACCTCTGCATTTTGTGTTTCTTTAGATCAAGAGGGCTACCCAAAAAGTTCCACCTTCTTGCTGCCAAAATTAGGAGAGACAGTTCCAGCTTGTGACAAGCCTGGACGAACTCCAGTAGAGGCAGAGGGAATAAAAAGAGCGAGGGCCTCACTGGATTCCTGCATTTAGGTCCTGCAAAAGGCTCCAAATTCCAAGAGTCTTTCAGCAGAAACAGCATTTAAAGTGGACACAGTTCTAGTGCTTCTACAGAGGGTCAAAGCCCTTCTTTGTCTCTGCTCGCAAAGGCTTGTGTGTCCATATCTGCTAGATCTCCCTGCAGGGACACAAAAGATGCTCAGATACTTGTTGTGGTCTCCACTTGGGCTGGAGGAGCCCTGACTTCCACAGGATTTCCAAACACACAAAGATTAAGCAGGCCAGGCTAAACGGCTGGCATCTCTTCAAATTTTGCTTACTTCTTGCAACAGCAAGGCTCAGAGGGGTGCATTATTCTTTGTGGAACAAAGAGGGTACTATCTACCAAGCTTTTGCTGTATAAAATCAGTTCAGTTCAGTGAAATTCACGTTTGCTGCTTGCATGCTCCCTACTTCCACAGGCTTGCTGTCTCAACTGCCTTCATTAGTCCCATTATTTTTTGACCCAACTGCTGTAACAATAAAAAAATCAACATGAATTGGCCACAGAACACAATTCACATCTGTTTCTGGAACCCAGCACCTAAAAGGGAGATAGATTTCTTTATCCACCCAGGCCTTCTCTAGAGTCATAAGAAAAATGCACAGAAAGAATCCTTATAAAATACGATCTTCAAAAAGAGAAGTACTTATTAAATGTGCAAACAAAAGCTTCCCTTGCTACTTTCAAGTTCTATTAGCATTGAAGATCTCCATTTAAGAACAGTGGAGGAGAGGAGAAATGATAATGTTACGATTCACGAGTTGTTCATAGCACCCAAGGATGTGCTGTTTAAACAGAAAAAAGATTTCTTGCGTGCTGCCTTCTCCCGAACCAGTTCTTACAGGGTAGGAATGTGTGCCTTGATGTTCTTACTACTGAGGGACCAGAGGGGCTGCCTTGGTGGGTACGAAGTCTACGGATGTTTACAAGGTAGGATTTCTACAGCATACAAGGGAGCTAGTCATCAGCCAAGGTTACTTCTGGCTTAAGCAATCAGTTCAATGGACTTTAGCACTGTTATAGAACTGTAACCTGAAGTCCTCTGGGAGTTTGAACCATGCTGTTGTGCTCTCACAACAAGTAATTTGTGAGGCATCTCTCCCCTTAGGAGTCCGTATTAGTCAGTAACGTGAAGCAGCTGTGAGCTCTCTGTGGGAGAGAGGTAGTCCCAATGGCCAGAACCTAGGTCATACTCTCATCAACTCCCATGATGTTATCTCACAGCTTTTCAACAAAGCATGTAGCCACCTCTTGACCACTTTAACTTTCTCATCAAGTTCATATTGTAGATTTATAATTTTGTTTCTCCACACAAAACATCCAGCATCATACCCAACTTCACCACAACTCTTTTACTGCCATTTCTGCTACTGCCGTCCCATTGGCTCCTCATTTGCACTCCACAGATGAAATCCTGTTCCAGCAAAATCAATGAAAGCTTTGCTACTGACTTCTGCCAGACCTAGCTTTCAACTGGTAGCCTCTGGCTGTCACAAAACCTGTATCTTAACCCAGATACTGTTTCTGGTTTCAGATATTTTCACAGCACAATTCTTCTAACCATTCAGCAATACACACATCTAACAGCCCACTTGAGCTCCTATTTCTGCTTACATCAAGTAGATAATGTTTTGAAATAGGCTGCAGCTTTCACCTGCCCTCAGCCAAGTTCATACAGCTGTGGCCCATCAGTTCAAAGATAAATGAACTCAAGCTGCCAAGATGTGATTCTGGGTTAACAGGGGCAAAAATAAAGCTATGGCCAAATGAGAAGGAAACATTAAGTTGTTTCGTATTTTGAAACTGATTAGGCATTTGTACAGACAGACCCACTTAAGTCCTAGAACTAGGCATCCAGATCAGTCAGTACTGGCCCAAACAGCTCTCTCTCTCTCCCAAAATAATTACACCTTAACTCATCCCTGCTGGTAGTGTAAAAGTAGCTGTAAAACAAATGGTGCTTGAAGTTGCCTCGTGGTGGTTCTCTGGGAAAGGAAATTTGGTTCACAAGCACCACCGTAGTCCAAGTCTGCATGTCCCAGGTGCTCAGAAGTTGGCAACAGCCCATCCCACAGCGATTCTACTGTGCCAGGCCAAGCTTTGCAATGTGTTGTTATTAGTCTGAGGTGAACCGTAAGACACACTATGGCTGTCTAAACCAGTAGTCCACCACAACACCCACTCCCCTGCCCTCAGTCCCAGTTTTCTTTTGAATGGAAAGCTGGAAGCATGGCAGGGAAGAGAAGGCAGACCATTACACATCCAGGCTGCATCCTGTCAAGCAACCAGGATGTGACTGCAGTGCGCATCTGGGCCTCTGAGCTGGAAAACGGTCCCACGACTCACAGTTCCGGTGTGCCTCTCTGCCTCAAAGGTTGCTGTGAGCGTGAAATTGCCCTGTGGCTGGCTATAAAGCCCGAACAACTGACTGTGTGAGACCCACCCCATTTTCCATTGGCACAGTGCTGTGCTGCTGCATTGACAAACTCACGGTGGGGGCTTGGGCATGTGATTTCTCCTATTGTTGTTGAGGAAACTTCCCTAGTTCAGATCTACAATGACCTCCAGCCCTTGCTGGCCAAGCTCAAGGTTACTGTGTTGCAGGAAATCCAGAGGTAGAGGCCAGCAGAACTAAAGGCACATCTAACAGCAGGAAAGCAAACTGGTAGTCATTATGATGTGTGACACCACTTGTATTCTCATACAGACTAAAGGCCACAAGTGAGACTGGGGGGAGGATTAATTCTCCTAGGTGCTGAACAAACCCAGAGTGACCCTCCACCCTTGCAGTTTACAGGTGTAAACCAGGCTTATGTAAAGGAAAATTTCTAAGTTGCAGCATTTACTTGCTCGCTTTTTTTGCTCTGAATACTTTCACTTACTTAAAGACCAGAAAACTTGAAAAGAGATCAAACCAAGAAAGGCTGGAGTCTGCAAGGAGCTGTGTGGCTCAAGCCTAGAAATTATGATTTTATAGAGTTAATCTGGTTTTGGGAGCGATGCAGACAATTATAAACAAATCAAGGCAAGAAGGAGAGAGGTAGGAAATAAATGTCAAAAGATCGTAACTTATTAAGAGAAGTCTTCATGCATGCCCATGAAACCACAGACTGCATTCTCTCTTTAGATCAAGTAGGAGTCTCTAAGCAGACAAGAAAGAAAAATTTCTCCTACCGGAGCTCTGTCAATAAAGAAATGTCAATAAAGGTTCAGCTGATTAAAACAATTGCCCAACACAGAGGATAAAATAAATTTGACAGGGTGGTCTATTACTTCTTTCAGTGACAACCCTTCTCCTCTCAGTTACAAATAATTACTTAGCTTTTCATTAGCTATGTTGGAGGCACGCATCCATTTAGTATTTGGAATTTTTCACATATAATTCCCTTCTGAATGATCAGTGTGTGTTTAAGATTTTACTAAAGGAATAGGGACAAATTCTGCTCTTTGAAAATTTGATGTAAATCTGAAGTATCTGCCCTAATATAGACGTACACTTGTCGTTAAATCAGAGTAAATGAGAGGACACTTTGGCCTCGTGATACCTAGCACAGGGCCAGGAAGATAATACAAGAAAGGGTTACTTTCTAACTGCTTGTAAGATTTAAGTCAGACAAATACATGATAATAGTAAGTCTTTGTTTCTGAAAGGAGATATTCAGTCTACCCAAAGCACCATCCGAGTCATTAAAGGATTCCCAGGTGCCAGTATTTGGAAAGGGTATTAGCTATTCAAACAGTTTAGGCAGAGGTCTCTGCTGTTCTCTCTCCTGGGTCATCTCAGATGTCCTCAATCTCTGCCCAGAACTGAGTACAGGCAGCAAAGAAAGGCTGGAAATTTCAGAGGAGTAACATTTTCTCCAGAACTAGACAGAACATATTTTTCAGTCTTGCGGTAAAAAGGAGGAAACCCCTCCTTTATTAGCGCTAAGCAACTCCAAGGCTGGCAGGGTGAGGGCCATACAGTGCATGTGGAGGGACAGACTCTGCAGCAGATGCTGTGCAGGGAGCCCTCTTTTCCTCCCCTTTTCAGATATAATTTACCTGGTTCCACTCCATTACTGGGAAAAGAAACCACATGAAAGTATCAGCATGATGCAGCTGGGTTGCTCAAACAAAGCAATTCAGCAGCAGATTGGAGGAGTGAATCCACACAAAGGCAAAAGGCTTGCTGAGGAGATGCCTGAGCTCCGCTGACAAAAGTCAGTGCCTCAGAGACAGGGATGCAAACACAGCAGAGGTCTCTGCGTGTTTGATGCTTGGAGGGTGCAGACAGTCATCTGAAGCCACCCACCCCACCTCAGCTGGTGTCTGGCTCCTGCACATTTTTAAAGATTAATAGTTCTAAGCAGGTGCCTGAGACTGAGCAGAAATTTCAGACTGGGAACTATTTTCCTGAGGAGGAAAAAAAAAAAAAGGTGTTGGAAATGGCAATCGCTATAGAAAGTGACATGAAAAAAGGCCAGTGGTCTCTGACTATCTGGCAAAGGGAGGGATGCAGATATCTCCAACGGGAATAACCTCTGCCTAGATAAAAGCAAAGCTAACTAGAAGGAGCATGTTTTCTGAAAACGTCATCTTTAATTAATGAGATCTGCCTTGTTGATTACTCTGATCCCAGAGCTCCCCTGGATTCGCTTCCTTACTTCTGCTCTGGGCTCTCAGGCAGTAGGCCAGAAACACTTATCCCATCATCAGCTTGCTGCATGCTTTTCTCACACATCACCCAGGTCTTCGTTGCCCCTGTGCTTAAATGGTTTACAGAGGTTCTGCCTGGAGCCATCTGCAAGCTGCAAACTTGTTGGGCTTTCTTCCAAGGACAAGTTGACTCAACCTTGTTATACCAAGACTGTGCTTACTGATGGCTGCCGATTCATTCCTCTCTGTCATATGTAATCTTGGTCATGGCTCTGAAAAACCTAAATCGTTCAGGTCCCTGCCACTATAAGACATGCTCTTCCACCACTTTGCTGTAGCAACTGCAGCTTGTAGAGACAAGATGAGTGTCAGCCATAAAAACTGAACTTGCAAAGACCAGGGATCATCGTCAGCAAGCTGCTTCCAGGGAATCACTAAAACAATTTGGCAGTATTTCATGCAGTGCCTGTCCTTGCGTAGGCTGTCTAAAACCCCTTTATTATATTGGAGTATATATTTGTGTATATATTAACTGCTAGTGCCAAGACACTAGGATGATGGGCAGCCTGAAATGCGGCTAATACCTATACCAATGCATTAAATCCTCCTGAAACCTAATCACAGCCAGGACTACACTTACGTAGCAGTTTCTCACCGTCCTGTTTTGTCTTTCCCAGGGTTCCTCAACAGCATCCTCCTACTCAGACTGCTGGCAGTTTGACTGGCAGTATGGTGGCTGCAAGGTCAGAGGGCTGCATCTCACCCCTCTGGGTACCTGAAAAACGCAAAGACAGACGTGTGTGTTCAGCTGCCAGCTGGAAGAATCACAGCTGCTCATGTGATGCCTGGGCAAGATGATATAATCAGCACATTAGTACTTCTTACCCCAGTAAACTCTTTACCTGTCCCCTGTGCCAAGAGCAGTCAGGAAGACAGAGGCTATTAGGGGAGTGATGAAAAATATGAAATGAACCTTAAAGACATAGAAAACTTCATGTCACAAAATGACAAAGCTCTTTGGCTCTTGTGCCTTCTTCCTGAGTAGGGCAGTATAACACATAATGTCTGCCCCGGATTACGCCAAAGAGAATCTCCAGGGAAGACTTGTCACAGTCATCCCACAGATTCCTCTCTTATCTCAGCACAGCTGTTCCCATCCTGACCTACTAGCCTGATTCCTTGCTGCCTTCTTACTGAGAATGCTACTGCAGGGATTCGATTCTAGATGTGGAGGAACCCAGCCCACAGCACACGTTGTACCTTCACCCCTTCCTTTCCGAGTCTCCCAGTGACTGCACACAGCTAGCTCCGGTCTCAGTAATGGAGACAATGGCACTGGTCCCAGACAAGCCAAAAGACCCACATTCTTTGGACAGCTTGCAGTCAAAGTATTCCCAGAGTTTTTCTGTATTCAGTACGATCTCCAAACCAGAGGAAAGCGTCTATATTATACCAGGTAGGGACACCCCTGGTCCCTTCCATTCCTGTTAAACTGTTACTTGGCTGCAGTTCCTTACTTCATGCTCAGCACAGCTCAAGGCTTCATTTTGCAGCTCTTGAAGTTTGTCCAACTGTTCGTCACCCACAACCTCCTCCCCTTCTGTCAAGCAGCCACCTATCATGCCTTCCTTATTGAGAAAAACTGTACTTTTCTTTCTTGTTTCCTATCTTTTACTATCCTTACACAGTAATGACTTACACGCAGGAAAATGATTCAAAACCACACTGTTTCTGAAGCCAGACAGTCCGAACTTTTGAGATAACTGGAAGGAAAACGAGACCTTATATTCAACACACCTGGGAGGAATAACCCCAATCTATTTCTTGGTGCATCAGAACCAACTGCAGCCTGTCCCCACCACACTGAAGTGACCTGGATGGTGGATACCAGTATAACTCGTGAGCAGTGTCAGTCTAATGGGTGCCCAGGACAGTGAAACAGTTTGTCCTGCAAGAGTATTTTGAGGGTAGCCTTCTTAATCTGTACCAGCAGAAATGCTGACATGGATTAATAACTATTTTTCTTTCTCTTGAGATCAGTATACTACAGAATGCAAAGGAAGGTGAGCTAGCTTCCTCCTAAATCACTGAAAGTTTTTTCAAATGTTTTATAAAGCTGTGCAAGCATACAGGAGTCACTGTGCACTCAGCATTAACTTACAGGTACTTCAGGATTTTTAACTCTGATGCTGTAAACAGTTCTGTGAGCTTCATTCAGTACCTTGCTCAAGACGAGCGGAAGGGAACCTGAGTTTGATTTCTCACCCAAAATGATGCCAGCTCTAAATGAGTGGAGCTGGGAGGAGCTAAAGCTGTTTGGCACACAGGTACACACACGTTCTGTGCAAAGGCAGGAGAGCTCAGTCCTCTGACTGGAGCTGCTGGGCATTGCTGGAGCATGGCACCTTCCCTCCCTGAAGCAGGTGTCCACGCAAAGCCGCCTAGCCAGCAGCCGGCTGAATGATGCCTGGTGCCTCTCTCCCCTCCTGGCTGCCCGAGTGCTGCTCCAGCCTGGGATGGCAACGGATGGGAGAAACTGCTTTCAAACTGTTTAATAACAGTGATGGTAACCTCTGACCTTAGTGAATAGCAGCGCTTTTGACCTTTCATTTGTTAAATAATGCAACCACTTACTTCCCGATCCTTATCAGTGTTCAGTAATTGGGGTCAAGACAAAGCAAAGCAGAGTACAGTTACCCACCAGACTTCACTGAACCAGGAAGAATTTCCTTAAGCTATAGATTTCCTTTTTGATAATCTTCAATCAGGACTGGCAAAAACTAGACACTGGGTGGCTTAGAAGATCCATAACAGGCTAAAGAGCCTCTCAGCTGTTAGCATCTGGTTTGAATCCAGCTGTGGTTGACAGTGGCAGAAATTCACTTCAGATCTCAGGTTGACTCTGACTGGTTTGCGGTTCTGTTTACTAGCCAGAGAGCCATAGCATATTAACATGTGATTCTAGAGACATCAGTGATTGAATGAGCTCACAAAGCCTGAAAATGCCTATTCCCATAGAGAGAATCAGACTATGGCACAGTGGTAGGTGACAGCATGGACAGAAAGTTTGCAGTCACTCCTACATGTTCTGCCTGATTCGTGTCTAGGAGAGGTGGTTCATCTTCAGGAATCTGAGTCGCTTTTTGTGTGGCGTACATAAAACTAATGGGTCAGATTGTGTGCTGCACAGCTCCTTAAAGATTTCACGTGACAGATCAGCAGGTGATGATTGTTACAGGCAGCAGTTCCAGGATCACTGTTTTCCTTAGAAATGAACAGGAAACATATGAAAAAGAAACCCAAGAATTTATGATGTGACAATGGATTTAAATGTAAGTGCATACACATATATTTATTTATATAATGCACACATATAAAAGCTTCAACTTCCTGAAGATGTCAAACAAATTCTGTTTGTTTAAACACCCACACAATCTCATTATTTATTGCATTTTGTACTAAGTCAGGTTGCAAGGGCAGGGACTGTTTCATGGCTGTCTGTATGGGATTCAGCAAAATGAGCTCCCAAAGAGTGACTTGCACAAAGAGTGAAAGCACAAAGAGTGCTGTCGTTTATAAACGAGCCAATTGATTATAGATGTACACGAGCTAGGTAAGAACTGTAAAAAAGACACTGCAAGTAATGAGATTCAGAGGTTTGGATTTTTTTAATTTTTTTTTTTTTTTTTTTTCTGCCGTTCATGTAACAAATGAGGAAGGTGGAGCCCTTTGTGGTATCCTTTGTGGTGTAATCGTATGCCCTCCTGCTTTTGGACGTACATTTGGATTTGGGCCTCTTGAAATGGAGGCCATTGACCTAGGCAGGGCAGCCACCCCTAACCGCATTTCGAGCGGGCTGCTGCCCCTCAGGGCCGGGGCTGGCTCCCCACAGGCCCGGCACAGCCTGCCCTGCCTGCCCAGGCTCTCCAGGGCCCTGCTTTCTCCGCCGTTCCCCGAAGCCCGCGGTGCCCCAGGCCTGCACACGGCCTCCGGGCCGCGGCCACCCCGCTCCCCTCAGCCCCGCACCGCGCGGGAACGGCCGCCGCCTCGTGCCAGGCACTGAGGTACACCGGCCCCGCGCGGCTCCCGGCGCGCCCGGGCCCTCAGCCCCGGCACACCGGCCGCCTGCGCCCGCCGGCGCCACCGGGAAGGTGGGACCCGCCATTGCTGTGCATAGTTTATGTCAGCGGTTAGCACTTATAGCTGCAGCGAGTTCTCTAGATATAGATTTGTAACCAAACGGGCACAGAGGGTTGGTCTCAACTCAGTGCCCATTGCTCATCTAGGACTGCAGTTAGCATGGCGTGCAATGCACATCATTGATGACTGATGTCACCCATTTCCGGCAAGTCTTTGGTCTTCTGTGGAGTCCACTGAAGAAAGACTGTGATTCTTTCCTATGTTGTGGGCATTAGAGAAACGATATGATACTCTATGGTGTGACGAACGTTAGCCTAGCTCACTCTGTTAATGGTCATCAGTGGCTGTTTGCAGGTCTTTCTTTGATGGAGGCAAAAAAGTTAAGTTCCTATTTCCATTTCACTGAGCCTGTTAACCTGAAGGATAAAACCCTGCTGGAAAAGGCTGACCTCGACCCATCCACTGACTTTCTAGACTCTCTGGAGCATGATATCCCACAAGGTAAAGGTAGAAGAATCGACAGATGCAATGAAAGGGAAGGCAGCCTTGAGTAGTCTGGGAAATGCTGAGGTGACAGGATGCAGGTCACTATGGAGTTTGGTATGCTTGTGAGGAGCTCCTGCAAATCTGTAAAGGAATTGTATCCTTTACTAACTGTTGTACTTAGTTCCCTTCTTTAGCAAGTCTAAATGCTTACAGTGGTAGATGTAAGTGTACCAGAGCTGTTACATCCTCACAACAGATCTGACCACATCAGCAGTTAATAACCCCTCTGCCTGAGTGGCATATTGTCTCTTGGCTTGGGTAAAGCCTGTGACAGCTGGTGTCCCTGTGGGGAGAGATAACTCCGCCAGTGACAGAGGGAATTTATGTGGTTTGAAGTATTGAAGAGACCTCTTGTCTCACCCGGTATTGCTGCTCTTTATCTAAATGGGCTCTCATTAACACTAAGCTGGTATCTCTGAGAGGCTGGATTCAAATGTTCCTTTGATAAACTGTGTTAGATGCTGCAGTGTGGAACAATCTGTATTCTAGTGGGATTACACTGGAAGCAGAAAGGAAGATGTGCCTACTGGAATGTATTTTCAGTTCACATCTCTATTGTTCTGCTGGACAACTGTTAAGTATATTTAAAGCTTCTTCCCCTGGCAGGCTATTTCTCTAAAGAGATGGGCATGATTTTTATTTGCTTCTAACTACCTTTTGCTGATTTGTTGCATTTTTTTGGATTGGGCCAAGTGTTTTCATGGCCTGCTGTCTAGAAAGAACAGAAAGAAAGATTCTTGGGTCATAGTCAGAACTTAAGTTTGCTATTTTATTCCTATCCTAGAGTAGCAGGATAGGATAGTAGGTGACCTGTGCCTGATGGATTTGGCTGGAAGGACAGTGAATTACCAGTGCTCTGACTTTCAGACTTTACGTGTGTGTGATTAGACAAGATATATATATATATATCTTGTCCAATCTTTCCTTTGACTGAGAAGGAACCTAGTGAGCTCCTGCCTGAATTGTGAACATTTCTGACTGTTCAGAGCATAAACAGTGCTAAAATGTAAACCATTGTTCAACTTACTGGGAGTGTCCTTGCTGCAGTCGTTTTACAAAGGTGTAGTCTGGAGGGACTGCACATTTTTATGTATGCTGGCCCATTGAGCTGGCCCTTTTGACTCAAAAAGGAGTATTGCAAGGGAGATTAGGTCCTAGATACCTCCTAAGAAAATTTTAGCTGCAGTTTTGTATGGTAGTTCAGGCATTGCTACTGTTTGCATTCCCTGCCCACCCTTTTTTTCCTAGGGTTTGTGGTAGGGAGACTTTTTAATTTTGTGAGGCCTGAAACCATAGAGCCACTGCAACAGGCGATAAATCTGGGGTGCTTTCTATGTTTCCACTAGAAAACAGGCACCAAGGGCTGAGAGCCTGGAGACTAATTTGCATCACAGAGCTGGTTTTAGCCCCCTTCAGCTGTGGTGAAGAATGGCACCTTTGAAAGATTACAGATACAATTCTGTAGTGTTTCACATCTAGTTCAAGGGACCAGGCAACTGGCAGGTCATGCTGTGTGTTAGACATGAAGATGGCGGTTTTATTGAAGTCTTTAAATCAAATTTGACTTGTAGTCAAATTTTACACAGTGGCAGATAGAAAGCAAGGCTCAGCTGTGCCACTGTCGTGTTTGTCTTCCTGTCGCAACCTGCGGTCTGAGTAAGTGTGAACCTTTGCCCCGTTCCTGGGAGGTTGTTGCTGTTAGTGCAGATCTCTGTCTCCTCAAAAAAGTTAATTCTCAAAGACTACCTGAGCTCAAGTGCAGCTGAGCGCTTCTTAATGGAAGAAAAGAAGATTCATCATGGTGCCTGTGCAGCTCTGGCTGCTCTGTTCTGCTCCTTTTTGGACTGAACCTGAGGATTGATGGAATGAGCTGGTCAGGCGAAGGAAGTAAGACAGGAACTGGTTACAGGATCAGCAAGGCATGTAGCCTCTCTAATTGCACTCTATCACATGCAGATAGGAGCTCTGACATTAAAGAAAGATCAATCCACCCCCCTTTAACAAGCATACAGGTTGCCTGAAGTACTGGTTGCTTGTGAAAATGTAGGGGGAAAAAAAAGAACAGGAGGTAGACAGAGGCTTTCTGCTGACTTTATCTGCACGGCTCTGCCGAAGTCCCTCACTCCAGGTTGCAAGGTACTCAAACTCTGGGTCTTGAATTACCCTCTTTCAATTCTGCCAGTTCATGTTGGTCCTGACCCAGCGCAGACAGTGCTTTTTCTATTTCCTGACATGTTGTTCATAGCTCTGGCAAATCCCCTCATTTTGACCCGAAGCTTTTCTTGTCTTTCTTGGCTAGATCCACTCTTGAACAGTTATTGTCAGAGCAGAAGTAGGAATTCCCAAATCTATTGACTCTAGAATTGTGACCGAAGCCAAAATCATCTCTGCCCTCAATAAATACACAAAAAGTTGACCGGGTTGTGTAACATGTGAGTGACGCTCCCAGCGTGCATTAGGATTCTCCCTTAAAAGACCTAAAGAACAGGACTGAGAGATTAAGGGCTGATTTTAACCTGTCTAAAAGTAACAACTCTTTTGGAATAGTTTTCTTGATTAATTGGAAACTGAACATCTGTGGTGGCTGTCAAGGGTGTAACTGTCATCAAATGTATGGGGTGTCATAATAGGAGAGCAGAGGTGTCTTACAGAATGGAAAATTGGAGGCAGAGACAATATTTTATATGACAGCTGAGAGGTGGGAAGAAAGGAAGTTAAACCAGATTGAATAAAGGAAACAACAGTAAAAGAGAGTTTAGTGCAAGATTTGGGGAACCTGGAGTTTTGTAACAAAACTGTCTGCCACCCTCATCTTTATCAGTGATATCTGTGGTGATTGCAGGTTCCAGATTCTGTCCGCGTGTCTGTCTATTGGGTTATCTGTGCACTTCAGGAGTTCAGACTATGTTGCTGCTCCTCCCCTAATCATACTGTGAGTCTGTCTGGGTTTTCTTGGTGTCTCAGCTCCCAGAGACAAGTGACTGTGTAACTTAGATTTTACTTTAAAAATACATTTTTGTAAATGATTGTAGAGAAAAGTGGGAGAATGCAAACCCTGTCTCAAAAGCAAATTCAGTTGGCTTATCCCCTCTAAAGTCGCCAGCTCTCTGAGCCAAACTCATGAATTTGAGTGGCCCGACTCATGATTTTTGAACATGGAGGGGTTGTGATACTGATCTTCTGTCACCACAGTATCAGATCATGTAATGCTTCTTTCTGATCCAAGTGGCCAGCTGGCCATCATGTTGCATGCTGGGATCTGTAGGTTTTGCTGGCCGTATGTCTGCATTAAAGGTAAGCTTGTTTGCTCTAGTCTAAGCAGACAATCTGCTCAACTTTATGCACAATTAGATATAGCCTTTCAGCTGCTGGCAGATTGCCACACTCTGTTGCATGGAGCTTGGCACCCTGGGTGATAGCATCTCAGGATCTAGAGTTGTGGCAGTTTTACATGTGCTTGTAGGTAATGGAATGGTGAAAAAAATAGCAGAAATTCCTAGCATGCCTACAGCATTTTCACTTGATGACCTAATGTGGCATAGGTATGAAATAACGGTCACCTGTCAAGCATTGACATGATGGGAAAAGTGAAAATGGAGGGGGAAGGATGATTTTACTGTCACCATAGTATCAGATCAGGCTATGCTACATTCTGCAAGGACGAATGAAAGGGAATGGGAGAAAGCCTAAGGTACTAGCATGGACTGGAAAGCTTGGGAGGAAGTAAAACAGGGGATGCAGAATTCAGGTCTTTGGTGCTTTCAAAGTACAGTTCAGAAAAGCAATAAATTGACTCTGAGTTTTGTTACAGATTGCTGACTCAGATCACTTTGATATGGAGATAAGGGACACCAACAGGTTAAAAACCTGATGCAGTTAAAAACTGATGCGGGAGGGGAGGTATGTTGGAGGCAAAGGAAAAGAAAAATGTGGATAGGAAAAGATATGAGTGGGAATAGGATTTATAAAAGAAGACTTTATTCACAAGTCATGACTCCCAGTCAATGAAGAGCTGCTTCTGGCTGAAAGCCTACCACAGTTCACAGGTGGAATAAGGGTAGGAATTAGAATTTAAAAAGCAATATAAAAGAAATACAGAAAGTTGGGAACAATTAATGATTGATATAATTTGGAATTTATATTGAGTAGAAAATGACAAGGAAGCCAGGATAACCTGCAGTAGTCCCTGACAACTATAGGGAGGACTTTTTCAACTATATTGATAGGAGAAGAAAGCATAGTAATGGTACTGGAAACTGTCACTAAATGGTGAAGGTAAAAAGGCTGATAAGAAATGTGGAAGAGCAGAAATGCTCGAATTTTTTTTCTGGTTTGTTTTGGGGAAGAATAAGGACTCACATGAAATGAAGACAATAAAATACTCTTTCAGACAGTTTTCAGACTGTTTGCTATGGGAGGGTAGTTAGACAACCTTTACTGTGTGTCAAAAAATGAAAATGGCTGAGCCAGATAAGTTACTGCTGAAATCATTATCTCAGGAGACTTGTGGCATACTTACGATGTTAACCTTTAATAAATTCCAGCATTGCAGAAATATTCCCCTAAACTTATCTTAATTGGTAGTTGTGATTTAGAAATCACTGAATGGGTGTATTTCTGGAGAGGGTCAGAAGGGGATTCAGCTGGGACTAGTGCCAGTACTGGTATTCTTCAACTTATTTATAAATGATCTAGGAGTAAAGAATTGGTGGAGAGGCAAATAATGACAAGGGCAGGACAGCTACAGAGATCTGGCGAACTGGGCTTGCTTAAAGAAAGTACATTTTGATGTAGCTACTTGCAAAGTCACAGACCTAAGAGCAGGGACTGGAAGCCAGACTGTGAGCTGTATTCTGGAAGCTGTGGCTCTGAAAGGAAATCCAGGCACAACCCACTGAACATCAGCTCCCAGTCGGATCCTGAAACTTAAAAGGCTAATTTGATCTGTAGATTTATAAACAAGGGGGTAGCAAATAGGAACAGGGAGGTGATTTTTTTTCTGTGCATGCTGTTAGTGGAATCAGGACTGGATTACTGCACATTGCAAAACTGGAGAGTTACAGAAAAGAGCCACAAAAGGATTCAAGGGCTGGTGAGAGACATAAACAGTTCAATCTGTTTACCTTGCAGGAAAGAACATGAGAATGACTGTATTACACTGTGTAAATACTCCATGGAGTTTAGGTATTGATTATTGAAGATCTATTTAGTATAGCAGAGACAGGCGTATCAGGAATCAGCAGCTGAATATTATAGCCAGAAAAATGAAAATGAGGAACTAGGTACAAATTTTAACAGTAAAATTACTACCGTCTAACAAGGATAATGGAGGAATTTGTGTCTCTTGGTATCTTAGCATCATTCTGGATGTCTTCCTGGGAATTGTGTTTTAGCCAAAGGCAAATCTAAGTTGCTAGTCCCAGACATGAGTAACTGAGTTAAGTTTAATGTAGGAGTACAGAACAGGTGATTTCCTGATATGCCTGGCTGTAAACTTGATGACAGCCATGGAGGGTGATTTTTAGTTTGGGCTTCTTCATTGTCAGTGACATTAACGCAAAGGTGGCAATGTGCTCCTGAGACAGCGACTCTAAGCACAGGACTCTCCGTACAGCTGGCTTTACGCTCTGAACTATGACGCATGAGGGCTCAAAAGAGGACTGAGGAGATTCCTGACTTATTGCCATGCATTGTGTAGGGTAGACCGGGGAGCTGAGACCTCTCAGATGTGATTGCTCTGGCTCTGTAATGCTGGGATTTCGTAGCGTCATTCTAAACGGGTATACAGTGGCAGGGTGGATCATAGTGAGTCTTGTCTAGTTGCTGTTTCATGATTCAGCCAGAGAAGTGCCTAGAGAGAAGATCGTTTCAGCTCCTTTACCATTTTGACTGCGGAAGAAGTGACAGCCACTCAGTCTGTAGCTCCGTTTGTTCACCTGAAAGTGCAGTGATTTTGAGGCATTCCTTACACAGCATTGCAGACAATGGGATTTGTGGCTGTTTCCTTGGCTGAATACTTTGGGCACCAGCCTTTCTGCAAACTTGCTGAATAGTAGCCTGGGTTAGAACACTCATAACCTCCTGTTCTCTGAGCTTCATTGGCACGCTTTTTACCGGTTTAGCAACAGCTGGTGCTTAATGGGCCCTTGAAGATAGAGAGGCTGCGTTTCTAAGTGGGAGATAATTTCCTTTGGCCACTCTCAAGGCCCATTTTGGTAGCTCCATCTTGGTTGCCCCAAAAGTCCAGGTGCTGGAAGTAAGGCGGCCAGGAGGCATGAACCTGCTTTATCTCCATGCATTAACACAGCTAATTAACTCCCTTTCGACCCACCCTCCAGGCGATTAATCCTCTATCAGCCTAGTCTCCAGCCATTTGAAGAGTCTGTGTCTGCAGAGGTATTTACAACCCCCAGCTAGCGAGCAGAGAGCAAGCCTGCCCGTTATCAGGGCTCTAAGACAAATGGCTATCTCCCCAGTGGCCTTGCAAAATCCAGCAGTGCTATGCTGTGCTGGCCACCTACTTTCACCCAGCCTCCCTTCTCCGCTAACATTTCACTGATGTGACCTGAGCCCTCCCCTTTCATTGCTTAACAAGAAGCAGCACCTCCCCAGCTCTGTGAAAACTGAGAGCAAAAGCACTTTACCTCTTAGCCTGCCAAGAGCCACACGGGGACAAGGCTTTTCAAGCTGTCTTGCTGAAATTCAAACTAAAAGACCCATAATGAATGAGAGGGCAGTGCTTCATATTAGCAAGGATAAAAAGAGGTAGCCAAAACATAGAACAAAACTCCTAGTGTGCCTCACAGCTATCCTCATTCCTGGTTCGGAGAGGTGATCTGTAGGTCTGGCAAATGTGTGAAACTGAGCTACAGCATCCCATGGAGTTACCTGACATTTATAGAAGTGTTTTTGACAAACTTCATAACACAGTAGTGCAGAAGGAGTAAAACAGATTAGCGTGCATCAGAACAGTCGGCTTTCGGATGTAAGAATCGAACCAAACAGTTAGCTCAGTGGGCTATTACTTAAAGCGTTGGTACCTGAAGTTCTCTGTTAAAACTGAAGTCATCCATCCCTAGAAATAGTTCCAGGCTGGCCGTAGCTGCTGCTTTCCAGCAGGGCGCACTGTGGTCCAGGCGTTGTCAGTGCTGCGCACAGAAAAGGAGACTATAGAAAAGCAAAACGAGAAAGAAAAGCACCGAGAGCAGCATCAAATTGAGGAGAAGGTATGGCCTGAGTTTCCAGGCTGTGTGTGGTATATTGACCTTCTGAACTGTAGGTATGGAGAAGCTACTCTGTCCCTTCCAAGCTTAGGCAATTTCTGGAATGGTCCTGGGGCTTTTCAATAGCTCTCTTCGCACCCTTAGTGATTACAGGCATGCAATGGATGTACGCAAATACATAAGCATGTCTCCTACATCCTTCAAAAGTAGAGACACTCTTCATGTTTTTGGACTGAGGAGCCTTTAAAGGCTGTTAAGGCTACGCCTGCAGCGACCCAAGAGCATTGCCTGGGAGCAATACAAGATGTTGTCCTCTTACAAGCTGGGGGGCTGCCAGCTCAGGAGTTCAAGATCAGACTGGAACCTCTCCTGCTATGTTGCCACGTGAGGACTCCAGAGCCAGCTAGTATTAGAGCTTTTGACTGGCCGTCTGTGGTCTGCTTTGATTTCTGGAAAGGAGTCTGCTTTCCTTGGGCTTTGTGTCTATGGGTAATAAAGCAGTGCATTCACTGCTTTTGGGTCCTCGGTCTGTATCACCTCAGGGGTCTTGTTTAGTCAGAGACCTTGGATGAGTTTATACTGGAGCAGGGCTGCCCATCAACCGAGAGCCGTGGTGGAATCCTTCACTCTCCTGACTGCTGCAGTGAAAGGAGGAGGACAGAAGCAGAGTCTTCCGTAGCAACTTTCCAGGGATTATAATTGAAGTTTTTTCCTTCTCAGTAAAAGAAATCATGGCCCACCCTGTCTCCGTTTCAGCTCCTGGTTCATTGGACATGAAAAGGAGATGAACTTCTTGATGAACTGATGGGAAATGCGGGTGAAGCCTCTTAGGACCAGAAGTTGTAGTTTTATCACCACATCGGTCAGCCTTGGCCTAGCCCTTTCTCTAGGGAATGATGAAAAATCACTTGCAGGGGAAAGCCCAGGGCAGTCTGTATGTCACTGAAGTCACAACAAGGTCAGCTTTTGCTAGGAGTGATCTATTTCTGAGTGGCAGCTCCTGCCTGTGCAGCAGCTGGCATTGGTGCCAGCCCTGTTTATAGCTTTGCTTTGCTGTTTGCTGCCCCTTTGGCCATAGAACATTTGCAGGGAGGAAGTAATGGGCGTTGTCTTGCTTTACTTATGCAAATGTCATATAGATTGAAATTCTGCAGGCTGAATGGGTGCGTGGCTGTGTGTAGAGGGAAAAGGATGAGACAGTTCATCTATGGGTATATTTGTAAGGCAGTTGTGCTGTGCAGGTTGTGCTGTGCAGAGACAGCTAAGATATCCCAGGCATTAGAAGATGCTTAGCCATCTTTAGTGTTCAGAATCAGCTTGAATATCAACACAACTGCACCATGCTGTGTGGATACGCTCAGTGTGACAGTCTTCTCAGAAACTGGTAAGCTCTTCAGGTAATTCGGGCTAGATTTCAGTATCTAGTTTAGTATGAGAACATCAACAGTTAATAATCCATGCCATCTGTTCCTCACCCTAAGCCCTTTTAACTAGCCCTGCTAATCTGGTGATGAGGTAAGAAGTACAACTGGGGGACTGACAGGGCTTGTAGCCTTGCCCCTCCTGCAGGAGAGCGAATTGGATGTCCTCTAAGCATTCGATGGGTTTTGAATCCCAGCATCGACTGCTTTGTGTTCTCTCAGAATTCGGAGATCGATGTGAGGCTCTTTGCCCCTAATCCAGCCCCTGTTCATCATTATCACCTCCTCAAAGTGGCCAGTGCTTTGTTATCAGGAGAGGCAAAATCTTACAGGGCGGCCATAATCTCCTCTGAGAGTCAGACAGATATTCTCCGTGGGTAAGAAAGTGACAGTGACCGAAAGCTCTAGGGGGAAGCAGGCTAGAACAAAGCTGTCCATTGCATCCTTTCATCAAGCTGTTAATCTTTCTTTCAAAGACATCACATTTGTTTGGTGACAAAAGCCCCAAAGAAGCTGAATTGAGCCTGAAATCCTGTAGCAAGATTTAGAGGAAGCGTCTTTCATTCAGAGCAGGGAGGGGCGAGAGACTCCTTCTTTTTCTTCCTACCAACCAATGGGCTCACAGAAGCCCACGAAGGTGACGGATTAATGCAGGGGCTCCCCAGGTAGATGCTACGTGACTCCTGGCACGCTCCACACAGCGACCAGCTGAACAAGAAATATGGAGTGTGACAAGATCCAGCATAAACTTGTGCTTTGGAAGGAGGGTGCTTTGCCTCTCTGAGAGATTTGTAAATTTACTACAGAAGACCCAAGATACAATGATCAGTATTACAGTTGTCAGAATCCAAATAGCACAGATTTTAACCAGTTTTTCTACTCCTAAATTTTGATTGTATATTGTCTTGCTGTTTCCTCTAGTGCACAGCCCTGTTCCAAATCTCTGTTCTGGATGCTTTCTGTGCAAAGTCTGCATCTTTTTCTCAAGAACAACAACAAAAGTTAAAAGGATCCTAGCTCTATTCTAATTATCAGGCGGATTTAGGACTTAAGGGCAAACTAACTGGGCTATAAGGAGGCTGCAATTTGATGTGTGTTACTTCTGTGCTAGCTTTTTCAGTCTTTCCCATCCTTTGCTGCTCATTTATGTCTGTGTATTGTCCCTTCTTTTGTGTTGGCATTACTGGCTGTGCAGCCAGATTTCAGCTGGAAAAATAATTTTATTTTTGGCTAAACTATTTTTCAGCCAGATCGTTTCCCTGACCTGGTTCACTGAGCAGTAAATAAACACTTTTGTGGTCTCTGTGATGGAAGAGTGATGAGGAGGGGAATAAGGGTTTGGGGGCAGAGCCTGCTTCAACTGGATTAAGCCACACTGTTGTCAGATGTCTAAGTATGGCCTCATTTCAGCCAGTACTTGGAGGCTTCTGAATACTGTGCTCCTGGGACAACATTGCAATGCCTGGGTCTTCCTTGTCAGCAGGAAACAGGTACTTTGTGCGTAAATGGAAGGCCCAGGGCTGTCTTAATCATTTGTGCTGCAGAGGCATCCCCAGTGGGAGAGGATAATGGAGAGAAAAACCCTCTGAAGCAAGACCATTTTACTTTGAGGTTTGGGCATGGTTGTATTTGTGTGTCAAAGATGTGGCAGGCATTAGGACCACGCAAGAGCCACTTGGAAGCATCTGACTGTTTGTAAACTGTGCTTTCCTGGCTCTGGAGGCTTTTAAAAATAGTACCGAACCTGCAACCAGTCTGTGTTTTTATTTAATTATTATTAAATAGTTATATGGGCAATTGGAAATATTGACAGCAGTGTTAACGTATGGGGTGCAAGTGGTGTGTCAAGCAAATGAAAGAGATTTAGTTTGTAGCCAGTAAATGGCGTGATAGAGTCTGAGCCCCACATATAAGAGCGTTTGGATGTGTGTCCTTATGGCTGGTAGGCTGTGCCTCAAATGTCCGTGCAGCAAAATTTCCTTACAGCTGCTCTGCTGTGCAATTTGTCTTTGTTTCCTATCGACAGCAAATTAGAAGTAGGAAGCTCTTTGCAGTGCTAGATTTTCTGTTGGAGGGAAATGGAAGCTAAATCCCATGGGTGCAGTGTAGCTTTGTCAGAGCTAAGTGCCTGGGGTCGCGCAGCCAAGCAGTGGCTGCTTTTGCAAAGGGAAGCGGTTATGTTACCCCTCTGTGGGTTAATATTTGTGCTATAACTCCATACTTCACCCTCACTCAGAACTGAACTGCAGCAAGGTAGGTTACAACCTGCTCATGTGGCAGCGTATTGTGTTAATGGTAAGAGCAACCATGCTGACGCTGCTTTTCCCTTGAGACATTTCCTCCTTTGAAGAGGAATTGATAATGTCACTTTTATGACCCTCTGTGAGCTTTTGCAACATGGAGCCTCTCTATCAGCCTGTCTAGCTCTTAAAGCTGTTTCTTCTCAAGCTTGTACTGAAACGAGGCATTGCTGAATCACCTCCGAAGCAGCAATGTTATGAGAGGTCATACTGAAAGTGGACCAGTTCCCACAGGAAAGTTCTGCAAACAGCCTTCTTAAAAGGCTCTTGTTTAAAAGCTAATGTCTCACGCACCCTGTTGCCTCTGTGAATTAGAAGATTCAGCCCATAGCTGAGACAGACATGGGGATGAGACAGGGATTTCTATTGGCAACTGGAAAGGAAGAAGAAGCTGAGAAGTAGGTTGACTTTTGAAATTCAGCTCTGGTGTCCTGGCAGCTGTTGAAGTGCCATAAAAAAGGCAGTGGTTTAACACTGGGTGAGCATCAGAATCTTCAAAGCACTTTCCTGTTTGGGAAAGATGTAAGGAACTCCTCAGAATTCCTGTCTGCGTTTGGAGGGGTGGAGGCTGCAGCCTGCTCTAAAGAGGGAATAGGAAGCTCCAGATCTTCATCCAGCGGATATTTTTCCCATGCTTTTTCCTCCCACACAGCAGCTCCCTCCCTTCCCTTCTGGAGCAGCAACAGGCAATAGTTTCAACACAGACAGTGCTTGGCTTCCTTAGGTTTGCTGGGTGCAGCTTCAGAACTAATTTGCTCTTTTAAAAAAATGGATTTTGAAGAATGGAAATCTTACCAGAGCGGTGTTACTGTTAGAAATCTCTGGCGTGAGAGCAATGACCTCTGGTTCCCTGTACCTCAGCAAGCATGATGAGTGAAGTTAACTCTGCTGCCTGATTTAGGGATAAAATAGGCTAGGTACAGCTCACACGTAGATGCAAGTAAAAATCAGTATTTAACTCTAGGAAAGCCAGCTTTTACTTGCTGTCTCTTAGTTCTATTTGTATTCCCTCCAATGCAAATAATAGTTCGTAAATTTTTTTTCCTGACAACTTTTATCTAGGAGTCTTGGTGTACCTTACAGACTGATGCTCTGAGTTTCTCAGCCTCCCAGCAAGAGACATGTTGTCTGACACAGGGGCAATGAACAGTACGGGGACTGCCATGGGATATTCTGAGCCAATATTAGAAAGGATTTGAACCCAGCATCCCACTCCTGCATTTTTATAGTAATAGAGACCTACAGCTACCTATGCAATGATTTTACTCCAAGAACCATTTGTAATAGCAGGGAGGTTTAAAAGAAAAGAAAAAGGATAAAAGAAAAAAAAAAGGATAAACGCAGCATTTCATTTTTGCAGTTCTCAGCCCTTTTTATATTTTATTATGAAATGCATTTCTAAGGCATTTTCTTGAAGGAGGAAAGAAGGCATATTCATTTTAAGCTATTATTTCATGCTGTTCATTAGCTTCTGATTAAAGTACATTTAGAGTGGTTTATGACATCATTATTTCAAACTCCTACAAGAAAGGTGGGCCTGAAAAAGCATTTTTTATTAATATAGTGAGGTTTGAGCTGTGATGGAAGAGAACACAATTGTCTTGAAGCTTTCAAGGAGAATAACTTGCTCCGTGTCTCATGAGTTCAAATAATTTTGTCTTCTGGACCATCTCCTCAAATGCTGCTAATGTGGTGAGGTATGGGAAAAAACAGACTGAGATAATGGGCTCTAAAAGGACCAAAATAAGTGGTTAGGTTTCACAACTTTAATGTGCTGCCTCCTTAGAAGGCAAACACCAGCACTGTGTATCAGTGCGGTTTCTGAATTGATTTTGTGTGTTGCAAAGGTCCAGCCTGGAAAAGTATACTGAATAGATCACCTTTGATTGCTGTGTTAGAAATATGTCCCCAGTGATCTGGTTAGTAAAAGGTAGAAGGTGGCACGGCTGCTGCTGTTTTGGCTCTGCAGAATAAAGAGCAGCTCTATGACTAATTCTTGCTGAAAACAGGATCTGAGTGAAAATGACATTACAGTTTCAGACAGTTTCATGTAATTTTTTTCCTCTCTTCAACGAGTGTTGTGTCAGTCCAGGTGGGATTGCCCTGAAGTAACCTGCTTGTTTTGTTCAGGTCCTTATTTCACAGGAAGACTTATGCAGCATCAGCAAAACTTTATTGTCCCTATTTGCATAGAATTAGATGCAGAGCCAAGCATCAGAGAAGAGCTAGAAAGCTGCAACAATGTAATATTCCCCAAAGGTCTCACATTTGTGAAATGACAAATCTGAGCCCTTTGGGAGTTTGCAGCTTGGACAGACAGTAGGGAAATGAAACAGCTGCACATCACAGCCTTCAGAGATCAAGCATAAAAGTGAATGGAGCTGTCTTCAATTACATCTGTCCATTTCTGCCAGGTGTGAAGGTACATGGGAAGTTCCTTTGATCAGCAGAGTTAACTGCTGATGAATCCTCTGCAGAGATAGATAAGCACACTGGGTAAATGTTGTGAGGAGATCATGGATCCATGTACTGTATTGCCCCAGGGCATAGATAAGGGGATTAAATCAAGTTGAACTCTATTTACTCTACCTTCTCTGTGAATTTGTCCAGCAAAAAGAAGTCTGAATCCAGATATAGTTCATGAGAGCATTAATATACCTGTTTTCCTTCTCAACTTTCCCATTTGTCATGCTCCAGGCATTTCTTTTCGTTCTTTGTAAATAGTTTTGGGCAGAGGATTCATCTGTGTACATGAACATATATACACACACACAAGCTATCACATGTACCCAGGCTGCTGGATGCTTCCAGTATGTTGGGAGACATTTAGCAAACCAGATAATCCCTAGAGGCTCTCACCACCCAGCAAGGCAAGGCACAGTCCTATTCTTGACAGACTTGCTTCTCAGAGGACTGGTCCTAAATCAAAGACAATGAGAGGTCCTCATTCCATTAGCTTTTTGTCAGAGAAACTCTTTCAAAAGTTTACAGTCACCCCCCTGCAAACCAATGTGTAAAGCCACAGCAAGAACCACCAGTACGTGATAAAGGGCTTGCAGATCATTTCTGCAAGCGCAAGCTGCAAGAACCCTGCACTGAAAGCAGAGTCGGTGTTCAAAGGAGAAATGGAAAAAGTTATTTGTCACATATTCAGACCTATTTGCTTGCCACTTGTTGCTCAACTCTCCTATGCATAGTCTAGCTACCGCCACGAGCAAATGGTGAAAATTTTTAGAGGCAAAGTTCAATAAACTGTTTGAAAGCTTGTCCTTTGACAGCAGATGGCTGTAGTGCTTCAGCCACTGGATGATCTGCCTCGTCATGAAATGTTCTTCACCTGGGATTCCACGCTAGCCAAGTAGTGAAGTTTCTTAAGAACATGCAGATTTTGTCAGAGACCCAGTCAGTTAGAATTTGTAATCCCAGTGGCTGAACCATTAATATGTGGTTTTACTCCAGCTATGACCAAGGTCCAGTCCAGTTTGTGTCCATATGAGTAGCACTGGAGAGACTGCATGGGAGACTGGGGTTGCCTGGTCTGTGAAACCACTGTGTGTGAAGACACTAGCTCATGCTTTAACTAGGATGTGTGCAAGGAATGTTACAGTGCAAGGAAGATGGCACACACCTGTACTGATCCTGCTCTGTATTAAGTAGCGCTTTGCTTTACTGAGATTCCAGCTGTTTCTCTTTAGTGGCAACATGGAGCTGAGTGAGTCAGAAGTAAGCTCTCCGGTATGGAAATCTCCCGAGTCCTTAAAAGATTGTGAATGTCTCTTTTGTACTTCTATCCTGCAGCCAGAGTCACTTTGTTAGAAAGTTCAGTGACTGCCATGGAAGGCAGGTGTTGCTGTCCATTTAGTTCCATGTTTGCATGTAACTGAAGAGGGTGCTTTGGAAGGTAACAGATCAAAGACGACACGGTGCGTATTATGATATAACCAACCTGTGGAACTTGCTACTGAAGGAGACAGGGGAAACAGTGGTGCCCAAGAAACTTCTGAAAAGTACAGAAATACAAAGAGAAGAGGGAGGTAACAGGTGAGCAGCAGAACTCACGACACCTGGTTTTACAGGGCTTTGAATTGTGGTGTTCCTTTCTGATTCTGCAGCCACCATATATACTGTTTCCTCTCAACTTTCCCCCCCCCCCCCCCCCCCCATCGAGCCCTCAACTACTGCAGTTTGCCATGAACTGCTTCAGAGACTACATGTACTGCAAGTGAGTGTGCAAGAGCCCAAAGCTACAAGCACTGATTGCCCAGATAGCTGCTGCCGGGCAAGCCAAACAGCCTGTGCTGCCCCACAGCTGCTGGCAGATAAACAAATAGCTTCAGGAGCTGCAGTCAACCCTTGGGCCGTGTCCTGTGGAGACCTGTTGTAGGAACCTGTGGTGTTAAAACACTTCAACCCTTTGTCGGATGCCACTAAAATTGGCCAAGAGTCAGAAGTGAGTGGGAAGGGGAGGACTGGCAGCTGACAGCAATCACAGAAGCCCTTCCCCAGGCTAACCGTGACCTAAGTAAGCATGAGTCACAGCATAAACTGATGAGCCTAAAATTATCTACAAGGATGAATACCGTCTAACTGTCCCAAGGCATTATGGGCTTTCTGCTTACTCTGGAATTGGCACATTTTGACTTTGGGTGCAGACAGCCTGACCGCTTGACTCCAGGCCCGTAGTAGTATGACAGCTCCAACTGCACTTTTTTATTTGGGCCTGCTGCTTTTGCTTTTAGATGAAGATTCAGCAGGAACCTTCTTCCTTACATTGTAGCCTCTAGGCATTACTGATTTGGTGCTGAAGCTGGTATTTTCTTCTTTTGGCAGCTCCTTGCCCTCTGGCATTGAATCCAGGCTGATGCTCCAGCCCCCTCCCCTCCTGTGTTGTTCCCAGGCTGTCAGATGCAAAACAAACACTCAGTGGCTCAGAGCTCCTTGCATCCAGGAGAAATTGCATTTTCACACTGGCTCTGAACCTCCTCCGCAGAGCCAAAGCAAAATTAATGTGGAAACTAATCCCTTTGCCCCTACCACGCACATCCTCTTCAATGATGGAGCCAGGAAAGACTGAAGAGAATTAACCTTTTCTGCAAAATTCTTTGAGCTAAGAAATACCCTGCTTTTCATGCTCTCTTCCTCTTTCCCAGTTGCTGCATCAGGGAAACCAGTCTTCTCTGGAGCTGAAGTGTCTTCTTCCTCTTCTCACTACTAAAGCTACAAGTTTATTTTAAAAATAAATTCCATACTATGCAGGATTGCTATAGCTAGTCTTGGCTCTCTATAGCTAGTAGCTAGACCAAGTAGGTGGCAGCTTGGTAGAGTAACTGCTGCCCGCTCAGAAGCATCCAAGAATAGCTCTAGCCTCTCCTAGGGATCAAGTATACAAGTCTGGAGCTCCAGGGGTCCCTTCCTGTGACGCATATGGCGTTACTATCATAGCCATGGAATATGCTACCGTGTGAAGCTAGACACAGACATCTGGAATTGAGGGCAGCCTGTAACACTGAACTGACAAAAGAAAAAAGGTATCAAGGTTTCTGGTCTCCCTCACTTCCCTTTTCTCAGGTGTCACAAACTCCAGTGCAGCCTTGTGCACTGTTAACTGGCCAGGCAGAACGCACTGCAGTCCCCCTCTCAGCTTAGGGACAGCTTGCTCCAGGAACGCTGCCTCTTTCTCCTTTCCAGGGACTGCACTTGTGACATACTGACAAATGGCATTTTCTTGCACAGGCTCCTGGACTGTCCAGCTAGAGAAGGGAGGCACTGTGGTGGTGCTGCGGAGCCTGCTGCGGCTGGGACTGATGTTCTACCATGTCCCAATGACCGAGCGATACGGCTATGTCTGCTTCGGCACTGGCGAGAAGAACTTGGATCTGCCCTTCATGCTGTGACTCGCCTGTCTGGGATGAGGGCTCGAGAACATTTAGATTTTATACTTAGGAGACTTTTGTTTACTGCTTGTTCTAATAAATGTGTGAAACCTCTGCACTTTGAGCAAGATTCTTTTGTGCCTGGATTCTGGCCCCAGTTCTTTTCTTAGGACTTTGCTGTGTGCGATCCTCCTTCAGCTCCAGGTTGAATTCCCTGTTATGTGTCACTGAAGATCCTTTAGATACTGATAGATGGCATTTTCTTCCACGATGGGTGAAGCCCCAGGTTAGAAATCAAACCTAGGCCATCTAGTTACACATGCTTACACAACCATGACACTTCCTTGACACCATGCTTACACAAAAACTAATTTGGAGACAGCATGAATGAATGCCTACTATCACCCATGAACGACAAACAGAACAGGGCTGCACTCAAGAGTAGAAAGCTCATGCATACTGTAAGGGATCTGTACTAAACCCTGAACTCGAGAAAGGCATATTGAAGAAAGTATTTTGGTTTTCAAATGTTAGGTTTCATGAAAATTAGAGAGGTCCTTCCAGCTCATGGCATTAAACTGTAGAAAACATTAACTGTGGGCATCACCTGGTCTTTTGCAAAATGTGCTCATTCAGGTTCATCTCAAGGCAGTGGTTTAATCCAGTGACTTTTCCATTAGTAAAGCTCATTGAGCAGAGCTACCTAGGCTAGAAGACGTAGTAACTTCTGTACGCAGGAGAAGAAAGAAAAATCTTTTCCCTTCTGAAGGGCTGTAGGTTTCAAAGCTTCATAAAATAGACGGTCAGCCAGAGATTTTATCTCAGTATAGTTAATGAAGTCTTAGCTCTGCCTCCCAAAGCAAAAAGATCTTGGCCAGCTCAAGGGGCTGAATGTAGGGCTTCCATTTCACAAAGTAAGGCTAAGAAGAACGATTATAACTTGGTTTCCTGGGTAAAACGTGTTTATCCTTACTCTCTGTTCCTGTCCATGCTGATAGGTATTAGCAGATGATTCTGATGAAAGCAGTACAAGGTTAAGTGGCATAGTAGTATATAAATAAGCTGTGTTGATCTGTAGCCCCCAGACAAATATCAAAGAAACGGAGCCAAAGCCATAATGACCCTGATAAATGTAATGACCTTTTCATACCAGGCCCATAAGTAGCACGTCTCAAGTAGCAGTGGTCAGTAGGTGCAAGGTACACGCACGTACTACTATACAAGGAGAGAAATGGTGCCACCTTTTAGTTAGAGCGTGGAAAATTATGCGCATCGATCAGGCCCAAACTATCCCAGGAAGCAGCCGTACCACCGATACGGACAACTTAAGGCAAATGTATTTCCATGGGGAAAAAATCACAGGCCAAGTCATCAAGGATGTCAACATTCTGTATTTCCTAGATCCAGGAGTGAAGCACAAGCCAGAAATCCTTAAGGGGACGTGTAAGGTACACACGTCTGTTTACCACTGCCATAGGTGTTCTGCTGCAAATTATGGATAGTACAGATAATTAAAAAAATTAATTTTGGTAGTCATAACAATTTCTGTTACTGCCAAGGAAATACAGTTCTGCAGGAGACTTTTTCTTCCATTAGTGTCACAGGTATAAAAGCCCAAATGAGGCAGATCTGAGCTGAAACACAGGTTAATGGGGAATCACCATTCATTGTTGGAAAAAGCGGGAAACATGCTTTTCCAAACCCAGTCGTGAACCACGATGAAACAAAAGCCTTCAGATCCTTTCCAGCTTTGAGGTAAAAGTCTTTGCCCCTCCTTTCTCCAAATCATTCTGCACACTGGACTTTGCTTTGCTAAATCTTGTATTCTGCTAGAGGAGCAGGTTGCAGCTCATTCACTGGAGACAGTATAGAGTACTAATGACAGTTTTGGCATAAGAAAATCGGGGATACTGACAACCTTGCAAAAAAAGCAGAGCAGTGGGAAACAGCTGTGCTAACTGACTATGCCAGTTCTGTCCATTAGTGGTTTAAGCAGAGAGGCTTGTGTGTATGTTTGACATTATCCTTCAGCAAAGGGTGTCCCACTGGCAGAGGTTTTTTGCACCACTTAGGGCCCCTCTTCCAGATAAGCTTTGCAGATCTGACGGACCAGCGGGTCAGATACCTGTCAAAAAAACACAAATGCATTTCAGCTTGAGAGTGATCACAGAGAAGAGGTTCCAACTGAAGCAGGAGCAGGCACTGTAGCCTTTGCCTCCACACATGCCTCTTTATAAAAGGAATAACCATGAGCAGAGCCCCCTCAATTCAGAAGGGGCCACTGGAAAGGAATCTTTCTTTGTTTTGGAACTTCTGAGCTGCACCTCTGCGCTGAACCCCCTGGCACCTGCTTGACTTCCAGTCTTACAAATCAGGCGTAGTCTCCAGGCTGCTGGCAAGTTGTCCACCTGTAGTGAAACTGGAGTGCCAAACCCCGTCATTGCAACCAAGTCCAAGACTGAATGCATCCAGCCTCTATGGGAGGTGTTATTTCAACAGCTGGCCTCAATAAGGTAAACGAATTACAAAGGCTAAACTCTGTGAGAAATAAAGTCTCTAAAAAGGGGTTAGTTTACTTCTGGTGGATAATCGGTTATTTCTTCTGCATGTGATGGGTTTCTGGCCTAGTCTTGTATTTTCATACATTCAGCTTTGCTTTAGTGTTCTCTGTACAATACTACTGCAGCTTGGTGGTGCGGGAAGTCAGAACCTACAGTGTAAGAGGTACTAGAATGGAATTATCATCACAAAACTACAAATCTCTGTGAAGAGCAATGTCTGGCAAATATCCTCTGTTTTTTACCATTTGAAGTTTTAGGCTTGGCTTTGCAAACAGGCAGGGGATTTCAGATCCAGAATCAGTTACTGGAAATCTTACCCTGCGGCTGGGTGGCCTAGAGTTTTGTTAGACTTTAAATCTTTTGCTACCAGTAGAGAGGGGAATAGAGGTCCTCAGAGAAAGAGGAGTCTTTTCGGACAATAAAGATCCAAAGTAAAACCCTAGCATAATCTGCAAAAATAATGTTCTAACAAATTAGAATTTGGAACAGACTGATAAACTTTGTCCAGCGATGTTTGCATGCCTCTGGTTGAGTAATCCCATGGTCTTAATGTAACCTCAATCAGTTATCCTCTCCCCAGACAGCTTTGTTACCTTCTATTTTGCATCGTGCAAATTTGAGATATTAGGAACTTTGGACAGAGACCATGTAGTGCATTTGTTTGAAGGCATTTGGCACATTCCTGAGAACTACAAAGCAAGCTTGCTATGCCAGGCAGCCACAGACTATGTAACAGCAAGCCCATTTTCCAAGCACTTTTCTTCCTCAGCAATCCTGAACAGCACAAATTGAAAAAAGAATCATATTTGGAAGTACCTGCTACTGAAACGAAGCCACTTCAAAAGGCTTTGCTTTTGCTTTGAGAAGTTTATGTTAGTTAACTAAACACCTAGAAGCAACAGCAGGAGGGATCTGGGAAAAGGTATCAAGCAAGATACAGCCACTTCTTCTCCTATGCATGCATTATATTAGTCTCTTTTGACCTTCAGAGTTATGCTAGTGCATTAGTGGAATCCCTTACATAACAACATCAGGACAGGACTCTTAATTTCTCTTGCTTTTAATTTCCCATGCAAGGGGAGTTCAGCGAGACCAAACACAGGTCCCCAGTTTGGAATCTGGCAAAGAACCATGGCAAGGCAGCTCCTTCGGGAGAAGCTGCAGGGGTATTAGATGGGCATGTGGGGCTTGGCCCTTCTTTTCATATTCCCCTTGCTGCAGGGGGAGGTCTGTAGCACAAGTTTTGGTATCGCAAGACGGCACTTACAGTGAAAGTGGAAAAAAAATCCCCAATTGTTTTAATGCATCAGCGTGCCAAGTGCACTTCTGGTCACGTGTCCACATGCTTATGGGAAAGTGCTCCCGTGATAATAAATGATCTCAGTGGGAGAGAAGTGAATGTGTGAATGTGAGATAGATACACATCAATGCTGTGTGCAGGTTTAGACAGACAGTGGCTTTTTAAGAAACCCCTCTGTTTCTGTGTGGGGGCTGGAAGTGCACACCCCAATTCTGCATAGGAAGGAGGATTTAGTAATGGCCTGATTTTAAAGCTTTTGTTATTTCTCTTTTGAGCAGGTCTAATGATTCAAGATTTGGCACTTTCTCTTGCTGAACCCAATGTCACGTCCTAGTGCCAGGAGAAATTGTAGGCTGTAGGAAGTGCTATCTTCCAGCAGAGATAACAGACCTGTCATCTTCCTCTTCATCAATGAAGAGTCCAGTGGTATTTTTTGTGAGAAAGTAAACCCCTGTTTATAGTATCCTGACCAAGACTGTGTGTGGAAGTCTTGTGTGTGTGTGTGTGTGTGTTTGTGTGTAAGAAACCATCTCAGTTTCCAAACTGCAGTGGAATCTCTCCTCATTTCAGACACATCTTGCTTTGTGCACATACATTGATTTGTTAGTGTATCTGAGGAGCTAGTTCTCTTGCTCACTAGGACAAGATGTGTTTATTCTTTTTGTTATAATTCTTATAGCCTTTTTTTTTCCTCTCTTTGAAGTGCTGAGGTGCAGTCACTCTTATTGGCTGTTTGTGGACAGCGCCGTGGTTTGGTTTGTGCATTTTGCTCCAGATGAAGTCAATTTCCTTTTGGAGAAAAATATTACTAGGAGGAAGCTTCTTGTGACACTTTATGGATGCTGTGGACCTCAACTGTTGGGATGTAATGATGTTAAATAATAACAGCAACCATTATTCTTCCTCTGCTGATCAGTTTTGGAGCAGTGCTCTGCTATTGTGCTTCTCCAGCTGTCCCTCCTCCTCTCCCGTTCCCATCTGCCCATCCCTTGGCTTGCACCTGTACGTCCCACTTGCCCACTGTCCAGGTACCTTTGGGGAAGCACAGATATGTCTGTAGTCCAAAATCCTACTGTGACTTGTTGGAAGTGTTCCAGCAGTGGTAAAAATGCTACATTTCATAGCCAACTCAACAAAAAGAAAGGGCTTTGCATGGATGACTCAGTTAATTTCCCTTTGCCTACCGCAGAAGCAGCTGAAGGATTTCCAGTTGGTTGCGCCATTAGCCAGGGTGTCTCACTGCGGGTCTATTGAAATTGCATACACAGCAGCAGCCATGGCTGTTGCACCGGTGAGCTAAAGAGGGCACTTGAGGCTTTCGAGCAGCAAAGACAGAGTCCTGAGAATAACATATGGAAACCATGCAAACCATCCCTGGCCTGCTGGTCTTAAGTCTTAAGGTTAAGTCTTAGGGTTCAGTCTTAAGGTTAATTCTTAAGGTTAAGTCTTAGGGTTAGGTCTTTAGGTTAAGACTTATGGTTAAGTCTCAGGGATAAGTCTTAAGGGTAAGTCTTAATGTTGTCTAAAGGTTGAGTCTTAGGGTTAAGTCTTCACGTTAATTCTTAAGGTTGAGTCTTAGGGTTAAGTCTTAAGGATGAGTCTTAGAGTTAAGTCTCTAGGCTCAGCCTTAGGGTTAAGTCTTAAGGTTAAGTCCTAGGGTTAAGTCTTAAGGCTGAGTCTTAAGGTTGAGTCTTAGGGTTGAGTCTTAGGATTAGGTTATTTGGTTAAGACTTAGGGTTACGTCTCAAGGTTAAGACTTAGGGTTAAATCTCCCCCAGCCCGGAGAGCCTCCCCCAGCCCTCAGCAGCACAGGGGTGTGGGGGCAGGAGAGGAGAGGAGGGTCTCCCTGAAACCCCCATCTCAGCTGCTTGCCTCGCCCTGGCCTTCAGGACAGCAGGCACTGGCCCCTTTGGGGATCTGCTGGCAAGAGTCCCAGGGCACTCCCCCTTCCCCTTCTGGGGATGCATCCCATCCCCGCAGCAATGAGCAAAGCAGCAGAGAAGAAGCCAGTAGTGGCCCCTCTCCCCCAGTTCCGACACACACATTCCTCCCTCCCTCCCAGTTCTTGAGCCATATGCCAGCCTCTTCCCCAGTTCCCAGGGCCATACCCCTCTCACTCCCCGACTTGTGCAGCAATGAGCAACCAGACACAGAAGAAACCAGGTGTGGCCCCTCTCAGCATCCCCAGTGTTTTCATTTCAGGGGGGCCCTGGGGGGCCCGGCCGCCTCACTCGGTAGCGGGGCAAGGGGAGGCGGCGCGCATGGTCCCCTGAGCCCGGCTCATCCTCCAACAACCTGCGCAGCCATTGCAGATCTTCGCTGATGTCCGGCAAGCGGCGGAGGGGGCTGCGGTCTCTGTCCTGCGGGCTGGACATGCTGCGGACGCGCTGGCGGGGCATGGGGAGTCTGCGCTCCCCAGCGTTGTCAGAGAGCCGCCGGCGCCGGGGACCTCTGGGGCCCCGCTGCTGCTGCCACTGCCGCCACCCCTGCCACCGCCACAGCTCTACTTGAGGATGGAGCCGGCCGTGATGATGGCGGGCTGCCCCATTGTGGTCCACCTGTCCCTGCAGGTGGCAGATGGCCACGATGCGCCCCCGGCAGATGGGGCAGGTGGCAGCGACGGTGGTGTCAGCCCAGTGCTGGATGCAAGCGTGGCAGAATGCATGCCAGCACGGATCCACAGCAGCGGGGCCCTCAAGGGGACCCAAGCAGATGGGGCAGGTGTCCTCCCGCTGGGAGATCCTGGCGGCTCCCAGTGCTGCTGGCTCATGCCTGGACGCCTCCATCGCTGGTGCTGGAAGTTGGTGCCCTGTCAGCTGCTGGTGGCACTTGCTATCTCACCTGCCACTGGCAGGGCTGGATGGGTGCCGCCAGCAGGACTCGAAGGCTCGGGTGCTGCTGGTGGGTCGTGAAGGCTCGGGTTCCACGGGCAGGACTCTGGCTCCTCAGCTGCTGGCAGCTCTCAACGTCCGGCGTGCTGTGGCAGGACTCGATGGTTTGGGTGCTGCCCACAGGACACTCTGACGCTGGCAGTACCTGATGCTGGCAGTGTTGCTGTGCAGCCCAAGTGAAGTCAAGGGGTGACTGTGACCCTCTGGTGACATCACAGTGGTCTCAGGGGTGCACCTGCAGGTGCACCCAGGCGCTCGCCCAGCCTCAGAGACAGACCCTGCGATGCAAAGCCCCTCCGGCAGCGTTGCTTCACACCTCCGTGTCTGCTCAGGCCCCTTTCAGGCGGTCCCTGCTGCCGCTGGTAGTTGTGCCAGCATCACACGCTGTTGGAGCGGTTGGGGCTGGCAGAGCCCTCCGGGGGCCACCTGGTGCCAGCCCCTGTTGAAGGAGGGCCACCCTGAGCCGCATGGATGCTGGGCACCACTGGAAAGAGCCAGGCTCCAGCTTCTTTGCACCCTGCCTTCAGATAGTGACCTACATGGAGAAGGTGCCCTGGGCCTTCTCTTCTGCAGGCTGAAGAGTCCCATCTCTCTCAGCCCCTTCTCACCGGAGAGATGTGTTGTCCAGATGGTTGGCATCAGAAAGTTTGTGAAAAAGAAATATCACGGCCCAGGCCTTCCCTAGAGCCACACACCCACCACAGAAAGCCTTTGGAGACAATTGATGGAGAGACACGTCCAGAACTCTCTCCTACCTCTGCCGTGGGCCAAAGGCAGTGCTAGACCTTTGCCTCCCTCACTGGGGAGGGACTCCAGGACACATTTCACAAAGGTCAGAGGCTGCATCATCACTCCCATGCTAGAAAAAGAGCTGCCGAGATCAATCCCACTGTTGGCAGTTTCTCTTCTGTCTGTTGGCTCGCAGTTCTCACCCAAACTCTCGTGTTGCTCTGCACTGAAGCTAGGCAAGGTCTGGTCCTGACTTTCAGGACTGCCCCAAGTCCTCTCAAGTCAGCTGGACGGCACCATCAGAACTGGGTCCTGTGACAGGTCTCCCGGTCCCACAGCAAGATGTAGGTGCTCCCTCCAAACATTTGAGCCGAGTTTCATTAGGCAGGAGCTGCAGTTTTCAGGGTATGTCCCTGCCACGCAAATCCATTCCTGACCCTGCTGCTTCTTGCAGCGTTATTCAGGTGGCGGAGAAGGGTCCGGGAGCTTGGATTGCAACCCAATGCCTACTAATGAACAGGCACCAAACCGCCCCTCTCTAACCCCTGCCAGAGCAGAGGGATGCACAGACCACTCTGCAATCACACCCAAGGACACAGCCAGAAAAAGTAAAGTTTTTTATTTCCTTTTTTTGGGTTGGGTTTTTTTTTCTGTAAATATACAATTACAGAAACCTTTGCGTAACATTCTCAACAGGACAGGCAGCTCCGCGGCCCTGGGGGCGAGCACAGGCTGCCAGTTCCTGGCTCTGCCGTGCTGTGCTCCGGAGCTGCCCCTGCTCTCGGTGCAAGATGCCCGGCTCCTCGCCCTCCGCAGGGAAAACTGGCCCTCCTGGTGTCAGGGTGTTGCCTTTTTGTAGGTGATGTGGAGGTGCTGAGCCACGGGCTGCATACCATTACAGAAACAGCAGGGAATAACTGCTGCATCCGTCATCGCATCTTTACAAATGGGAAGTAACAACTCCTCTGGAGTGGGATCGTCTGAGGAGGAGGAGGAGGAAGGCTCCTCTGGTAAAAAGGGAGGCATTCCTTCTTCCCTCTAGCATAAGCTTCCCTGGAGGAGAGGGGGGGGGAGGAAAAAGACAAAATTGAAAGATGGGTAAAGGAAAACTGTTACAAGCTTTGGATTTTATCAAACGAAGGTGATAGATGGAAGCCTTCTCACGCCACTTTGGCCTTCTACAATGTAGGCATTTAGGTTAAATGACTTTCCTAGAGCCACAATATCAAAAGAAGGAGGGAGGAACAGTTTTCCTTCTGCAGAGCTCTCCTATCCATTGGATCAACTACAAAGCAATCTCAGACTGGAAAAATGATTGCTCTGCAGCTAGAGAGCAGGGGAAAGGAATCCACCCACTCCTTTGCCAGAGGGTAAATGTAAATTGCTGGATCAGGGTAAAGTTCGTCCCCAGGTAATTTCATTTTGTAAATTAAAGAAGTCTGTGCTACAGCTTCTACAACAGGAGATCCACGATAGAAAAAGGGAAGTGCTACCGAGTGCACTTTCCAACAGCCACTCTTGAGAGCACACAGTAGGCATTTCTTAGTTTATAGCTACAGGAAAACTTCACTAAAAGTTAGAGGGGGAGGAAATCTCAGTCCAACGGCTATTTATTAAATTTTGCAAGAAGCCTTTGAAACATAAACCAGAAGCAAAACGAGTTTTCAAAGAGAATGATGCCAACTGTAAATGCTACTGAAATGCCTTGCCTAAATACAGGTTCTTAGCATATCCCAAGGTCAGCCAGCTTCCAGGGGCATGAACATTAAGACCACCCTATTTTAATATTGTAAAGTATTGCAGGTCTTAATGTTAAGATACGATTATAATGTTTCCTCCCTCGTAATGGCAGAGGCTGGCCACCTTGGCTACGTTGCCACTCAGACATTTTTACATGGTTTATCTCATTCACTTTTTGGTCAGGCCAATGAATTCCACACTTACACATTAATAGTTGGTATTGCATTTTTCCTAGCCTTTGTCAGCATGGCACCCTTTGTGTTGGGATCTTCCACCTCCATCATGAAACTTGTTGGAATTCCTGTGCTTCTTTTAATCCTGGGAAGAGACTCAACATTTTTGCCCTGTTAAGAATGGAAATGCAGACATCTCTCATCTTAAGACCCACACTTAATATGACATTGCAGTGATTATTTTAAGCACTGAAAGCCTTTAATCCTCCCCTTTTACCTAGCATAAGGGCTGTTCGACTGAAATATCTACTTTCCTCAGTGAATATAGCCAGGACGTACCAGAGCTTTGAGCAGTGTTTTGGACTCAGTCAACATTCTTTGGCTTAACTTCAGGACCCTTCAGGGTGAAACAGCCCTTTGCTCACCATCTGTTCGGAGCAGAGACACAAACCCGCTGCCCCTCCAAAACGCTTTGCAGAGTGAGAGCTTCATTCAGGGCTCTGAATCAGTCCCTGTGGCTTATTGATGCACGGACTCTGAGAGCAGATTGAAGACTCGAAGACAATCAAAGACACTTTACTAAAATCAAGCAAGCCTTTTTACCTTTACAGCAGGCTGACGTATCAGCCTGTGATTGTGCTCAGTAATTTTCCACTGTAGCTCTTTTTTCTGTTGCAGACACAGCAACTTAGCAACTGCCTTTACCTACAAGGCCACGAGCTCTGCAGACAACTCCGTATCTTAAAGTTTCTCTTCTTGCTCCCATGACTTCCTTCCAACAAGCATAACTGTGTCTCTCTCCCAAGGTCAGTTTTTGCTCACTGATGCTGTCGAGCTAGCTCGAGAAATATCCACAAGTCCCTGGGGAAACTTATATTCACCATCTATGTTCAAGGTTAATCGTAGATTAATAGCAGTATTGTCTAGGTTAAACTAGCAAGATTAGTTGTTAGCAGCAGTGAAAACACAGGTGCAGCAATAACAATATAACCACGTCCGTTGTACAATTCTTTCTGTGATTGATTTAGCCTTCAACTGAGTTAATCAGTAGATAAAAATAAATGGGTATGTTAAACAGTAAGTAATAATCAAATAAGCCTGTCAGATGATTATGATTAGATATAAATGACTTTTATGATTTTGAGTCAAGAAGACAACAGCATGACCTACACCGTCAACAACTGGATTGAATGACGAGGATCAGTTGATGGATGAGAATTCAAAGTACTTTCCGGCTGACCAAGAAGAACAGAACAATCGAAAAGATGATGAAACTTTAAGTGGACTGGACTTCAGGGATTATGTAATTGCTTTAAGAAATCTATGTAAGATGCAAAATGAAAAATTTCAAGTTGCCACTCACTGAGGTGATGCCCAACTCTGTATTGTGATTAAAAGCAAACCTAGAGAAACCCATTCAGCTTGTGGAAATTCTTTAATAATCCATCTATGAAAGCTGAATTCATACCTCTTGCATATACATTCAGTGGCTGATGTTAAACGGCATGAATACTCAGCCAGAGGCTTCTGGTAGTTAAAACTCACAGATATTCAATAGAGGGGGTCAACAGAAACATCTTGTTTTTATAGGAAATACTAAAAACTTTGAATGGTCATTGAACAGAGTTAGAAGCAGAAAAATTTCCAGTCCTACTGAAACAGACAAAAATAGGTGTGAAATTTCACTGAGAAAGATCTATGGACATCTTTAATGTCTGTGACCTAGAGAAAAGAAAATTTCACATTCAGAATTCCAGGCTTCCCTTGGATATGGAAGGGCTTTGCAACATTGCCATGTAACCTCTGTATTTCACCCCGAGAGAAACAATTCTTACTAGGAGCGTTCATGTCTTTGTCACATAAATGCCAAGGTAAAAACCCTAAAAGGTTCAGTAACACCAGAAGCACCCCACAACCTTACCCATTTTGTTGGGCAGTTCTTTCTATCGTGGCCAGGTTTTCCACAACGCAAGCAAATGTTCGATGGTGGAGGTGAATCCCAGGGGTCTTTCATGTAACTAGAAGTTTTTTGAAAAAGAAAAAAAAAAAGGAAAACGTATGCATGTATCTTTCCTCTTAAAACAAACATCTCTACAATGTTCCCATAACCTTCAAAGAACATACCTGACACTCACTTGACTGGGTTGTATTCACAGCAAGACTGTATCATCATAGCCTGTACCTTATCCTCTTTGGTAGCATTGTCTTCAGCCAGGTTGTCAGTCTGTTTAAGAGGTAATGATTATTTGACACGCACGTTAGGCTACAAATAGGCTCTCTTTGTACCTTACATAAAGACTTGTGTAACCAATCCAATTTTCTTCCAAGTGGACTGAAGCTATGTTTAGAAAAAAGCCCACCAGCCAGCATTTTGAAGCTGAACTTTAAGCTCCAGACTGGTTGAAGAAGCTAGCCACGGTACATTTAACTGAGATGCATGCAAGTAGCATTATTTATGTTTTGCAGCATTAAAAGGACGCACAACTTAAGAGTTGTTGCAGATGCTTTTGCTTGCTGAAATTCAGCTTCAGACCCAGAAGCACTAAAAGGAAATCAGCTTTTGATAATCCCTTAGCAAGGGATTTAAGAATTTTCTGTTGGTACTGGATTTTCTGTTGGTTTTTGTCTGCCCACAAGCTCTGCTTCTGGCCAGGAAAAGGACTCCTTAACAGCGGCTATTGCCAAGTGCAATGGAACTGCAGGTCCAACACGTACTCAGAAGCTGCTCTTTGTTGATCTTCAATGTTTCCAAAACCATCCTCAGCACTCCTTTTCAAAACAATCGCCCTTTGACACCCAAAAGGAAACCTTTGGGATCAATGTGTCCCCGGGGAGGGCTCGACACAAAACCTCTGCCCAGACCTGCTGCCCTGTGATGCCTGCCAGCAGAGCTGGTGACGCGAGTGCTCCTTCCCTGTCTCTGCTGAGGATACTAAGGTTAGCAAAGCCCTCCTGTTTGTCTTGTTGACAGGTGTGCTCAGCCTGAAACGCAGTGAGGGAGCACTAACAGGCGGCCCTGCCAGCCGGCCTGAAGGGCAGGGGGGATGTGAAAAGCAGCTTGGGGCTGCCTGAGAACTAGCACAGGCATCGAGGGAGGGAACGCGCGGGAGCAGGGTGTTCTCTCGCTTTCACTCGCTGGGAATGTGCAATCCATTCCTTCCCTCGGAATCTCTCATCTCTAAGTGAGAGACAGTCAACGTTTTAACTAATGTTTTACAAAATGCCTCTTTGTAAATACCTACACATACCTACACATACACGTTCTGTTAAAGTAGCAAAGAGTATGTTTCCCAGAAAAGAAGTACCTGAATTTTGAGAAATTTTGAAGACTCTTTGATGGCCATCTGAATTGTGGACCGCATCATCTGATTTGTGGACCCCATCTTAAACTCTATTTAAGGAAAAGGAGGATTGGGAATGATACCACTATGGAAATAGACAGTTAGGCATTTCACAGGAGTCAGAAAATGGTGCGTCAGCCACAGCTGGTGACTACCAGCTCCAATATTTTGAAGATTAGGAAACTATTTCAAAAACTTGTTGACAAGTCTTTCCTAGAAGTGTAATGCTCTTTCTAAGAAATCATTCGCGCAGTGCATTGCAAGAGTTGAAAAGCCCCTCGTTCTTCTTCCTTGCAAAAAAAAAGAAAAAAACTGTTTACAGTTCTCTTCCTCTTCATTGTACTCCTCATTGTCATCTTCACCACTGTAGATGACAGTGGTGAAGACGTTAATCAGTGCAGAGCGTGTTGGTCTTAAAATATTCTCTTGAATTCTGCGTGATTATTTATGATGGGCTGGATGCAGAATCCCTTCCTGGAGACCCCGTTGCAATGGGGCATCTACAGCAAAGAACATTCTATTTATTTTGTTAGGAGGGAACTAGAACATGAAATCCAGGTTCAGACCAGCAGGCACAGTTTTTAAATCATTTTCAGGCTGAAGGAACACTTAAATGGACAGATTATGCCTTTTAGGAAAACTTGTCTGTGGTGGCTGGCAAAAACACTTCTTCCAGCTACAGAAAATCTGAAAAAAGATGGACATGACCTCCTCTGAACGGACAGGGGAGGCACTGCTGATTAAAGCCTTTAGATAGCATACAAAGCATGATAACCCCTGATTTCTCATTTTTATAAAAAAAGGAGTAATCTAAGGAGGTCTATAAAAAAGAAAGAAATGTTGTGGTTTATCTGTTTTTAAGCTTTTTGTGAGCTTTCCCAATCTTAATGGCTGTCCATTGCACGTTTAGTTAGAGCTCACAAAACAGAAGCCACTCTGTGCAGCTGTACCCTCAGCCCTCTGCACTACTGGCTTCTGCAGAAGCAGCAAAGGTACAAAGAAAAAAACCAAAACTCCACTGGTGAGGGGTGTATGTATTTACTTGACACAATGTTATTATTGCCAAAGGAATTGCATTTTAAAGACTGATCTTCAGTTTCTGAAAATCACAGGCCATCTTTACACTGCAGAACAGTGAAAATGTCACAGAGGTACCTTGGTGCCAAGAACCCAGCTCAGCAGAGTGGTGGGCTTCTCCTCTGCCTCATTTAACCTGCTACCTAATAGACCTTGTGCTGGCCAAGTTCCGTGGTTCCCAGTGATGATCCCAGATTGACCAAAGCCAGATCAGGAGCTTCTACCCTTTAGGTCTTAGGGCTGAATCTTAGGGTTAGATCTTAAGGGTAGGTCTTTAGGTTAAGACTTATGGTTATCTCTCAAGGATAAGTCTTAGAGATAAATCTTAGAGACACACTGAAACTCGCCGGTATACTTTATTTATTGAGAACTAACATTAGAAAGACACGGCAAAACCACAGGTCAATAATATCTACTAATGGTGGAGGAGAGGTCTGTCTTGAAGAAGCCTTGAAAACATGACCATTCAAACCATGCTGATGCAGCTGATACAGAACTGGACTGTACGAATACATTGATGACAGCGATAATGCTGTAGTCAGGCTTACATTTGAGTATCTGCAATTGTAATCAGATTCTCTGTCCTCCATAAATCTGAGGAATACAGCAGTAATACCTGGAGCACAGAGAGCAGCTTAGGGTGAAATCAGACTTAGAAAGGTAACTACTAACATTTGGGAAAGTGCTCAACTGCTTTCTGAGCTTCAGGTTTGGAAAAGATCAACTGTTCCTTCACCGTCCTGGCACAAAAGGCAATACGCTTTAGGATGTTGTTCTTTTTCTCTTGCCCGACATAGACATTGTCTTTAGGAATCTAATAGGAAGCACTTAAGAATGAAACTTCTTGTTTGCACGGTTTGCCAGCTGGCCACTCTCAGTCTTTCCTCTGGAGACAGTATGCAGCCCACACACGCACCCCCCTTTGGGGTGTAAGAATACCCTGCCCCCCTCCCCCAAACAAAGGAAGCAGTCAAACACGGAGACTCGGACTGCTGGCAGATGGGAACAAATCACCAGTTCACACTGCAATGTGTCTCTCCGTTTACTCTAAAAGCAATACAAGCAAAAGCATACAATAAGGGATCTCTCTGCATAGAGGAAACAGGATGGAGAACTTGACTCTAAGAAAAATCAAGCCCAAGAACAAACCCAATTCAAACATCTCAACAGTTACCACTGTTGGAGCTTGAATGCCACGTCCCAGCGGGCTGAAAAATCTAAGTCTGCTTTGGGACAGATACCTTCAAATCTGCCCTGTCACAACAAAAGTTAACAGCAGCTTTAACAAGAAAGATACAACCTGAATGCCTCCGTAAACCAACAGCCACAAAGAAGGTGAACACACTGAAACCCCTCCCACAGGACACAACGCGTTACGGCTACTTACCCAAGGTCTGTTTTGCCGGTAGCTTTAACTCCTCTAACAGGGACTCCCCTAACAGTTACCGATGAGTGCCTTGGAATCAGGGCATTGTCATCTGTGTATTCTGGAAACAACATCAATACAGAGAAAGCATCAGTCAGTTTGTAAGAGTGATATTAACATGTCGTGACGTAGCACTTCAGGGAATCCCTTTACAGATAGAAAAGCAACATTTTACACACAGCGTCATGCTTTCATCATCTCACGGTACCATTCCAGAAATCTTCAGGTCTGATAGTCAAACACAAGCAGCAAAATCTTTTCCATTTGTTTTGAATTGTTTCAATGCCAACAGCAAAATGGTCTCTAAAGTCACTAAAGCAGAGTCTGCTACAACATGAGGCTCTTTCCTGATCTAACTTCCATTGCTTTTGCTCCTGTTAGCTTACAAAACCCTAGAACATGTCTCTAGAATAGCGAGCACGGAAGAGGACACCCCCACCCCGCCTCCCACCTTTTCAAACACATCCCAACCATCCATTTTGCCTTCCCACCATCTTCAAAAAGAGTCCACCATCTCTTTTTTTTTCCCCCCAGTGATGTTTAAAATCCTGTTTACTTTCAGCTTCTATTAGCATTGCTTCTATTACGAGATTTCTGTGATCACGCGGCCCGGAAAAATCTGAACAAGTTGGCCATCTTCACTCAGGGTTCACTGAAGGGTCTTTCCAAGATCATGTCACCATTTAGTCAGGACTCCTGCACCAAGTTATAAAACCCACGACCATATCTCCACAGGGAAGATCTCCAAGAACCCCCTTTAGGCAGAACATCCAGGCCTAGTTCTTTCCTTCATCTTCTGAAGGTGACTTTAGGCACGCAGATGCTGTTCAATAAAAACGGAAATTCACGGTTATGTATAAAACCCCAAAATCTGGCATACATGTGTATGACACTGAATTGTATTCCTTAGCTTTGCTCTGACAACCACTGGGGGATTTTTGCATTTCCACAGGGAAGACACCCTTACAGAAGTTCCAGTAAGCATCTGTGTCACAACCTGTACGTCTGCCTCTACCTGCATGTCTGTCTCTACTGCTGTATATGACACGCGACCCCGTAACACCCCCAAGACCCCTAACACCGTGCTGTTAAGTCTCCTCACAGATACTCTCCTGAACATACTTTACCTATCTGTAGGTAAACAGCGTGTTTAGGTCCAACCACTGGAAAGGCTGGGGCCAAAGTTACAGTTACCGCAGCAGGCATGTTACTCTGTTTCAGTTTTAATACATCAAACAGGGAGAGGAAAAAATCCTATGAGTACACATTGTAAAGACAAGACTGTTGAGAGAATGTCACAGAACCACAGGAAAAAAGAAAAAAAACCCCAACCGATAAAATTTGAATGTTTAAGGAATGGAGACGGTTTCCAAGTCTTTGTATTTCTGACAAGTCATATTCCAAAGTCTTTAATCACATGCAAGCTTTGCCAGACGGTAGATTACCAAACTGAAACAGCACGCTAAGTAATACAAAACCATTACCGTCTCTGAGAATCAAGCACCATTTCTGAGATTCAAAAGAACTCAGGGCTTCTCGAAGAACATTTTTAGGTATATTCACCATAACTGATCTGCCATAAAACTTCAGTACTGCCCTGACACCGTCTAACACGCAGTACCACGACAAAAATGCACCGTTTGAAAGAAATGAAGAAATGATGCTCAATAGCATCTGAATGAACATGTCTTTGGTGCAGCAAAGAAGCTGTATTGGCAAGAAATGCCAAGTATACTTTAGACAGAACGCTCGTCTACAAGATGGCTTTCCAGGGTCTGCATACATTCTCACTCACAGATACACTCTTGATCCCAAACGTTGCTACTGAGCAGTTTCTGCAACAGCCAAGCACCACTTTTCCAATGCGGTGGAGTAAAAGTAGCTGAAGACAAATTTCAGTCACCAAACCCACTTTTTTTTCCCCTTCAAATTAGCCACCCACTCCTTTTCTATCACGTTCAGCCTTCTCTGCCGGCTTTCAAAGAAATCTGGCAGGTTTGTGATGACAAGGCATTGTCCCACATTCCCTTCTCGTTTTACCTAGAAGGGTTCCCAGAAACCAAACCCCTTCCACGCGCGGTGTCGCCCATCGACCCCGTACGCTGCTGTGCCTGGCTGCGCACACAGCCCTGACGCCAGCTGCCAGCGCACAACCACGGAAGAGCAGCTCTGAGGCCCCAGCACAAGTCACCGCTGCCGGCCGCGGCCCAACCGCCTCACTGGGCGCCTGCGCCGCCGCCAGCCGGCCGGTCCCCGGTCCCCGCGCCCGCCGCCCCCACGCACCTTCCATGGTCTGGGCGTTGGTGACCTGCAGGTCGCAGCGGGTCGCCTTCAGCCTCTCGCGGCCCATGATCTGGCGCCTGAGGTCGCGCAGGGAGATGTGGGGGCCGTGAAAGGTGACCACATCAGAGCTCAGCCTGGAGGAGAACTTGTAGTGGACACACGACATGGCCGGGGCCAGGCGGTGCCCGCTCCGCGATGGCACCTCACGCAGCAGCTGGCCTCGCGGCCCCCACAGCAGGTCAGGGCCCACCGAGGGGCTGGGGCCAGCAGCGCGGGCTGAGCCCGCCGGCTCCTCCTCGCAGCCCCGGTGGGAGGACGATGGCGACAGGCCCTGGCTCGGCCTCCGCTCCCTCCTCGCACCAGCGCTGCCAGGCCAAGCTGCTCGCTATGGCAACCCGGGCGGCTCCGCATTGTGACAGAGGGGCTCAGGGGGCCACTCAGCGCCCCTGGGGGAGGGGCCTTCATCAGCCCCGCCTGGGCCGCCGGTGTCCCTGCTGTCCCCCAGCCTGTCACCGCCCCGTGCCCTGTCACCCCCCAGGCTGTCACGGCTTGCTGTCCCCTCCTGTCACCCCCCAGGCTGTCACGGCCTGCTGTCCCCTCCTGTCACCCCCATGCCGTCCCAATCTGCTGTCCCCTCCTGTCATCCCCAGGTTGTCACGGCCTGCTGTCCCCTCCTGTCACCCCCCAGGCTGTCACGGCTTGCTGTCCCCTCCTGTCACCCCCCAGGCTGTCACGGCCTGCTGTCCCCTCCTGTCACCCCCCAGGCTGTCACGGCTTGCTGTCCCCTCCTGTCACCCCCAGGCTGTCCCAAGCCACTGACCCTTCCCATCACCCCCAGGCTGTCCCCAACAGTTATCCCCTCCTGTCACACATCAGGCTGTCCCCACCAGCTGTCTCTCCTGTCACCCCCCAGGCCTGTTACTACCAGCTGTCCCCTCTTGTCACCCCCGGGCTGTCCCCACCTGCTGTCCCCTCCTGTCCCAAGGCAGCCTGGGGGAGATGCTGGGGCTCTGCCGGGTGGCACTTGGCTGCCCGCACCGCAGGGACAGCGCGGGGAGGGGACATCTCAGGGTGTCGCAGTGTTGTCCTTGTTGTACTCCTCCATGGTATTAACGATGGTTCCTTTTGTAACTGGCTTTTATTCACTGTCTGACGGGGCTTTCTCTGGTAGAACCAGTGCCAAGAGGAAAAAAGGGCGCAGTCCAGTCGTAATGGGTGAGGTGCACACTGTCATCTTTTGTAATGTTTCATAAAACAGCTTTTATTTAAATTCTGTATCAGCAGTATTTTTTCCAAAAATGTTCAGTTAAGGGAAGACGAGAGAAAGGGTGAGTCCACTAGCACGAGCGGGGAGAGCCATGTGACCTTGACCTCGAGCGGGGATAACCACGTGACCTTGAGCTAGAATGACAGCCTCGACTCTTCTCTCTGCCTCTTCTTGGATACGGTGGTGATCGTGGGTAGGAATGAGAGGGGTCACGGCTAGATGATTGAGAGCAGCAGCGAGGGTGGGAAGGACCTGATCTTGACTTGGAGTAGGCATGCGAACTTCTAGAGTGAGAGGAAGTGGCACAGGGAGACCTGGACCTTAAAAAACAAAACGCAACACAAAGGAAATTAATGAAGTTAATTCAAAACAGTCACTCACACCATTTTTTTTTCTCCCAAATTTGTTTGGGTTTGGGTTTTTTACCTCTCCATACGCTTATGTCAAAGTTCCTTTCAGCTGCTGATATACTGCTCCTGCAAACCGAAGAGCATGACGGCATGTAAAGGTTTCTGCTTACGAGCCAGAACAGCTGCTGCTGTGGTAGTGTAAAAACACGCAGGAAGGGTAAGTCTGCTCCTACTCACTTCTATCGCATGGACTACCCTAGCTATGGATGGATTTCAGGGGTGTCTACTGGTCTCTGCTGGTACATGGACATGCAGATGTCTCACTACCCAGCATCCACCTGCAGCGCAAATCACTCTTGTGCTTTGTAAGATGCAAAACAAGTGAGTCTTAATGGCCACAGCGCAGTATCAACTGTCAGGAAAGCAGGGTTTAGCCTGGAGGCAGTAAAGCTCCATTTGAAAATGCCAGCTTAGTCTATTTAACTTCACTACGTATTTGGCAATTTGTACAGGATGCAAAATGCCCCACTTCTAGCCAGTGGTAGCCAAATTCTGCACATACCTCTAGCTCCAACCAAGGCCAGTGACTGCATTTCAAGAAAAATCCTAGCTAAAAGCTTCTAAACTCAGTCTCCAGTAAGCTGACGGAATGCCACTACTCTGGGAAAGATACTGACAGCATTACTACAGAGAGCTCTTCAGATTCCTGCCCAAGGGCTTTTTAAGGACAGAAGACAGCAGCTATCTTTAGATTTTTCTTCACAAGTTATTCCACGTATGTTCATTCCTCCTCCAACTGAAGATTTCCTTACGCAAGTCTGATCTTTTAATTTGTAAGAAAAATTTAAGGATGTCAGCAGAATCTGAGCAAAAGGCACCAGTTTGCAGTCCAGGTTGCAATCCGTCTGTGCGAGATTAGATGACAGAGGCAACAAAGGCAATTCCTCTCACGTATCTCCTCCAAAGTGCTTTGAGGTAACAGTTACAGTCAGAGCACGGAGGCGCAGGAATCCACACCTGTCCAGTTTCTAGCCTCCTCAGGGCTGTCAGGAGGCGAAGGATGTCACTGCAGAGAAGCTTTGGCAAAAGAGACACCCGTTCCTTCTCAACTGCTGCCCAGTTATAACTATCAGTCGCCTGTAATCCCTGCCATCTTTGAGCTAGGGACCTACATGTGGAGCTCCCATCACTACTCGTCCCTTGAACCATCCAATCCACCTAAGGATAGAGAGGTGGACTGGAACTCCTCCTGATTCTTCTAGACAATCTGCTTCTCCGTCAGGGACATGCAACGCAATTCCCTGGGAAATGAATGCCTGCGCTCCTCCTGAAACTCCTCACGTGCCACCAATTCCATAGAAGAAGTGTTTGTGAACACTTCGGGTCTGGACTTTTTCTTTTCCCTGTTAAAATCAGTTTGACCATTATTATAATTATAGTTGGATATTTATTCCAAACAGACACCAAAATACAAAACACGGCCAAGATGAGAAAATGTCTACTGCATGTAATGCCAAACATGAACATCCTAGTCAAGCAAAACGAGTTTAGAATTCCCCCAGGATTTAGGGAAAGTTCTACAATTCCATTTGTCTTGCTTGAGTTTTGCACATTTACCATCTGCAATGAAAAGGTCTGTTGGATAAAACACGATGCCATTTTTGCTTCTGCCAGATGCGCTTTAGTGTAACTGCAGTCCAAGGTGCTAACGAAATACCAAAGCGCAAACCCGTGCAACTTCCTGGAGCCAAACACTTACTCCTTTTGAAGTCTCCGTTGTTCCCGTAAAACTCCTCCCTAGACAAGGGAGGCCAACAGCATCCTGGCTTCTGCCTGAAAGACGGTGGCCAGCAGGACCAGGGGAGGGATTGTCCCTCTGCACTCAGCCCTGGTGAGGCTGCACCTCCAACACTGGGTTCGGTTTTGGGCCCCTCACTACAAGAAAGACACCGAGGTGCTGCAGCGTGTCCAGAGAAGAGCAACAAAGCTGCTGAAGGCTCTGGAGCACAAGTCCTGTGAGGAGCAGCTGCGGGAACTGGGGTTGGTTAACCTGGGGAAAAGGAGGCTGAGGGGAGACCTCACTGCTCCCTGCAACTACCTGAGAGGCAGCTGTGGTGAGGTGGGGGTTGGTCTCTTTTTTTCCCAGGTAACAACTGATAGGAGGAAAGGAAGTGGCCTCAAGTTGCGCCACAGGAGCTTGAGATGGGATATTTGGGAAAATTCCTTCACCAAAAGGTTTGTCAAGCGTTGGAACAGGCTGCCCAAGGAAGCGGTTGGGTCACCATCCCTGGGTGTATTAAAAGAAATGTAGAGGTGGCGCTTAGGGACCTGCTGTAATGGCGGACTGTGTAGGTTTAGGTTAACTGCTGGACTCAACGATCTTAAAGGTCTTTTCCAACTAAACCTAAATGACCCTGTGATCCTATAAAGAAAGTGCTGGTGTCGCTGGGAGGGTATTTGAATGAGTCGCTGGCCGTGCTGTTGGCTGATGACATGTTTGCAGGAGCTGGGGGATATTCTGGAGCGGGGCGGGGGTATACCCAGCAGATGGAGGCTGACCAGGTGGAAACTGAGGAGGTAGTGGTGGTGGTGGTACCGCCAGCGGGAAAGGAAGCGCCTGGGGTGGGGGAGGATGCAAGGGAGGTGGAGGCACAGGTGCAAAGGCTGCTGTTGATGATGGCAGTGTCAGGGCCCGAGTCCTCTGGGTACGTGTGCTACGTGGATGTCCTCCATTTGAACTTCCAGAGAAACCCAAACCCGCGTGTCACTGTCACACTCTGCCCTGATTTTAAAGAGGAATGTGAATGAAGCGGGAGCACGGTGGCGAGCCCTTCTGGTTCTCAACCTGAGCATTTTTCTGGCAGCTTCCTGTCCATTTGAGCCTACCCTCATTTCTGGACCCTCACACTTGCCTTCCACATCCTCACTCCAAGCAGTTGCCTCAGGCTTCTCCCCCTCCATTCAGCTTTGTGACTGTGGGCAGAGGCTGCCCACGCTTAAAGGAGACTCCCATCTCCCAGGTGCCAGGTGCCCACGGCTCCTCTGCCACTCCTCCATACACTTCCTACTTCACACTTCCGAGCTTCAAAGTACTGCACAGATATTAACCAAGCTTCTCTCAAACTTCCTTTCAATTCTTCCCCATAAACTTCCTAGGTTGTTGCCTCGTGATGATCTGTTTGGCCTGGTCTTGCCCCTGAACTGTTCTTTCCTTGCTTACTGAACCTGAGAATTTTAGGTATCTCTGGGACGGATGCTGTGTTTTCTTTTGATTTATCTTTAAGATTTTATAAACACGACGCACACTTATAATCTATCCATAACAAATACATACCAAAAGGAAGAACTAACTGATATGGCAATAACAGCAAAACCAGATTCCTCTCTCTCCAACAGAGAGAAAGCAGCTTGGCTATTTGAGATGACTAGACTAAAGAAATTCAAAATGGTCACAAAAAACCAGCACTGACTCTTCCAACAATTTGCTCCATCACTAAGTCATTAAAAATCAAATGTTGGAGGCTGACTTCAATTGGGAAATCAATTTCTTCAGCCCTATCCAGCCAGTAATTCGAAAGGGTGGCTTTGCACCTCATCCTGTCATTATGTTTAATTTTGATATATACTTACGGTTTCCTCCAAAAGCGTTTGTTTTTCAGAGTCTACTTTTGGGTCACATACTGGAGTTTGATTTGTAATCGTTTTACTGCAAGCACAGATCCCCTTTGTTAGAGCCAACTCAAGCTGAGCCACTTAAAAATGAATTGCCACTTGTATTCTCCACAGCTATCTGTGCACAGGCATTTCATTATAAATCAGCTACTGTAGAAGTAATGTAGGTGTTACAGCCTGGTTTAACAGGTTACAAGTCGTCATAGACTGAATTTCTGTGAAATACTTACAGTCCCCAGCCTGGTCTGCCACCTGCTGAGCGAACTGCACTGGCTCTCATCGGATGACCTTTTGGAGTGGGGAGAGGAAAAAGAAATAAATCCCATTCAGTTCATCTGAAGATAATTTTTTTAGAAGAAATTCTAAAGTTACGGTCACTCACCAGGTGTGGGTATTTTTTGCTCTTGGGGGCCCAGAAGACATGGTACTGCCGGTTGTCTTGCTACAGGGACCGGAAAGCCCTTGTGAATAAATGCAAACAGTTGGAAAATAAGCTCTAATAAATACTGTATTTCAAAAGCATATGTTGAAATAAAACTTAACAGACCGCTGACTGACAGAGAGGAAGATTTAGAAAGTTTGGTGGCAGTCACCTGAGCAGCAGGTGTCACAGTCACAAGTGGTCGTGCAGGCGGTGACGGCGGCTGTCGCTGCTGCTGCTGAGTCTCCTTATGGAGCCCTGTTGTGTGGCCGGTTCCACTGTGGAAGTTGTTCACAGCCTAGAGGCAGAAGAACATTGACAAAAAGATCAAAGTGTCAGATTATGACGACAATAGATGAAGAAAAGCCTCCACAGGGTAAAATGACTTCTATAATCCCATACATGCTATCAAGCCTAGAGTAAAGCAGCACACAGAGATAGGAACACATCACAGGAAACACTGCTGTTAAGGACTGGTAGCTCAGAGTATCTGTAGTTAAAGGACTTCGGTGTTAACAGCGAATCTGAGAGGCAGGCAAGCATGTTTAGACAAAAGTTTGACCTGAGTTTGCCTGATTATCTCTAAAGAGTTGTCAGCTTCTGTAACAACAGACAACGCATTTGAAAAGAAAATGCAGCCTTATTCAGTTTATCCTTCTTTAAGGAGATGTCAACAATTTCCTCCCTTTCAGCTTTTTACAAACAGACTTTCCTTACAAACAGTTGATGAAAAAGTCACCACGTTACCTGGCGCAGGAAGTTGTTGGCAACTAAAGCGTCAGGAGAAACACCTGTCTGATGACACGCCGGGCAAGTATGTTCCTCTGACTCCAGTAAAGCTGTTCTAATACCTGTGTGTAATTAGAAGCGTCAAAATAGGTTTCAGCCAAAGTAGGGAAATCTTTGGGGTTCTCATCAATTATAAGAACACACAGACGATTAATGGGTGGATACGGTCTTGAATGGAGAGCATGAAGCTATAAATGGTCAGTAGTGTAAAAAATGCCCAGTACGCAGCAAATCGCTCTACAGTTTTGACATTCCCCCGCTGTAACAGCTGAAGACATAGAGTGGGCTGTGTCCTGATGTTTGGACTAGTCTTTTTTCCACTACCGAGTACAGCAAGAAGCCACCAACATCAAGGCTAATGAACAAAGCACATCTCAAAAAGCCGTGAGTCGGTTCGAGTTTTGAAGGTTTAACCAACTCCTGTGGCAAAGAATGTAGATTAAATGCCCGACTGCCTGTTTGTGGCGGACCAGAGTCAGTCACCAGAGCTGGCTCTATAGTTGTGTATGAGAGAAAGAGCTGTGGACAAACTACGTGCATTCCACATCTAATACTGTAATCACCTGCACAATTATGCACTCTTCTCATACTCGACCTTCCGCATGTGAAGAAGATTTGACTAGATACACAGAAAGGGAAAAAAGCTCTTTGGCCTTTGGGTTTGTTTTTTTTTTTCCCCCCGTTACGGAGAAGAGGCCTTTCCTACTCCGGGCGTACTGAAGTATGAAATAGACCACGTAGCACAGGCGATCTCCTATTCCTGCTTTCAGAAGATCCGATGTGGTGTTTTGGATTAAAAAACACGGGAGGGGAGTTTACTCCTTACATGACATTACTCACTTACATTCGTCACAGTAACTTGCTCCACAGCAGGGAATAAGCGCTGCATCCGTCGCTGGATCTTTACAAATGGGACATAACAACTCGTTTGGAACAGGCCTGTCTGCAGAGGAGGAGGAGGGCTCCTCTGGTAAAAAGGGTGGCTTTTCCTTTTTCTCTCTAGCATAAGCTTCCCTGGAGGGCAGGTGGGGAAGGAAAAAGAAAAAAGTGAAAGATGGGAAAGGAAAAATTTTCCAAGCTTTGGATTTTATCAAACGAAGGTAATAGGTGGAAGTCTTCTCACTCCACATTGGCTTTCTACAACGTAGGCATTTACGCTAAATGACTTCTCTAGGGCCACACTATCAGAAGAAGAAGGAGGGGGGAACATTTTTCCTTCTGCAGAACTCTCCCATCCGTTGGATCAACTACAAAATTAGCTCAGACTAGAAAAATAATTGCTTGACAGCTAGAGAGCAGGGGAAAGGAACCCCACCTCTCCTTTGCCAGAGGGTAAATGTAAATTGCTGGATCAGGGTAAAGTTCGTCCCCAGGTAATTTCATTTTGTAAATGAAAGAAGTCTGTGCTACAGCTTCTACAACAGGAGACCCATGACAGAAAAAGAGAAGTGCTACCGAGTGCACTTTCCAACAGCCACTCTTGTCAGCACACAGCAGTAATTTCTTAGTTTATAGCAACAGGAACACTTCAGCCCGTTTCACACATGAGATTTGCTAAAAGTCAGAGGAGGAGGAAATCTCAGTCCAAGGGCTATTTGTTAAATTTTGCAAGAAGCCTTTGAAACGTAAACCAGAAGCAGAACGAGCATTCAGAGAGAATGATGCCAGCTGGAAACACTACTGAAATGCCTTGCAGAAATACAGGTTCTTAGCATACCCCAAGGTCAGCCAGCTTCCCGGGGCATGAACAGCAGGGCTACTCTATTTCAATATGGGAAAGTATTGCAGATTTTAAGGTTAAGATACGACGGTAGTGCTTCCTCCCTCGTAATTAGAGGCTGGCCACCTCGGCTGCATTGCCACTCAGACATTTACGCATGGTTGCTCTCATTCGCATTTTGGTCGGCCCGATTAATTCCATACTTACGCATTAATAGTTGGTATCGCGTATTTCCCAGCCTTTGTCAGCATGGCACCTTTTGTGTTGGGATCCTTCACCTCCATCAGGAAACTCCTTGGAATTCCGGTGCTCCTTTTCATTCTGCGAACAGGCTCCACATTTTTGTCCTGTTGAGAACAGAAATGCAGACATCTCTCCTCTTCAGACGCACACTTAAAATGACGTTTCAGAGATAATTTTAAGCAGCGAAAGCCTTTAATCCCCTCCTTTTACCTAACATAATGGCTGCTCGACTCATACTCCTGCTTTCCCCAACGAGCATAGCCAGGACGTACCACAGGCTTGAGCAGAGTTTTGAACCCAGTCGTCATTCTTTGGCTTAACTTCAGGACCCTTCAGGGTGAAATAGCCCTTTGCTCACCATCCGCTCAGAGCAGAGACACAAACCTGTTCCCCCTCCAAAGCCCTTGGGCAACGTGTGAGAGCTTAATTCAGGGCTCCAAATCAGCCCCCATGGAAACTTACATTCACTTCTATATAGGAAGGCTGAATTCATCCCTCCTGCATGTACATTCAGGGACTGATGTTAAACGGCATGAATATTCAGCCAGAGGCTTCTGTAGTTAAAACTGACAGATACTCAATAGACGGGGTCAACAGAAACCTCTTGTTTTTAGAGGAAATACCAACAACTTTGAACTGTCATTAGAAAGAGTTAGAACCAGGAAAATTTCCAGTACTATTGAAATAGATACAAATATGTATGAAAGTTCACTGAGAAAGATCTATGGACATCTTTAATGTCTGTGAGCTAGAGAAAAAAAAAGTTTCACATGTAGAATTCCGGGTTTCCCTTGAATTTGGAACATGGCTTTGCAACATCGCCATGTAACATTTCGCCTCCAGAGAAACAATTCTTACTGGGAGTGTTCATGTCTTTGTCACATAAATGCCAAGGTAAAAAACCCTAAAAGCTCGGTAACACCAGAGGCCTGCCCCAATCTTACCCTATTTACCGGGCAGTTCTTGGCAAAGTGGCCAGGTTTTCCACAGCAAAAGCAACTGGATGATGGTGGAGGCAGATCCAAGGGTTCCCTCAAGTAACTAGAAGGTTTGGGGAAAAAAAGGAAAAGGTATGCATGTGTCTCTCTTCTTAAAAGAAACATCTCCATACTTTTTCCATAACCTTTGAAGACCACATTTGATACTTACTTGGATGGATCGTATTCATGGCAGGACTGTATCATCATCGCCTTTATCTTATCCTCTTCGGAAGCATTGGCTTCAGCCAGGTTGGCAGTCTGTTTAACAGGTAATGGTTATTTGACACACACATTAGGCTACAAATAGGCTCTCTTTGTACCTTACATAAAGACTTGTGAAGCCAATCCAAGTTTTGTCCAAGCGGACTGAAGCTATGTGTAGAAAAAAGCACACCAGCCAGCATTTTGAAGCTGGTCTTTAAGCTCCAGACTAGTCAAAGAAGCGAGCCACGGTACATTTAACCAAGAAAGATGTGTGCAAGTAGCATTATTTACATTCTGCAGCGTCAAAAGGACACACAACTTCAGAGTCGTGGCAGTTGGTTTTGCTTGCTGAAATTCAGCTTCAGACCCAGAAGCATTAAAAGGAATCAAGCTTTCTGTAATCCCTCAGCAAGACAAAAGATTCTTTTCAGCAGACATCTGACCATCATGTGCTGTAGGCAGTCCAAACCGCACGGTTCCGCCCCCTCCCCCGCTGCCACTCGCTTCTTCATAGGAAGTGACTGAACTACAATTTTTTTCCAGTTGGCACTGTCCTTTTAACACGCAAATTGTAATATAAACCTTACGCAGAACTAGATCTTCGAACTATGGAAGCCAGATGGTTTTTTTTTACACAGTACTTCTTCAAATGTTTCTATTCCACACTAGTCCAGATACAAGCAGGGTCAAAGGGGGTGACTGTAAATTATTTGGAACTTCAAGCACCTATCCTACAGACCAACTGCTCATGTTTTCCTTTTTACATGCATTCACTCACAAAAGCAACCAACTAGTTTCCACATGTGATTTCATCTAGCTGTTCCATATACGCAGGAACATAATCCAGATCGCCATCTATGAAATCATTTCCAGTAACATTTGCAGAGAACTTTTATAGACACTTGACTGATTTGTCTGAACCCAAATGGTTTACAAAACACACCCAAAACCCACAACACATTTCTAGGAACAGGCCGACATTAACTATGGCATTCAAAACATAGTCATAGCAAAGCAGAAAAGTTCTTACTACACATTGCCTCCTGTGCCAGCCTGCACTAAAGAGGTTAGGGTAACAGTTCGGAGCTGCTTTGTTACCTATCTCCGTATTTCTGAAATCTTTGAATTTCTCAAAAGCTTGGACAGTTTAGAGTAAATTTCACATGCCTTTACAGAACCAAGGGACAGCCCTGAGGGAGACCAATGTCTTTTGGTGGCTGCTTCCCAAACTAATTCTGCACACACCCCCACCCCCACCCTGCCGCAAAATGTTAATTAACACAATTAAATTTCTGCAGTGAGCGAGGGAAGACGTTCCCAGTGGGAAGAGATTTCTTTCTCGTGGAAATGAGCTCTGGCCTTCATTTTCAGAGGAAAGAACTAGCTCCTCTGCGTTAGGCCCTGCCTTCTCTACTCTTTGTAACTTTAAAGACTATGTTTTTAATCACTTCTGTGGCTAGTACTACGCCTCTTCACCAAGTGCAATCACTAGTGTTTCCCCAGACAACGTTACACGTTGCTGAGCACAAAATACCAGCAGTTCCATTACAAAACATGCTTTCAGGCGGTCACGTCTGCTGATGTGCCTCGCATAAACACTGGCACAGTCCTATCAACAATTAGGTGCACTTGCACAGTTTGCACAGTCTGCATGTAAACAAATTAGGTTGCGTCGTCCTCTGCCTGTATGCCACAATTCAGGCAGTCCCGCACCATTCAAAGAATGGACCTGTAACTGTAATGACTAGAAATTCAAAAACAGCCATGCAATTGTCCATGTTCCAGAAACACGTCTGTTCTGGCTGTTGCAAAGGCCCTAGAAATGTCCATAACTTACAGCCAATTAAATCCTGCTGTAAAAATTGTGTTAGTTTCCAATGAACAATGAGCGGGACATATGAAAAATGGTAAACAGCTTCTGAAGTGCTGCTTCTTTGTGTCTTGCAGATGAGTAACACTGCAGCATTACACTGAGGCCAGTAAGGTGCTCCCCTTCCATCTTCCCAAGCTGGGAACTATTCTCTACAGGATAGTATCAAAGTAACATTTCAAAGTTAGGAGAAACACTCTGAATTATTAACAATTAATGTTTTGCTCATATTACAGCAGTTATCCAGCTAGAGAGCACAGTGTAAGGTTTACAAACACTATTTCACAAGCAAGTACATCTAAGCATACCTTAATAAGCTGGGCCAGAGAAAGAGGTGCAGAAGGGTCGCCAACCTATTCAGAAAAATTAAACACATGTTCAAGTTCTACAATCAAAACAGAGCAATAGTTCACCCCTACTGCTGTATGAAAGCCTGCGCTATATCCTCTGAGCGTCACTGGAAGAGCCATCTCCAAGCCAGTGGAATTTATACTTGTTCAAAACAAAGTCCAAACCTTAAACAGCTTAAGTATGCCTACGTTGTTAATGAGAAGAAACTAAAGCAACCAACCCCTCCTGAGATCAACCAATTGCTCAGAATACCTCAGAGGGGGACCCTTGTCAAATGCTCACAACTGCTTAAAAGACGGAGGGTCAAGGAAGCTGTCCATTTTCAGCTCAAAAGGATCTAAAAAAAATATTTCCGTTTATTTGAGAAGGAAGTGTCACTACAGGAAACATTGTCAGCGCAGTTTATAAATTAATCAGTTAATAGCTCATCATTTACTAAATGCACACAGGTGTGATACATGAACGCAGTATAGTTTTTGCGCTGTCTTTCGTTTACTTTAATTAGACTCCAAGTTCACAAATTTCTAGATGAAGTTATCCTAAGAGCTTACAAAGTGATCAGATCCAGTGACCTAGAGCTCGTGTAATGCCTCACTCCATTCTAGTGAAGAACAAGCAGTTATACTTACAGATGAAAACCAAACACCACCGCAAAGTAAGGTTTGTACTATGAGGGCTATTTTGAAATGCATCGTTGCACGTAGCATTCCCCCCAAGGACCAAATGGAGATCTAGGCCATTACGAGTCAAGTATCTCCTCGAGTTACTTATTCATGTCTTAGCAGCAGAACAACAGTGTTTTCTGACCAGAAGAAAAATGCTGCCCCTTTTCCAAATGTAAATTCAAAGTGGTGGTGTACCAAGTTCAGTGGTGCAAACCTTGAACCTACAAGCTCTACCAATGAGCCTACATTATCTGTACAACACACAGTCATACAAGAAATATTCTAGCCTAGTCAGTACGAAATGCAATGCGTTACTAGGCACAAATACCATTATTCACATTAGAACCGTGCAAATGTTGGCATTGCTCAGTTTTCACTATGCTGAATCAAATACATTGGATTTACAGCATACACTATGTTTCACTGGAAAATATGTTTGATATATATATATTATAAATGTTATATATAAAACATATATATTTTATATATTTTTATATATATAAAAAGAATTAGTACAAGGCTACATTTCTTAGACTTAGGTGCAGCATGTAGAAAAAAGTTTCAGCTTGTGTTTTTACATACCTCTTTTGATGTTCTACTCGCTGGCTCAGTTCGACTTCTAGAAGAAGAAAGAAAGATGATCAGAACTTAAAATAAAGCACTTGAAACCAACATAAAGCCGTGAAAACAGTTTATAAAACCTGAACATCAAAACATTGTGTTCTGGTAGTCTTATGAATACGGAAATTTATTTCTATACATAAAGTGCGCTCTCCTGGTACATTCAGTGCAACTGAAATAAAGCCCAAAATCCCATTCCTTCTTTGTCCCCAATGACTCTAAGATACAGAATACAGCAGTGCAAGAAGAAGTCCTCACATATTTTCTTTCTGCCCTCTAAGTACCAAAACTGTGAAGACTGTGCTACAGTTTTCTGTTCTTGAATAGTCAGCCATCCAAATACGAAGGCACCTTCAGGCAATCTGTATAGCCCCACTATCACAAATAGGTACCAGATAGAGCACTTTGGTTTCTACACTCCTCTGACAAAACAAGAACAGTTGTCTGTAGAAAAGTGTTTCTTGGTGGAAGCCCCAGCACTGTGTTCAGGTACCTACCATACTTAGCCTAAAGTGACTACAAATAGCAGTAGAAACATCACCTGAAAGCAGTTCCTAGGATTTTCTGTGATCGAGGAGGCCTGTGTTAAAAAAATAAGAAAAAAAGTCTTGATTACCAGAACTTGCTTTAAGATCATCTTGAACATGCTACAATATTTTAGGAAACGCTTATGACACACAAGCCCTTGCCGAGATCCCACATACTCATTGGTCTGTACCTGCATGCTACTCATGAATCAAACATGCAACCGTCCATCAGTTAACAAACAATTCATACATCATCCAAAGCGTCCCACGAGCAGAGGCAACCCAAAGGCTGCTGTGCAGGTCCTGCACAAATAGAAAGGCTCATTCTTCCTGCCACTGCTACACCACCACCAGGCTCGCAAGTACAGCCACGTACCTCCTGAACATGAGGAAGTGCTTTAGATTACCACACCATGGTTTCTCCATCCATTTGCCTTGAGGAAGATACTACAAGGTGACTAACGCATTCCTGAAGGCCTCTCCACCGTGACAGCATGCATTCACCATTCCCAAACACTAACGACTCTACCAGTTGTTTCCACAATGGCTCCAGCTGAAGGAATAGAAAGCTGACCTGCCTGATCCATTTGCAACTTTAGCAGAGCAGCGGCGTTCATCCCTTATCCCCACGTGCAGGTATTTCTTGGATCTTTGATGCTAGTGGCACCTAGCCTCTCATTTTAGGGCAGCATGCCAACACCAGGAGAGGGTGCCATCTAACCAGAAATGGAGGATATATTGACAAGACAGCACTAAGCATCCCCATCTAAATTAACCCCCCAAACAAGGCCATGCTTAGCAGCACAGTGCTGTGGCATCCAGAAACTCTTGGTAGTGCTGGGAAGCACTAATATGCTCAAAGCTTACAGGAGAGCCACATAAATTCAGGGGGGTTTGCTTGCAGATGCTTCATGGGTACTAGGATGCTGCTGTACTGTTTGTTTGAGACACGCTGTAACTCGCCGGTATACTTTATTTATTGAGTACTAACATTAGAAAGACACGGCAAAACCACAAGTCAGTAATATCTACTCATGGTGGAGGAGAGGTCTATCTTGAAGAAGGCTGGAAAACATGACCATTCAAACCATGCTGATGCAGCTGATACAGAACTGGACTGTACGAATACATCGATGACAGCGACAATGCTGTAGTCAGGCTTACATTCGAATATCTGCAATTGTAATCAGATTCTCTGTCCTCCATAAATCTGAAGAATACAGCAGTAATACCTGGAGCACAGAGAGCAGCTTAGGGTGAAATCAAACTTAGAAAGGTAACTACCAACATTTGGGAATGTGCTCAACTGCTTTCTGAGCTTCAGGTTTGGAAAAGATCAACTGTTCCTTCACCGTCCTGGCACAAAAGGCAATACGCTTTAGGACGTTGCTCTTTTTCTCTTGCCCGACAGACATTGTCTTTAGGAATCTAATAGGAATCACTTAAGAATGAAACTTCTTGTTCGCACGGTTTGCCAGCTGGCCACTCAGTCTTTCCTCTGGAGATAGCATGCAGCCCACACACACACCCCCCTTTGGGGTGTAAGAATACCCTGCCCCCCTCCCCCAAACAAAGGAAGCAGGCAAACACTGAGACTCGGACTGCTGGCAGATGGGAACAAATCACCAGTTCACACTGCAATGTGTCTCTCCGTTTACTCTAAAAGCACTACAAGCAAAAGCATAAAATAAGGAATCTCTCTGCTTAGAGGAAACAGGATGGAGAACTTGACTCTCAGAAAAAACAACCCCAAGAACAAACTCAATTCAAACATCAGAACAGTTACCACTGTTGGACTTTGAATGCCACGTCCCAGCGGGCTGAAAAATCTAAGTCTGCTTTGGGACAGATACCTTCAAATCTGCCCTGTCACAACAAAAGTTAACAGCAGCTTTAACAAGAAAGATACAACCAGAATGCCTCCGTAAACCAACAGCCACAAAGAAGGTGAACACACTGAAACCCCTCCCACAGGACACAACGCGTTACGGCTACTTACCCAAGGTCTGTTTTGCCGGTAGCTTTAACTCCTCTAACAGGGACTCCCCTAACAGTTACCGATGAGTTCCTTGGAATCAGGGCATTGTCATCTGTGTATTCTGGAAACAACATCAATACAGAGAAAGCATCAGTCAGTTTGTAAGAGTGATATTAACATGTGACGCAGCACTTCAGGGAATCCCTTTACAGATAGAAAAGCAACATTTTACACACAGCGTCATGCTTTCATCATCTCACGGTACCTTTCCAGAAATCTTCAGGTCTGATAGTCAAACACAAGCAGCAAAATCTTTTCCATTTGTTTTGAATTGTTTCAATGCCAACAGCAAAATGGTCTCTAAAGTCACTAAAGCAGAGTCTGCTACAACATGAGGCTCTTTCCTGATCTAACTTCCATTGCTTTTGCTCCTGTTAGCTTACAAAACCCTAGAACATGTCTCTAGAATAGCGAGCACGGAAGAGGACACCCCCACCCCGCCTCCCACCTTTTCAAACACATCCCAACCATCCATTTTGCCTTCCCACCATCTTCAAAAAGAGTCCACCATCTCTTTTTTTTTCCCCCCAGTGATGTTTAAAATCCTGTTTACTTTTAGCTTCTATTAGCATTGCTTCTATTACGAGATTTCCGTGATCACGGGGCTCGGAAAAATCTGAACAAGTTGGCCATCTTCACTCAGGGTTCACTGAAGGGTCTTTCCAAGATCATGTCACCATTTAGTCAGGACTCCTGCACCAAGTTATAAAACCCACGACCATATCTCCACAGGGAAGATCTCCAAGAACCCCCTTTAGGCAGGACATCCAGGCCTAGTTCTTTCCTTCATCTTCTGAAGGTGACTTTAGGCACGCAGATGCTGTTCAATAAAAACGGAAATTCACGGTTATGTATAAAACCCCAAAATCTGGCATACATGTGTATGACACTGAATTGTATTCCTTAGCTTTGCTCTGACAACCGCTGGGGGATTTTTGCATTTCCACAGGGAAGACACCCTTACAGAAGTTCCAGTAAGCATCTGTGTCACAACCTGTACGTCTGCCTCTACCTGCATGTCTGTCTCTACTGCTGTATATGACACGCGACCCCGTAACACCCCCAAGACCCCTAACACCGTGCTGTTAAGTCTCCTCACAGATACTCTCCTGAACATACTTTACCTATCTGTAGGTAAACAGCGTGTTTAGGTCCAACCACTGGAAAGGCTGGGGCCAAAGTTACAGTTACCGGAGCAGGCATGTCATTCTGTTTCAGTTTTAATACATCAAACAGGGAGAGGAAAAAATCCTATGAGTACACATTGTAAAGACAAGACTGTTGAGAGAATGTCACAGAACCACAGGAAAAAAGAAAAAAAACCCCAACCGATAAAATTTGAATGTTTAAGGAATGGAGACGGTTTCCAAGTCTTTGTATTTCTGACAAGTCATATTCCAAAGTCTTTAATCACATGCAAGCTTTGCCAGACGGTAGATTACCAAACTGAAACAGCACGCTAAGTAATACGAAACCATTACCGTCTCTGAGAATCAAGCACCATTTCTGAGATTCAAAAGAACTTAGGGCTTCTCGAAGAACATTTTTAGGTATATTCACCATAACTGATCTGCCATAAAACTTCAGTACTGCCCTGACACCGTTTAACACGCAGTACCACGACAAAAATGCACCGTTTGAAAGAAATGAAGAAATGATGCTCAATAGCATCTGAATGAACATGTCTTTGGTGCAGCAAAGAAGCTGTATTGGCAAGAAATGCCAAGTATACTTTAGACAGAACGCTCGTCTACAAGATGGCTTTCCAGGGTCTGCATACATTCTCACTCACAGATACACTCTTGATCCCAAATGTTGCTACTGAGCAGTTTCTGCAACAGCCAAGCACCACTTTTCCAATGCGGTGGAGTAAAAGTAGCTGAAGACAAATTTCAGTCACCAAACCCACTTTTTTTTCCCCTTCAAATTAGCCACCCACTCCTTTTCTATCACGTTCAGCCTTCTCTGCCGGCTTTCAAAGAAATCTGGCAGGTTTGTGATGACAAGGCATTGTCCCACATTCCCTTCTCGTTTTACCTAGAAGGGTTCCCAGAAACCAAACCCCTTCCACGCGCGGTGTCGCCCATCGACCCCGTACGCTGCTGTGCCTGGCTGCGCACACAGCCCTGACGCCAGCTGCCAGCGCACAACCACGGAAGAGCAGCTCTGAGGGCCCAGCACAAGTCACCGCTGCCGGCCGCGGCCCAACCGCCTCACTGGGCGCCTGCGCCGCCGCCAGCCGGCCGGTCCCCGGTCCCCGGTCCCGCCGCCCCCACGCACCTTCCATGGTCTGGGCGTTGGTGACCTGCAGGTCGCAGCGGGTCGCCTTCAGCCTCTCGCGGCCCATGATCTGGCGCCTGAGGTCGCGCAGGGAGATGTGGGGGCCGTGAAAGGTGACCACATCAGAGCTCAGCCTGGAGGAGAACTTGTAGTGGACACACGACATGGCCGGGGCCAGGCGGTGCCCGCTCCGCGATGGCACCTCACGCAGCAGCTGGCCTCGCGGCCCCCACAGCAGGTCAGGGCCCACCGAGGGGCTGGGGCCAGCAGCGCGGGCTGAGCCCGCCGGCTCCTCCTCGCAGCCCCGGTGGGAGGACGATGGCGACAGGCCCTGGCTCGGCCTCCGCTCCCTCCTCGCACCAGCGCTGCCAGGCCAAGCTGCTCGCTATGGCAACCCGGGCGGCTCCGCATTGTGACAGAGGGGCTCAGGGGGCCACTCAGCGCCCCTGGGGGAGGGGCCTTCATCAGCCCCGCCTGGGCCGCCGGTGTCCCTGCTGTCCCCCAGCCTGTCACCGCCCCGTGCCCTGCCACCCCCCAGGGCTGCGGTGTCCCTCCTGTCACCCCCTGGGGCCTTCACCACCCAGCGTCACCTGTCAGCCCCTGCGCCTCTGGTGGCTCTCCCAACGGCCCTGGGCACATCACCGCCCCGTGCCCTGTCACCCCCCAGGCTGTCACGGCCTGCTGTCCCCTCCTGTCACCCCCCAGGCTGTCACGGCCTGCTGTCCCCTCCTGTCACCCCCAGGCTGTCACAGCCTGCTGTCCCCTCCTGTCACCCCCAGGCTGTCACAGCCTGCTGTCCCCTCCTGTCACCCCCCAGGCTGTCACAGCCTACTTCCCCTCCTGTCACCCCCCAGGCTGTCACGGCCTGCTGTCCCCTCTTGTCACCCCCATGCTGTCCCAATCTGCTGTCCCCTCCTGTCATCCCCAGGTTGTCACGGCCTGCTGTCCCCTCCTGTCACCTCCCAGGCTGTCATGGCCTGCTGTCCCCTCCTGTCACCCCTAGGCTGCCACTGCCTGCTGTCCCCTCCCGTCACCCCCCAGGCTGCCACTGCCTGCTGTCCCCTCCTGTCACCCCCATGCTGTCCCAATCTGCTGTCCCCTCCTGTCACCTCCCAGGCTGTCATGGCCTGCTGTCCCCTCCTTTCACCCCTAGGCTGCCACTGCCTGCTGTCCCCTCCTGTCACCACGCAGGCTGTCACTGCTTGCTGTCCCCTCCTGTCACCCCCCAGGCTGTCCCAATCTGCTGTCCCTTCCTGTCACCCCTAGGCTGCCACTGCCTGCTGTCCCCTCCCGTCACCACCCAGGCTGTCACTGCCTGCTGTCCCCTCCTGTCACCCCCCAGGCTGTCACGGCCTGCTGTCCCCTCCTGTCACCACGCAGGCTGTCACCGCTTGCTGTCCCCTCCTGTCACCCCCCAGGCTGTCCCAATCTTCTGTCCCTTCCTGTCACCCTTAGGCTGCCACTGCTTGCTGTCCCCTCCTGTCACCACCCAGGCCTGTCCCCGCCTACTGTCCCCTCTGGTCACCCTCCATACTGCCACTGCCTGCTGTCCCCTCCTGTCATCCCCAGGCTGTCACTACCTGGTGACATAAGCTACATAAGAGAAAAAAGAAAAAAGAAAAAAAACAAAATGAAAACCTGCTTTGGTGAACACCAAAACACCCGTGACTTTCTCAGACTCTTCACTACCCCACATGTGAGTCAAGGGACAGGGTCTCCTAAAGGCTCTTTTGTGGGCACTTCCTGAAGACACCCCCAGCCCCCACCCCCCACCCCACCCTGCTTTTCTACAAGTGCACAAAGAGGTGAAGAAGAATTTCATGTTTAAGTTAAAGGAGGCAGTTTCTGAAATTAGCTTAGGTGAATAAACCAAGGTGGTGTACTCATGGATTTTCTCCTCTGCAGAGCCATGAAGAAAACATGAAACGCACTCCCCAAAGGCAAAGGAGCAAACTGAGGGAGAGCAGCTCATCGGCGCCTTTCAGAGCTTCAACAGTCTGGAGAAACGGGAAAAAAAACCATACAAAGATAACGAGCAGCCAAGAAGCACTTTTATAAAATGCACATTGGGGCCTGTTCCAGATCTCAGAATGACTTTCAATATTGCTTTGCATGACTATTAGACCAAGGCCTAAAGTGGAGTGATAGCTTCTGCTTGCCGGGGCATGGTAAGATCACTCAAACGAGCGACAAGGTAACAAGTAAACACCAAAGGCAATAGTGGAGCTTACCGTTTCCCTCCACTGGCGACCAGCTGTGCAGTAAACCAGCTTAACCAGCCTCCCTAAGGATGGCTCTAAAGTCGCTGAAAAGGAAAAAAAAGAAGGTAAGTCCTTAGCCTGGAATGTAAAGGCACCATCTTGGCTCCCAGGCAGGTGGCACTGATGGCCCAGCAGGGTCATGTCCCCACGTTCCAGGAAAGATAAAAAAAGTGCAGGACATGTTTGTGGGGTGGGTTTGATGCATCCTTTCCGTTTGCTGAAAGCCTGAGGAAGGATGTATTCCACGGTAGGACCGGTGGCACTTTAGACCTGAGGTTAAAAAAGTGCTGCACTTCAGTGACGCTCCCCAAGCTGCTTTCACCACCAAAGAGAAAAAGATTTGCTCTCTCCAGTATGGTGGGAATGATACCATAAAGTCGGTCAGGGAGAAAAACCCTCTAAGACTTGCTTGCAAGTTTCAGAAGGCCGGCATTCTTTATGGCAGTGCTGGGAGCACGGGGGAATGTTTCCTCTGAGCGTGCTCACCCAGTTCCTCGAGGGTACGCACTACGGACAGCAGAGCACTTGCACACTCATAGCGCATTACACACGCATTTTCAGTCAGGCACGGGATGGGTTACAAGTTGCTTGCTTTAATGCAAACGAGCACACACCCTCAGACAGCACCGCTGAGGTTTTTTACTAGCTCCCCGTGCTCCCCAGGCGGGGCCTTGCCCTCTCTCGGGGGGCTATCTGAGTCAGAGGTCACGATCTCCCCCCACAACAATTACCTTTGTCCGAATTCCAACCAACATTCTGCGGATCGCAGCACTCTATCGGCTTGTCTCCTCCTGCGACCACAACGTCCTCACCCGCAGGCTCTTTCTGCATCACTGAAGAGAACGCAGATCTTTCCCCCATCCATTCTTTGTTCCCCATCCTTCCCAAGGCTGACTCCCTGGATGAGAGGTCCCTTACTTCGTCACTTCTAACAGCTTTAGAGAGTCAGCTTGGCCTAACCTTTGTGCGCAGGTGTGTTTAACGTAGAGCTACACAGCAAATCAGTGTGGTAACTGGGGAGCTCAGACATCTTGTCCCTTTGCCGAGCCAGCAGCCTTCCCTTAACAGAATCCCTGGACACAAACGTATATACAGTGGAATCTATACGGTGGCATCAAAGGTCCCCCCAGACACCACATCCGTCCCTAAAATCCTTCCCCCCAAACAACCCTGAAAGATTTCCCTTGACCCCCTCCTCCACCCTGGCTGTTCCTGAAATCATCCCCCACCTCCACCTCCCCGCCCTGGCCCTAAAACCTTTCCCTCAGACCCTGGTCCAGCCCTCAAGTCCCTCCCCCACTCTTGGTCCATCCCTAAAGGCCTTCCCCCAACTACCCAGTCCTTCCCTAAAGGTCTCCATTAACTCCCTGTCCGTCCCTAAAACCCTTCCCCCAGGCTTCCCAATCTGTTCTCTAAATAACACACACACCCTCAACGCCCCCCCCCCCCGGTTTAGCAATACACACACCTCCACCTCCCCCCACCCCCACCACCCCCCACACCCACTCCCACAAACACACATCCTTGCCCCACCCCCCACCCCCACACACCCCGCTCCATCCCTAAACACCTTCATCGATTCCCACCCGTCCCTCCCTAAACCCCTTCCCCCCCTCCCCTGCCCCCGTCCCTCTGTCCCTGGCATGGCCCAACTGCCCAGCACCACCAGACCACTCTGGCCCAAACACCGTAAGGCAATGGTTCCCACCTGACAATAGCAAGTCGAGGAACTTTTTCGTTTTCCTAAATAGAGAGAGTTTTACTTAGCACGATGCCGACTACGCCGAATTATGTTTTGCTCACTGACTGGATACACAGCAAAGCTGAACTCCAGATCAAATATAGTCAAATCTATCAAATATATCAAATAATGGAATATATCACATGCAGTTTCTTATATTGCAATAAAAGAAAATAGCATGCAATATGATAAAAGGAACCAGTAGCAGTTACTGTGAGCAATATGATAAAAAAGCAATAGGAGCGAAGCATCCATTTGTTATCCCAAAGTGTTAACATGACCAAGGAAGGGAGACATCACCAATTCCCACCCCAATTCCCTTCGGCTGGGAGCCCCCTTGCAGCTGCTGCCAGGAGTCTCTCGGGAACTGGGAAATTCCCCTGGAGAAGGTACCAGGAAGGAATTCTCTTGCTGCTTCCCACTGTGCATGGCAGCCGTGTGAGGCACAGCACAAGAGTTCTGCTCCCTGCTTTCTGTGGTAAGAATATTGACACAGCACTTTAGAACTCATACAGAAGCAAAAAACATGGCCTGGGAAAGTGCAGCACGGCTCCCCTGGAGAGAGTTCCAGGCAGGAATTCTCTTGCTGCTTCTCACCCTGCCCGGGCAGCCATGTGAGGCACAGCACAAAAGTTCTGCTCCCTGCTTTCTGTGGTGAGAACATTGACCAAAACCTTCTGCACTCATGCAGAACCAGAGCTCACCTTGTGAAAGTGCAGCAGTGCTCCCTGGAGAAGGTGACAAGAAGGAATTCTCTTGCTGTTTCTCACTCTGTCCTTGCAGCCATGTGAGGCACAGCACAAATGTTCTGCTCCCTAATATCTGTGTTTTGAAAATTAACCCCTAACATTTGCAAACTTATAGAGCCAAAAAACCCCTCACCTTGACAAGTGCAGCACGGCTCCCCTGGAGAAGGTTCCAGGAAGGAATTCTCTTGCTCTTTCTCTCCCTGCCCTGGCATCCATGTGAGGCACAGCAGAAAAGTGCTGCTCCCTGCTTCCTGTGGTGAGCAAAATTAACCCTTCAGAGTTGCAGTTGTTAAGAGCCCAAAAAAGTCACCTTGGGAAAGTACAGCACTCCTCCCATAAAGAAGGTACCAGGAAAAATTTCTCTGGCTGTTCTCACCCTGCACTGGCAGCCATGTGAGGAACAGCACAAAAGTTCTTCTCCCTGCTTTCTGTGCTGAGAACATTGATCCAAAACTTTTGCACTAATGCAGAGCTAAAAGAAAAAAGAAAGTCTTGGGAAAGTGCAGCACTGCTTCCCTGGAGAAGGTGCCAGGAAGGAATTCTCTTGCTGCTTCTCACCCTGCCCAGGCAGCCATGTGAGGCACAGCACAAAAGTGCTACTCCCTGCTTTCTAAAGTTAGCAAAATTGACTGTCCACAGTTGCACTCATGTAGAGATAAGACTTTCTTACTCAAAAGCAAAACCCAAGAAGCCACGTAGCCTTGGGAACTCCCTTGTCCTTCCGTGTGGCTGGTGACTTCCCATGGCTCTTCCACAAGGCAGGACAAACAACCATGAATTTGGAAGCCCACGTAAATTCAAGTACACTTAGTCCTCTGACAGTCACTGCTTATGGGCCAGCGGTCCTCTCACCCCTCCACAGATCTGCCTCTTAGTCCTCTAGCAGTCATTCTCCATGGAGGGACCACAAGTCCTCCATACCTACCCACCAGCTCACCAGAAATGAGTCAGACCACGCCAGAAGTGACACTGCCTGACCTGCAGGAGATATATTAGACCAGTAACGATGGTTTCAAGACAGAAAAAACACCACCATCCAGCAGCACAGCAGAAAAACAACCAGAAGAAACTTCGTACACAAACCAAAGGCACCCATCCATACTTTACAAAGGAAAAAAAAGCTGAAAAAGGCACTCTCCACAAAAAAACCCACCACACAGATCACAAGATAAGATAAAAATGCCATAACCCCAGGAACGCAGGGCCAACAAACACAGATTCTGTCCATAACAATAACACACTTTGACACTGACTCGCTTGACCTCTGGCATGCTTGACCTTGTTGCCCCCAAACCCCAGCACATTGTAGCCCTAAGGCAACACAAAATGGAGCACAAAGTCCCTGGAGATCTCTGCCAGGGCAAAAGCAAAGCACAGAGCCACACGGGAGGGGGGGTTGGAAGGGACCCGTGGAGGTCCTCTGGGCAAAGCCCTCTGCTCCAGCACGCTCACCTCGAGCAGGTCGCAGAGAACTGTGTGCCCTTGGCCTTTGAAGATCTCCAAGGACAGAGAATCCACAACCTCCTTGGACAACCTCTGCCAGCATTTGACCGCTCCGAGGGGGAAAATTTGCCATTTCTCTCTCTTCTTTCACTGTACCACATTCCAGAACAGCCATGACATGACAAGCTCAGGCTTGAAAGCCAGTGCTGTGGCTGGCCTGAAATTCTGTCCCCCTATTTTTCATCCACTGGTAGCTAAAGGAGGACAAAGAAGGATTTCTTTCAAAGGAGAGCTTCTCTTTTCCTCTGTCCTTCTTCTCTACCAGTGATCTGGATTCTGAGTGCTGTGCCACTGTCCTAATGGCTGGGACAGGGATACTTCTCGTAGGACAGGGAGGAGGTGACAGTGGAGATCATCAGGCTGGGGAAGCTGAAGGAAAACGCAAGCGACTGGAGTTGCCTGGAGCAAGAGTGGCCAGCTTCCAAGCTAGGTCACCTCGTGTCCTCAGCTCCCATGCAGGAGCTGAACCACACACATGGACTGCAAAGCAGTGTGGCCCATAGAAAAAAACCTGCTTTTGGCTCGGGATCGCCCAGGGGCATTTAACTGCAATTCCACCCTTGTCAGCAGGAAGGAAACATGCCCTGCAAGCACACACTGAGGCACGACACCTTGCCCGGGGCTAAAGGGTACCTCAGGAGACCTACATGGGACCCCCCAGCACCTGGATTGCTGGCTGGAGGACGGGTAGGTCAAAGGACCCTGACGGGAGCCCTGCAGGCTCCATACATTGGACCAACGGGCACCTTCCCTTGTCACACAGAGCATCCTCTCGGATGCTCTGCACAGTTTCTGGTAGATCTCTGGAGAAGAGCTTCTCCGCAGCCCTCTCCCGTGGGCTTGCTCACCCCCGGTGCCCTTCCCAAGCACAGCCCCATCAGGTGGATGCAGCCGGCGATGCAGGGAAGAACAAGCAGCAGGCACCACAGTCAGCACTGCGGGAAAGCTGGGACCCCAGACACCCACCCAGGCTCTCCAATCCCAGCCTGGCCCACAAGAGTGCCTTTCTCTCCCTTTCCCAGAAGTGCTGAATTCCCCTTCCAGCATTAGCCACTGGACCCACGCTGCTTCTTGCTGCAGTGTACAACAGCCAACAGAGAACTTGCTACACGTCTCTGATTTCCTGCATTTTTCCTGAAAAGGGCGGGTGTGTAACTCTCTGAATGGCTTCTATTTGAAGCAAGGCATTGCTTAGGGTCAACAGTGAAACGAGACACGGGCCATCAAAAGCCGACTACGGGTCCCTTCTTTGCCATGGTCATGGCCTACCCCACAGACTCGCCCCTGGCCGTGTTGGCCACCGGCTGGGTGAAGGTCATGGCTAACAGGGCAGGGGCTCCTGGGTGCTGCTCATCCAGCCCTGATTGCCAAGGGTGAAGCCTTAACACCCAGGTGGGATAAAGCCTTCCCAAGCAAGGGTGGTGCTCCAGGGGCACCACAATCCCTGCCGAAGCTCACCACACATTTCATTTACCTGTGGCGCCTGGCAGGACACGAGCGGCTCTTGACTGCTGCTAGTCCCCCCATCTTTTGGTAAAAATGGAAGTTTTTCCTCCCGGTGGGCCTGCTCCAGTTCCAGCGCCTTGGGGCCTGAGGCCTAGCACGGCCTGGTTGCCAGAGGCCTTCCAACTGCTAGGCCTGCCTACACCAAGAGGAGTCTGCCTCTAGCCACAATGGCCATCTCTAGGAAAAACAGCTTCTTTTATTGAGCAGGACCCTGTCAAAAAGCCAGGTGAAAGCGTTGGCCGCAGGCGCAGGGAGGTGGCCCTCGCCCCCTGCCCTGTCCTGCTCGGGGCTCCCCCGGGCGGGGCAGGCCCGGCCATACTGGAGAGGGCCCCAGCCCCGCCCCCCCAGGCCCCGCCCACTTTCCGTTGGGCTCAGACCGTTGGTCACGGGGAGCCCACGGCCACCACAGGCAGCAGGGCAGAGCTGTGCTGGCACGCAGCGGCGCTGGCAGGAGGCAGCCTCTGGCCCAGGAGCGCTGCCACAGCACCAGCACCCCGCTTCCCAGCCTCCCCGTCGCCGGCTGGGCCCCCTCCTCGGTGCACGGCCAGGGCCCTCCTCTCCCGGGCAGGATGGGCCAGGCCTGCTGCTGCTGCAGCTCCAGGTGGGCTCCCCCCGGGCTCGGGGACACACGGGCACAGCTGGGCCACGCAGCACTGACGTTGCTCATGCCCGCCGCGCTCTGCTCTGCAGGGAGGCTCTCAGTGACGCCGAGCCGGTGCTGAGCACGGACGTGCGGCTGACCCGGGGCCGCAAGAGGAGCGAGAGGCGCCTGCTCCTCCTCCACGAGGAACTGGTGGTCGCCAAGTTGCGGTAAGACCCTCAGAGCCCAGATCCTTGCCCCCAGCCCCGGCCCAGGGACACCCTGGCACCAGCCCCAGGCCCCGGCCCCTCGGTGCTGGAGGCACCAATGTCCGTCCCAAGGGCAGGTGGGGGACAGGGCTCTGCGCGTGGGGACCCAGCCCAAGGAGCCCCCCTCCAGCTCAGTGCCCGCCTCTGCTCTCTGCAGACATGGCACCAGCCTGCGCCCACAGCTCTGCCTGGCCCTGGACCAGCTGTGGGTGCTCAGCAGCGGGAAGGAGGCTGCGGGGCAGGATGGACAGGAGGAGGAGGAGCAAGGCACCGATGAGGACAGCACCTCTGTCATCCTCGCCTGGCCCACCGGCTCCTGCATTGCCACTTTTGGGTGAGTCGTGGTCGGGCAGCAGAGGTTCCCAGCCATGCCCGCGCCATCCCATGAACACAGGCCTCTGCCTTGCGTGCAGAGCTGGGCAGGGAGCAGGCAGCTCGGTGGCAGGGAGGGAGGGATGGGGGATGTTTCCCCATCCTGCATCCCCTGGTCACCTTTTGGTCCCCAGAAGGGAAGGGCAAACGCAGCCGCTCAGGCAGGACAGAGCGACCCAGGGCTTGGACAGCGCCTCTGTCCTGCCCCACGGGGCAGGGCTGTGCAGGCACCCACCTTTGCCCAGGGCTGGGGGCAGCAGGGCCTGACGCTCTCTCTCCTCTCTACCTGCAGATCCCAGGCACTGAAGGAGCTGTGGGTAGCCACACTGCTGGGGTAAGCCGGGGGGATGCTCCAGGAGAAGCTGGACGGACGGGGGAACACAGCCCCCAGCTGGGGAAGGTGCCCCCGTGGCTGCGAGCAGCTCTCGGGCACAGCTGCCTGACAAGAGACAAGAGACGGCTTGGGGCTCACCCAGCTCTCTCCCTCTCCATTCCCGGTGCACAGGACACCAGAAGGACGCAAGGGAGCCCGCGTCACCCGTCTGACATCCATCAAGCTCCTGGAGAAGGAGCTGAGCCGCCGCCACGCCGTGAGTGTCTCTCTGCTCTGGGCCCTGTCCCTGAGCACTGCTCCTGCAGCCGAGCAGCAGACCCATGGCTGCTCACCTTCTTCCCCTCCTTCTCTCCTGCCCAGTGGAGGACACTGCGCGCCAGGAGCCTGGAGAGGCTGATGGAGGCACAGGCAGAGGTGAGAATGGCTGCCTTGCACCTGCCTCTGGCTGCGCCGGGATGCACAGGGACTGGGGTGACCTTGTGTGGGAGGGACAGAGGGTCTGATGGTGCCACTCAGGGAGCAGAGAGTTTTGGGAAGCCAGCAGCACGCCAGCACGTTCTGACTGGTGACACTGGGAGGAACCCTGCCACATGGGGAAGAGAGCCTGGGAGGGCAGAGTGTCCCAGCTCTGCCGCGCTCAGGCTGCTGGTGGCCCTTTCTGCTGCGGGGCTGCTCTGCAAGCACAGCCTGATTCTTGGTTCTTGCAGGCTCATCCCAAGCAAGGGCCTGCGACGGCCCCATCTGCAAACGCAGGGGGACTTTGCCCCACACCAGGTGAGTTTGGGAAAGCAAGGCAACCTCCTGCAATGCTGTGCTCACTTGTCCCGAGTGTCGCCATGCAGGTTGGGCAGCCCACGGAAGGATGTCACCTGGACGGACAAGGACAACTGCTGGGCCGCGGCTGCTGGACGTGCTTCTGCGGGGACACGGAGCCTCTGCTGCAGCCCGCAGCTTGCAGGAGGGCAGGGCGAAGGCTGGCACAGGCTGACCCCGTGGCACAATGGCTCTCAAGAGCTTCTAAGTCAACACCTCCGAGCCACAGCCGTGGTTCCAGCTGCTGCCTCCCTGCCCATCCTGCCGCACCACACAGCACCGTGCTGCAGGCGGGGCAGCGCAGGGCAGGGCAGGCGCTGGGACCGCTGGCCTGGGGTCTCCATTGGTGGTGTCTTACTCTGTTTTCCTTTGCAGCAGGAGGGAGCAGCAGCGGGAGCAGCACCAGCAGGAGGAGGATGGGGCTGCCCTGGCCCTTTTGTCTACGGCGCACCCCGGCCGCTGCCCAGGCGCCAGGGCAGGCGGGCTCCGGCTGCAGCAGGGCGCTCTTTGAGCAGCCCCTGGCAGCCCTCTGTGGGGAGGACAACACGCTGCCCCGGCCCATCCAGGTAAGCCAGCCTGCACACGGGGTCCCCAGCCCTCCCTCTGGCTGCTCTGGAGAGGGCCTGCGTGTCCCCAGCAGCTGCGGGGACAGGGTACTGGACTCTGCACCCCCAGAACCTGCTTCTGGTCCCAGACCCTTTGTGGCGCTTAGGCAACCACGTCTGGGGCAGAGCTCTGGTCCTTGCCACCGCTTGGTTCTTCAGCCAAGCAAGTGGCCTCCTGCCTCTCCTGCAGGAGCTGCTGGCTGTCCTGCGCCAGCGAGGACCGACGACGGAGGGGATATTCCGCAGAGCTGCCGGCGGCACAGAACTTCGGCAGCTACGCGAGGCCCTGGACCGCGGCAAGGACATTGACATGGGAAGCCAGCCTGCGCTGCTGCTGGCCGTCATCTTGAAGGTGAGCGCTTCTGACCTGCAGCTGGAGGAGCTCCTGGCTGGCCTGCAGCGTTCAAAGGCTCACCTGCAGCCCTTGGCATTGCAGGACTTCCTGCGAAGCATCCCAACCAAGCTCCTCCTCATCGACCTCTACGAGGACTGGATGGCAGCCATGGAGAGGGCCAGCAAGCAGGCCAAGGTGGAGGAGCTGAAAGCGTAAGTGTGGGCAGCAGCCTGCCTGTTGAGCAGGGACCGGGAGAGTTCTGGGACCTGCCTGCCAAGGCACGGGCTCCTCAGAAAGCTGTCTTTTCGGGCAGCTGCAAAGCTGTGCAACACGGCTGCTGGCTCCCACCCGCCTGGGGCCAGCTGCAGGGACGGCTGTGGGCACCCTCTGCTTCATCAGCCTTGTCTTCCTCTTCCCTCAGGGTGGTCAACAAGTTGCCTGTGGCCAACCTCCTCCTCCTGAAGCAGCTGATGGCCCTGCTGCAGCACATTGGCCACAACGCAGCCACCAGCAGAATGAGCTGCAGCAACCTGGCCATCTGCGTCGGGCCCAACCTGCTGAGCCCACCCAACGAGGACCTGCTCCCGCTGCAGGCCATGCTGGCAGTGACCGAGAAGGTACGCCCTACCCAGCAGCCAGTGCTGCCTTCCCCGCCCATCGGAGCTTGGCTGTTGAGAGGTCCCTGGCTGCCTCCTCCCTTGAGCCAGGGCTGGTGGGCTGCGTGCCTGGAAGAGCAACCCCCAGCCGCAGCCGCCTGCGCAGACGAAGGGCCAGCAGTGGGAAAGGCTGCTTGACACGTCTGCAGGCACCTGGCTTGAGACCAAGGCTTTCATGTCTGCAGGTGAACGTGCTGGTGGAGTTCCTCATTGAAAACTGCGGGGACATCTTTGGGGAGGAGATGGCCAGCCTCTCCCCTCCATCAGCCGAGGAGGTGCCAGCACCCATGGACAGGCGCACAGGTAGGAGGCGGGACTGAGGCTTGTCACAGACACTGGGGCTTGGGATGCCAGAAACCTCAACGTTGAGGAGACAAGTGGTGTAGGGCTCGGCTGGGCTTTGCTTAGGTGTTCTTGACTTCCAAGAAGTCACGCTGCTGCACGTGCTTTTGCTTTCCAGAGCTGCAGTGCGAAGAGCAAAGTGGCCCTGCAGGCACAGCAGAGACCCAGCGTCCAGCAAAAGCCTTTTTGGATGCAGCCGCCTCTCTGCTGGACATCGAAAGAGGAGCTGGGGGAGACACAGGGGCAGGGCCCAAAGCGGCAGAGGTACGGCAGCTCCACAGACACTGGGGCAACATGTCTCAAGTGGGACAGAAATTTCCCAGGAGGCCAAGCAGCCGCTGGGGCTCCTCCTGGCAGCCGCTCTCTTGTGCCTTTGGGGTTCATCCTCTCCCCCCAGAGTGGTATGTGTTAAGGAAAACTGGAAAGGCTGTTTCTGGAATGCATTTCATTAAGTATGATCTGCTTCATCAAACAAAACATACCTACAAAATACCCACAGAAGGACAGAAAGGAGTAGCTGCCACCTTGAGAGGGCTTTTGCTCAAATCCTACTCCGTCGCAGCTTCATCAAGTCTAGGCTGCGTTGGCTGGACTGTGCAAAATGTGCACGATGCAAACCAGCATCTCCTCTGTAGAGCTCATACAGCAATTTGGCAGTCAGGCCCTCACTACCCCAGGCTGTCACTTGCCACCCCTTACCTCCCAAATTTCTGGTTTAGGCACCTCCAGATTTGCCTCCAGGCACCCCCGAGGGCACGGCAGAGTCCCTGGCACGCCTGCCACAACTGACCAGCCTGCCCCAGGAAACCAGGTAGGAAGAGCTCCCCTTGCCTGACCTGAGAGCTCACTGCAGGGGCTTGGGGCTTTCCCCATCTCATCACGCTGTGGGATGGAAAGGTTTGCAGGCTCCCACCAGGAGAAGGAAACGTCAAGGAAAAGGAAGAGAAAAGAAGCCTGGGCAGAGGAGAGGGACAGCCAAGCACAAATAAAAAGGAGAAGAGGGGAAATGATTTCGTGGACCCAAACCTGAGAAAATGCAGGAAGCTGCAGCACGTCAGGAAGGCCAGGTGCGTACCACGCGCTGCTGCCCATCTTTCCCGGCTCTGAACACGGCCCTAAGTCAGCCCAGCTGGCTGGCAAGGGCCGGCGAGGGCTGGTGCTGAGCAGGGTTTGGGATGAGCCCCATGGCTGCTCCCCAGGGGCTCCCCGTCAAGCCCTGCTGCGCGGCACAGGGGCACTGTCAGCATCCCTGCGCACGCACAGCTCCCTAGGGACATCACCCCTGGGGAGAAGGCCCCTAGTGGAGGCCAGCAAGAGCTCTCCCTTCTGGGTCATGAGGAATTCCTCAGAAACAGCGTCCCCCAAAGAGGGGGGAACCAAATCCTGCCTCTTCCTGCCTCTGGGGGTTTAGCAGAGCTTTCTGACTCTGTCCTTGCAGGTGCTGACTGATTTTCACCGGCTGAACAGCTGTGACTTCTGGGCCCCCGCAGCTGCTGTTGACAATAAAAGAATCTTTTCCCTCTCCTGACTGTGTCTGCCATAGGGTCTCGTGGAGTGGGGAGCGCTTGTGCTGGGGTGGACCCTCGGGGAGGAGATTGGGATCGTCCCTTCCCCAGCACCCTTTCCAGCGGGCATCGGGGCTGAGCTGAGGGGCTTTAGGAGGAAAAGCAAAGCACAGAGCCACACGGGAGGGTGGGGTTGGAAGGGACCCGTGGAGGTCCTCTGGGCCAAGCCCTCTGCTCCAGCACGCTCACCTCGAGCAGGTCGCAGAGAACTGTGTGCCCTTGGCCTTTGAAGATCTCCAAGGACAGAGAATCCACAACCTCCTTGGACAACCTCTGCCAGCATTTGACCGCTCCGAGGGGGAAAATTTGCCATTTCTCTCTCTCCTTTCACTGTACCACATTCCAGAACAGCCATGACATGACAAGCTCAGGCTTGAAAGCCAGTGCTGTGGCTGGCCTGAAATTCTGTCCCCCTATTTTTCATCCACTGGTAGCTAAAGGAGGACAAAGAAGGATTTCTTTCAAAGGAGAGCTTCTCTTTTCCTCTGTCCTTCTTCTCTACCAGTGATCTGGATTCTGAGTGCTGTGCCACTGTCCTAATGGCTGGGACAGGGATACTTCTCGTAGGACAGGGAGGAGGTGACAGTGGAGATCATCAGGCTGGGGAAGCTGAAGGAAAACGCAAGCGACTGGAGTTGCCTGGAGCAAGAGTGGCCAGCTTCCAAGCTAGGTCACCTCGTGTCCTCAGCTCCCATGCAGGAGCTGAACCACACACATGGACTGCAAAGCAGTGTGGCCCATAGAAAAAAACCTGCTTTTGGCTCGGGATCGCCCAGGGGCATTTAACTGCAATTCCACCCTTGTCAGCAGGAAGGAAACATGCCCTGCAAGCACACACTGAGGCACGACACCTTGCCCGGGGCTAAAGGGTACCTCAGGAGACCTACATGGGACCCCCCAGCACCTGGATTGCTGGCTGGAGGACGGGTAGGTCAAAGGACCCTGACGGGAGCCCTGCAGGCTCCATACATTGGACCAACGGGCACCTTCCCTTGTCACACAGAGCATCCTCTCGGATGCTCTGCACAGTTTCTGGTAGATCTCTGGAGAAGAGCTTCTCCGCAGCCCTCTCCCGTGGGCTTGCTCACCCCCGGTGCCCTTCCCAAGCACAGCCCCATCAGGTGGATGCAGCCGGCGATGCAGGGAAGAACAAGCAGCAGGCACCACAGTCAGCACTGCGGGAAAGCTGGGACCCCAGACACCCACCCAGGCTCTCCAATCCCAGCCTGGCCCACAAGAGTGCCTTTCTCTCCCTTTCCCAGAAGTGCTGAATTCCCCTTCCAGCATTAGCCACTGGACCCACGCTGCTTCTTGCTGCAGTGTACAACAGCCAACAGAGAACTTGCTACACGTCTCTGATTTCCTGCATTTTTCCTGAAAAGGGCGGGTGTGTAACTCTCTGAATGGCTTCTATTTGAAGCAAGGCATTGCTTAGGGTCAACAGTGAAACGAGACACGGGCCATCAAAAGCCGACTACGGGTCCCTTCTTTGCCATGGTCATGGCCTACCCCACAGACTCGCCCCTGGCCGTGTTGGCCACCGGCTGGGTGAAGGTCATGGCTAACAGGGCAGGGGCTCCTGGGTGCTGCTCATCCAGCCCTGATTGCCAAGGGTGAAGCCTTAACACCCAGGTGGGATAAAGCCTTCCCAAGCAAGGGTGGTGCTCCAGGGGCACCACAATCCCTGCCGAAGCTCACCACACATTTCATTTACCTGTGGCGCCTGGCAGGACACGAGCGGCTCTTGACTGCTGCTAGTCCCCCCATCTTTTGGTAAAAATGGAAGTTTTTCCTCCCGGTGGGCCTGCTCCAGTTCCAGCGCCTTGGGGCCTGAGGCCTAGCACGGCCTGGTTGCCAGAGGCCTTCCAACTGCTAGGCCTGCCTACACCAAGAGGAGTCTGCCTCTAGCCACAATGGCCATCTCTAGGAAAAACAGCTTCTTTTATTGAGCAGGACCCTGTCAAAAAGCCAGGTGAAAGCGTTGGCCGCAGGCGCAGGGAGGTGGCCCTCGCCCCCTGCCCTGTCCTGCTCGGGGCTCCCCCGGGCGGGGCAGGCCCAGCCATACTGGAGAGGGCCCCAGCCCCGCCCCCCCAGGCCCCGCCCACTTTCCGTTGGGCTCAGACCGTTGGTCACGGGGAGCCCACGGCCACCACAGGCAGCACGGCAGAGCTGTGCTGGCACGCAGCGGCGCTGGCAGGAGGCAGCCTCTGGCCCAGGAGCGCTGCCACAGCACCAGCACCCCGCTTCCCAGCCTCCCCGTCGCCGGCTGGGCCCCCTCCTCGGTGCACGGCCAGGGCCCTCCTCTCCCGGGCAGGATGGGCCAGGCCTGCTGCTGCTGCAGCTCCAGGTGGGCTCCCCCCGGGCTCGGGGACACACGGGCACAGCTGGGCCACGCAGCACTGACGTTGCTCATGCCCGCCGCGCTCTGCTCTGCAGGGAGGCTCTCAGTGACGCCGAGCCGGTGCTGAGCACGGACGTGCGGCTGACCCGGGGCCGCAAGAGGAGCGAGAGGCGCCTGCTCCTCCTCCACGAGGAACTGGTGGTCGCCAAGTTGCGGTAAGACCCTCAGAGCCCAGATCCTTGCCCCCAGCCCCGGCCCAGGGACACCCTGGCACCAGCCCCAGGCCCCGGCCCCTCGGTGCTGGAGGCACCAATGTCCGTCCCAAGGGCAGGTGGGGGACAGGGCTCTGCGCGTGGGGACCCAGCCCAAGGAGCCCCCCTCCAGCTCAGTGCCCGCCTCTGCTCTCTGCAGACATGGCACCAGCCTGCGCCCACAGCTCTGCCTGGCCCTGGACCAGCTGTGGGTGCTCAGCAGCGGGAAGGAGGCTGCGGGGCAGGATGGACAGGAGGAGGAGGAGCAAGGCACCGATGAGGACAGCACCTCTGTCATCCTCGCCTGGCCCACCGGCTCCTGCATTGCCACTTTTGGGTGAGTCGTGGTCGGGCAGCAGAGGTTCCCAGCCATGCCCGCGCCATCCCATGAACACAGGCCTCTGCCTTGCGTGCAGAGCTGGGCAGGGAGCAGGCAGCTCGGTGGCAGGGAGGGAGGGATGGGGGATGTTTCCCCATCCTGCATCCCCTGGTCACCTTTTGGTCCCCAGAAGGGAAGGGCAAACGCAGCCGCTCAGGCAGGACAGAGCGACCCAGGGCTTGGACAGCGCCTCTGTCCTGCCCCACGGGGCAGGGCTGTGCAGGCACCCACCTTTGCCCAGGGCTGGGGGCAGCAGGGCCTGACGCTCTCTCTCCTCTCTACCTGCAGATCCCAGGCACTGAAGGAGCTGTGGGTAGCCACACTGCTGGGGTAAGCCGGGGGGATGCTCCAGGAGAAGCTGGACGGACGGGGGAACACAGCCCCCAGCTGGGGAAGGTGCCCCCGTGGCTGCGAGCAGCTCTCGGGCACAGCTGCCTGACAAGAGACAAGAGACGGCTTGGGGCTCACCCAGCTCTCTCCCTCTCCATTCCCGGTGCACAGGACACCAGAAGGACGCAAGGGAGCCCGCGTCACCCGTCTGACATCCATCAAGCTCCTGGAGAAGGAGCTGAGCCGCCGCCACGCCGTGAGTGTCTCTCTGCTCTGGGCCCTGTCCCTGAGCACTGCTCCTGCAGCCGAGCAGCAGACCCATGGCTGCTCACCTTCTTCCCCTCCTTCTCTCCTGCCCAGTGGAGGACACTGCGCGCCAGGAGCCTGGAGAGGCTGATGGAGGCACAGGCAGAGGTGAGAATGGCTGCCTTGCACCTGCCTCTGGCTGCGCCGGGATGCACAGGGACTGGGGTGACCTTGTGTGGGAGGGACAGAGGGTCTGATGGTGCCACTCAGGGAGCAGAGAGTTTTGGGAAGCCAGCAGCACGCCAGCACGTTCTGACTGGTGACACTGGGAGGAACCCTGCCACATGGGGAAGAGAGCCTGGGAGGGCAGAGTGTCCCAGCTCTGCCGCGCTCAGGCTGCTGGTGGCCCTTTCTGCTGCGGGGCTGCTCTGCAAGCACAGCCTGATTCTTGGTTCTTGCAGGCTCATCCCAAGCAAGGGCCTGCGACGGCCCCATCTGCAAACGCAGGGGGACTTTGCCCCACACCAGGTGAGTTTGGGAAAGCAAGGCAACCTCCTGCAATGCTGTGCTCACTTGTCCCGAGTGTCGCCATGCAGGTTGGGCAGCCCACGGAAGGATGTCACCTGGACGGACAAGGACAACTGCTGGGCCGCGGCTGCTGGACGTGCTTCTGCGGGGACACGGAGCCTCTGCTGCAGCCCGCAGCTTGCAGGAGGGCAGGGCGAAGGCTGGCACAGGCTGACCCCGTGGCACAATGGCTCTCAAGAGCTTCTAAGTCAACACCTCCGAGCCACAGCCGTGGTTCCAGCTGCTGCCTCCCTGCCCATCCTGCCGCACCACACAGCACCGTGCTGCAGGCGGGGCAGCGCAGGGCAGGGCAGGCGCTGGGACCGCTGGCCTGGGGTCTCCATTGGTGGTGTCTTACTCTGTTTTCCTTTGCAGCAGGAGGGAGCAGCAGCGGGAGCAGCACCAGCAGGAGGAGGATGGGGCTGCCCTGGCCCTTTTGTCTACGGCGCACCCCGGCCGCTGCCCAGGCGCCAGGGCAGGCGGGCTCCGGCTGCAGCAGGGCGCTCTTTGGGCAGCCCCTGGCAGCCCTCTGTGGGGAGGACAACACGCTGCCCCGGCCCATCCAGGTAAGCCAGCCTGCACACGGGGTCCCCAGCCCTCCCTCTGGCTGCTCTGGAGAGGGCCTGCGTGTCCCCAGCAGCTGCGGGGACAGGGTACTGGACTCTGCACCCCCAGAACCTGCTTCTGGTCCCAGACCCTTTGTGGCGCTTAGGCAACCACGTCTGGGGCAGAGCTCTGGTCCTTGCCACCGCTTGGTTCTTCAGCCAAGCAAGTGGCCTCCTGCCTCTCCTGCAGGAGCTGCTGGCTGTCCTGCGCCAGCGAGGACCGACGACGGAGGGGATATTCCGCAGAGCTGCCGGCGGCACAGAACTTCGGCAGCTACGCGAGGCCCTGGACCGCGGCAAGGACATTGACATGGGAAGCCAGCCTGCGCTGCTGCTGGCCGTCATCTTGAAGGTGAGCGCTTCTGACCTGCAGCTGGAGGAGCTCCTGGCTGGCCTGCAGCGTTCAAAGGCTCACCTGCAGCCCTTGGCATTGCAGGACTTCCTGCGAAGCATCCCAACCAAGCTCCTCCTCATCGACCTCTACGAGGACTGGATGGCAGCCATGGAGAGGGCCAGCAAGCAGGCCAAGGTGGAGGAGCTGAAAGCGTAAGTGTGGGCAGCAGCCTGCCTGTTGAGCAGGGACCGGGAGAGTTCTGGGACCTGCCTGCCAAGGCACGGGCTCCTCAGAAAGCTGTCTTTTCGGGCAGCTGCAAAGCTGTGCAACACGGCTGCTGGCTCCCACCCGCCTGGGGCCAGCTGCAGGGACGGCTGTGGGCACCCTCTGCTTCATCAGCCTTGTCTTCCTCTTCCCTCAGGGTGGTCAACAAGTTGCCTGTGGCCAACCTCCTCCTCCTGAAGCAGCTGATGGCCCTGCTGCAGCACATTGGCCACAACGCAGCCACCAGCAGAATGAGCTGCAGCAACCTGGCCATCTGCGTCGGGCCCAACCTGCTGAGCCCACCCAACGAGGACCTGCTCCCGCTGCAGGCCATGCTGGCAGTGACCGAGAAGGTACGCCCTACCCAGCAGCCAGTGCTGCCTTCCCGGCCCATCGGAGCTTGGCTGTTGAGAGGTCCCTGGCTGCCTCCTCCCTTGAGCCAGGGCTGGTGGGCTGCGTGCCTGGAAGAGCAACCCCCAGCCGCAGCCGCCTGCGCAGACGAAGGGCCAGCAGTGGGAAAGGCTGCTTGACACGTCTGCAGGCACCTGGCTTGAGACCAAGGCTTTCATGTCTGCAGGTGAACGTGCTGGTGGAGTTCCTCATTGAAAACTGCGGGGACATCTTTGGGGAGGAGATGGCCAGCCTCTCCCCTCCATCAGCCGAGGAGGTGCCAGCACCCATGGACAGGCGCACAGGTAGGAGGCGGGACTGAGGCTTGTCACAGACACTGGGGCTTGGGATGCCAGAAACCTCAACGTTGAGGAGACAAGTGGTGTAGGGCTCGGCTGGGCTTTGCTTAGGTGTTCTTGACTTCCAAGAAGTCACGCTGCTGCACGTGCTTTTGCTTTCCAGAGCTGCAGTGCGAAGAGCAAAGTGGCCCTGCAGGCACAGCAGAGACCCAGCGTCCAGCAAAAGCCTTTTTGGATGCAGCCGCCTCTCTGCTGGACATCGAAAGAGGAGCTGGGGGAGACACAGGGGCAGGGCCCAAAGCGGCAGAGGTACGGCAGCTCCACAGACACTGGGGCAACATGTCTCAAGTGGGACAGAAATTTCCCAGGAGGCCAAGCAGCCGCTGGGGCTCCTCCTGGCAGCCGCTCTCTTGTGCCTTTGGGGTTCATCCTCTCCCCCCAGAGTGGTATGTGTTAAGGAAAACTGGAAAGGCTGTTTCTGGAATGCATTTCATTAAGTATGATCTGCTTCATCAAACAAAACATACCTACAAAATACCCACAGAAGGACAGAAAGGAGTAGCTGCCACCTTGAGAGGGCTTTTGCTCAAATCCTACTCCGTCGCAGCTTCATCAAGTCTAGGCTGCGTTGGCTGGACTGTGCAAAATGTGCACGATGCAAACCAGCATCTCCTCTGTAGAGCTCATACAGCAATTTGGCAGTCAGGCCCTCACTACCCCAGGCTGTCACTTGCCACCCCTTACCTCCCAAATTTCTGGTTTAGGCACCTCCAGATTTGCCTCCAGGCACCCCCGAGGGCACGGCAGAGTCCCTGGCACGCCTGCCACAACTGACCAGCCTGCCCCAGGAAACCAGGTAGGAAGAGCTCCCCTTGCCTGACCTGAGAGCTCACTGCAGGGGCTTGGGGCTTTCCCCATCTCATCACGCTGTGGGATGGAAAGGTTTGCAGGCTCCCACCAGGAGAAGGAAACGTCAAGGAAAAGGAAGAGAAAAGAAGCCTGGGCAGAGCAGAGGGACAGCCAAGCACAAATAAAAAGGAGAAGAGGGGAAATGATTTCGTGGACCCAAACCTGAGAAAATGCAGGAAGCTGCAGCACGTCAGGAAGGCCAGGTGCGTACCACGCGCTGCTGCCCATCTTTCCCGGCTCTGAACACGGCCCTAAGTCAGCCCAGCTGGCTGGCAAGGGCCGGCGAGGGCTGGTGCTGAGCAGGGTTTGGGATGAGCCCCATGGCTGCTCCCCAGGGGCTCCCCGTCAAGCCCTGCTGCGCGGCACAGGGGCACTGTCAGCATCCCTGCGCACGCACAGCTCCCTAGGGACATCACCCCTGGGGAGAAGGCCCCTAGTGGAGGCCAGCAAGAGCTCTCCCTTCTGGGTCATGAGGAATTCCTCAGAAACAGCGTCCCCCAAAGAGGGGGGAACCAAATCCTGCCTCTTCCTGCCTCTGGGGGTTTAGCAGAGCTTTCTGACTCTGTCCTTGCAGGTGCTGACTGATTTTCACCGGCTGAACAGCTGTGACTTCTGGGCCCCCGCAGCTGGTGTTGACAATAAAAGAATCTTTTCCCTCTCCTGACTGTGTCTGCCATAGGGTCTCGTGGAGTGGGGAGCGCTTGTGCTGGGGTGGACCCTCGGGGAGGAGATTGGGATCGTCCCTTCCCCAGCACCCTTTCCAGCGGGCATCGGGGCTGAGCTGAGGGGCTTTAGGAGGAAAAGCAAAGCACAGAGCCACACGGGAGGGTGGGGTTGGAAGGGACCCGTGGAGGTCCTCTGGGCCAAGCCCTCTGCTCCAGCACGCGCACCTCGAGCAGGTCGCAGAGAACTGTGTGCCCTTGGCCTTTGAAGATCTCCAAGGACAGAGAATCCACAACCTCCTTGGACAACCTCTGCCAGCATTTGACCGCTCCGAGGGGGAAAATTTGCCATTTCTCTCTCTCCTTTCACTGTACCACATTCCAGAACAGCCATGACATGACAAGCTCAGGCTTGAAAGCCAGTGCTGTGGCTGGCCTGAAATTCTGTCCCCCTATTTTTCATCCACTGGTAGCTAAAGGAGGACAAAGAAGGATTTCTTTCAAAGGAGAGCTTCTCTTTTCCTCTGTCCTTCTTCTCTACCAGTGATCTGGATTCTGAGTGCTGTGCCACTGTCCTAATGGCTGGGACAGGGATACTTCTCGTAGGACAGGGAGGAGGTGACAGTGGAGATCATCAGGCTGGGGAAGCTGAAGGAAAACGCAAGCGACTGGAGTTGCCTGGAGCAAGAGTGGCCAGCTTCCAAGCTAGGTCACCTCGTGTCCTCAGCTCCCATGCAGGAGCTGAACCACACACATGGACTGCAAAGCAGTGTGGCCCATAGAAAAAAACCTGCTTTTGGCTCGGGATCGCCCAGGGGCATTTAACTGCAATTCCACCCTTGTCAGCAGGAAGGAAACATGCCCTGCAAGCACACACTGAGGCACGACACCTTGCCCGGGGCTAAAGGGTACCTCAGGAGACCTACATGGGACCCCCCAGCACCTGGATTGCTGGCTGGAGGACGGGTAGGTCAAAGGACCCTGACGGGAGCCCTGCAGGCTCCATACATTGGACCAACGGGCACCTTCCCTTGTCACACAGAGCATCCTCTCGGATGCTCTGCACAGTTTCTGGTAGATCTCTGGAGAAGAGCTTCTCCGCAGCCCTCTCCCGTGGGCTTGCTCACCCCCGGTGCCCTTCCCAAGCACAGCCCCATCAGGTGGATGCAGCCGGCGATGCAGGGAAGAACAAGCAGCAGGCACCACAGTCAGCACTGCGGGAAAGCTGGGACCCCAGACACCCACCCAGGCTCTCCAATCCCAGCCTGGCCCACAAGAGTGCCTTTCTCTCCCTTTCCCAGAAGTGCTGAATTCCCCTTCCAGCATTAGCCACTGGACCCACGCTGCTTCTTGCTGCAGTGTACAACAGCCAACAGAGAACTTGCTACACGTCTCTGATTTCCTGCATTTTTCCTGAAAAGGGCGGGTGTGTAACTCTCTGAATGGCTTCTATTTGAAGCAAGGCATTGCTTAGGGTCAACAGTGAAACGAGACACGGGCCATCAAAAGCCGACTACGGGTCCCTTCTTTGCCATGGTCATGGCCTACCCCACAGACTCGCCCCTGGCCGTGTTGGCCACCGGCTGGGTGAAGGTCATGGCTAACAGGGCAGGGGCTCCTGGGTGCTGCTCATCCAGCCCTGATTGCCAAGGGTGAAGCCTTAACACCCAGGTGGGATAAAGCCTTCCCAAGCAAGGGTGGTGCTCCAGGGGCACCACAATCCCTGCCGAAGCTCACCACACATTTCATTTACCTGTGGCGCCTGGCAGGACACGAGCGGCTCTTGACTGCTGCTAGTCCCCCCATCTTTTGGTAAAAATGGAAGTTTTTCCTCCCGGTGGGCCTGCTCCAGTTCCAGCGCCTTGGGGCCTGAGGCCTAGCACGGCCTGGTTGCCAGAGGCCTTCCAACTGCTAGGCCTGCCTACACCAAGAGGAGTCTGCCTCAGGCCACAATGGCCATCTCTAGGAAAAACAGCTTCTTTTATTGAGCAGGACCCTGTCAAAAAGCCAGGTGAAAGCGTTGGCCGCAGGCGCAGGGAGGTGGCCCTCGCCCCCTGCCCTGTCCTGCTCGGGGCTCCCCCGGGCGGGGCAGGCCCGGCCATACTGGAGAGGGCCCCAGCCCCGCCCCCCCAGGCCCCGCCCACTTTCCGTTGGGCTCAGACCGTTGGTCACGGGGAGCCCACGGCCACCACAGGCAGCACGGCAGAGCTGTGCTGGCACGCAGCGGCGCTGGCAGGAGGCAGCCTCTGGCCCAGGAGCGCTGCCACAGCACCAGCACCCCGCTTCCCAGCCTCCCCGTCGCCGGCTGGGCCCCCTCCTCGGTGCACGGCCAGGGCCCTCCTCTCCCGGGCAGGATGGGCCAGGCCTGCTGCTGCTGCAGCTCCAGGTGGGCTCCCCCCGGGCTCGGGGACACACGGGCACAGCTGGGCCACGCAGCACTGACGTTGCTCATGCCCGCCGCGCTCTGCTCTGCAGGGAGGCTCTCAGTGACGCCGAGCCGGTGCTGAGCACGGACGTGCGGCTGACCCGGGGCCGCAAGAGGAGCGAGAGGCGCCTGCTCCTCCTCCACGAGGAACTGGTGGTCGCCAAGTTGCGGTAAGACCCTCAGAGCCCAGATCCTTGCCCCCAGCCCCGGCCCAGGGACACCCTGGCACCAGCCCCAGGCCCCGGCCCCTCGGTGCTGGAGGCACCAATGTCCGTCCCAAGGGCAGGTGGGGGACAGGGCTCTGCGCGTGGGGACCCAGCCCAAGGAGCCCCCCTCCAGCTCAGTGCCCGCCTCTGCTCTCTGCAGACATGGCACCAGCCTGCGCCCACAGCTCTGCCTGGCCCTGGACCAGCTGTGGGTGCTCAGCAGCGGGAAGGAGGCTGCGGGGCAGGATGGACAGGAGGAGGAGGAGCAAGGCACCGATGAGGACAGCACCTCTGTCATCCTCGCCTGGCCCACCGGCTCCTGCATTGCCACTTTTGGGTGAGTCGTGGTCGGGCAGCAGAGGTTCCCAGCCATGCCCGCGCCATCCCATGAACACAGGCCTCTGCCTTGCGTGCAGAGCTGGGCAGGGAGCAGGCAGCTCGGTGGCAGGGAGGGAGGGATGGGGGATGTTTCCCCATCCTGCATCCCCTGGTCACCTTTTGGTCCCCAGAAGGGAAGGGCAAACGCAGCCGCTCAGGCAGGACAGAGCGACCCAGGGCTTGGACAGCGCCTCTGTCCTGCCCCACGGGGCAGGGCTGTGCAGGCACCCACCTTTGCCCAGGGCTGGGGGCAGCAGGGCCTGACGCTCTCTCTCCTCTCTACCTGCAGATCCCAGGCACTGAAGGAGCTGTGGGTAGCCACACTGCTGGGGTAAGCCGGGGGGATGCTCCAGGAGAAGCTGGACGGACGGGGGAACACAGCCCCCAGCTGGGGAAGGTGCCCCCGTGGCTGCGAGCAGCTCTCGGGCACAGCTGCCTGACAAGAGACAAGAGACGGCTTGGGGCTCACCCAGCTCTCTCCCTCTCCATTCCCGGTGCACAGGACACCAGAAGGACGCAAGGGAGCCCGCATCACCCGTCTGACATCCATCAAGCTCCTGGAGAAGGAGCTGAGCCGCCGCCACGCCGTGAGTGTCTCTCTGCTCTGGGCCCTGTCCCTGAGCACTGCTCCTGCAGCCGAGCAGCAGACCCATGGCTGCTCACCTTCTTCCCCTCCTTCTCTCCTGCCCAGTGGAGGACACTGCGCGCCAGGAGCCTGGAGAGGCTGATGGAGGCACAGGCAGAGGTGAGAATGGCTGCCTTGCACCTGCCTCTGGCTGCGCCGGGATGCACAGGGACTGGGGTGACCTTGTGTGGGAGGGACAGAGGGTCTGATGGTGCCACTCAGGGAGCAGAGAGTTTTGGGAAGCCAGCAGCACGCCAGCACGTTCTGACTGGTGACACTGGGAGGAACCCTGCCACATGGGGAAGAGAGCCTGGGAGGGCAGAGTGTCCCAGCTCTGCCGCGCTCAGGCTGCTGGTGGCCCTTTCTGCTGCGGGGCTGCTCTGCAAGCACAGCCTGATTCTTGGTTCTTGCAGGCTCATCCCAAGCAAGGGCCTGCGACGGCCCCATCTGCAAACGCAGGGGGACTTTGCCCCACACCAGGTGAGTTTGGGAAAGCAAGGCAACCTCCTGCAATGCTGTGCTCACTTGTCCCGAGTGTCGCCATGCAGGTTGGGCAGCCCACGGAAGGATGTCACCTGGACGGACAAGGACAACTGCTGGGCCGCGGCTGCTGGACGTGCTTCTGCGGGGACACGGAGCCTCTGCTGCAGCCCGCAGCTTGCAGGAGGGCAGGGCGAAGGCTGGCACAGGCTGACCCCGTGGCACAATGGCTCTCAAGAGCTTCTAAGTCAACACCTCCGAGCCACAGCCGTGGTTCCAGCTGCTGCCTCCCTGCCCATCCTGCCGCACCACACAGCACCGTGCTGCAGGCGGGGCAGCGCAGGGCAGGGCAGGCGCTGGGACCGCTGGCCTGGGGTCTCCATTGGTGGTGTCTTACTCTGTTTTCCTTTGCAGCAGGAGGGAGCAGCAGCGGGAGCAGCACCAGCAGGAGGAGGATGGGGCTGCCCTGGCCCTTTTGTCTACGGCGCACCCCGGCCGCTGCCCAGGCGCCAGGGCAGGCGGGCTCCGGCTGCAGCAGGGCGCTCTTTGGGCAGCCCCTGGCAGCCCTCTGTGGGGAGGACAACACGCTGCCCCGGCCCATCCAGGTAAGCCAGCCTGCACACGGGGTCCCCAGCCCTCCCTCTGGCTGCTCTGGAGAGGGCCTGCGTGTCCCCAGCAGCTGCGGGGACAGGGTACTGGACTCTGCACCCCCAGAACCTGCTTCTGGTCCCAGACCCTTTGTGGCGCTTAGGCAACCACGTCTGGGGCAGAGCTCTGGTCCTTGCCACCGCTTGGTTCTTCAGCCAAGCAAGTGGCCTCCTGCCTCTCCTGCAGGAGCTGCTGGCTGTCCTGCGCCAGCGAGGACCGACGACGGAGGGGATATTCCGCAGAGCTGCCGGCGGCACAGAACTTCGGCAGCTACGCGAGGCCCTGGACCGCGGCAAGGACATTGACATGGGAAGCCAGCCTGCGCTGCTGCTGGCCGTCATCTTGAAGGTGAGCGCTTCTGACCTGCAGCTGGAGGAGCTCCTGGCTGGCCTGCAGCGTTCAAAGGCTCACCTGCAGCCCTTGGCATTGCAGGACTTCCTGCGAAGCATCCCAACCAAGCTCCTCCTCATCGACCTCTACGAGGACTGGATGGCAGCCATGGAGAGGGCCAGCAAGCAGGCCAAGGTGGAGGAGCTGAAAGCGTAAGTGTGGGCAGCAGCCTGCCTGGTGAGCAGGGACCGGGAGAGTTCTGGGACCTGCCTGCCAAGGCACGGGCTCCTCAGAAAGCTGTCTTTTCGGGCAGCTGCAAAGCTGTGCAACACGGCTGCTGGCTCCCACCCGCCTGGGGCCAGCTGCAGGGACGGCTGTGGGCACCCTCTGCTTCATCAGCCTTGTCTTCCTCTTCCCTCAGGGTGGTCAACAAGTTGCCTGTGGCCAACCTCCTCCTCCTGAAGCAGCTGATGGCCCTGCTGCAGCACATTGGCCACAACGCAGCCACCAGCAGAATGAGCTGCAGCAACCTGGCCATCTGCGTCGGGCCCAACCTGCTGAGCCCACCCAACGAGGACCTGCTCCCGCTGCAGGCCATGCTGGCAGTGACCGAGAAGGTACGCCCTACCCAGCAGCCAGTGCTGCCTTCCCGGCCCATCGGAGCTTGGCTGTTGAGAGGTCCCTGGCTGCCTCCTCCCTTGAGCCAGGGCTGGTGGGCTGCGTGCCTGGAAGAGCAACCCCCAGCCGCAGCCACCTGCGCAGACGAAGGGCCAGCAGTGGGAAAGGCTGCTTGACACGTCTGCAGGCACCTGGCTTGAGACCAAGGCTTTCATGTCTGCAGGTGAACGTGCTGGTGGAGTTCCTCATTGAAAACTGCGGGGACATCTTTGGGGAGGAGATGGCCAGCCTCTCCCCTCCATCAGCCGAGGAGGTGCCAGCACCCATGGACAGGCGCACAGGTAGGAGGCGGGACTGAGGCTTGTCACAGACACTGGGGCTTGGGATGCCAGAAACCTCAACGTTGAGGAGACAAGTGGTGTAGGGCTCGGCTGGGCTTTGCTTAGGTGTTCTTGACTTCCAAGAAGTCACGCTGCTGCACGTGCTTTTGCTTTCCAGAGCTGCAGTGCGAAGAGCAAAGTGGCCCTGCAGGCACAGCAGAGACCCAGCGTCCAGCAAAAGCCTTTTTGGATGCAGCCGCCTCTCTGCTGGACATCGAAAGAGGAGCTGGGGGAGACACAGGGGCAGGGCCCAAAGCGGCAGAGGTACGGCAGCTCCACAGACACTGGGGCAACATGTCTCAAGTGGGACAGAAATTTCCCAGGAGGCCAAGCAGCCGCTGGGGCTCCTCCTGGCAGCCGCTCTCTTGTGCCTTTGGGGTTCATCCTCTCCCCCCAGAGTGGTATGTGTTAAGGAAAACTGGAAAGGCTGTTTCTGGAATGCATTTCATTAAGTATGATCTGCTTCATCAAACAAAACATACCTACAAAATACCCACAGAAGGACAGAAAGGAGTAGCTGCCACCTTGAGAGGGCTTTTGCTCAAATCCTACTCCGTCGCAGCTTCATCAAGTCTAGGCTGCGTTGGCTGGACTGTGCAAAATGTGCACGATGCAAACCAGCATCTCCTCTGTAGAGCTCATACAGCAATTTGGCAGTCAGGCCCTCACTACCCCAGGCTGTCACTTGCCACCCCTTACCTCCCAAATTTCTGGTTTAGGCACCTCCAGATTTGCCTCCAGGCACCCCCGAGGGCACGGCAGAGTCCCTGGCACGCCTGCCACAACTGACCAGCCTGCCCCAGGAAACCAGGTAGGAAGAGCTCCCCTTGCCTGACCTGAGAGCTCACTGCAGGGGCTTGGGGCTTTCCCCATCTCATCACGCTGTGGGATGGAAAGGTTTGCAGGCTCCCACCAGGAGAAGGAAACGTCAAGGAAAAGGAAGAGAAAAGAAGCCTGGGCAGAGGAGAGGGACAGCCAAGCACAAATAAAAAGGAGAAGAGGGGAAATGATTTCGTGGACCCAAACCTGAGAAAATGCAGGAAGCTGCAGCACGTCAGGAAGGCCAGGTGCGTACCACGCGCTGCTGCCCATCTTTCCCGGCTCTGAACACGGCCCTAAGTCAGCCCAGCTGGCTGGCAAGGGCCGGCGAGGGCTGGTGCTGAGCAGGGTTTGGGATGAGCCCCATGGCTGCTCCCCAGGGGCTCCCCGTCAAGCCCTGCTGCGCGGCACAGGGGCACTGTCAGCATCCCTGCGCACGCACAGCTCCCTAGGGACATCACCCCTGGGGAGAAGGCCCCTAGTGGAGGCCAGCAAGAGCTCTCCCTTCTGGGTCATGAGGAATTCCTCAGAAACAGCGTCCCCCAAAGAGGGGGGAACCAAATCCTGCCTCTTCCTGCCTCTGGGGGTTTAGCAGAGCTTTCTGACTCTGTCCTTGCAGGTGCTGACTGATTTTCACCGGCTGAACAGCTGTGACTTCTGGGCCCCCGCAGCTGGTGTTGACAATAAAAGAATCTTTTCCCTCTCCTGACTGTGTCTGCCATAGGGTCTCGTGGAGTGGGGAGCGCTTGTGCTGGGGTGGACCCTCGGGGAGGAGATTGGGATCGTCCCTTCCCCAGCACCCTTTCCAGCGGGCATCGGGGCTGAGCTGAGGGGCTTTAGGAGGAAAAGCAAAGCACAGAGCCACACGGGAGGGTGGGGTTGGAAGGGACCCGTGGAGGTCCTCTGGGCCAAGCCCTCTGCTCCAGCACGCTCACCTCGAGCAGGTCGCAGAGAACTGTGTGCCCTTGGCCTTTGAAGATCTCCAAGGACAGAGAATCCACAACCTCCTTGGACAACCTCTGCCAGCATTTGACCGCTCCGAGGGGGAAAATTTGCCATTTCTCTCTCTCCTTTCACTGTACCACATTCCAGAACAGCCATGACATGACAAGCTCAGGCTTGAAAGCCAGTGCTGTGGCTGGCCTGAAATTCTGTCCCCCTATTTTTCATCCACTGGTAGCTAAAGGAGGACAAAGAAGGATTTCTTTCAAAGGAGAGCTTCTCTTTTCCTCTGTCCTTCTTCTCTACCAGTGATCTGGATTCTGAGTGCTGTGCCACTGTCCTAATGGCTGGGACAGGGATACTTCTCGTAGGACAGGGAGGAGGTGACAGTGGAGATCATCAGGCTGGGGAAGCTGAAGGAAAACGCAAGCGACTGGAGTTGCCTGGAGCAAGAGTGGCCAGCTTCCAAGCTAGGTCACCTCGTGTCCTCAGCTCCCATGCAGGAGCTGAACCACACACATGGACTGCAAAGCAGTGTGGCCCATAGAAAAAAACCTGCTTTTGGCTCGGGATCGCCCAGGGGCATTTAACTGCAATTCCACCCTTGTCAGCAGGAAGGAAACATGCCCTGCAAGCACACACTGAGGCACGACACCTTGCCCGGGGCTAAAGGGTACCTCAGGAGACCTACATGGGACCCCCCAGCACCTGGATTGCTGGCTGGAGGACGGGTAGGTCAAAGGACCCTGACGGGAGCCCTGCAGGCTCCATACATTGGACCAACGGGCACCTTCCCTTGTCACACAGAGCATCCTCTCGGATGCTCTGCACAGTTTCTGGTAGATCTCTGGAGAAGAGCTTCTCCGCAGCCCTCTCCCGTGGGCTTGCTCACCCCCGGTGCCCTTCCCAAGCACAGCCCCATCAGGTGGATGCAGCCGGCGATGCAGGGAAGAACAAGCAGCAGGCACCACAGTCAGCACTGCGGGAAAGCTGGGACCCCAGACACCCACCCAGGCTCTCCAATCCCAGCCTGGCCCACAAGAGTGCCTTTCTCTCCCTTTCCCAGAAGTGCTGAATTCCCCTTCCAGCATTAGCCACTGGACCCACGCTGCTTCTTGCTGCAGTGTACAACAGCCAACAGAGAACTTGCTACACGTCTCTGATTTCCTGCATTTTTCCTGAAAAGGGCGGGTGTGTAACTCTCTGAATGGCTTCTATTTGAAGCAAGGCATTGCTTAGGGTCAACAGTGAAACGAGACACGGGCCATCAAAAGCCGACTACGGGTCCCTTCTTTGCCATGGTCATGGCCTACCCCACAGACTCGCCCCTGGCCGTGTTGGCCACCGGCTGGGTGAAGGTCATGGCTAACAGGGCAGGGGCTCCTGGGTGCTGCTCATCCAGCCCTGATTGCCAAGGGTGAAGCCTTAACACCCAGGTGGGATAAAGCCTTCCCAAGCAAGGGTGGTGCTCCAGGGGCACCACAATCCCTGCCGAAGCTCACCACACATTTCATTTACCTGTGGCGCCTGGCAGGACACGAGCGGCTCTTGACTGCTGCTAGTCCCCCCATCTTTTGGTAAAAATGGAAGTTTTTCCTCCCGGTGGGCCTGCTCCAGTTCCAGCGCCTTGGGGCCTGAGGCCTAGCACGGCCTGGTTGCCAGAGGCCTTCCAACTGCTAGGCCTGCCTACACCAAGAGGAGTCTGCCTCTAGCCACAATGGCCATCTCTAGGAAAAACAGCTTCTTTTATTGAGCAGGACCCTGTCAAAAAGCCAGGTGAAAGCGTTGGCCGCAGGCGCAGGGAGGTGGCCCTCGCCCCCTGCCCTGTCCTGCTAGGGGCTCCCCCGGGCGGGGCAGGCCCGGCCATACTGGAGAGGGCCCCAGCCCCGCCCCCCCAGGCCCCGCCCACTTTCCGTTGGGCTCAGACCGTTGGTCACGGGGAGCCCACGGCCACCACAGGCAGCAGGGCAGAGCTGTGCTGGCACGCAGCGGCGCTGGCAGGAGGCAGCCTCTGGCCCAGGAGCGCTGCCACAGCACCAGCACCCCGCTTCCCAGCCTCCCCGTCGCCGGCTGGGCCCCCTCCTCGGTGCACAGCCAGGGCCCTCCTCTCCCGGGCAGGATGGGCCAGGCCTGCTGCTGCTGCAGCTCCAGGTGGGCTCCCCCCGGGCTCGGGGACACACGGGCACAGCTGGGCCACGCAGCACTGACGTTGCTCATGCCCGCCGCGCTCTGCTCTGCAGGGAGGCTCTCAGTGACGCCGAGCCGGTGCTGAGCACGGACGTGCGGCTGACCCGGGGCCGCAAGAGGAGCGAGAGGCGCCTGCTCCTCCTCCACGAGGAACTGGTGGTCGCCAAGTTGCGGTAAGACCCTCAGAGCCCAGATCCTTGCCCCCAGCCCCGGCCCAGGGACACCCTGGCACCAGCCCCAGGCCCCGGCCCCTCGGTGCTGGAGGCACCAATGTCCGTCCCAAGGGCAGGTGGGGGACAGGGCTCTGCGCGTGGGGACCCAGCCCAAGGAGCCCCCCTCCAGCTCAGTGCCCGCCTCTGCTCTCTGCAGACATGGCACCAGCCTGCGCCCACAGCTCTGCCTGGCCCTGGACCAGCTGTGGGTGCTCAGCAGCGGGAAGGAGGCTGCGGGGCAGGATGGACAGGAGGAGGAGGAGCAAGGCACCGATGAGGACAGCACCTCTGTCATCCTCGCCTGGCCCACCGGCTCCTGCATTGCCACTTTTGGGTGAGTCGTGGTCGGGCAGCAGAGGTTCCCAGCCATGCCCGCGCCATCCCATGAACACAGGCCTCTGCCTTGCGTGCAGAGCTGGGCAGGGAGCAGGCAGCTCGGTGGCAGGGAGGGAGGGATGGGGGATGTTTCCCCATCCTGCATCCCCTGGTCACCTTTTGGTCCCCAGAAGGGAAGGGCAAACGCAGCCGCTCAGGCAGGACAGAGCGACCCAGGGCTTGGACAGCGCCTCTGTCCTGCCCCACGGGGCAGGGCTGTGCAGGCACCCACCTTTGCCCAGGGCTGGGGGCAGCAGGGCCTGACGCTCTCTCTCCTCTCTACCTGCAGATCCCAGGCACTGAAGGAGCTGTGGGTAGCCACACTGCTGGGGTAAGCCGGGGGGATGCTCCAGGAGAAGCTGGACGGACGGGGGAACACAGCCCCCAGCTGGGGAAGGTGCCCCCGTGGCTGCGAGCAGCTCTCGGGCACAGCTGCCTGACAAGAGACAAGAGACGGCTTGGGGCTCACCCAGCTCTCTCCCTCTCCATTCCCGGTGCACAGGACACCAGAAGGACGCAAGGGAGCCCGCGTCACCCGTCTGACATCCATCAAGCTCCTGGAGAAGGAGCTGAGCCGCCGCCACGCCGTGAGTGTCTCTCTGCTCTGGGCCCTGTCCCTGAGCACTGCTCCTGCAGCCGAGCAGCAGACCCATGGCTGCTCACCTTCTTCCCCTCCTTCTCTCCTGCCCAGTGGAGGACACTGCGCGCCAGGAGCCTGGAGAGGCTGATGGAGGCACAGGCAGAGGTGAGAATGGCTGCCTTGCACCTGCCTCTGGCTGCGCCGGGATGCACAGGGACTGGGGTGACCTTGTGTGGGAGGGACAGAGGGTCTGATGGTGCCACTCAGGGAGCAGAGAGTTTTGGGAAGCCAGCAGCACGCCAGCACGTTCTGACTGGTGACACTGGGAGGAACCCTGCCACATGGGGAAGAGAGCCTGGGAGGGCAGAGTGTCCCAGCTCTGCCGCGCTCAGGCTGCTGGTGGCCCTTTCTGCTGCGGGGCTGCTCTGCAAGCACAGCCTGATTCTTGGTTCTTGCAGGCTCATCCCAAGCAAGGGCCTGCGACGGCCCCATCTGCAAACGCAGGGGGACTTTGCCCCACACCAGGTGAGTTTGGGAAAGCAAGGCAACCTCCTGCAATGCTGTGCTCACTTGTCCCGAGTGTCGCCATGCAGGTTGGGCAGCCCACGGAAGGATGTCACCTGGACGGACAAGGACAACTGCTGGGCCGCGGCTGCTGGACGTGCTTCTGCGGGGACACGGAGCCTCTGCTGCAGCCCGCAGCTTGCAGGAGGGCAGGGCGAAGGCTGGCACAGGCTGACCCCGTGGCACAATGGCTCTCAAGAGCTTCTAAGTCAACACCTCCGAGCCACAGCCGTGGTTCCAGCTGCTGCCTCCCTGCCCATCCTGCCGCACCACACAGCACCGTGCTGCAGGCGGGGCAGCGCAGGGCAGGGCAGGCGCTGGGACCGCTGGCCTGGGGTCTCCATTGGTGGTGTCTTACTCTGTTTTCCTTTGCAGCAGGAGGGAGCAGCAGCGGGAGCAGCACCAGCAGGAGGAGGATGGGGCTGCCCTGGCCCTTTTGTCTACGGCGCACCCCGGCCGCTGCCCAGGCGCCAGGGCAGGCGGGCTCCGGCTGCAGCAGGGCGCTCTTTGGGCAGCCCCTGGCAGCCCTCTGTGGGGAGGACAACACGCTGCCCCGGCCCATCCAGGTAAGCCAGCCTGCACACGGGGTCCCCAGCCCTCCCTCTGGCTGCTCTGGAGAGGGCCTGCGTGTCCCCAGCAGCTGCGGGGACAGGGTACTGGACTCTGCACCCCCAGAACCTGCTTCTGGTCCCAGACCCTTTGTGGCGCTTAGGCAACCACGTCTGGGGCAGAGCTCTGGTCCTTGCCACCGCTTGGTTCTTCAGCCAAGCAAGTGGCCTCCTGCCTCTCCTGCAGGAGCTGCTGGCTGTCCTGCGCCAGCGAGGACCGACGACGGAGGGGATATTCCGCAGAGCTGCCGGCGGCACAGAACTTCGGCAGCTACGCGAGGCCCTGGACCGCGGCAAGGACATTGACATGGGAAGCCAGCCTGCGCTGCTGCTGGCCGTCATCTTGAAGGTGAGCGCTTCTGACCTGCAGCTGGAGGAGCTCCTGGCTGGCCTGCAGCGTTCAAAGGCTCACCTGCAGCCCTTGGCATTGCAGGACTTCCTGCGAAGCATCCCAACCAAGCTCCTCCTCATCGACCTCTACGAGGACTGGATGGCAGCCATGGAGAGGGCCAGCAAGCAGGCCAAGGTGGAGGAGCTGAAAGCGTAAGTGTGGGCAGCAGCCTGCCTGTTGAGCAGGGACCGGGAGAGTTCTGGGACCTGCCTGCCAAGGCACGGGCTCCTCAGAAAGCTGTCTTTTCGGGCAGCTGCAAAGCTGTGCAACACGGCTGCTGGCTCCCACCCGCCTGGGGCCAGCTGCAGGGACGGCTGTGGGCACCCTCTGCTTCATCAGCCTTGTCTTCCTCTTCCCTCAGGGTGGTCAACAAGTTGCCTGTGGCCAACCTCCTCCTCCTGAAGCAGCTGATGGCCCTGCTGCAGCACATTGGCCACAACGCAGCCACCAGCAGAATGAGCTGCAGCAACCTGGCCATCTGCGTCGGGCCCAACCTGCTGAGCCCACCCAACGAGGACCTGCTCCCGCTGCAGGCCATGCTGGCAGTGACCGAGAAGGTACGCCCTACCCAGCAGCCAGTGCTGCCTTCCCGGCCCATCGGAGCTTGGCTGTTGAGAGGTCCCTGGCTGCCTCCTCCCTTGAGCCAGGGCTGGTGGGCTGCGTGCCTGGAAGAGCAACCCCCAGCCGCAGCCGCCTGCGCAGACGAAGGGCCAGCAGTGGGAAAGGCTGCTTGACACGTCTGCAGGCACCTGGCTTGAGACCAAGGCTTTCATGTCTGCAGGTGAACGTGCTGGTGGAGTTCCTCATTGAAAACTGCGGGGACATCTTTGGGGAGGAGATGGCCAGCCTCTCCCCTCCATCAGCCGAGGAGGTGCCAGCACCCATGGACAGGCGCACAGGTAGGAGGCGGGACTGAGGCTTGTCACAGACACTGGGGCTTGGGATGCCAGAAACCTCAACGTTGAGGAGACAAGTGGTGTAGGGCTCGGCTGGGCTTTGCTTAGGTGTTCTTGACTTCCAAGAAGTCACGCTGCTGCACGTGCTTTTGCTTTCCAGAGCTGCAGTGCGAAGAGCAAAGTGGCCCTGCAGGCACAGCAGAGACCCAGCGTCCAGCAAAAGCCTTTTTGGATGCAGCCGCCTCTCTGCTGGACATCGAAAGAGGAGCTGGGGGAGACACAGGGGCAGGGCCCAAAGCGGCAGAGGTACGGCAGCTCCACAGACACTGGGGCAACATGTCTCAAGTGGGACAGAAATTTCCCAGGAGGCCAAGCAGCCGCTGGGGCTCCTCCTGGCAGCCGCTCTCTTGTGCCTTTGGGGTTCATCCTCTCCCCCCAGAGTGGTATGTGTTAAGGAAAACTGGAAAGGCTGTTTCTGGAATGCATTTCATTAAGTATGATCTGCTTCATCAAACAAAACATACCTACAAAATACCCACAGAAGGACAGAAAGGAGTAGCTGCCACCTTGAGAGGGCTTTTGCTCAAATCCTACTCCGTCGCAGCTTCATCAAGTCTAGGCTGCGTTGGCTGGACTGTGCAAAATGTGCACGATGCAAACCAGCATCTCCTCTGTAGAGCTCATACAGCAATTTGGCAGTCAGGCCCTCACTACCCCAGGCTGTCACTTGCCACCCCTTACCTCCCAAATTTCTGGTTTAGGCACCTCCAGATTTGCCTCCAGGCACCCCCGAGGGCACGGCAGAGTCCCTGGCACGCCTGCCACAACTGACCAGCCTGCCCCAGGAAACCAGGTAGGAAGAGCTCCCCTTGCCTGACCTGAGAGCTCACTGCAGGGGCTTGGGGCTTTCCCCATCTCATCACGCTGTGGGATGGAAAGGTTTGCAGGCTCCCACCAGGAGAAGGAAACGTCAAGGAAAAGGAAGAGAAAAGAAGCCTGGGCAGAGCAGAGGGACAGCCAAGCACAAATAAAAAGGAGAAGAGGGGAAATGATTTCGTGGACCCAAACCTGAGAAAATGCAGGAAGCTGCAGCACGTCAGGAAGGCCAGGTGCGTACCACGCGCTGCTGCCCATCTTTCCCGGCTCTGAACACGGCCCTAAGTCAGCCCAGCTGGCTGGCAAGGGCCGGCGAGGGCTGGTGCTGAGCAGGGTTTGGGATGAGCCCCATGGCTGCTCCCCAGGGGCTCCCCGTCAAGCCCTGCTGCGCGGCACAGGGGCACTGTCAGCATCCCTGCGCACGCACAGCTCCCTAGGGACATCACCCCTGGGGAGAAGGCCCCTAGTGGAGGCCAGCAAGAGCTCTCCCTTCTGGGTCATGAGGAATTCCTCAGAAACAGCGTCCCCCAAAGAGGGGGGAACCAAATCCTGCCTCTTCCTGCCTCTGGGGGTTTAGCAGAGCTTTCTGACTCTGTCCTTGCAGGTGCTGACTGATTTTCACCGGCTGAACAGCTGTGACTTCTGGGCCCCCGCAGCTGGTGTTGACAATAAAAGAATCTTTTCCCTCTCCTGACTGTGTCTGCCATAGGGTCTCGTGGAGTGGGGAGCGCTTGTGCTGGGGTGGACCCTCGGGGAGGAGATTGGGATCGTCCCTTCCCCAGCACCCTTTCCAGCGGGCATCGGGGCTGAGCTGAGGGGCTTTAGGAGGAAAAGCAAAGCACAGAGCCACACGGGAGGGTGGGGTTGGAAGGGACCCGTGGAGGTCCTCTGGGCCAAGCCCTCTGCTCCAGCACGCTCACCTCGAGCAGGTCGCAGAGAACTGTGTGCCCTTGGCCTTTGAAGATCTCCAAGGACAGAGAATCCACAACCTCCTTGGACAACCTCTGCCAGCATTTGACTGCTCCGAGGGGGAAAATTTGCCATTTCTCTCTCTCCTTTCACTGTACCACATTCCAGAACAGCCATGACATGACAAGCTCAGGCTTGAAAGCCAGTGCTGTGGCTGGCCTGAAATTCTGTCCCCCTATTTTTCATCCACTGGTAGCTAAAGGAGGACAAAGAAGGATTTCTTTCAAAGGAGAGCTTCTCTTTTCCTCTGTCCTTCTTCTCTACCAGTGATCTGGATTCTGAGTGCTGTGCCACTGTCCTAATGGCTGGGACAGGGATACTTCTCGTAGGACAGGGAGGAGGTGACAGTGGAGATCATCAGGCTGGGGAAGCTGAAGGAAAACGCAAGCGACTGGAGTTGCCTGGAGCAAGAGTGGCCAGCTTCCAAGCTAGGTCACCTCGTGTCCTCAGCTCCCATGCAGGAGCTGAACCACACACATGGACTGCAAAGCAGTGTGGCCCATAGAAAAAAACCTGCTTTTGGCTCGGGATCGCCCAGGGGCATTTAACTGCAATTCCACCCTTGTCAGCAGGAAGGAAACATGCCCTGCAAGCACACACTGAGGCACGACACCTTGCCCGGGGCTAAAGGGTACCTCAGGAGACCTACATGGGACCCCCCAGCACCTGGATTGCTGGCTGGAGGACGGGTAGGTCAAAGGACCCTGACGGGAGCCCTGCAGGCTCCATACATTGGACCAACGGGCACCTTCCCTTGTCACACAGAGCATCCTCTCGGATGCTCTGCACAGTTTCTGGTAGATCTCTGGAGAAGAGCTTCTCCGCAGCCCTCTCCCGTGGGCTTGCTCACCCCCGGTGCCCTTCCCAAGCACAGCCCCATCAGGTGGATGCAGCCGGCGATGCAGGGAAGAACAAGCAGCAGGCACCACAGTCAGCACTGCGGGAAAGCTGGGACCCCAGACACCCACCCAGGCTCTCCAATCCCAGCCTGGCCCACAAGAGTGCCTTTCTCTCCCTTTCCCAGAAGTGCTGAATTCCCCTTCCAGCATTAGCCACTGGACCCACGCTGCTTCTTGCTGCAGTGTACAACAGCCAACAGAGAACTTGCTACACGTCTCTGATTTCCTGCATTTTTCCTGAAAAGGGCGGGTGTGTAACTCTCTGAATGGCTTCTATTTGAAGCAAGGCATTGCTTAGGGTCAACAGTGAAACGAGACACGGGCCATCAAAAGCCGACTACGGGTCCCTTCTTTGCCATGGTCATGGCCTACCCCACAGACTCGCCCCTGGCCGTGTTGGCCACCGGCTGGGTGAAGGTCATGGCTAACAGGGCAGGGGCTCCTGGGTGCTGCTCATCCAGCCCTGATTGCCAAGGGTGAAGCCTTAACACCCAGGTGGGATAAAGCCTTCCCAAGCAAGGGTGGTGCTCCAGGGGCACCACAATCCCTGCCGAAGCTCACCACACATTTCATTTACCTGTGGCGCCTGGCAGGACACGAGCGGCTCTTGACTGCTGCTAGTCCCCCCATCTTTTGGTAAAAATGGAAGTTTTTCCTCCCGGTGGGCCTGCTCCAGTTCCAGCGCCTTGGGGCCTGAGGCCTAGCACGGCCTGGTTGCCAGAGGCCTTCCAACTGCTAGGCCTGCCTACACCAAGAGGAGTCTGCCTCTAGCCACAATGGCCATCTCTAGGAAAAACAGCTTCTTTTATTGAGCAGGACCCTGTCAAAAAGCCAGGTGAAAGCGTTGGCCGCAGGCGCAGGGAGGTGGTCCCTGCCCCCTGCCCTGTCCTGCTCGGGGCTCCCCCGGGCAAGGCAGGGCCGGCCATACTGGAGAGGGCCCCAGCCCCGCCCCCCCAGGCTCCGCCCACTTTCCGTTGGGCTCAGACCGTTGGTCACGGGGAGCCCACGGCCACCACAGGCAGCACGGCAGAGCTGTGCTGGCACACAGCGGCGCTGGCAGGAGGCAGCCTCTGGCCCAGGAGCGCTGCCACAGCACCAGCACCCCGCTTCCCAGCCTCCCCGTCGCCGGCTGGGCCCCCTCCTCGGTGCACGGCCAGGGCCCTCCTCTCCCGGGCAGGATGGGCCAGGCCTGCTGCTGCTGCAGCTCCAGGTGGGCTCCCCCCGGGCTCGGGGACACACGGGCACAGCTGGGCCACGCAGCACTGACGTTGCTCATGCCCGCCGCGCTCTGCTCTGCAGGGAGGCTCTCAGTGACGCCGAGCCGGTGCTGAGCACGGACGTGCGGCTGACCCGGGGCCGCAAGAGGAGCGAGAGGCGCCTGCTCCTCCTCCACGAGGAACTGGTGGTCGCCAAGTTGCGGTAAGACCCTCAGAGCCCAGATCCTTGCCCCCAGCCCCGGCCCAGGGACACCCTGGCACCAGCCCCAGGCCCCGGCCCCTCGGTGCTGGAGGCACCAATGTCCGTCCCAAGGGCAGGTGGGGGACAGGGCTCTGCGCGTGGGGACCCAGCCCAAGGAGCCCCCCTCCAGCTCAGTGCCCGCCTCTGCTCTCTGCAGACATGGCACCAGCCTGCGCCCACAGCTCTGCCTGGCCCTGGACCAGCTGTGGGTGCTCAGCAGCGGGAAGGAGGCTGCGGGGCAGGATGGACAGGAGGAGGAGGAGCAAGGCACCGATGAGGACAGCACCTCTGTCATCCTCGCCTGGCCCACCGGCTCCTGCATCGCCACTTTTGGGTGAGTCGTGGTCGGGCAGCAGAGGTTCCCAGCCATGCCCGCGCCATCCCATGAACACAGGCCTCTGCCTTGCGTGCAGAGCTGGGCAGGGAGCAGGCAGCTCGGTGGCAGGGAGGGAGGGATGGGGGATGTTTCCCCATCCTGCATCCCCTGGTCACCTTTTGGTCCCCAGAAGGGAAGGGCAAACGCAGCCGCTCAGGCAGGACAGAGCGACCCAGGGCTTGGACAGCGCCTCTGTCCTGCCCCACGGGGCAGGGCTGTGCAGGCACCCACCTTTGCCCAGGGCTGGGGGCAGCAGGGCCTGACGCTCTCTCTCCTCTCTACCTGCAGATGCCAGGCACTGAAGGAGCTGTGGGTGGCCACACTGCTGGGGTAAGCCGGGGGGATGCTCCAGGAGAAGCTGGACGGACGGGGGAACACAGCCCCCAGCTGGGGAAGGTGCCCCCGTGGCTGCGAGCAGCTCTCGGGCACAGCTGCCTGACAAGAGACAAGAGACGGCTTGGGGCTCACCCAGCTCTCTCCCTCTCCATTCCCGGTGCACAGGACACCAGAAGGACGCAAGGGAGCCCGCGTCACCCGTCTGACATCCATCAAGCTCCTGGAGAAGGAGCTGAGCCGCCGCCACGCCGTGAGTGTCTCTCTGCTCTGGGCCCTGTCCCTGAGCACTGCTCCTGCAGCCGAGCAGCAGACCCATGGCTGCTCACCTTCTTCCCCTCCTTCTCTCCTGCCCAGTGGAGGACACTGCGCGCCAGGAGCCTGGAGAGGCTGATGGAGGCACAGGCAGAGGTGAGAATGGCTGCCTTGCACCTGCCTCTGGCTGCGCCGGGATGCACAGGGACTGGGGTGACCTTGTGTGGGAGGGACAGAGGGTCTGATGGTGCCACTCAGGGAGCAGAGAGTTTTGGGAAGCCAGCAGCACGCCAGCACGTTCTGACTGGTGACACTGGGAGGAACCCTGCCACATGGGGAAGAGAGCCTGGGAGGGCAGAGTGTCCCAGCTCTGCCGCGCTCAGGCTGCTGGTGGCCCTTTCTGCTGCGGGGCTGCTCTGCAAGCACAGCCTGATTCTTGGTTCTTGCAGGCTCATCCCAAGCAAGGGCCTGCGACGGCCCCATCTGCAAACGCAGGGGGACTTTGCCCCACACCAGGTGAGTTTGGGAAAGCAAGGCAACCTCCTGCAATGCTGTGCTCACTTGTCCCGAGTGTCGCCATGCAGGTTGGGCAGCCCACGGAAGGATGTCACCTGGACGGACAAGGACAACTGCTGGGCCGCGGCTGCTGGACGTGCTTCTGCGGGGACACGGAGCCTCTGCTGCAGCCCGCAGCTTGCAGGAGGGCAGGGCGAAGGCTGGCACAGGCTGACCCCGTGGCACAATGGCTCTCAAGAGCTTCTAAGTCAACACCTCCGAGCCACAGCCGTGGTTCCAGCTGCTGCCTCCCTGCCCATCCTGCCGCACCACACAGCACCGTGCTGCAGGCGGGGCAGCGCAGGGCAGGGCAGGCGCTGGGACCGCTGGCCTGGGGTCTCCATTGGTGGTGTCTTACTCTGTTTTCCTTTGCAGCAGGAGGGAGCAGCAGCGGGAGCAGCACCAGCAGGAGGAGGATGGGGCTGCCCTGGCCCTTTTGTCTACGGCGCACCCCGGCCGCTGCCCAGGCGCCAGGGCAGGCGGGCTCCGGCTGCAGCAGGGCGCTCTTTGGGCAGCCCCTGGCAGCCCTCTGTGGGGAGGACAACACGCTGCCCCGGCCCATCCAGGTAAGCCAGCCTGCACACGGGGTCCCCAGCCCTCCCTCTGGCTGCTCTGGAGAGGGCCTGCGTGTCCCCAGCAGCTGCGGGGACAGGGTACTGGACTCTGCACCCCCAGAACCTGCTTCTGGTCCCAGACCCTTTGTGGCGCTTAGGCAACCACGTCTGGGGCAGAGCTCTGGTCCTTGCCACCGCTTGGTTCTTCAGCCAAGCAAGTGGCCTCCTGCCTCTCCTGCAGGAGCTGCTGGCTGTCCTGCGCCAGCGAGGACCGACGACGGAGGGGATATTCCGCAGAGCTGCCGGCGGCACAGAACTTCGGCAGCTACGCGAGGCCCTGGACCGCGGCAAGGACATTGACATGGGAAGCCAGCCTGCGCTGCTGCTGGCCGTCATCTTGAAGGTGAGCGCTTCTGACCTGCAGCTGGAGGAGCTCCTGGCTGGCCTGCAGCGTTCAAAGGCTCACCTGCAGCCCTTGGCATTGCAGGACTTCCTGCGAAGCATCCCAACCAAGCTCCTCCTCATCGACCTCTACGAGGACTGGATGGCAGCCATGGAGAGGGCCAGCAAGCAGGCCAAGGTGGAGGAGCTGAAAGCGTAAGTGTGGGCAGCAGCCTGCCTGTTGAGCAGGGACCGGGAGAGTTCTGGGACCTGCCTGCCAAGGCACGGGCTCCTCAGAAAGCTGTCTTTTCGGGCAGCTGCAAAGCTGTGCAACACGGCTGCTGGCTCCCACCCGCCTGGGGCCAGCTGCAGGGACGGCTGTGGGCACCCTCTGCTTCATCAGCCTTGTCTTCCTCTTCCCTCAGGGTGGTCAACAAGTTGCCTGTGGCCAACCTCCTCCTCCTGAAGCAGCTGATGGCCCTGCTGCAGCACATTGGCCACAACGCAGCCACCAGCAGAATGAGCTGCAGCAACCTGGCCATCTGCGTCGGGCCCAACCTGCTGAGCCCACCCAACGAGGACCTGCTCCCGCTGCAGGCCATGCTGGCAGTGACCGAGAAGGTACGCCCTACCCAGCAGCCAGTGCTGCCTTCCCGGCCCATCGGAGCTTGGCTGTTGAGAGGTCCCTGGCTGCCTCCTCCCTTGAGCCAGGGCTGGTGGGCTGCGTGCCTGGAAGAGCAACCCCCAGCCGCAGCCGCCTGCGCAGACGAAGGGCCAGCAGTGGGAAAGGCTGCTTGACACGTCTGCAGGCACCTGGCTTGAGACCAAGGCTTTCATGTCTGCAGGTGAACGTGCTGGTGGAGTTCCTCATTGAAAACTGCGGGGACATCTTTGGGGAGGAGATGGCCAGCCTCTCCCCTCCATCAGCCGAGGAGGTGCCAGCACCCATGGACAGGCGCACAGGTAGGAGGCGGGACTGAGGCTTGTCACAGACACTGGGGCTTGGGATGCCAGAAACCTCAACGTTGAGGAGACAAGTGGTGTAGGGCTCGGCTGGGCTTTGCTTAGGTGTTCTTGACTTCCAAGAAGTCACGCTGCTGCACGTGCTTTTGCTTTCCAGAGCTGCAGTGCGAAGAGCAAAGTGGCCCTGCAGGCACAGCAGAGACCCAGCGTCCAGCAAAAGCCTTTTTGGATGCAGCCGCCTCTCTGCTGGACATCGAAAGAGGAGCTGGGGGAGACACAGGGGCAGGGCCCAAAGCGGCAGAGGTACGGCAGCTCCACAGACACTGGGGCAACATGTCTCAAGTGGGACAGAAATTTCCCAGGAGGCCAAGCAGCCGCTGGGGCTCCTCCTGGCAGCCGCTCTCTTGTGCCTTTGGGGTTCATCCTCTCCCCCCAGAGTGGTATGTGTTAAGGAAAACTGGAAAGGCTGTTTCTGGAATGCATTTCATTAAGTATGATCTGCTTCATCAAACAAAACATACCTACAAAATACCCACAGAAGGACAGAAAGGAGTAGCTGCCACCTTGAGAGGGCTTTTGCTCAAATCCTACTCCGTCGCAGCTTCATCAAGTCTAGGCTGCGTTGGCTGGACTGTGCAAAATGTGCACGATGCAAACCAGCATCTCCTCTGTAGAGCTCATACAGCAATTTGGCAGTCAGGCCCTCACTACCCCAGGCTGTCACTTGCCACCCCTTACCTCCCAAATTTCTGGTTTAGGCACCTCCAGATTTGCCTCCAGGCACCCCCGAGGGCACGGCAGAGTCCCTGGCACGCCTGCCACAACTGACCAGCCTGCCCCAGGAAACCAGGTAGGAAGAGCTCCCCTTGCCTGACCTGAGAGCTCACTGCAGGGGCTTGGGGCTTTCCCCATCTCATCACGCTGTGGGATGGAAAGGTTTGCAGGCTCCCACCAGGAGAAGGAAACGTCAAGGAAAAGGAAGAGAAAAGAAGCCTGGGCAGAGGAGAGGGACAGCCAAGCACAAATAAAAAGGAGAAGAGGGGAAATGATTTCGTGGACCCAAACCTGAGAAAATGCAGGAAGCTGCAGCACGTCAGGAAGGCCAGGTGCGTACCACGCGCTGCTGCCCATCTTTCCCGGCTCTGAACACGGCCCTAAGTCAGCCCAGCTGGCTGGCAAGGGCCGGCGAGGGCTGGTGCTGAGCAGGGTTTGGGATGAGCCCCATGGCTGCTCCCCAGGGGCTCCCCGTCAAGCCCTGCTGCGCGGCACAGGGGCACTGTCAGCATCCCTGCGCACGCACAGCTCCCTAGGGACATCACCCCTGGGGAGAAGGCCCCTAGTGGAGGCCAGCAAGAGCTCTCCCTTCTGGGTCATGAGGAATTCCTCAGAAACAGCGTCCCCCAAAGAGGGGGGAACCAAATCCTGCCTCTTCCTGCCTCTGGGGGTTTAGCAGAGCTTTCTGACTCTGTCCTTGCAGGTGCTGACTGATTTTCACCGGCTGAACAGCTGTGACTTCTGGGCCCCCGCAGCTGGTGTTGACAATAAAAGAATCTTTTCCCTCTCCTGACTGTGTCTGCCATAGGGTCTCGTGGAGTGGGGAGCGCTTGTGCTGGGGTGGACCCTCGGGGAGGAGATTGGGATCGTCCCTTCCCCAGCACCCTTTCCAGCGGGCATCGGGGCTGAGCTGAGGGGCTTTAGGAGGAAAAGCAAAGCACAGAGCCACACGGGAGGGTGGGGTTGGAAGGGACCCGTGGAGGTCCTCTGGGCCAAGCCCTCTGCTCCAGCACGCTCACCTCGAGCAGGTCGCAGAGAACTGTGTGCCCTTGGCCTTTGAAGATCTCCAAGGACAGAGAATCCACAACCTCCTTGGACAACCTCTGCCAGCATTTGACTGCTCCGAGGGGGAAAATTTGCCATTTCTCTCTCTCCTTTCACTGTACCACATTCCAGAACAGCCATGACATGACAAGCTCAGGCTTGAAAGCCAGTGCTGTGGCTGGCCTGAAATTCTGTCCCCCTATTTTTCATCCACTGGTAGCTAAAGGAGGACAAAGAAGGATTTCTTTCAAAGGAGAGCTTCTCTTTTCCTCTGTCCTTCTTCTCTACCAGTGATCTGGATTCTGAGTGCTGTGCCACTGTCCTAATGGCTGGGACAGGGATACTTCTCGTAGGACAGGGAGGAGGTGACAGTGGAGATCATCAGGCTGGGGAAGCTGAAGGAAAACGCAAGCGACTGGAGTTGCCTGGAGCAAGAGTGGCCAGCTTCCAAGCTAGGTCACCTCGTGTCCTCAGCTCCCATGCAGGAGCTGAACCACACACATGGACTGCAAAGCAGTGTGGCCCATAGAAAAAAACCTGCTTTTGGCTCGGGATCGCCCAGGGGCATTTAACTGCAATTCCACCCTTGTCAGCAGGAAGGAAACATGCCCTGCAAGCACACACTGAGGCACGACACCTTGCCCGGGGCTAAAGGGTACCTCAGGAGACCTACATGGGACCCCCCAGCACCTGGATTGCTGGCTGGAGGACGGGTAGGTCAAAGGACCCTGACGGGAGCCCTGCAGGCTCCATACATTGGACCAACGGGCACCTTCCCTTGTCACACAGAGCATCCTCTCGGATGCTCTGCACAGTTTCTGGTAGATCTCTGGAGAAGAGCTTCTCCGCAGCCCTCTCCCGTGGGCTTGCTCACCCCCGGTGCCCTTCCCAAGCACAGCCCCATCAGGTGGATGCAGCCGGCGATGCAGGGAAGAACAAGCAGCAGGCACCACAGTCAGCACTGCGGGAAAGCTGGGACCCCAGACACCCACCCAGGCTCTCCAATCCCAGCCTGGCCCACAAGAGTGCCTTTCTCTCCCTTTCCCAGAAGTGCTGAATTCCCCTTCCAGCATTAGCCACTGGACCCACGCTGCTTCTTGCTGCAGTGTACAACAGCCAACAGAGAACTTGCTACACGTCTCTGATTTCCTGCATTTTTCCTGAAAAGGGCGGGTGTGTAACTCTCTGAATGGCTTCTATTTGAAGCAAGGCATTGCTTAGGGTCAACAGTGAAACGAGACACGGGCCATCAAAAGCCGACTACGGGTCCCTTCTTTGCCATGGTCATGGCCTACCCCACAGACTCGCCCCTGGCCGTGTTGGCCACCGGCTGGGTGAAGGTCATGGCTAACAGGGCAGGGGCTCCTGGGTGCTGCTCATCCAGCCCTGATTGCCAAGGGTGAAGCCTTAACACCCAGGTGGGATAAAGCCTTCCCAAGCAAGGGTGGTGCTCCAGGGGCACCACAATCCCTGCCGAAGCTCACCACACATTTCATTTACCTGTGGCGCCTGGCAGGACACGAGCGGCTCTTGACTGCTGCTAGTCCCCCCATCTTTTGGTAAAAATGGAAGTTTTTCCTCCCGGTGGGCCTGCTCCAGTTCCAGCGCCTTGGGGCCTGAGGCCTAGCACGGCCTGGTTGCCAGAGGCCTTCCAACTGCTAGGCCTGCCTACACCAAGAGGAGTCTGCCTCTAGCCACAATGGCCATCTCTAGGAAAAACAGCTTCTTTTATTGAGCAGGACCCTGTCAAAAAGCCAGGTGAAAGCGTTGGCCGCAGGCGCAGGGAGGTGGTCCCTGCCCCCTGCCCTGTCCTGCTCGGGGCTCCCCCGGGCGGGGCAGGCCCGGCCATACTGGAGAGGGCCCCAGCCCCGCCCCCCCAGGCCCCGCCCACTTTCCGTTGGGCTCAGACCGTTGGTCACGGGGAGCCCACGGCCACCACAGGCAGCACGGCAGAGCTGTGCTGGCACGCAGCGGCGCTGGCAGGAGGCAGCCTCTGGCCCAGGAGCGCTGCCACAGCACCAGCACCCCGCTTCCCAGCCTCCCCGTCGCCGGCTGGGCCCCCTCCTCGGTGCACGGCCAGGGCCCTCCTCTCCCGGGCAGGATGGGCCAGGCCTGCTGCTGCTGCAGCTCCAGGTGGGCTCCCCCCGGGCTCGGGGACACACGGGCACAGCTGGGCCACGCAGCACTGACGTTGCTCATGCCCGCCGCGCTCTGCTCTGCAGGGAGGCTCTCAGTGACGCCGAGCCGGTGCTGAGCACGGACGTGCGGCTGACCCGGGGCCGCAAGAGGAGCGAGAGGCGCCTGCTCCTCCTCCACGAGGAACTGGTGGTCGCCAAGTTGCGGTAAGACCCTCAGAGCCCAGATCCTTGCCCCCAGCCCCGGCCCAGGGACACCCTGGCACCAGCCCCAGGCCCCGGCCCCTCGGTGCTGGAGGCACCAATGTCCGTCCCAAGGGCAGGTGGGGGACAGGGCTCTGCGCGTGGGGACCCAGCCCAAGGAGCCCCCCTCCAGCTCAGTGCCCGCCTCTGCTCTCTGCAGACATGGCACCAGCCTGCGCCCACAGCTCTGCCTGGCCCTGGACCAGCTGTGGGTGCTCAGCAGCGGGAAGGAGGCTGCGGGGCAGGATGGACAGGAGGAGGAGGAGCAAGGCACCGATGAGGACAGCACCTCTGTCATCCTCGCCTGGCCCACCGGCTCCTGCATTGCCACTTTTGGGTGAGTCGTGGTCGGGCAGCAGAGGTTCCCAGCCATGCCCGCGCCATCCCATGAACACAGGCCTCTGCCTTGCGTGCAGAGCTGGGCAGGGAGCAGGCAGCTCGGTGGCAGGGAGGGAGGGATGGGGGATGTTTCCCCATCCTGCATCCCCTGGTCACCTTTTGGTCCCCAGAAGGGAAGGGCAAACGCAGCCGCTCAGGCAGGACAGAGCGACCCAGGGCTTGGACAGCGCCTCTGTCCTGCCCCACGGGGCAGGGCTGTGCAGGCACCCACCTTTGCCCAGGGCTGGGGGCAGCAGGGCCTGACGCTCTCTCTCCTCTCTACCTGCAGATGCCAGGCACTGAAGGAGCTGTGGGTGGCCACACTGCTGGGGTAAGCCGGGGGGATGCTCCAGGAGAAGCTGGACGGACGGGGGAACACAGCCCCCAGCTGGGGAAGGTGCCCCCGTGGCTGCGAGCAGCTCTCGGGCACAGCTGCCTGACAAGAGACAAGAGACGGCTTGGGGCTCACCCAGCTCTCTCCCTCTCCATTCCCGGTGCACAGGACACCAGAAGGACGCAAGGGAGCCCGCGTCACCCGTCTGACATCCATCAAGCTCCTGGAGAAGGAGCTGAGCCGCCGCCACGCCGTGAGTGTCTCTCTGCTCTGGGCCCTGTCCCTGAGCACTGCTCCTGCAGCCGAGCAGCAGACCCATGGCTGCTCACCTTCTTCCCCTCCTTCTCTCCTGCCCAGTGGAGGACACTGCGCGCCAGGAGCCTGGAGAGGCTGATGGAGGCACAGGCAGAGGTGAGAATGGCTGCCTTGCACCTGCCTCTGGCTGCGCCGGGATGCACAGGGACTGGGGTGACCTTGTGTGGGAGGGACAGAGGGTCTGATGGTGCCACTCAGGGAGCAGAGAGTTTTGGGAAGCCAGCAGCACGCCAGCACGTTCTGACTGGTGACACTGGGAGGAACCCTGCCACATGGGGAAGAGAGCCTGGGAGGGCAGAGTGTCCCAGCTCTGCCGCGCTCAGGCTGCTGGTGGCCCTTTCTGCTGCGGGGCTGCTCTGCAAGCACAGCCTGATTCTTGGTTCTTGCAGGCTCATCCCAAGCAAGGGCCTGCGACGGCCCCATCTGCAAACGCAGGGGGACTTTGCCCCACACCAGGTGAGTTTGGGAAAGCAAGGCAACCTCCTGCAATGCTGTGCTCACTTGTCCCGAGTGTCGCCATGCAGGTTGGGCAGCCCACGGAAGGATGTCACCTGGACGGACAAGGACAACTGCTGGGCCGCGGCTGCTGGACGTGCTTCTGCGGGGACACGGAGCCTCTGCTGCAGCCCGCAGCTTGCAGGAGGGCAGGGCGAAGGCTGGCACAGGCTGACCCCGTGGCACAATGGCTCTCAAGAGCTTCTAAGTCAACACCTCCGAGCCACAGCCGTGGTTCCAGCTGCTGCCTCCCTGCCCATCCTGCCGCACCACACAGCACCGTGCTGCAGGCGGGGCAGCGCAGGGCAGGGCAGGCGCTGGGACCGCTGGCCTGGGGTCTCCATTGGTGGTGTCTTACTCTGTTTTCCTTTGCAGCAGGAGGGAGCAGCAGCGGGAGCAGCACCAGCAGGAGGAGGATGGGGCTGCCCTGGCCCTTTTGTCTACGGCGCACCCCGGCCGCTGCCCAGGCGCCAGGGCAGGCGGGCTCCGGCTGCAGCAGGGCGCTCTTTGGGCAGCCCCTGGCAGCCCTCTGTGGGGAGGACAACACGCTGCCCCGGCCCATCCAGGTAAGCCAGCCTGCACACGGGGTCCCCAGCCCTCCCTCTGGCTGCTCTGGAGAGGGCCTGCGTGTCCCCAGCAGCTGCGGGGACAGGGTACTGGACTCTGCACCCCCAGAACCTGCTTCTGGTCCCAGACCCTTTGTGGCGCTTAGGCAACCACGTCTGGGGCAGAGCTCTGGTCCTTGCCACCGCTTGGTTCTTCAGCCAAGCAAGTGGCCTCCTGCCTCTCCTGCAGGAGCTGCTGGCTGTCCTGCGCCAGCGAGGACCGACGACGGAGGGGATATTCCGCAGAGCTGCCGGCGGCACAGAACTTCGGCAGCTACGCGAGGCCCTGGACCGCGGCAAGGACATTGACATGGGAAGCCAGCCTGCGCTGCTGCTGGCCGTCATCTTGAAGGTGAGCGCTTCTGACCTGCAGCTGGAGGAGCTCCTGGCTGGCCTGCAGCGTTCAAAGGCTCACCTGCAGCCCTTGGCATTGCAGGACTTCCTGCGAAGCATCCCAACCAAGCTCCTCCTCATCGACCTCTACGAGGACTGGATGGCAGCCATGGAGAGGGCCAGCAAGCAGGCCAAGGTGGAGGAGCTGAAAGCGTAAGTGTGGGCAGCAGCCTGCCTGTTGAGCAGGGACCGGGAGAGTTCTGGGACCTGCCTGCCAAGGCACGGGCTCCTCAGAAAGCTGTCTTTTCGGGCAGCTGCAAAGCTGTGCAACACGGCTGCTGGCTCCCACCCGCCTGGGGCCAGCTGCAGGGACGGCTGTGGGCACCCTCTGCTTCATCAGCCTTGTCTTCCTCTTCCCTCAGGGTGGTCAACAAGTTGCCTGTGGCCAACCTCCTCCTCCTGAAGCAGCTGATGGCCCTGCTGCAGCACATTGGCCACAACGCAGCCACCAGCAGAATGAGCTGCAGCAACCTGGCCATCTGCGTCGGGCCCAACCTGCTGAGCCCACCCAACGAGGACCTGCTCCCGCTGCAGGCCATGCTGGCAGTGACCGAGAAGGTACGCCCTACCCAGCAGCCAGTGCTGCCTTCCCGGCCCATCGGAGCTTGGCTGTTGAGAGGTCCCTGGCTGCCTCCTCCCTTGAGCCAGGGCTGGTGGGCTGCGTGCCTGGAAGAGCAACCCCCAGCCGCAGCCGCCTGCGCAGACGAAGGGCCAGCAGTGGGAAAGGCTGCTTGACACGTCTGCAGGCACCTGGCTTGAGACCAAGGCTTTCATGTCTGCAGGTGAACGTGCTGGTGGAGTTCCTCATTGAAAACTGCGGGGACATCTTTGGGGAGGAGATGGCCAGCCTCTCCCCTCCATCAGCCGAGGAGGTGCCAGCACCCATGGACAGGCGCACAGGTAGGAGGCGGGACTGAGGCTTGTCACAGACACTGGGGCTTGGGATGCCAGAAACCTCAACGTTGAGGAGACAAGTGGTGTAGGGCTCGGCTGGGCTTTGCTTAGGTGTTCTTGACTTCCAAGAAGTCACGCTGCTGCACGTGCTTTTGCTTTCCAGAGCTGCAGTGCGAAGAGCAAAGTGGCCCTGCAGGCACAGCAGAGACCCAGCGTCCAGCAAAAGCCTTTTTGGATGCAGCCGCCTCTCTGCTGGACATCGAAAGAGGAGCTGGGGGAGACACAGGGGCAGGGCCCAAAGCGGCAGAGGTACGGCAGCTCCACAGACACTGGGGCAACATGTCTCAAGTGGGACAGAAATTTCCCAGGAGGCCAAGCAGCCGCTGGGGCTCCTCCTGGCAGCCGCTCTCTTGTGCCTTTGGGGTTCATCCTCTCCCCCCAGAGTGGTATGTGTTAAGGAAAACTGGAAAGGCTGTTTCTGGAATGCATTTCATTAAGTATGATCTGCTTCATCAAACAAAACATACCTACAAAATACCCACAGAAGGACAGAAAGGAGTAGCTGCCACCTTGAGAGGGCTTTTGCTCAAATCCTACTCCGTCGCAGCTTCATCAAGTCTAGGCTGCGTTGGCTGGACTGTGCAAAATGTGCACGATGCAAACCAGCATCTCCTCTGTAGAGCTCATACAGCAATTTGGCAGTCAGGCCCTCACTACCCCAGGCTGTCACTTGCCACCCCTTACCTCCCAAATTTCTGGTTTAGGCACCTCCAGATTTGCCTCCAGGCACCCCCGAGGGCACGGCAGAGTCCCTGGCACGCCTGCCACAACTGACCAGCCTGCCCCAGGAAACCAGGTAGGAAGAGCTCCCCTTGCCTGACCTGAGAGCTCACTGCAGGGGCTTGGGGCTTTCCCCATCTCATCACGCTGTGGGATGGAAAGGTTTGCAGGCTCCCACCAGGAGAAGGAAACGTCAAGGAAAAGGAAGAGAAAAGAAGCCTGGGCAGAGCAGAGGGACAGCCAAGCACAAATAAAAAGGAGAAGAGGGGAAATGATTTCGTGGACCCAAACCTGAGAAAATGCAGGAAGCTGCAGCACGTCAGGAAGGCCAGGTGCGTACCACGCGCTGCTGCCCATCTTTCCCGGCTCTGAACATGGCCCTAAGTCAGCCCAGCTGGCTGGCAAGGGCCGGCGAGGGCTGGTGCTGAGCAGGGTTTGGGATGAGCCCCATGGCTGCTCCCCAGGGGCTCCCCGTCAAGCCCTGCTGCGCGGCACAGGGGCACTGTCAGCATCCCTGCGCACGCACAGCTCCCTAGGGACATCACCCCTGGGGAGAAGGCCCCTAGTGGAGGCCAGCAAGAGCTCTCCCTTCTGGGTCATGAGGAATTCCTCAGAAACAGCGTCCCCCAAAGAGGGGGGAACCAAATCCTGCCTCTTCCTGCCTCTGGGGGTTTAGCAGAGCTTTCTGACTCTGTCCTTGCAGGTGCTGACTGATTTTCACCGGCTGAACAGCTGTGACTTCTGGGCCCCCGCAGCTGCTGTTGACAATAAAAGAATCTTTTCCCTCTCCTGACTGTGTCTGCCATAGGGTCTCGTGGAGTGGGGAGCGCTTGTGCTGGGGTGGACCCTCGGGGAGGAGATTGGGATCGTCCCTTCCCCAGCACCCTTTCCAGCGGGCATCGGGGCTGAGCTGAGGGGCTTTAGGAGGAAAAGCAAAGCACAGAGCCACACGGGAGGGTGGGGTTGGAAGGGACCCGTGGAGGTCCTCTGGGCCAAGCCCTCTGCTCCAGCACGCTCACCTCGAGCAGGTCGCAGAGAACTGTGTGCCCTTGGCCTTTGAAGATCTCCAAGGACAGAGACTCCACAACCTCCTTGGACAACCTCTGCCAGCATTTGACCGCCCCGAGGGGGAAAATTTGCCATTTCTATCTCTCCTTTCACTGTACCGCATTCCAGAACAGCCATGACATGACCAGCTCCCTACAGCTCTGGCAAAACCAAACTGGGTGGAAATCAGAAACCGGTACTGCTGTGTAAGCAGCACAGCCTTTAAACCCAAACCAAGGGTTTCATTCTAAAGGTCAGCTGTTGGAGCACCATGAGGCTCTGGTGGGACAGCTCTGGAAAGAGTTAAGCCTACGCATCTTCAGAAGTTCTGCTCACCTTGGAAGAGGCCACATATGCAGGGCTAGCGCTGCCCGTACCCTGGAAGGTTAATTTAACCCTAATTTCTATATAGCACTGCAGATACCATTTGAAGGGCACATCACTGTCTGCCTCTGTCTCACTATGAGCAAACACTGACCTGCTGGCTAATTATTCAGCTGCTTTGGGGGGGCGGGGTGGTGGTGGTGGTAGTGGTGGTAATTTGCAGTAGATTTAAAAACCACCCTCTTGCCAATTCAAGTCTGCTCCGACTTCAGTGAGAGCAGCTGGGGAGAACTGCAGCCAATGCTGACATGCTCTTCAAAGCCTTCACTGCCTGCAGCCTGCACGGTTTGCTCAGAGAGCAGCAGAATCGCCCGTCAGCCAGAACAAGGAACAGAATCACTAAAGCAGCATCCCCTCATCAGAACTGTTTTTAAGTTTATCTCCTCCGTGTTTTGCTGTCTCTCCATATGGCCGTTTTGTTAATAAAGGCAGTGTCGCCAAAGGATTGAGGTAATAAACAATTAAATTAGTAAATGAAAAAAATTGTGTGCTAGAGGGGAGAAGCCAGTATGGGAATGGGAACTGCGTGTTCTGCCCTTGCTTACACCACACCTGACCAAGAGCCTTTATACATTGCCTGAAAAATCAGTTATCTGCAGTGAATCCCAGTGACAAGACAAATAGTTACGGCTTTTTTTCTTTTCTAAAAAAACACACAAAACTTGGTCTCTTCTGCAAGGTCAGCTCCAGTTGAATGTGACAGCAGCGCATCCCTGGGAATGCCGAAGGGGATCTGCATTGAGCCACCAGGCACCCTCCTGAAGACGACGCAGCTGGCTGTACGACCGCTGCTGGAAACCAGGCAGCAGCGAGCTTCACCTGGAGCACAGGGCTCTGGATCAGGGAGGTCAGGGACCAGGCTGAAGGAGACAGGACCCCGCATTACGACTGTCATGAGAAGAGGAAATCCCAAGGAAGGTCTTCTGCCTCCTCCCTCGTTACAAGGCGCTGGGAAACCATTTGCGCCCTGTGGCAGCACATAACAGACCCAGCACGGGGGTTATGCAGGCAGAAAAAAGCTGCCACTGACTAAGAAACCTTACACCCTAGGCCTATCTTTTCTTTCCTGATCACAGAGACGTGACATGCAGCTGCCTTCTGTGATGCCAAGAGATGTCAGCCTTAGCAGCCACACAAAAGATCCCCGAGAAGACAGCATGACAAAGAACAAGTAGGAAATGATCTAAGAATGATGCTTTTTCCTTTCTGCAGGGAGAGCAAACACTTCCATCAGTCCATAACAAGCCTTTGGCACTTGTCAATATGGCAAAAATCAGGCACTTAGGGAGGCAGGAAAAGAAGATGACAGTGGAGCAAGGAGGAGAAACAGCCACTTTTGTCAGCAGGTTACATCAGCCCCCCGCTAAGCTGCAACAGCTCCATCATGTTGACCCATTCCTCCAGTCTTTTTTTACCCAAGACAGACACAAATCCTCCCCTTGCTGGATCCAGAGGATTCCCTAGCAGGCTGGGCTGCCTGGCAGCTGGGAAAGCAATCTGACAGGGAAAAGCACACCCGACAGACACAGGATTCGCTGGGTGAGCACAGGACGACACACTGGTCCCAAGGGTCGCAGATCTGCAGACACCCTGGCAAGCAGGGATAAGCCAACCGAGGACGCAGGTATGCAGTCCCTACACCCCTCTTCCCACCCAAAAAGCCCCATCTCAACGCACAGATTTGGCGGGGTTTTATTTATCTTCATTGGGTGGCAGAGATGCTCCCTGCTGCTCCCTGCAACTGAGAACAGAACAGACACAACTCACCCAGCAGAGAGGAGAGGGGTACAGGGAAGCTGGTGCCTGAGGGGTACTGCAAGTGATTCCTGAAGTCACTATCCCAAAGTGAAGCTCACCACAAATCATCCTGGCTTGCTCAGGTAATGCTCTTGTCTCCCCCAAAGCAAGCAGCAAGCTTGCCTTAACAGGAAGAGCAATGTACGCTCGACGGTTAAGAGTACCATTGAGGTGGCAGCACGGCCACCATCATTACAGCATTTTCCTTTTCTGTTTCCAACAAGACACCAGCCTTTCATTTGCCCTGTGGCTGCCCCTTCAGTTAGCCTCATTCAGTTTGTCAAGCTGCCCGTCAGTCTGCATAACATTCCCGATGCAACGCTCCTGTGAAAATTTCAGTCAATAACTCGCTCCTTCGAGTGGAGACCATGACCTCTGAGCCTCACAGCCACCGTTTGCAGATTGGCCAACAAATGGGAGACAGGGAAATGACGGCTCACCACCCTGCAGCAACCTCCAAGCAGGAATCAGAGCAGCGGCTTTGGCGCTTTAGAGGACACAAGGCTTGGGTTCAGGGACACGGGGGAATGAAGGATGCCTGTGTCACCCATCAGCTGGGCTAAGGCACAGCCCAGCCTGCTCCGCTCTCAGATGGACACGTGCACGTCACCCTGACACCCGACTGCATCCCAGGCTTTATCTCCACAATTATTCAGTCCCCTCTGCTTCCCGTCAAGGAGCTGCCAGGCAGCGTAAGGCAGCCAAGGGCAAAACTTCAACTGGGGCAGCAAAAGAGCAGCAGAGCAGGCAGCTGCTGAGGGCCAGGGCGCAGCTCGGGCACATCTCGCCCACGCCCGCGCTGCTCCCATCAGGCAGCCTCAGCAGCACCGTGCCCGGAGTCTGTCTGAACAGCCCTTGGTGAAGCGGCTGACGGAGCAGGTTCCCAGGACCTGCCTCCTGGCATGTCTCCATGAGAGCAGCAGCTGCCCTGAAAAGCAGAGATGCTCACCATGGGGGAACTCAGCCCCGTGGAGTCAGCAGGGGGGAGCATCACACACACACAGTCACAGGGCGGCTGGGGCTGGCGAGACCTCTGGAGATCATCTGGCCCCAGCCACTGCTCAAGTTTCTTTATTGCAGGGAAAGAAACCGTCCCTGAGCCGCCGCGTATTACTGCCCTAGTGATCGATCAGCCCCAGGATTGGCAGGGATGGCGGTGAAGCACGACAGGCTTTATTGCCCAGTCCCATGGGTTAGGGCCCTGAGGCAACGGAGGGGCAGATGTACCCTGCAAGCCCCCCGGCGACACCGCGAGCTGCCCGGGGAGGAGGGAAGGCATTGCACCGGGGCAGCAGGACCCGAACAGCTCTGCGGGTCACTGCCTGCGACAGGCATGCAAACCCATCATTTCAACACCAGTACCAGCCATCCCTGGTGGCTTGCTCTCGCCACAGATGGCAAGCGGGCTTTCATGGTGGATTCAAAGAAAGCTGCCCTAGGAATCCCTCCCCCACTTGGAGGTTACCGTTGTCCCCCAAACAGCTGGAAAAGCCGCAAGGAGGAAATTCGCCCCCTCCTCCTTGGCCCAGGAGGCTGAGCCTGGCCTCTCGCACGCTGCCTGATGCTTTACCCGCAGACCCAGCCAAGCCCACAGAGCCAGGCCTGGGTGAACCAGCTCCACAAATCCCACCCACCTAGCGTGGAGCAGAACAAACCTCCTCCCAACCCTGTTTTTAAGCCCCTCACAGATCCCATCTCCAGTGAGCGGCACATCCCACCCAGCCTCTGCACAGAGCCCTCCCTGGCTGCACCAGCCCTGCCCCCCCTGCCAGGGCAGCGACCCAACCTCCTCCTGCCACCTGCCACGCAGCTTGTCAGCTGCAGCATCCATCAGTTCAACGGCCTTTCCCTGCGGCTGGCCCCCGGAGATGCTCTGCAACGTGACGGAGCCCACAGACTCTGTAGCTACACAACCCTTACCGTTCTGTGTTTGTGCAACACCACAGCTGGTCGGGCCCCCAGCAGGTGTGAAACTCACCTCACCACAGGCAGGTTGAGGACAAACTTCACACCCCAGACTCTGTCACAAACAGCAGTCTGACACAAAGCAAACGCAGACCTAATGGGGAAAGCGTCGGGAAATCCATGCCCTTCCAGGAGCAAAGGGCCACAGGGGCCTCTTGATCTCAGAGCTCCAAAGACACGACTCTCCGTTAAATACCGTCCAGAAAACAAAGGGAAAACTTGTAAAGATGATCCAGACTCATTTCTGTGCAAATGACTATGCAAGCTGTCTATTTTACTGAGGGGTGCCCCAGCTAAAACTGCCCCCAGAGCCAGGCTCCTCTCGCTGCGTTGGGACGGAATATCTTGCTTTCTCTCCGAGACAGCAATACGGAAACGTTGCATGTAAAAATCAGGCCACGGGCTGCTACAGACCAGTCAATTTTCATTGGGAAACAGCCCCACAGATACTTACCATCTCTACACAGAAGGATGCAGGGATGACAGCCTGATTGGAGAGGTGGAGAGTTTTGGACGCATCTTGTAGAACTTCAATACTGTCGGAATTGATCTCACTCAGATGCACGTAGACAACCCGTCCTTCTCCAACACTCACTAAACAGATATTCTGCTCCAGGAAGCAGGTAGGAAAGAAAAAAGAAAAGCAGGGGAAGTTAAAAAATATGTGACAGCTCTAAGGGTCCTCCTCGACGGGGTGATAAGTACGGCTGTTGGAAGTTTTCAGTGTTCAAGGCTGAAACTGAAGGCCTGGGGCAAGTGCAGGCTCGGGAGCGATCCCATCCAAAAGCCTCAAGCTCCCGTTCTCAGGGGACAGAGAAACCCTGGGTCCCACGCTTTCCTTTCCAGACCTCCTCCACAGTTAGCTCTCCTTTCTCTGCCTTGTGCCTGCTCCCGCTCCTTCTGCCGCTCAGCCTTGTCCCAAACCTCCCTGACCGCTGCTGCTGCACAGCGACACTTGGACAGTTACTTCTCTGACATTCCCAAAAATGCACCTCTGCAAACCAGCACAAGCCAGAAGCGAAGCAGGCTCTTCAGAGCAGAGATCGTGCAAGTTATGGCCTCTGATGTGTGCTTATGTGTATTCCTGGTATGACATGAATAACAGGCATTAATTATTCATTACATCATTCAAGCGGTGTTTTTTCTCTTGACAGTCAGACCCAAAAGCTTTCTCCTTGCAGAACTGGCACAGACTACTGGAGGAGGAACACAGACCCCTTTGCTAAACCACCTTCCCACATCATTAAAAACAACGAGAATTTGTCCACTCTTGCGGTAGATTTCACTGGTTCCAAACACCTCAACACTTCAACAGGATCTGAATGCATAAAACTCCCAACACTGACCAGACGCCGTATGATTCACTGGAGGGCACAGAGTACGATTTAACTGAAAAAGAAACCAGCTTCCACAATGTAAAACCTTTAATGATGCCTGGCTCAAGGAAGTGGTATTGACAGCTGTCAGAATCACCAGCCCAACTCAGCCAGAAGCAGCAGCATCCAGAAATGCTCATCCCTTGACAGGGCACTGCTGCGTGCAACTAAGAGCCAAAAAACTCACCTACCAAGGCTGGGGCCTCCAAAATAAGGAACTGAAGCCATGCACGATGATACATGTCTGGGCGATGCTGCCCAAAGCTCCCGGGAAGGAGGAGCTGCAGGGAAGAGCTGCGCCTCGCCAGCCAGCTCAGCTTCCCAGTGACAGCGGGACAGCAGCAGCAAAGGCAGGGCAGAGCCCTTTGGAGATGAGCGCAACAACATCTGGAGGATGCCCAGGAGAGCTGCCTTCTGTCAGCCTGTGTACTAACACCACGCATCCTCACCACCAAGGAGAGGGCTTCAAAAACCCCAACCCCTTCATCTACAGGGTTCTAAAAGGGACAAGGAAAATGCCATTCAACAGCCTTACAGGCAACATGGCACAGGGAAAGGCAGCAAGAAGTGATGGCAGCTCTGCCACCAGTAACGCCAGCGCTGGGATTTACCAGCTCCTTCATGCAGATGACACATGCCAGACTGGAGCTGGCACGCGGTCACCTGCAAACAAAATACCCGACAACAGAGCTGTGGAGGGACTCTGCACAACCTGGATGAAAGATCTGTACCACGTTCCGCCTGAAACGGTGGTAAAGACCAGGCATCGACACTGGGCACCGCAGCCTAAGGCAAGAACGAGCTTTGAAGTTCTATTGGAACACGCAGCCATTCCCAAGGTCAGACTTGCAGTCGTACGGGTAGGATCTGCCACCAGTGCAGGACACGTAACAAGACAGCCAGCTCTTCTGCCAGCCCAGAAAGCTTTGGGTGCGTCAGCTACCAGGGAACTGCTGGAACTGCACTGCAACCAGAAGACAGACCTATAGAAAATGCAACGCATCTAGTCCTTTCTTTAGGGACAGCTACGCTTCTCCAGCTGAAACGCTCGCCCTTTGGGCAAAACATTGACACGCTCACGTCCAAATAGAAAACATTAAGGTAAGGTCAACTTTCAATTTATAAATTGTTAGCCCAAGGGTAAAAGCTTTTCAAGGTACCTGTAGTTCAAAATCCAGCTGACACATAAACAACTGGTTATTCCAGTGGGGAGAAACCCTCCTCTTTCGGGGAAGCATGCCTTCTGTTTGCAAGCAACTGTTTTGTCAGACTTGAGACTTCCCTGCAAAGCCTGCATTGCCTGGCCTTGCTGTTGACAGGTTTACATGCACATCCCCAGCAGCCAGGGTTGAGATGATCAGTGGCATCCAGGGGATTTGGCATCATCGTTTCAATTCGGTTTATAAAAAGTTTATATCCCTGCAATTGTTTTCAAAATGTCAGCCTTCCTTTCTGTTACAGAAAGCTTCAGGTTCTCGGGAATCCTCTGATATCCCCTTCCGTGCTCAGAGAGAGGACAAGACATTTTAAAACAGCTGCTTCAAAAGTTAGTATCCTTTTAAATTAAAGTTTAATTAACTATATTTGTTCTTGATTTCAGCCAGTGGAAGCCAGGACACCACATACAACATTCTCTTGCCTACACTTTGTTGTTGCTGCTGTATATGCCTGAATGCAAATGTCTTGTAGGAGCCTTTAGTCCAGGAATGCTTTGCCTCACCCCTTTTCAAGCTTGGTAGGGAAAAAAAAAAAAAAAAAAAAAGAGAAAAAAGCCTTTGCCCCAGATGCAAGCAGTGTGGAGTCTCATGCGTCTTTGGCTGGGGCTTTTGGCAAAGAGATACGATGGTTATTTCTCAGGCGGGATGGACCTGACTTTCAGGAAAGCTTAAATCCAGCTTTAACAGAAACCATCATTTCAGCACGGTCTCTTACACCGCTCCTGCTTTTAGCGGCATTCAGCGATGTCCCCGTGAGCTCCTGAACAAGAGTTCTAATGAAGCAGCAGTTGCTGCTCATCTCGTAACGCACGAGAGTGAGAGACCCAGGAATTGCTCTGGGTTTCAGACTGGGCTTGTTATCCCGCCTCACACGTCCGTAATTAAACACCATCTCAGACACTTAGATTTCCACCTAAGAGGACACCACCCTTCTCTAGGCATTAGCTGCTACTTATGCCATGAATCCCTTCTTTCTGTGTCTGCACCAGCCACATATTATGACATTCTCCTTTTCCCTGGCAGAACCCCTGTACACTTTATGCCCACCAAGATGAGTCACACAAAGGCACGCATCTCGCCTGGCACTCACCAGCGGGGATCTTTCATTCCCAAACACTGAGACACTAGCCATAGTGTCCTGCCTTCCTATCGCCTGGGCTTCCAGCGTAAACGGGATCTCCACCGAGCTGTGAGGCTGGATAATCCCACACGGCACAGGGCTGGAGTACCACACAGCAGCATCTTCCTTGTGCTCTATAAGGGACAGAATCAAAGACAACTTCAGAGTGACCTCTGAGGAAACTTCAAGCTCCTTAACATCTACCACAACGGCAATTCACCCACATTTTTAAAAATCCCTAAGAGAAAGCAGAAAGGCGCAACACAAGGTGCAAGATTTATATAGGCCTAATTAGCATCCTCGCAGGGTCCAAAAGCTGCTGCACCCACAAACACCCACTCCGGTGCTGGTGGCCTCCTTGCAGCAGCTTTTCACAACCCTCAAAGTTCTCCTGCATGAAAGCACCCCAAAGACTAGAACCGAAACTGCTTCCTGAAGAGTTCAAACCGCTCCTGAAGTTCATATTCAGGTGGCTTCCCGTTCTCTCCAAAACTTTAGGTTTGAATATGAAACAGCAAGGTCTTATCCAAACCCCATTTTTTTCCTAATAAACTCCTCAATAACGACGTTTGAGGGCAGGAGGCGAACACGACGCCAAGCCTGAGGAAGGACTCCACAGCAGCCTGGAAGATCGCTGTCGTTCACAAGGGTCAGCATCCACTCGTAAGGGAACTTCAGACAGCACCATCCAAATGTCAGAACAGGGCTGAGCACGTGCAGCAGAGGAACGACACATCCGGGTGAAGAGATGACCAAAGGGAATTAGAGACACTGAGAGAATGTAGAAGTTGTTTACTCCCCAAACAGCATGAAACAGACGCAACGCATTTGTCTCTGCCAGATAGACATTTCCTACCTCTATGGCAATCGATCACCTCTAACTTCTTCTTACTCAACAGCCTCTTGTAAAGGAGGGGCAGCCCCAGACTCCCGTGGCAGAGGCTGCCCAGTGCCCTGCCCCAGTGCTCTCTCATCAAGCTCTGCCCCTCCTTTGCCCCAGGAGGCTGGCAAGGACCCTCCCACAGTCCCAGCAAGGCACGAGCTCTGCGGGAGCCTTCCCGCTGGGGACCAGCGCTCCCCAAAGCTCAAGGAAAACAAGACTCCAGCATCTCAGTAAAAGCAACTCCCTCCTCTCCCGTACCGCTCTCGCCCTGCCTGAAACCTCAGCCGCTTGCCCCTGCGATGGAGGGCACCAGCACCGCCTGCCTCTTGCAGTGGGTGACCAGCCTCTCCCAGCTCCTGCAGCTGCCTGGGTCCTCCACCCACCAGCCCACACGCTGACTCTTCCCATTCCCACTCGTTTTACAAAATTGCAGCCCAGGCACCCAGTGGGTGACTCTGCCGGGGAGAGGGAACAGCGCCAGCGAACTGCGTCCCTCTCGTCATTAAACTGGCACCCGCTGTGGCGCAACGGCATTGAACGTGGCTGCACCAAGAGCAGCTTTTGGCTTAAGTCTGGGAACGTTCATGCTCAAGAGAACCAGAGAAACCTGAGCTCACCTGCCACACCAAGAACTAGTTTCCCCTCACCACTCCTGCCGTAAGCCCCTTTCCCATTTGCACACGCCTTCACTAACTGAGCCAGACCCCAGCTTTCAGCAGGCTGCTCGCCGCCTTCCAAACAAATGCTGCATTTTGGGCCAACCCAGCACAAGCCCACCGCTTGCAGGGAGAAGCAGGGGCAGCCCTTTGGAGATTCGTTTCTCCTCAAGTCCCAGACAACAGGCCAATAGTGAATATAATCACTGCTCCCTTAAAAAAATATAAAATAAAAATAAGACAGAGACATGGCCCTGAGCACTGAGCACATCTCATCATGGGCTGCTTTCAAAGCACGGCTGTGCTCACAGCGAGCTGGGCAGAACTAGCTCGTTAAGCAACATTTCTCATTTGGAGCTGAAGCCAGGACACCCCACGCCGGGCAGCGCGCTGGGCATGGGTACGCGGGGAAAGGTGGCCAGCTGCAAGGAAAGCGCCGGTACCTGGCTGTGAGAGGCAGCGCCAACACCTCCTGGCCAACACCACCCACGTCCACCACCAGCGCCAGCTCGTATTGCCTCACCGTGTTGGAACACAGGGTGACTTGGTAGAGGAGAAGAGCGTCAAATACTTAATCACTGCCAGAAGCCATCAGCCACGCGTGGTGTCCTCTGGCTCTCACCCACGGTCAGGAAAGGGAGCGGTATTTTGCCTTACTTCTTCTGCTGGTCCACGTGTAGACCACTGTCTTTCCGAGTAACAAAACTCTTCTGGCGATATCCGATTTATTAAGTACGCCTTGCGTACCAGGGCATATGTAAGCTAAATTAAAGCACAATTAATGTTCTACTTGCCACTGGGACCAATTTTTACTCTCGACTACAACAGCATAAATCCAGAGGAAATCTGTTGACTTTCACAGAATGAGTCCAGTTTTACAGTGGGAAGCTGAGGGCAAAACGTGGCCCAGCAGCAGCTGTGCAGCTCACGGCTGCTGGAGCTTTTCCAGTCCTCGCTGCAGTGGATGCAACCATTCTGCTCAACACGAGAGGAAAGATAAGAGCGGGAAGAATAGCAAACTGCTTTATGCAATGACATCTTCCTTTCAACAGTCACCTTCTGCCCTCATCCTTCCTCGGCCCGCTTTAAATCAAATCGCTCTAAGCAGCTCAGACACACACGCATGGCTTCTGTGCTTGACCGTAGGGTACATGATCCTTGGCTTACAACTTTGGAAACAAAACGGTGCTCTGCCCCAGAGTACCCCAGCTCACAAAAACCTAACACGAACACCGATCTCTTACTTGCGTTATGCCCAAAGCCAGCAGCACTACAGCCCTCCTGCGCACCAGTGAAGCTTCAGCTCCACTGTTGAAGCACGTATGGCCGGGCTCGTGCCATACCTGGATATGCAGGGCTCCTTGGGAGCGGATGGTCCCCTTGCAGGGCATTATGGTGAATTCAGTTGGCTTGATGTGATGTTGGGCTCCCTTTCTCCAGGACGGGCAAGTGTTGTCTGATATCTGAGCAAAACTGGTGACGCTGCGCTGTCCTGAGCCATCGCCAGGGATGCGAAGGTTGAAAGTCATGGGAACCAAGGAGGTGTTAGTGAGGCGACACGGCAGGGTGCGAGGAAAGCCTGGGAAGGTGAGACAAATATCAGTTAAGTCCCCAGTTATCCCGTGATTCCTGGTGTGACTCTCCTGTTAGGACAGACCGGTGCTTGTTGTTTATCTCTTTTCAGTGTGAATGAGAGGTAATGGAGAAGCTCAGGGAGGAGTGAGTTGTGACTGGAGTTGCTTTTTCCATGGATGGCACAGCTTGCTTCCTTGGCAATGGGCAGTGCCGTTGGTGCTGAAGAGCTGTCTCTACCTGTGAGGAGCTCTCTCACCTGCCCCCAAACCAGCCCCAACTCTTTCTCACTGATCAGTGTGCATCCAGACAGAGCATTTATTCTGAAAATTCAGCCTGTAAAATCTCCCATTAACTCCATGAACATTCCCCCAGTTTTCAATATATGAAAGTAGGGCATTGTCATGTAAGGAAAAGAAAGGATGAAACTGGGCACTACAACATGATGCATTGCACTCTAATGCAGTTTCTCTAGGCAGGACCCTTAAGGCATCTCCTGTTTTGGGGCAACCAGACTGAGCACATGACAACTCAGCCCACCTCACTGCAGGCAAACCTGATGCTTCCTTAGAAATGAGCAGGAACTGTGTCTCACCTTACCTAACACACGGGGACATCACATCCACACTGCCTTTGATTACTGCCCACAAAGCCTGACATCACTTCAGCTCTGACACTTGCTTTCCACAACGGAAAACCAGTGGTACAACCACACTGGGTGAGGGGGTGGCTGTTCTGCAGAGGCAGGACACCAGCCCGCAGCTTGGTCTGGAACGGACACCAGCTCTGCCAGAAGACACCTCCCATGCCCTGCTTACCGAGTGCTATTTGAATAAAGACAGGGAGGAAAACCACCTGCAGACACAGCAGATAGTTTCTCTGTGCCCAGCAGCAGTGACCATTGCCCACCGCCAGCAATTACTCCGGCAGGGAGGCGGGGGTGGGGCACAGAAAGGACATGCACCGACTGACCCACTGCACAGCCCCAAATGGGACCGAAGTCACCAGATGCAGACAACAGCCAGCAGCACAGTGACAAGAAGCAAAAATACAATAGCTGCCTTCAGCTGAAAAGGCCTTGTTAATGAAATCAGATTAAGTAGGATGAATCTCCTATTACACAACCGCATTTCTGCCGGTGCGTTTCTTGTGGGTTTATTTATTCCAAAGGAAGCAGAGAAGTGGCCGAGTGGTGATGCAGGGAGAGGGGGCAGTGGCTCAGGGAAAGTATCGAGTTTTCCTAGAAAGTCCATGAACAGCATGAAACCACAGAGGCATCCTGGGCACAGAATGATCATGGCCCTTCAATCAATCCACAATTGATTCCACATGTAAACTTTAGATCATCTCAGTACAAAGCCTTTTCTCTGAGACTCGAGATGGAGAATCAGAATCTGCGTTTCAGTGGAGATGCTCTGGGTGCTCAGCCACCGGCTCCGTCAGTGGAGCAGTGCTTCGGCTGGGCAAGGAGGAGGAGCCCACATCTCTGGAGACATCACTGCCCAATCCAATGCCGAGCTACTGCCTGGGCTTATTACCGGGCAGGTGATAACGAGGAGCCCTCACAGCACAAATTAACAGCTCACACTAAAGGTCAAGTGGGTAAGTGGTGTCCTCGCCTTGCAACAGGAACGTTCGCCCTGAGCAGCCACAGGCTAGCGTGTGGCTCCAACTCCCTTCTCCTGCAGCCCCATCCCCTGGGCCCTTCTGGGACAAGGGCTTTCACCATCATTCTGCCGCCAAGGATTGGGAGGTTGGGGCTGAGCAGGCTCTGAGGGCACCAGAAAAATACTGACTTTCTATTCCTTTGGTCCTGTTGGATCTCACGGCAGCAAAATACCACCTGAGCAAGCGGCAGCCCTGGTTCTAACACCCTGAAGGCTGCTGTGGAGGAACACAAGCGACAGACGCTCCCAAAGCGCTTCATTTCAGTAAGGCACAGACCTCCCCACCGGCGGTCCAAGCCCAGGGCACACTCACCAAAGGAGACGTCGCCGAATGGAGGGAAGGTACATTCGAAGGGAAAGTCGGTCCGATGACACAGCCCCCGTAAGGACAAAGGCAGAGGAGGAACTGGCTTGGTCAAAAAGAACTGCAAAGCGTTCGGCTTTCGTTACCACCGGGACGGATAGAAGCTGGTCTCAGCAGCACAGTGGGCTTCAAATCAACCCGTCACCCCTGCGCTCGGCACAGCATCCCTGTGCACAGGAGGCAGCCAAAGAAACGTGGTCAGCAGGTGGCAGCTGCTGAGGTGGCTCAGGGCACCAGGGCAGGCAGGGTACACCCCCAGGTTGCTGCTGGCCCAGTGAAGGACCCTGAACAAGTGATGGCTCTGTGCCTCAGTTTCCCCATCTGTCATGTGACGGGCAGAGCTGTCCATGCAGAAGCAGGTTCATTGTAACTAGCCCTCTCAGCCACAGGTTCCCTGCTTTGGTATCTCTTTGCTGGAACTGGCCTTTCCATGGGCTACATGGACATCTTCCTCAGACCTTATTCAACACTATCATTACACGTGCAGGAATTTGAGGCACGAATCCACAGGAGCCCCAGACATCTACTGAGAAACGCAGCACAAGTTCTACACAGTGGATGGTTGAATCTTGGAGGAAAGTATCAGCTTGTCACCAGTGCACCGGCTGACACATCCAAGAGCAAGACTGTTTGCACCACCCAACACGAGTGTCCTGAAGCCACCACACCAGCTCGCCCATCCCTAAATTCAGAGAGGTTCCAAACTCCAAAACTCACCAACATCCACTGAAATCAGCACTTGAAGCTGCACAACATTCATTCATTTCATGGTTGATGCCAATCAATGCCAGCTCTGCCTCTTGGTGAAAAAAACAAATACAAATCAAGGAGCACAGTGACCCGTGCCTCCTAGTTTATTCACAGGACTGCCACCGGGTCTCTCGTACACATGAACAGACCCCAGCCTCCCGCAGGAGGGACCTGCACTCACCCGTGGTGTCCCAGTTCCAGCATCCCTTTCTAAACAGCAAAAGAACAAGTGTTCAGGACCTCGTCAGGTCTGTTTCCAAGTAAAGAGTAATCACCTATGGCTTGGGCATCTTCTGACTGCACAATCAAAAAGCACTCAAAATCTGACTTTCAGGAGTTTCAGTCCCATGCTAATTCTTGATTCCTGGAGCTGAATTAGTTCCTGAGAACAAGTTAGGTAGCAAATCCCTTCTGACAATGAGGTTCCCTCTCCAAGGACCTCACGTAATCAGACTTAACCTGCCAAGCCCCAGCATCCTACTCTGGATGGAGCAAAGGGAGCAGACATGCTTTCCGTAATAGCACTTGCCAAAAGATGATAGAAAACTGCCTCCAAACCAGCCACACCTGGGTCTCACACTGGGAAACTGCCAAGGGTGAGCCTTGCAGCGAGGGGGGAAATAACTGCCGTTTCTGCTGAGCACACAGGAGCTGTGCTCAAGGAAGTCAGACCTGAAGGACTGCCCAGAGGGCTCGGCCAAGCAGCCAGCCCAGAGCCCTGTGCGCTACAGCCGGTAACAGCACAGCTTGCAAGAGAACGGGGGAAGAGGGCAGTCTTTATGGCAACAGCCACATCTTCCAATAGTGCTTCTGAAGGGAGATCGGGGTCCTCGCAGAGCAGGAAGGAGCACAAGGTAGGAGAGGAACCACCTGCGCTCCCACCGCTGTTCCTTCCTCTGCAGCCCCGTGTCCCACCAGCCAGCTCACCTCCACTCAAAAGATCTGGGAGTTTTTCCTCTCTGGAGAACTAAATCCAGTGCACAACCCCCCCTGAAGAGGGAGGCTCGGCTTGCCCCGGTGGGTGGGCATCTCAAAAGCATTTGAAACAAACAGCTTGAGTTGTGGGGCTGGAGAATGAGAGATAAGGGCTGGACAGGGATCCTTGAAACAAAGGCAAGACAGAAAGCAAGGAGACAGATGCCATCTCGAGGAGAGGAGTCTGCAGTGGGAATTACTGTGGAGGCACCCCCCAGGCTCCTGTAACCCTCCTCACCTGACGGTCAAGGTCACAGGTGCAGGGGACCCATCCACACTGAACCGGAATTCTTCTGTGAACTGCCCCAGGGCGGTGGAACTGAAGGAGATCTGGATGACTTGGAGGCCATCTGGTAAAACGATGCCCTCCTGGGGGAGAAAGGAGAAGCAGGAGCCCTGAGCGGTCGCTGGAGGGACCAACTTGAAGGGGGCATCGATGACTCCTTTGTTAAACAGGACCACCTGCAGCAGCAAGAAAACAAAATGGAAATACATGAGGAATTTTCTTTCCTTACAGAAGGCTGATTTGTTTTCTAATTAAACTTCCACAAAAGGCAGAAGATGCTGTGTGCTGCTGCTTGGCTGAAGCCGAAGAAAACACAACAGGACAGTTTCTGCCTTTGGGGGTTTGCATGCAAAAAACCCCAGTGATGACTTCACATAAAGAGAGTCACTCTGGGTTTATTCCACTGGCACAGAGCAGTCCGCTTGGACTTGCAGGGCTGAGGATGTGCTCAGCATCACCAAGGCGATGCAGACCTGCCCCAAAGAGCAGCAAAGGGCGGTCGCAGCATTACTAGCGAATCGTCACCTAACTGCTCCCACTCCAGATGAGCCCAGTCCTGCCAAGGGCAAAACACATTCAGCTCCCATTACAGCCAGCAAGTTTACTGGATGTAGAAAATACCTCGGGACAGCCCCATAACCAGCTTCAGCAGCACTCCCCGACTCTGCTAGGGTACGTCAGTGAGGCGCATTTTATTCTTTTCTTTAATCTGAGAGTCTCTTTGTCTCTGCTCAACCAGACATGTCAAGAAAGGATGAGAGTGAGGGGCATAGCAGCTCCACCCGCTCTAAAGAATCTCTTTCATAAATATTCACAGCCATCATCTACTAATTTACCGTTATTTACTGTTCCAACAAGCTACACAATCCTGCAGCATTTGCTGAGATTCAGCAAGAAATGCCCACGCCTGCCTGTGAGTATCAGCACACTGGTGGTCACCAAACCTACCCAAAGCAAAGCTCTACAGTTTCCGAAGGCTGCAGGTGAAATCCTGCCATTTCTGTGGACTTACCTACCTGCTTGGCAGTTATTTTCCCTAAGTTTTGTCCTCACAAAACCTGTCAGAAAAACCGAGACAGAAGCAGAGGTACAGCCCTTTTTTTTTTTTAATTTTGTAGCCGCTGTTGAAAACATTCATGTATTCAAATTCTGCACTGGTAACTTGGAAACTACTCATACGTTTTACACCTTCATTACAAATTGCACTTAGGGATCCTACACTGAGGTTTACCTCCAGTCTGGCTACTAATACAGCACTTACAGTATCATCTACTTATGCACATTTTCTCCAGTAATGAAACCAATAAATGGATATATATAGAATCAATAAAGAATCAGCATTCAAAAATGCATACAGCGCACAGTATTTTGGTAAGAAAACACCTTAACGTGTCCTTCCCTGTAAAAGTCAAGCTTTTGAAAGTGTCTGGCATGATGTATTGCCTCATTTTCTACCTCTTTCAGTCGCTGTATCTTTTTGTTTGCGGTTTTTATTTTGAGAAAACTTGCCACAATCGGCGGGGGGAGGCAAATACGCAGAAAGCTCCTTTGCTTCATTTCCAGAACTGCCCTGCTCTGTTCATAGAGCCAGAGGGGCACCAGGTCTGAAGGGTGGCAGGAGGCTGCTCAGCAGGGACAGCGCTCCCGGTGCCTGCGCGGGCAGCTCTGCGCGGGGAGGCTGCCCGGCTTCCCTCCGGCGCCAGGAACCAGCTGGATGCGCTTCACTGAAAGGTGTTTGCAACGGACTCGAGTCGGAACACAACACGTTTGTTCCAGCTGCTTTTTAACCGCCAGGGTACCAGGGTGCTGAAACCTGGGTGCATCATCTAGGGCTGAAACAAAAGCCCCTGACCTTTTTGACCCGGTGTTGCTTTCATGTGTCAAGGGCTGGATTTTCTGCACGAAGCCTCCCAGCTGATCTCAAGGGGAGGTTGCCAAAACGCAGGGATCGGGGCTTTGTGGACAACATACGCACCTTTCAGACCCCATCAAAACTATCCAGATTCTGCAAAAACTCCCACATTTAACTTACATCAAATAATCCATGCACATAACTGCCTGTGTTGCCAGAAATCCAGCAGGTCCACAAAGCTCACTGCTGCCAGGGGCCATCAGGATCCACCCCAACCCCAGCAAGCCCCACTGCTCACCTCATAGCTGTGGGCTGATCCAACAGAAACCTTCCCGATGTCCAGCTGGTCAAAGCTGAAGCGGAGCTGGGGCCCTATGCCGCTCCCTTCGATGTGCAGGGGCAGCCTGGTCTCACGGCCTGGGGAGAGGTTGCCATGTCAGTACAGAATTCCTTCGGTTCGCCTGGATTTTCCAGGCAGCCTCAGTGCTAGTCCCTGACTCCGGGCTGGGTGGCACCAGCACTAGGTGCTCTGTGAGAAGATAAACTTTGCGGCTGGTTTCTAACTTCTGACGGAGCCCTTGGGCTGGTTTGTAACTTAGCAATCAGTTTGCACCCTCAGAAAGTGATGCTGCATATAAAACATGATTTCTGAATTCCTTCCCATGCACTTAAACGAGCTTTGAAATCCATTCAGAGAAGGCACAAAGCTCACAAAACAGAGCCGGAGAGAAAAACCTGCTGTCTGTATCGCTGCAATCGGAGACGACCGCACAGGAGCTGAGAAGTATGAGCCCAAGCAAGGCAAAGCAGCCTGCTGACAGCGATACCCCAGCAGCCTGCTGACAGCGACGCGCGCACCCGAGCGCTGCCTCAAGCAGGCAGAGCATCTCAGCCACCACCTGCGCCTAACGCAGGGCTCCGTACCGGGGCGCTCCAGGGCTCACCGCCTGCAGCAGCGCCTTGTTAAGACAGGGCTTTACGGTCTCCAGCGAGCAGCACTCACCTGTTCCCACCATCAAACCAAGAGCTCAGCTTTGTAAAGACGCCCCACCTGAAGCATGCCGAGCAGTTACGGAAAACCAGCCTCCTCGCTACTGAAACCAGATAAGCTCTAAGTGTACTGCTAACACACATACCCCTTGCTGCAAAGGCAACTGAGACCACAAGGCTTACAGCTGAACTCCAAGATGCTCATTTTCTTCCTTAAGTCTGCTAAGATGGCATAGTGCAGGATCTTTCAGTCTGAAGGCTTTCCTGAACCACTGGAGCAGCCTAAAGTGCCTGAATTCTAGCTCAGATTTTGGCTTAGGTCACCCTGCCATCCCATTCTACTCTTGTACGGAAAGCGAGTAGCACAAGGAGCAGAAGAAAGCCCCAGAAGTTGTACACAACCGTCACTGTGGCTTTTGTGCAAAACTATGCCTCTACCCTTTGAGCTCCTTTTGTGTGACACCCACCATTAACTAAAGCTTAGGGACTGAAAGTTGGTTTCTTTTTTTATAAAAGTCTGCTGCTTAGTCATTCCAGAATGTCCAAACCAGCCTCTTATTGCAAAGAGCAGCCCACGTGTGACTAGATCACGACTCGGAAAAAACCCTCCTGGAACAGCCTTTTCAGTGATCCCTGACTTTGGGCTTGCAACCGTGGCACGGGGATGTTTGATCACGTCCAAAGCCAGAAAGGAAGAGCTAGGGAGCTTTTGCTGAATTCGGTGGGTTTTAAGTGGATCCAGCCGAAGGCCAGCTGACAGCAGAGATGAGTTACACTTCACAGCTCAGGCACGCATCAGAGGGCTGTGTACTTCTATTGCACAGACACCCGAAAAGAGGCAGTACTGGGTGCTTGCTGTTCAGAAGATTTTTCCATCTTGCATCATATGTGGCTTAATTTTCATTAAAAACTTGACATTCTAAACCATCAGAGCTCTTAGAAAATGACAAAGATTTCCAAGGGACAAGTTTTGTCCATAATCATGGGTGAGGCATGTCCCATGGCCACTATCATCAAAAAAAATCAGGGGCCATTCTTTCCCTTCTGCAGCAGGCCCTCAGCCTCTCCTGGAAGGTCTGCGGAAGCTATCCTTTCTTCTGCCCCTACACTGATGCTGGAACTTTAGGAAACCCTGGGAGTTTTACGCTCTCTCCTTCCAGGTGAACCTCAGAGAGCGCTCTCCTGAAAGGAGGAGGAGCAGAGTAAAATACAGACCATTCAGGACAGCCGAGAGAAAAAGAAAGAAAAAAGAGAGTATGTCCTGCTCCTCGCTAGCAGCTGGGGCTTCCAGGAGCACCCAGCCGCTGCCCAAGGCCTGGGTACCCCGGGCTGGGACCGTGTGATGCTCCCACCGCAGCATGTCCCAGAGCACATGGACCAGGGCATGGAGGGGCCGCAGCCTCCTTGTCCTCAGTCCCAAAGCCACACCTGGTTCTGTGGAGTGAGAATTCGGATCTCAGTCGGGTTAACACCTTGGCACGTCATGGAGGGATTACAACTCGGCATTCAAAGAAATAGGGGTGTGGGTGGCCCAACAGCACAGAACTGTTTCCCAGGTCCCTAACTTCTGCTGCTTTCTGGCACTCATTTTTTTGCCCACAGAACGTCCCCAGGTTTTGAGATTGGTTTTGAATGTGATTCTCATCCAACCACATCAACACAGAGATCCAGTTTTACACGATGTAGGACACGGCAAGGTGAAGGAGTGATCAGCTTTTAGGATTTTGATTCTCCCTGCAAAAGTGGCTTAGAAATGGGTTTTGGAAGAAATCAGACGAATTCCATATCCAGAAAAAAACAACAAAAAAAAGAATTTTAGGTGACTGAGCCCCCCCACCATGTGCTTCCTTCCAGCACTCAAGAGCCATGGCTTTATTTGCATGAATAACTAAGAAAGTTCATTTTGAGCTTAAACAAAACAGATTTCAAACCACTTCTTAACTGCTGGCTTTGCAAGTTGCACAGTGCTGATGAGTTCTGTAAATCACCTGATCCAGAAGTGTTCGGCTAAGCAATTTATGGAGGCAACTGCAAAAAAACGTGGAGGCCAGCCACTTCCCCGTGGGGCTTGAGATCCAGCTGCACATTTCACAGTGCTGCACTAGGGCAAAGCTTCTAAATATTCCCTGCAAGGGGCACACACTGTCTGCAAATCGTCCTCCAAAGGGATCTGTGACTGGCATGCAAATGCACGAGGAAGGCAGTCACACTGCTCAGAGTCGTCAAGAAGCAAAATTAATGACTCCCTAGTTAAAGATCACTGGTTTCTTCTTTAAACTCTTTTTGCACCCTGGGACAGTTTCCACCCTGACGATACAGCGGCTCAGCTCTGTTTTGTGAGGGATGGGGGGTAGGTGACCTCCTTGAGGTCCTCTCCCAAGGGGCCCATGGAAGAGTTCAGATCTCCTGAGGGACCACGAGGGTTTTTCCAGAGCAGGCTCCTCTTTCTAAACACCGATCGCTTGCCCAGCTCTGTTTCCTGTAACTCCCAGGTTGCATGTAAGTAATTTTCCTATTTCTCTGCCACAACAACAACAACAGCTCTCCAGGCACAACCCTTGGAGATCCCTACAGCAAAGTGATGGACAGCCCCACCACCAGAGCAAAAATCCCAGGGCCAGGAGCACAGCGCTGAGCCAGGATTCCCTTGGGAGCAACTTTTTAAATCAATCCTTTCCTTCCACAGCTCTAACAACTGCAGCTGGCGGCCAGGAAGGCGGTTTGTTAACACGAGCCCTGGTTAATTACTGTAGGTGGCATTTGCCAAGTAAACCCTGCGCAATTACCGTATAAATAAAAAGCTGTTTCATGGCCTTTGTATCTGTCAGCTTGGAGCAGTAAGGAATGGCTCGAAGCAGCTGGGTTAGTGATCTCAGCCCCCTCCAGAACGGGAGCCTGGCTGCTGGGGACCACGGGCCTCGCACCTCCTTCCTCTTAGATGGGGAAACCCAGAGTGTTCCCTGGATGGAAATCTGACAGGGACCTCCCACTCTTGAAAAACACCTCAAGCAGCACCACACGGACGGAGAGGAAGGACAAGGTAACCTGAACCACGGAGCTTGCTGCAAGCATTCCCTGCCCCGTGCCAGCACAGCAAGGCCATCACCTCTGTAAGGGCAAAGGCGGCGTAACTCGGTGGGTCAGTGATAACCGCTCCCAGAAAAAGACCTGACAGCACTCCTGTAAGTCGGGAGGAGCATAAAGCTTGTCTAGCAGACTGCTCGCACTCTGACTTCTGGGGAGGGTGCTCACCCTGCTGAGGACAGCGAGCCCTGTAACACGCGACCCAGATGAAGCATAGACTTGAGCCACGAGGTGACGATTCCCACGCAGGGACAGCAGCACACGTGTGGCACTTTCACAGACACCCTGCGCTCAGCAGGGCTCAGCCACCTACGGTCTGGCAGCGCCTGGAGAGCGGGAGGTGACCCAGGGGCAGGGAGCACGATTCACTCAGCTCCTACCGCCTCAGGAGCCCAGTGGTGCATCCACGTAATAAAGGCTCCTCCTGGAGGTCTGTAGGGGCTTAGTGCCCATCCACCAAAGCTCTTCTGCTGTGTACCTCTCTGCCTTTACAAACACCTTGCAGCACAACGAATGCATGGTATGAAAGCTCGCTGCTTTGGCTGCTCTGGGATCAGCGGTCGGAGCCAGGCGCGCTAAGCCCTGGCTCTGCACAGACCAGCTGGGAGCCACAGGGACAGCAGGAAGGTGCCGGCACTGCCCTGCTGACCACCGGCCCTGACTAGAAATTCCGTGGGAACCAACTGGGCTGGAAGAGTATTTGTGTCTCGCCTTTGCTGTGGGTAGCAGGAGGAGGAGAAAGGAGCTGCACCTGAGATGTCGCAGTAGACTGTTGATACACTCTGGCTTCTCGGGGTTTGAAGATCACGTAAATTTCAACTGAAGAATTTGGCCAGACATCTCCCTCCTAAGACAGGAGACAACAAACCATTTATCTTCAAACGTTACATTTCTTGTTTTCAACCACAGCCCTGTAAGCCTTTATTTAGAGCATCAATGACGAGCAAGGAGCAAACAACACTTACAAAATGTGTAAGACTTTGGAAGCAGCTGTGAAAAAAATTAAGTCCCTTACCTTTACTAGCACCTGATAAAGGCTTGGTTTTTGGGTTTGGTTTTTGTTTTTTTTTTTTTTTTTTTTTTTTTTAATTAGGGCTATAATAAAGGACCTAAACTGGCTGGCTTCAGCATATCAAGGCTCTCTTCAGAAGTGCCAGCTGACCTGAAGAAAAGATACGGTTTCCCTCCAAACCTTCCCTTATACCCCTGTGTCACTACAGCCATGTGAACACCTTTTCTCAGGTCAGAAGAGATTTAGCAAGTCAAATGGATTTCTCCATTCTTAGTTACAAAGATAGAAAGAAAGAAAACCAAGCCTGCCTTCATCATCGCAGAAGAGATCTGTAAACCAGCTCACAAACAAAGGCAAGGTCCCGTCAGAGCTGGCTACCCCGGCCAGGGCTCACTGTCCAAGCCTCCCTCTGCTTGCAGGCAACAACTGGCAGAAGAGGAATATCAGGGCTTTGCAATCTGCTCCGGCTGCCTGCGGGTCTCCACAGGGGGTATGAGACATCGCCCATGACACAAAGCCCTAGTTGCCCTGGCCTCCTCCCGTTCCTGCATCACCGCTGCTGTCGGAAGCAGAACTGGAGCTGGGTCAGTGCCCACGTGGCATTTCTCTGACACTAGAATGTGATCCTGGCTCAAAATAACCCAAACCGAACACCAAAATGGTGAACTTCCACTACACAAAAAAAATCCAGCTTCAGCAAGAACCTGGGAGAACCCTGCAAGCGTAAATCTTCAAACAGCGAGGGAGTGGCGATGGGTCCCGGCAGGTGTTATTCCCAGCGGCCGAGGCCCCAGCGGGATGATTTGCCCAACACCACCGAGACCACGGTGATTGCTGCAGTGTTGCTGGGATCTCTCTGTACGCTGTATAATTCACCAGATGTCCTGCCATGCTCCAGGAAGCCAGTCAGTGATGCAATAAGATCCTGGCAAGGGACATATCTCCCTACATCCAGGGTGCTGCTGGATCCCAAGGCACAGTCAGAGGAGACTGCTCTAAGGCATCAGAGGAAACGAGCCTACGGACGAGCAACACAACCCACCCATTCACATGCATCCGCACAGCTCTCTGCAACAATCCTAACGCAGCATTATTGATGGAGCCTTGCACTCATATCCTCGCTCCCAAGAAAACCTGCACCAGCAGTTAATAGACTCAGATCTCTGACATGAAATCACCGTTCTCCAGGATTCAATGTATTTGGACAGAAACTTTGGTCAGTACATCCACAATCAGCTTCCCTGTATTGTCAGTGAAGCTACACGCCAGACTGACTCAAAGGGAGAGGGCAAGAAGAAATCATCAGTTACACATTATTCTACTATTCTGCGGCTAAAAAAAAATTGTTAAGGCCATGACTATTTTGGGAAACCTTTGTCATTTCTCCCTTCATTACTGCTGTATGTCAGACCATAAAACTGGAAAATATTGCGAGTTATTTCTCCTGGGAAATGAAAATAGGCTGTTGGAAAGGTTCCTCACATTCCTGCTACCCCACGGGGAAGAAAGAATTGCTGGTTAAAAGGATACACTTCACTACTCACCCTTGGGGCTACTGCTACATAGGCGTACCAGCCCTGGGACACGGCAGGAGCCAGCGGTCTGCCGCGGCTGGCATATTCTCCATAAGATGGCAGTTGAGTCAGATCATGGAAAACTACCGTGGATGCTTGCCAGGACAGAAATGCAACTATGCAGTGCTGTGAACACGATATTGCAACACTTCTGGCTTAATGTCAGCCTCAGGCAGGCTGCAGCTGGCAGGTGGCATAAAATACAGACGGTGGATGTATGATGACCCAGCACAAAAACTCCTGCTGTTGCGCCCTGGCTTTGCTACAGCATACGGCAACGTGATACCCGAGGGGATGGCACACCATGACTCACCACTACAGAAGTGATCTCAATAAGGAGACCAACCGTAAACAGATGCAGATCCTATTTCCCCTCCCTCAGCCCCTAGAATAATGAGAATCTCCTCCATCTCCACCAGCCTGAAAAGGAAAAAGCTGGTCTTGGAAAGTGGGGCACCACCAACTGTCGGCCTGCTTTGTTTGGTGGAGGGAGAAGGTGATCCATGGAAAGGAAATCACTGCTCAAAGCACACCAGACCCCCAAAGACAGAGCTGGCAACACAAGTGCTGAAGTGACTCCCCAAAGTGCATCCTGTTAGTTCAGGGCACTCAGGGAAAAGGCAACGCCAAAGCCAGTATCTGCCCCTTCCCATAAATAACCGAACCCACAGCGAGCGGTGGGATGGACCATTGCTCCCACTGGAGATGGCGCCTTCTGCCAAAAACCAAAGTGCTCTGCAGTCCCCTCTCATTTGGATGGGGACCAGCTGGGCACCTCAGCTGAGGTGGAGGTTTGCAGGAACAAATATCGCTGTTATCTCCTGGCCCAACCTCTGCACCACCAGCAGCAGCACTTGCGTAACCTGCACATCTTGAAGACCACCTCCATCGGCTCAGAGCTGACACGTGGCACTGAGGAGTCGCTACCAGGCAATGACAAGACAGTGATGACTTGTCAAGGTAAGAGCAATGATTACAAATCCTTTTCCTCCCTTTCCTCTGGTTTCCATTTCCAAGGAGTCAGCTCCCATGTGTCTGTACTGTGACTTACAGCTAAGCTGTGGTGGGGAAGGTGCAGCAAAGGACTTTGTCCTTTGAGAGCCACCTGGGCTTCTACCACAGATGCTTCTGCTGACATACCATGCGTCTTTGCAAAAATAAATCAAAATTGAGACGCACTCAGAAAGTCAGAGAAACAGCTTGTTTCCCACAGGCTTGGACGGCTGCTCAAAATGTTCATGGTCACAGGCTGACTGCAAAACCACTCCTCCTCTTTTTTCTTATTATTTTCATCAGCAAGTTAACCTTATACAGGCTGAAACAGCCTGCTGCAGCTTCCACTGAGAGCAACACCTGGCAGCTAACAGCCCGCTTACACAGCAAAGCTGCTGCACAAACCCTGCAAAGCCACCCTGCCCAGAGAGCCTTTCCAAGGCTATCGTCCCTCCAGCAGCCTCCTAACCTCTGGAAACCTCCAGCCACTTGTTCCAAGGGTTTGATTCTTTCTGTAGGGTGCTCCCAGGCACCACAGGTGATAGGTGGGAAGAGCAGCCGCCGCTTTTGGCCAGGAGGTCCGAGGCAGCAAGGTCCCAGCTCTGGTGGGGCCCCTCCAGCAGATTTACACGGCGCTGCAAGAAGGGTCTCTGTCCATGCTAGAAGTTACGGGACTCTCACCGGGGAGAAGGTTGTGGAAGTCAGCAGCAGTGGATTTTTAGATTTTACATTTGATAGGAAAAAAGACTAACATTTGATGTGAAGACACCCGTACGCCAGGGGGGAAGACAGACATCAGCAAAACTATGAATGTGAAACCCATTGTTCCATAAATCATGGATTTAATGGAAATCTAAAGACTGATAATGCTGAACAGGACAGGAGGGGAACGACTCCTGTAGTATCCCACTTACACCCAGTCCTAAGCAAACTGTAACATCAACACAGCCATTCAGGAAAGGTTTCCACTCAAGACTTGAGGCCAGGCTACACTCTGGGTCCGTACAGCTCCACACGGAGCACCAGGACTCAGCGGGCAGCCAGGCTGCTGGACCTCACCCTAATGCACTTCAGGAGCCCAAGAGCAGGTTAAGCTCGTTATGGAGACCTAGCCCAGTTGTAATGAAGCAGGAGCCCTGGGACATGCTCCAAAACCAGCTGGCACAGCTCAGGTGATCTCTCTGCAATACCCCTGCTGCTCTGACACAGGCTCTTGGTCCCATCATGCTGCTCTCAGCTGCAGTGGTGTGAAACTGCAGCTGTGCTGACACGGGGGGCTCTCAGCCTCATTCCGGCTATAGAAGAGAACAAGATCCCCTTCCTTAAAAAAAAAAAAAAATTGTTTCACCTACTATAAAAGAAAGAAGAGGCTCGGATTATTCTAGGGTTTGCTCCAAGATGAGAAGGGATTTTGCATTGCTCAGGCAGCAGGCATTCTTCATCTCAGACCACGCAAATACTCAGAGTCAGGGCTCTGTTTCATTGAAGGACATGAGGTTTTGATTGCGCAAACACAAAAGCAAAAAGTTTTCTCCAAGTCTGCAATGAAACTCAAAAAGCCCGTTTAAACCTGCCAGCCTTGTGTGCAGGCTCACAGACAATGCTGGCAGGGAGAGTCACACATGGTATAAATCCAGATTATAAGAAGGGATTGGTCTTTCCGTGATTAAACTTGGGCTGAACTTGGCCTCCTTTCCATAGAGGACCTTTTCATTCTTCAATAGGTGAACTAATGCCCATGGTTAATCCCCATACGCTACGTGTAAGGCCTGCCCTTCTATATAATAATCAGTACCCCTGAACACTGTAAGGACACTTATGAAGTGCCCTTAATTTACAGCCCTTGCAGCAGAGCTCAGCTTTAGGCAGGCTCTCGCCGCCTGCCAGGAGCTCACTGTTTAGAAACGCTTTTTTGCAACAACCTCTCCCAGCCTCACTAGAAACCTCATGTCTTCCCTCTCGGCACATCAAGATGCTGATGCGGGTATCTGCCAAGTGACCTCATCCAGGGAGGAGGAGGAGGAGGAAGAGAGGTTCTCAGCTATCACTTACCACCGGCTCAATGGCAAAAATATCACTGGAGAAAAGCACAGAGTCTTCTTGCACCTTTGCCCTCTGGTTCTGGAAGGCACAGGAGAGAAGGGAAAGGCGTTCTTGGAGCGTGGGGTCCATTGCACACTGCTTGAGAAAAGAATTCCTCTCATTCTCCTCCTGCTTCTGCAGCCTGCGACAGCGCCTGCAGCCATGGAGAGACACAAACCAAGCAGATCATTTAATAACATTTGCAGAGACTGTTGCGTAAGCGCAGGAGCAGCAACGCCCTGGGGGAGGAACAGCAGGAGCAGCTCAGCAAGGGGCTGACCCCACGCCACGGGGTCCCAAGCAGATCAGGTTATCACTTGTTCGCTGGCATGGCAGGTAGTTTTACGCCACACTCACGAGCTAAGAGGAGGTTTTTGAAAGCTAGCAGCCCTCCGGAGAGCCTCCTGGCTCAAAGCTACTGCCACGACTAATGGACAACCCACCAACACCCTCAGATGGCTTTTCCTCCCGTAGAGGTGCTCGGGGGAGATGGATGAAGATGAAGGAGCACACACTGCAGTGCTTCGCTGGCAAGGGGAGAGCAGCTGGGATTCAGCTGCAGGTTACCAGCACCACTCTTTTTTACCTTCCCTTTTGGACTGGCAGGGATAAGCAAACTAGATCTGCTCCACTGCCTACACTGCCATCCAGCAGAGGATCCCAGAGCATTTGATAAGCAAACTCACGGACTTTCAGGCATTGCATCACTTCAGTGAAATTAACGGGTTTATATGCATGAAGACAGAGGCCCCGAGAGGTGAAGGGACTTTGCCTAGCATCACCCAATAACGAAGGCAGGACCAGCATCTCTGAATCCAAACCCTTACATCCAGCCTTGAACCACTTCAACATTTTTCTCTTTTTGGCCTTCTCCACAGAGCTTTGACACAGGTCACCTCTCCCTTGCTCGGTAGTTGTAGCAGCAATCATTCTAGTGTTTAAAGCTGCTCGCAACCGAGAGGTGAGAAGGCAGCACTGCTGCAGAGCACTTGCTTCCCAGCTGGCACGTGGATGTGCCCCCTTCACGCTCCAGTCCCCTGGCCACCAAGGACCAGCAGGTGACTACTCGAGGGGGATGAGGGGAAGGCTCCATACACAGCACATCAGGGCAACGTGGTATAAACAGGACCGCAATCACCACCCAGCTAAATTCCAATACATTTAGAAAGGAAACACAGCCATGGGCATTACTAGCAGCACGCAGACAGAGCCTCGGGCAAATGCTGTCACCAGTGCCAAAAATACTTTCTTTGGCTTGCTCCCTGTGGAGTGACATGAGAAATGTTTTTCCACGGCTGACCTACAGCGTTGTGCATGAGGGGGGCTTCCAGGCACCGAGATGAGCAACCCTCAACTAAGCCTTCATCAACAGACAATAATTCCATTGTTGAATCCCAGAAAGTCCTGCAGGAGGGAGACAGAGCAAACCCCTGGGTAGACCTTGTGATGATCCAGGTCTTTTGGGGTGACAGCCAAGCGCAGGGTGCTGAACTGCCTCCTCCCATTGGAAAGGTCCTCTCTGCTCTGAGATCTCAAAAGCTTCTGCTACAGCAGCACAGTGGCCTCGGAGCTATGACCACCTCTAAGACTGCAAGTAAGGAAGAACAAAGCACTCTGCTCAGAGTGTAGAACACGAGCTGGCATAAGATCAAGTGCCATTGGAAAAACATTGGGTTGAAGTTAACTGTGGGGAAACCTGGTTGCTTCTGAGGGGAGAGAGGATCACTCAGGGTCCCATCTGAGATAGGCAGGTGGGAAGAGATGCTAAAAGAATGGTGCAGGGACGTACTAAGAGAAGGTCATGAGACTTTTTCTGTTAACACACTGATCTTGCACAGATGGCCTCAACGTTCGGGGCCAGCAAAGCACCCTGCCCTGTGCACTACTGGACAGGAAGGCTGAAGAAGGTTGCCGTCTTATCAAAGGTGGAGTGGAAGTAACTGCAGTGAATATCACAGCAGGTACGCTGCCTGCAGCTGTTAGGTGCTACCGCTCAACGCCGTCCCAGGTAAGGAGTGCCGACACCTTCCTCAGCCTCACAGACCCTCTGCGAGCCCAGGGACCTGGCCTCACTGACTTAGGGCTCCCACAGATGGGAATTTGCTCTCCGGGGAAATGCAACCTTTCCCCCAAAAAACATCAGCTGGAACATGGATGGAACCGGAATGGGAAGCACTGAGCTCCATTACCCTGAAGCCCAGGGGGGGACACCCTGGTGTCGTGGATGGTTTACTTGCCCTATGCCACTCAAAAAAGCACCAACATCCCTCTGAGGCCGTACGTTAGTTTTACCCTTGGGCCGTGTATCTTACTGAAATGAATCTTCCCAGTGAACCTCAGCTTCTCCTGATCCTCCTCTTCTTGACTAACAAAAGCCTTCCACTGGAGTGGGCTATGACTTTACTCCGATTGTGGATGACGATGGATCTGTGGTTTGACAGCGTGATGTAGGTCTTCCCAGCTGTCAAGGAGTTCCTGCCTAGCCTGATGTTGACATCTTCAGCGGCTCCATGAAGGCTTGTGTGAATATCTTCACCTGGAACAAAGCAAAAGGGAGACTTTGCTCATCGCCCTTGCTGATGGGAGTACAAGGAACGGAGGAAGCCACAGGGAACAGAAGTGTCACAGCCTTTAGCTGTATTAGCAGTTCCACAGATCAATACCTTTGTCACATCCTGATAGCTGCACGTGTACAGCACGAGGATGTCCTGGACACCACCTTAAGCACCTTATTTCTGGGTGGGCTTGTAAAGATTTAACCCCAAGGTGACCCTGTCTACAGGGGGACTTTTTCAGATGTGCCCAGGTGGCCTTTGGGTTGCCATCCCACTCGGGTCACAGGGAATTCTGCATCTGAGTCGTTCAGGTGACTCTCAGGAGTCGCACCTCGGTCACGGCTCGCCCAGAGTCTCCTGCAAGCATACCACCGGGGTTGTGTCTCTCCTGATCCCTTGTTGCCAACAAGCGAAGGTGCCTGGGGCATGCAGGCAGAAGAGGGAGGCAAGCAAAGTGACAGCCCCCGGCAGGATGGGACGCAGATGAGAACTTCACCGTGTTGGAGCAGCAGGGCCCTCACTTGCTGTGGGTCTGTGCAGACAGGTCGGAACGAGACTGGTGGGGCACGGCCCATGCCAACCTGCCCATCACAGCCCTGCAAGCCCATTTCTTCTGCCTGGAGCCTGTCGGTGCCTGTGCCCGAGCGTGCAAGCCTGCACCGAGCATTCCCAAGCTGTCCCACAACCCGAGCGAGCACACCTTTGCCTTCCACCTCAGACCAAAGAGGAGAGAGCCCCTGGCTGCGCACAGCAGCCGATGAACGCCTGGAGTCTTGCTGGAGCACCTGCCAGCCCTTCACCCTCCAGAAGAGACCCCCACCAAAGCGCCCTCGCTGCCAGAGCTTCCAAACTTTCATTCTTCCCAACCAAGCAGCTCCTGGGAGTCAACCATCTCAAACTTGAGCACCGAGCCTACTCTGCCTGTTGCAGGTGAGGGTTTCCAGGTGAGAAGCAAACCACAAACACGAGACATTCTCCGTCGAAATGGCACTTCTGTGGAGCGTGTTTAAAGCCTCAGAGCCAGCCCCAGCTGAGAAGGGCAGCAACCCGGCCATCCCTGGAGAGCATCCCCCTGCCGAGGCAGAGCCTTCTCCTCGCTGCACGGGTTACAGCAAGGCAGCAGGGGATGGACCTGCCTTTCCAAGGCTGCCACGCAACAGCACGGGGGAGAGCTGGCGGTGTCCTACACGGACTCCTTAAACCCTAAGCCGGACACAATGCGGCGAATCACAGCCGTGCCAGGAGAAAGAGAGCCCCTCTCTTGGAGGGAGGTTGGGAATGAATCACCCTTCAAACAGATCTCTGCAGCCATTGCCTCACCTCCACACATGGAGAGTTCGGCCTTCGTGCCTGTATAACCTCAACCTCTCTGCTCTTAAGGGAGCCCAGGAGGAGCGGGAGGGATTCGTGGCCAGAGATGAGTTATGTTGCGAGAGAAACAGCAACGTCTCCATGACTGGACAGCCTGCTTTCTGGAATGGACAACTTAGCGTAGAAAAATAACTGAGGTTCAGAAGCGTTACAGAGGCAGGTGTGCTTTATAAGCGCTGCCTTCCCCCTCCGCTGAATCCTCAGCGTACGTTGGCAAGCAGAGGAAGCAGGACCCAAGAAATGGGAGACATGCACAGTGCTTTGAGCATGTACAACTCAGGTTCATGGAAACATGACATGAAAAATGCTCTACGAGACAACAAACTACTGCAAAATAAACTCCACGAAAACTATCATGATCTCGCTGTCTAAACCCATGGCCAGGTGGGTCTTGAAATAATGGGTATACTTCTGATCTTAAAAACCAAGCTGAAGCCTTTGAAATTTCATCTTTCTTTCTGCCCTTCTCCGAAGTACAGAGCAGCTTCTATACGAAGACTGAACAGGATTCCTCAACCTAGAAACCACATAGGAGATAGGTAGGTTTGTAGAAATATGAATGGCCTGGGAAAAACTTAACGCGGAAAAAATTGTCACAATTTGTTGTAAAACAGGAACCCGAGGGCCTGAAATAGTATTAGTCAAAATTAGAGAAAAGTAGTACTAGTACTTTTCCAAGGAATATTCCTTCCTTTGGAACGTACTGCCATAGGTGCCTACAGACACTCATCGCTATAAATCCACAAGGCAACTGGACAAAGGCTTGGCAGGTAAAACCATCAGCAGCGATTAAACAAAGACGTGAATAAAGCCTCCAGCACAGAAAAATGCTGCCTCCAAGGCCCACGAGGGAGAAAGCATACGCACTGCCTGCTTCTACACGCTTTGCTAAGCATCCCCTACTGCTGCTCTCCTGGAGAGCACTTACACTCCCGGCTGCAGGCACCGAGGACGCTTCTGAAGGCTGGAGGGCTTTGCCGGAGCACCTTCTACCACAGAGAGAAGGATCTGGCATCGTGCTGACTGTGTAAACCCACAAACCTCCCGGTACAGACGAGAGCGTGCGGATGCCAGCGAGTCAGGAGGGAGCAGCAGGTCTTTCTGCCAGGCAGATAAACTGGCACAGAGCAGAGCTGTCAGGGTTGGCCCAGGGCAGCTGCAGGCTTCATGCCTGCGTGCCAAATGAGATGTGACATTTATTTAAGACTCTTGGTTATTTAATATATAAGTCTGGAGGAAAAAAAAACCAACCCAACCACAAAACAATCTCTGTACTGTAACAGCAATGTAGCCCTAGGTGTTTCACTTGATGGGGTGATGTCCGTGGGTCTGTGCTTTGGGACGCTTTGCTGCCATGAAAGCACATTTACTGAATCCAGACGTACCTGCCCTATCGTTACTTACACAACACGATGACCTTATTACAGGCTGTCAGCTCTCTCATTCTTACATGCTTTTGACGTATTTCCCAGAGACAGCAGGACACAGCTCACTCTGCAACCTGAACAAAGCAACACCTGAACTTGAAATTAAAAGAGAGGCTTCTTATACAGCAGTAGAGCAGATGCTTTGGGCTGTGCACTCCTGAACGATGCTCTCTGAGACAGCAGGAACACCACCGTGTTTTATTCCAGCATCCACCTGCACGGCTATGGCCACCGGTATCTTAGCACATCACGGTAACTTTTAACTATCTGAAAGTAAGAAACCCAGCACTGGGACATCCTCTGTGGGGCCTGTTGTGCAGGAGGAGAGGGAATTTACAGAAGAGCTAAAATATCTTTCCGAATATTAAGCAAACCCTTGAACAAGATTTCAAAACAAATTTCAGGTTTTATGAAGAATGCGTTCCCAGCATTCAACAGCCAGTACCTTCCTCTATCGATTACTGCTCTAAATATTAGGAAGCTGGTAGCCAGATGGATTAGACTGAAGAGAAACAAAACAGCACTCTGCTGCCTTTCGTCCTCACCGTAATATTCTCTCTCTATCCCTGTAACTCCCGCCTCGCTGCATTTGGATTTTAAACCTTTTTAGGACTGCATGACAGTCCGGTTCAGAATATTTGGGTAACAGGGAAAGCAAGTTTAAATTAATTTGCCCAGTTTGTCAGAAAACTATGCCTGGCTCTCACCTCTTCTAAAAGAGACAGGTCCTGCTGCTTTTTCACTGAAAATACAAGCAAGCAACAAAAGCCGAGCTCTTCACTCAGAAGGGTGTCATTGTACCTCCACATCGACCCTCTGAGCAGTTCTTTTGCTCCTGCTGCTATCACGATACCCAACTGCCTCACCATCACCAGCATATTCTGGGTTTTCAAACAGCGTGCAAAGGTCTGCTGGCACCACTTCACCACCGGAGAAGGGAGTCACTTCACCAGGCTAACGATCTCTGGAAAGCGAGAGGAGTCCCCTGCGGCTGGATCCAGCCCTCCCCACCATATGCTTTTTGCTGCACCTCCCATAGAGCTACCTCGATCAGAGTCAGGAGCGCTGCTCTGAGCTGTTTTGCTGTCAGGAAGCTAATGGCATCACCTACAAAGTGTGCTGGGTCTCTGACAAAGGCCACCTGTCAGTCCCCACGCTCGTATTTCCAGCACTAGAGCAAAACACAGGGCAGTGACAGTCATTTTTAAGTGTTTCTCTGAGGCAGTGCTCATGAGCTACCTTCAGACATCATTAAAACCATCGTGCTGGTTACTCCAGCCCTAGGAGCAGCTTGTTTATAAACCTCACCATTAAATAACTGCTGCCAACACAGGGGTTTCTGCAGGACCATTGCCCAGGCTACAACAAAGCTCAGGGCACCCTAATCATCACTGCTGCCACAGCTGATGCTGTCAACAGCTAAAGTCCCCAGCAAAGCCCCCTCTGAGCCCATGCAGCCCATCGCAAGGAAAGGATCTGCTACCCCAGAGCACTGCAAGCCACCGTGAGACAACAAATGGGCAGGAAAAGGGAGATGGAGAGCAATGACCAGCCACAGCATCTACGGGACAGGTCGCAGGCTCTTCAGACGGCTCTCCTGCACTTAGGAGTCACTTTGCTTTCCACCAGGCTCCTTGCTGTGCATCCTCCTGTAATGGAGCACCCAAAGTATTCCCCATTACCTCCTCCGCACCGTGCTTAGGAAGGGCTGTTGGCTTTGTTACGGGATGAAATACTCCAGCGCAGGAATATCTGGCAGCCAGCACAGAGGCTTTGTGCTGCCCAGCGTGAAGGACCCTCGCAGAATGGATTGAAAGGACAATGAAACTGTTGGATAACGCAAGACAGCGCTGCCGCATATCCAGGATGCCGTGGGCTATTTTTAATCGTTATTGCCACTACAGCCATGAAACGCTGCGGTCCCTGATCAGCTGAAACACTGCTTTTGGCCCACGGGGAAAAACAGGGCAGGAACCTTCATTCTGATTGCCTGGCAAAGGCATGCTCAATACGCCACTTCATAAATCAATCACCCTTCAAGCTACTCTTCTGCTTCTCAGCAGACGTTGATTGATCCATGAGGAAAGGAGACTAATGAATGGTCAGTTCTGCCCCGAAATGCATCCAGGGTTCATGGCACCTAAGAACATACTAGTGATCTCCACTGATGATAGAAGAGACAAGCTGCAGTCCAGGATGCCCTGCAAAGAGCTGAAAACTACGTTCTTCCAGAAATCCTTCACAGGCTAAGAACGGGAGAGGCGGCGTCACATGGAAGTCTGCTTCTGGGGATGAACAAAACAGCCAAAAAGAGACTTTTAACCTCCAAATAACCCTCCTAGCACCCACCCCCCAGCCGTGCTCATGCAGTCAACTCCACGGGTTGCTTTAGCAGCATTTTTGTCAGAAGGGGTGACACATAGTTTTGGAGATATAAAGCCATGAATAACAAAAAAAAAAAGATCAAGCAAATGAAGCACAAACTTAATTTCTTTTCTTCTACCCTCAAAGCGACAGACCATCGGCTTTGAAACACAAGGCCCTAGAGAGGGGCGAAGGCCATACTCTGTTTGCAAGAAATGTAACAACCTTATCTAAAACAGTATATATAAAGAAAAATCATTGTTACAAGCAGTTGTGGAAAAGGGGAACAAAGACAGGAAACGGTTGTTAACTGTTAGCTGATCTGACATGAAGGAACACTTTGGAGACCAATTATACTCGCCCATCAGTCTAATTGATTTGAACTATAAAAGCCTATATAACCAATTATTTGTATAAAGTATTAGTTACCAATCCTCAGTCCGTTGCAGCCCTGCTACGATTCACATGCAAAGTCAACATATAATCGCACAAAGTCCTATTTACGCCTCTTTTTGCCTACAGTATATGCCACCCTGCACTCGCTTTGAAGCAGACGTACAAGAACATAAAAGTCCAACAGAAACTAGCCAGTCCTGCTGGGAATTCTCACAAGTGAAGGAAGAAAAGCACAACATGCACTCACGACCTGAGGCAAGCAGAAAGGAAAATCCCTTTGCAAAGTTCTTAAATGCCTGGCTGTCCAAGGAAAAGCTAGAGCAGCCTCTTGTAATAACCACGGCATCAGAGCCTGGCTTACACCTTTGGATAACATGGGAAACAAGATCTTTAAAAACTCACCAAACAAAACAAGTTTGTCTGCATCTGCTAGCACTAAACACAAACGGAAATAATTACATCACTTCACGCACTACAGTAAAGCTCTGGAGCCAAGAGGCTGCTGCTTAGGGAAGCAGAAGGTTTCCCCACCTCTCAGCACTGGTAAGAAGCCACTACCAGCCTGCCTGGTGTTGAAGGGTCGGAGAATTGCGCGGCGATGAAGAGCTACAGACCTGACCAGCAGTGGCACACAGCGGTGGCCACCAGAAGCTATGGGGCTGTTGCCGTGAATTTAGCTCGATAGGAACCGAACACACTGCGACATCAGAGCCCCTGTGAACGCTCACACCAGAGTAAGGTTAAAACCAGAAATGGTTTTGGCATTCCCACCCTGGTATCCCGCACGACACAGGCACAGCTCAGGTCAAGATGCAGCGAGGCAGAGGGTTTGCTCAGGCAAGTCCTGAGCCTCCTCCGCTCCGGCTGGAGTCAGTACAAACCGCGAGGGCTCAGCAACCTGAGTGATCTCAGGAACGTGAAACACAACAGAGCGAGGGCTGAACCTCAGTTAAACCCTGCTGCCTATCCACATCCATCAGTGGGTTTGCAGAGAAAAAAGACAAAGAAAAAGGCTTGATCTAGAGGCTAAGTCAATAGGATTTTCATTTTGTTTTCAGACAAGTTCCTGGAAGCTACCGATGGCAGTGCCAGCCTGGCAAGATGACAGGACCTTCGGTAGAAAGGGGGCTCTTAAAGGAAAGAGAAGAGAGGCATGCAGAGGTGGTTGTCTTCTCCAAAGTCTGCACAAAACCACAGACTAGTATCACAGCGAGGTACTGTTTTACTCTTGCGAGTAGCTGAGATGCCCAGAGGTGATGGCACACCCATGCTGCCGTTACTTGTTCAGCCTCAAACATCAACAAACACGTAGGGCTGGGATTTAATGAGCTTCCTGCGTGTGTACAGTGGCCACTAACACACCGCCAAGCCCTTGCGGAGGTGGCCTCATTTACCAAAGTAAGCCGATTCAGCTAAGCCCAGCATCAATTTCAGCTGAAGAAAGGGATTCAGCACCCCAACACATCGACATTCCCGGCTGGGAACCCCATGCTGATCTGTGCAGGAGCTGAGCAGTCAGTAACGCCCCTGACAATTCCCCTCGGCCCATACGCAACGCGATGCAGCCCCTACCACAGTTTCCCACCGCGGCCGAGATGCAGAGGCTGCGCTTGCCCTCCTGCCAGCCGAGCACACCTGGTTCTGTAGTTACCGTCATCTTCACCAAACCCAAATGGCTCTAACACACCACATCAAACTCTCTGTCGTGCCACAGGTGACTGAAGAGCTCCACATCAGCTCCCTAATTAATCGTGTTTCATATGCCTTGATTTTTCCTGTGATCTCATGCCTCCTTTTCCCCCATTTGTGATGAAACCTCGGTGTTTTCTCAAGCTGGCGGTTATCACTCACAGCTCCAGAGGCTGCTGCAGCACAGAGAAGCTGCCTGTGGTTGGACCGAGAAGGGCAGAGGCACCTCAGGGCAGTGGCTCAGGCCATCCTGCGTAGGGCAGAAGACCCAGATCCTCTTCTGACATCCCCTGCCACCCTGAGCATTGCTGCCGCACTAAATACAGTGATCCCCAGCCAGTTCTCCCAGATCTACCCAAGATGCTTACGTTGCCCTAAGGAGATCTTGTCTATCGTGCAAGTGTTGGTGCTGGCTTAGAGGAAGGGGAAGATCTGAGGCCAGCTCATCACGCTTACTGACCAACCCAAACCACACATCCCAGTAGCTCTCCAGTGCTCAGTACCAAACCCCCCTGCAGCAGCCCCCCGTGTGCGGACAGCCTAAGCAGCAGCTGCCGGCCAGCCTTCGGGACTGGGGGGGGTGGCGGGACCCTGCCAGGGAGGAGACGGCTCCGGCAGGGCTTGCTTCTCCACGCTGCAGGCTGGAATCACCACCCCTGACGTGTTTGACAAACACACAGATGTGGTGCTTCGGGACACGGTTTAGTGGTGGGCTTGGCAATCCGGGGTTAAGTTGGACTTGGTCATCTTCAAGGTCTTTTCCAACCTCCATCATTCTATGATTCTACGAGGCTGATGGCATTTGCCCCACGCCTAGCAAGCAGCAATGGGGAGGAAACGGTGCTGGGGACCCCCTGCTGTCAGGGCCAGGCAGCAAAGCTCAGGGGCAGGGGAACAAGGCAGCCAGAGCCCTCCCTGACCCAGGGCAAGGCAAGCTCTGCTCCACATCATCTCCAGCTCCCAGCGTGCTGCACTGAAGAAGCCTATTTAGCTGCTCTCTCCTGCCATACAGGAATAACCTGAATCTGGCACAGAGCAAGTCTTGCCGCCCAGGGCTCAGGAGGGGAGACATGACTTCACCCACTTCCTATGGGGACAGGAACTGAGCCAGCGCAGGAAAACTCACCCTGATTAACAACCACGGAGCCAGAATCAGACCCTGCTCGCACCTTCTACCTGCCCTTGAAGTAAGCAATTGAGGAGCCGAGGCTGAACTCCCCCAGCTGTGCCCTGGGCGTGCAGAACCACAAAGGATGCTCTGAGCCTGGGTCTGCCATCCACAGCAAACAAGCCAAGATTTGCTTTAGCACAGCTCCTGCTCAGCAGCTGTCAGCCCTCCTGCAAGCTGTGTGGGAAGTTGAGGGAAAACAGGGTATTCATCTGCCAAACACCTAGATGGTTCCTCACCAGGCTTTTAGCACAAGGCTGGAGGCTTCCAGCAGGACTAAAACCACCGAGAACTACTCCTGAGCCACACACGTTACCTCTCTTCTGGGGAAACTGCTTTTTGGGGCTCCGAACCAAGGGGAGAGAGAAGAGTAATGGAATAGGCAGTTCTGCTTGAGGGCTGCCTCCTCTTGGGTATGCTGTCTCCTAAAATACTCCTATGGGTATGGGTTCTGATCCTCCCCTCAAAGAGGGTGAGATCCTGCCCCCAGGCTTTTGCTTCTGCGTTAGGCTCACAGAACTACTGAAAGAGAGCCATCTGCATCGTTACTTTTATTACTGACAGCAATAAAAGCATCTCAGTATATAGCGCCTCTCAGCCATGCACAAGCTCAGTGGTGCTTTGCTAATTACTGAAGTTTTCTGTGCTGACAAAGAGATGCCAAGGGATGCAGCAACCAATGGGGAAAAACTGCACAGAGGAATTTCAGTGCCGCACCACAGATCCCCTGGGCTAGAAGCGTGTTGTAGCGCCTTGCCACAAGAGCCAGTGGGCACTGGAGGCACCCACATACAGGCACAGGATCTGGTCCTACACCTTGAAGACCACCCATCATACTATACTAGTACTCGTTGGAGACAGGAGCCTACTGTGAGTCAGCATTTAGGGAGCTCTGAGTAGAGAAGCAATTCTCCTTCCACAACTCCAAGCATCTCTCTGGCACCTCCTGTCTCTGGCAGCCTTCTCCACCTGCATGGAGCACCTGCCGTAGACGTTATTGTTTCTGGATGGCATTGGACTGGTGGATTTGCTTTGCACCTCTGGCACACCTCTGGAAACCCGTCATGCATCTCCTCAGCCACGTGTCCCTGAGCAAAGCTCACCTTCCCACACCAAGCTGGTGCTACGCTGCCAGGTTGCAATAAATGTTGTTACTGCAGCAAACTGGGTTTGGTGTACAATCAGCAGCACTCAGGGCAAGCAGCTTGGGCATCATCTCACTTGAGCAGGACTTGACAGCTGAAAGAATATCAAAACTTTATGAATACTGGCTTGGTTGAGACTAGGACTTACCTCCATAAACTTATTTTCCCACATCCACACGGTCCACACAGGGTGGGCTGAACGTCATCTGGGAAAGGCCAAGTGACCGACAGGACTTTCAGTGGAATTGAAACCTTTTCCAAAGCTGTACGAGTGCTTCGCACGCAGGTTTCAGAAACCCTTTCAAGTACCATGATCTGATGTTAAGGTGCTGGACAGGGATACGCTGGAACCCTGAACATCCCAAGTCACCCTCATTTCAGTACGAGCTGGGATTTTTCACACCCAGACACATGTACACAGGCGAAAAGGAGGAGTTTAGGCACGTAAAGCACTGAAGGACAAGTTTTCATTGTAAATCATTACGCTCATAGCAGCAAACATTTTCTCCACGCTCATCCATAAATTTGTAGCAACAGAACTGCCACCACACACACAGTCTATCCAGGGGACAGTACCTGTGCTCCTAACCAGCCCAAAGGACACACAATTTAAATCAACCAAATCATACGCTAAGGGAAAAATTGTGACTTGTTCACATGGAAGAGCTCCATGCTTGCTTAAGCAATGCTAGGGACAGATCTGACCCAGCTTCAGCAGAAATTTAAGCAATGTTCACCTGATCCTGCGTAAGTCACCCTAAGAAGGGTGTGATCCATTGAGAACTACTGCTGCCTGCGAGCAAGTCAGTACCGATACACAGCCAAGCGAGGGAAACGCCTCCCAACACAAACTGCTGTTTTGCTCTTAGCACTTCTGTTTCTTAATAAACACTCTGTTGGTGGCTCCAAAAGAGCAACCCGGCTGCTTTCTGTACGCGCGTCACAGGGAGCCTGCCGTGGTGCCGGACACATTAGCCAGGGCTCGCCGCGCGAGGTCAGGGAACGCTGTCTGGTGCTCTGCACTACTCCTGCAATAAGCTCTGCACCACACCTCGAAAGACTGATTGATTAAACGTTTCTGCTTCACTTTAGCAATTAATCTCAGCAGCCTTTCACTTACCTGTATGCTTCAAAGCTAGAGAGATAATCCCTTCATTATCCCCTTGCTCTCCTTCGCAATTCGTAGTTTATTTCAAAATAACTGCAACATTGTACTGGCAGGCAGGAATGAAATCCTGGGTTCATCTCCCAGGGAGCTGCACGTGTTCCTGGGAAAACACCCATCTCAGAGCCGGCAGAGAGTTTATCCCCGTGGCCTACCCACACAAATCACTTTTGCAAAGATCGACTATGGAGGAACCAGCTGTTTCAGTAAGAACAAGACTCTCAGGTTTTTCAAAGCAAGCCACAAAGATCCTGGCCCTAATTATTCGCTCACTCTGTTCCGTCACAAAGTATAAACCCTACGGCCCTAATCTCCACTGTCACTGCTCATCTGCCCCAGAGAAATTCTAGCCCTCTGAATTTTATCCTATAGATTCTGTATAGGCGTACAAATAAGGCACTTTTTTGTGCTTCCCTAGCTGATATTTCAGTCACTCTTCCTAGAAACTGTTACCCAAAACAATAAGCTCCTCTGAGTGAGCATCAACCATTCTCCGTGAATATGTCAATAACTGAAAAACGTTAGACAAAGCTGAAATAAGTCGTAAGGCTACATAAGCATTTGGAAGATACAGGAGCATTTGTAACTCCACAAACCCAAGACAACTAAAATGCTCTTTGCCGGGCTAAAGCAGCACACAGTATCACCTCGGTTAGGACACCACACTTCCAAGGACCAACGCTGAGGAACAGGGACAAACCAAACCTCCCTCTCAGGCGAGAGGAAACACACGCCAAGTGCCTTCATGCAACTGAGGAAGCGTCTCGTTCGGCACCACAACGTACCCCTGCTGAGCCAAGGCCGACAGAAGCATTTTAACATGACGCCTTTTCCTAAAGATATTCCCCACTTACTCTTGAGTGAAGCTTAAAGCTGATGGTGTTTCTGTGGCCTGATCTCAGCTTCTCCTAGCCTAACATAAATTTTACACCTATCTCGGGAGGCAGCGAGCTCTTCCTGCCAAATCCCAAGAGCCCTCAAGTCCTGGCTGCATTAGTCCTGATGTCGTGAGCTGTGGGACGCAGGTGGGAGAGGGCAAAAAGAAAGAACAAGGGTCTGTGGCAAAACAACGTAGAAGCAGTGCAGGGGACAGATGTGTAAGAGACAGCGGCATTGGAGCGAGTCTGACAGAGGCACGCATTCCCACGTTGTGCTTCAAACGTAGCACCGCCAAGGAATGAAGCTTCACACGTGCGTATGCACACCGTAACGGAGAATCAAGGTTCCTCCCGCCTCCGAATCAGCAACTCCCAGCAAAACCCGATTCCAAAAAAACTCATTCCTGCTTGAGGGGATGCACTTTAAAAGTCCCCTAAGCACCAACTATTTGTCACTTTTCTTTGAGGCAAAGCCGGGACAGGGGAGATACACCTGGAGAGGGAATTAAGGTGACTGGGACAACAGGGAATGATGGCAGATGACAGTCACGGGAGGTGCTGGGTGGAGAGCACCCAGCCGACGCCAGCATCCTCCAGGGAGAGACCGGCACACAGCCACACAGAACAAGGGCACACTCAGCCTTTGCCCCTTACCTGCTCACTCAAGCACCGAAACATACAGAGGTTTTGAAATAAAAGGTCGTAGAAGTAGTCTGCAAAGCACTTAACATTTTTCTGCTTTGAAAGGTCTCTGTTTCTCTGTTCTGAAGGACGCAGAGACTGGGCACCATGCAGCGCCCAGACCTTACCTGTGTCATAGTGAACTGTCAGGGGTCTGGAATAATCACCAGTCTTCTCTGGGTGGAAGTCCACCGTTACTTGCATGGCATCGCCAATCCCAAGAGTCCCAACGGAGGGATCAACAGAGAAAGGGCTGCAACACGGAGAGGCACATCAGGATTACTGTGGGACATTTGGGGACTACGTTCCTTCTGCCGTCTAGCTCACTCCAGCTCACCTGTATTAGCAAGGGGCCAAGAAACCACAGTCAGCAGCAGAAAAAGAGAACATACAGGGCCAGGAACTGAGCCACCGACCCAACTCCTGAAGAGCTCCAGCCCTCAGAAGATCCTAAGCTATAAAATGACCTCGTCTCCCCCATACCCTGCATCCAGTTTTCTGCAGCAAGGCTCAAGAGTCTGACTGCTAGCGATACGATCGGAGGAGGGTTTTTGAAGGGCACGGAGATGGCAAGAGTTATTTGCATGCACAACTTGACACTGAGTTGAATCCGTCTTTTCCTGCCACCTATAAACCTCAAGAGATGCAAATGTCAAGGCGATACCTGTCCCAGTGAGAGTACACCCTGGAAATCAGACAGGGAGAACAGAAGTTTATTCTTGAATGGCCAGAGAATAATTAGAGTTTAATTGGCAGAATTAATCTATCTATCTTTTTTTTTTTTTTTTTTTTTACCTTGAAAGCATCCTGGTTTTGCCTCAGAAAGGGCACATTTTATCAGCATTTCAATGAAAGCTGTTCTAAGCAAAGAAAAATCTGTACGAGTGCAAAGGCAGATTAGAGTGATACAGAAACAAGAAAAGAAGACACAAAAGGAGTATCCCGTTTACAGCCTGAACAATTAAATCTCTAGCTAAATGAAGCACCATTACCAAGGAGCATTTCAAGGCACCTTTAACAGGAGGTTTCCTGCGTATTCACAAGCAATGCAGTCTGGGGCTCTGGGCTGTAATCCAGGCTTGGTAACTGTTTGCTTGGCCTACTAGAGAAATTCTGTGCAATGTGTGGGAAATATTATGAAAACGTGTCGGTGTACTTTAGATTTAACAAGAGCAATTATGATTTGTCACCAGGGAAACAGCTCTCAGCTGACAGACATAATTCAGTCCTTTAATGCTCAGGGAAAAGTCAGATGCAACATGTTTCTGCACAACAGCAGCTGGGCTTTGCGGCTCTTGTACAGCCTCACTTGGAAAGCAAAAGTTATTGCATTTAGTGCTTTGCTGCTGGTCAATTTGTCACCTTAAAAATATGGTCTGCAGAGTTTTTCAGTGATTGGGGAATGCAGCCCACAAAAATAATGAGAAAAATCGGAGCCATGCGCAAGCTGAGCTTCGTTCATGTAAGCAGTGACAGCTGATGAAATTGCTGGAGTTCCTGCTCGTTAAGGAGACACTGATGCAATTGGGGGCCTGACCTGCTCCCATCACGACTAGCAAGAACATCGCCAGTGACTAATGGGGAAGCATTGGGCCTGCAATGTTCACGTGCTGGACCTGAGACTTTTGAGAGGGAGGAGGAAAGCCAAGGCGCCGCCAGCCTCAGAACCGGGCTGCTCTGCATGGCCCTGCACCTGCACTGGGGGTTGTGCCTGGTTATACTGGGCAGGGCTCTGCTGGTGCTTGGCTGGGATCACTGCCTGCTGTGGGAAAGGCACAGAAAAATCGCCCCCCCCCCCCCCCCTTTTTATTTTATTATTTTTACCAGAAACATTGCTGGAACAGAAAAGCTGCTGGTTAAAGGCCACACTTCAGCCCTGCCTCCCACCCCATCCCCTTCCTACTCCGTCCCCATGTCTGCATACCCCTGCCCTCAGATAGCTGGGATGGGAATGACACTCCTGAGGATGACTTCAGGGGATGCCCGAGAAAGTAGATACCTTCGTATCTTCAAATTACCAGAGAAGAGGATCCCACCGAGGTCAGGACTCATTCTCAGGACTGAGAAACTGAGCGCAAGTCAGACACCGCACCTCCTGCCTCCCACCCCACGCTGTACCCACAGGACAACTTGGTTCCTGCTGTAGCAGGAGCTTGGTAACCCTCACGTAGACCTGGTTCTCCAAGACCCAGAGGGATGCAAGGTCCATGCTTCACCTGAACTCTGAACTTCAGTCCACATCACTAAGCTGTTCCCTGCAGCCTACAGATAAGAGATGCTAAGGAAACGTCCCTGACACACTAATAGCCACACGAAAACCACTGCCAACAGACGAAGCTGGCAGGCTAAACTTTGGCCTTTTAGCCATTAATTGTGAGCTGTTCTTTATGGTAATTCTTGTCCTGTTAGATCTACCCTTGTAATGAGTAACTACTGCTCCTGACAAAACAGGAAAGATAAGGTTTGGAGGTTTATTAATAGCTCTTCTTCTGACATGCTTTTTAACTATGTCCATTTGTACGTTTGCTTTGTTGTACAACATCTAAACTGTCACAGGTCCAGATCTCCCAGCGGTGCTTTGCAATCCCCAGCTTGTATAAACTCATCTAGCCGCACCAATCTGAGGGAGACCTTCCCAGCAGAACCTGCTGAGCTCTTGCCCGTAATTGCCCTTCAGAAAAGGAACAACACCAGATTAGTAAGCAATTTCATTGTGATCTGTCTTGGTGTTTACATCTTGCTTGCTTTCACCAGGCATCAGCTCCCCATCTTGACAAAGCTGGGCAAAAGTTAAATCCCATGAGGACACCACGGGCAAAATACTCCTGGCAATTTAGCAACCAACTGACAAGTGAACAACGCTGACAGTTCTGTGGCTCAGGATTTCCCGACTACCGCGCTGCCTTTTCTCTTGCAACCGTACGTTTAGTCAGTGCAGCGTGCAACGAGGCTGCAACATCCTTCGTCCCATGGTATGTTTCTCTTCTACAACCAAAACCCCTTTACTCCACTGGTGCCTTAATTTGCATTATAAAATCATCTGAGTTTGTGAGAATTGATTTCATTAAAAGCTGCCTCCAACCCCAAGACCGACAGTAAAATTACTGGTGATTGAATTGCCTCGTCTGTCAACTAAGACCTATTGCAGGAGAAAAACCCAAAGATCATCTAATCTTGGCATACCTAATGTTTTGGTAATGGTATAAAAGCCAAAGTCAAGCACTGTAACCACTCCGGTAAAGACAGCCTGTTAGGTCAAAGCATCCAAGACTCCATCTCCATACTGAAAAAATCCTGCACAGAGCCAGCATCTCACAAGCTCTCTCTTTCCCTCTTTCCCTGCACGTAGGCTCTGTTGTCACATCCCTGTACACCCCATGGTAACTCTCCAATCCCACACCTCCATGTAGTATAATGGTACTGCAGGGAGGGATGCAAGGCGGCTCCTAGCACTGCGCCATGTAGGATCATTTCCTGAGCTTCCAGAGCCTGATGGGACATTCCTAAATGGACCTTCTCAGACAGATCCTCTCTAACCCATAGCACAGCACAGCACAATGTAACGTCAGGAAAAGGCAGTGCTGCACCGAGAGCTGCTTCCAGGCACCATTTTCAACTGAAATGTACTGGAATGACATTTATCTCCGTGAATGCCGTGGAGAAGAAACTCACTATCCAGCCTTAACAATGAGAACGGCAGGAAGAGATTTTTTATATTTATACTATTTTTGTTATTACTACGCTATGCAGTGAAGAGCTGGGTATGGACATGCAGGGGGAGGACAGGCACAAAGACAAGCTGCATAATGGGCAGTGCTTCGGTGTTAGGGTCCCTGCGCCCCCCCGCCCTTATTAAAGAGGAGTCAAAACGTGGCCATGTTTTCTGGTAGATCCCATGGCAAGGGAGAGTTCTGAACAAGCAACAGCAGAAGGATGCTGAATTGGCCCCGTGGATTCATTTGAGAGCTCTGCCGTGGAGTGAAATACACCACACAAGTCCTTAGATAAAGTTGTAAGAGGCAAGGAATGTCCTTATGAAGTGACCCGCTGCAAGAGCAGAGCTCGCAGTACTGACCGAGAGGAAAGGTTAGCATTGGAGATGGGCTGAAAAATGCACTGAAGGTGAAAGCTGGTAGGTTACGCTTGATGCCATAGAGAAGGGAATCTTGAGAAAGGAGGCAGAGAGAAGTGACAGGAGCAGCACATTGGACTAGGAAACTGTGGCGCCTGCAGCTGCCTTGCAAAGGGGCAAGAGCCTGAATTCGCCCAGGCCAGATGACAGAAGTTGCAGCAACTAAGAAGTCTCAGTTGTGCAGAGAGAGAATAAAGGACACCGAGGCCAGCTGATGGTCTACAAACTTTGATCTCTCATTCCCTTCTACTCCACTAAGCCTCCTCCCCCTCTCACGTGCACGCACGCTTACACATAGCGGCACACAAAACTATTATGTGATATTAATGTTGGCTTTAACACAACACTACATCCGTACTCAGCAGAAGTTAAGCACACACTAAAGCTGCTTCAGTTCTCCACTAACTAGGAAGAAGCTAAAACAGTCCTGAATTTAAGTCTGTAAGGCTGGCACTCCTACCACCTATGCCATAACTCTTAAATACTGCGTCTCGTATCTACACATTAAGCTCTCCATGACAGGAAACATCACGCATTAATGTCCAAAGCACAGGTTTAAGTGTTTGTGATGCTGAACAACCATTACGGGAGTCATTCAAACGAATGCATGACATTAAACGAAAAACTTCCCCTGTCATTAATAATGATGCAGCCTTGGTCACAGCCTCTAACGCAGGGAAATTAATCCCCTGACATGAGGAGGAAAGCGGTCTCTCCCATGAAAGCCTCTGTAAGTAGAGTTGTTCAAAGACAATTAACAGCTAATGACCTAATCGCCTGTGGAGCAGTGTATTGGTGTGACTCTCCAGCCAACTTGTCATGCCAGCCGGGAGGCCAGTTCTTTTCTGCTGGGGTTGCTGGAGCCACTGAGCTCACCTGGGACGTCGGGGCAGGCACAGCACAAGCAGCAGGGAACCCACTGTCACCCGGTGCAGTCCCCAGCACTGGCTGGAAAAACCACTCCTGGCCCACCATGGCCTCATCGCACAGGGAGAACGTGGTTGTTCTGCTCCCAGGCTGCAAGGGGACGTGGTGACCTGGTCAAGAGTGGGCAGCACTCAGATTTTGAGTGGAGGATACAAGCTTGGGGGAGTACAGTCGAGATACTGGAGGGCTGGGCTGCTATTCAGGGGACACAGCAGAACCGCATGCAGCCGAGGGATGGAAAATGCAAAAACCTGTATTTGGGATGGAAGAATCCCTGGCAGTACAGGCTGGCGGGCACGAAAGCCTTTCTACAGAAGAGGAGCTTAGGGGCTGGAGCACAGCACATACAGGGAGATGCTGGGATAAATGGCTTTGCACAGCCTTGAGAAGGAAAGACGAAGGCTGGTATCACTTGGTCTTACTTTTCGTGTTGAGTGCACACCTGATCAAACTTTGACACCGGTCTTGCTTTGAGCACTGTGTTTGCTCAGATGATCTCCAGAGGTCTCTTCCAAAGTTATTCTATGATTTCATCTTCTCCAGCAGCCCAATTCCATTTCACATGTTCCCCAAATTTCTCATATTATTTCCTATACATCTGTGCATATATATAGGCAGATGGTAGACAGACAGGCATTAGAGGAACTCAACCTTTAAGAACGTTCCCAATGAGGAATTCATTATGACATTTTGCTGAACACTTAAAGCAAAAAAAAAAAAAAAAAAAAGAGCAAAAAGACAGGAACCTCAGAGTGTTTAAAAAGAAATCTGAATGAACGTGGGGGCGACCTAATTAGAATAAAACGCTGCTTATATTCAAAGATCATCAGCTTGAAATTTCAAACTGGCTTTCAAAAGTTCATAACGAAATGGAAGAGATGACTGATGCCTTTGGCTGACATGGGAAATCTTACCAGCTTTTGATCTCTGCGCACATGCAATCCAGTCATTCAGAATTGTACTTTCTTGTGTAGTTTGAAATAAAGCTTTCGTAACGCTTCCCATCCCTTTGTTGCAAATCAGGATTGAAACATTCAATCGATGAAGTTCAGCATAAAATCCGTATCAAGCAGGATTCAACATACGCTGTATCACTCAATAGAACAGTTGGCAAGGGCATTGCCAAGAGATGCTACGCACGACTGGGTACTTGTTTTGGTGGTGACGACTAGATCTGGAAATCCCAGAGGGAAGCTGTACAGGGATTTACAAGTTCCTGCCTGTGTATTTCCACAGTGAAAAGAAGCAGCCTGCTTGAATAGCATCCTGGAAGCCTGCTTCAACAGCCTTGCCAGGCTTTGGTAGAAGCCTCTTGGACCTTCGCATTTCCCAGGAGAAAGAGCAAAGAGCCTTCTCTTGACCCCTGTTTTCCTGGGGAAGAAACCGAAGCAACTCAGGTGCACTAAGGCAGACAGCAGGTCTTTGCTGCATTCTGGACCTCAGCTCCTACACCAAAACCTCTGGGACCAAGCAACTTGGAGCTAACTACCAGCCAGCTGAAGTGGTTTCCTTGCAGGTGCAGTTTCCAGAACGCATTACCCTCTCCAGTTCAGCAAACTGGAAAACCACTGACTGTCTTCTCAGACCAAGAGGAACAGTACAGGCTGTCCACGACACAGCACGCATCAGGCGCTTGACCAGGAGACTGCCGAAATGCCACGTGCTTGTGGCCTCCCAGGGAATGGGTATATTTGGCCAACAGGGCCACATAACCATTTCAGAAGGTACTGGAGATCAAGGAGGTTGCTGGTAGCTACTACAGCATGCTAGAGCACTTTCCAGGAGATCTGAGAGAGACAAAGCTCTAGAAAAGGCTCCCAACCCACACACCAGGTATTTGCTGCACCTTTTGCCTGTGCGCCCATTGGCATTCTGCTTTGGGGCTAAAGTGCAGGTTTGTAGCCGCTGCCAGCTCATCTCCGCTTAAGAGCTCATTCTAATGAAGAATATTGGATCCCAGGGACCGGATCAAACCTACTGGAAAACCAGGTTCTGGACCCCACAGGGTTTTTGTCAGGGTCTCAATACCAGTTGCTTTGATCTATCATCTCTGATTGCACTTGCTACTATAGACAAACTGCTGGTAAAGCTGACGATAAATTCTTAAATGTCCCTTCCACCAGCTCAGAGCTTGCCCATTTCTTAACACTGCCTTTGGTCTTCAGGAGCTGAGCTCCTCGAGCTGTCGTCTGCCACGCAGGATCTTATACAGCCCAAGGGCAGTCCAGCTGCCTTCCTACATTTGCTCGTTCCATCTAACAGAATCAGTCTTGCGCGACTGTGCACTGAAGACACCGTTGCACTATAAAACTCCACTCTGCAGCTTGCAGAGTTTTAGCAGAGGCTGCGCCATGCTTCAAACACTATAATCAACAGCAAACCCCACGTGCCCTGCCCATTTCCAGCCACGGCAGCAGTACGGCAGCTCACATGCTCTGGCTCCTTTTTGTCGCTGTTTACCAACTATACTATCACACAACAGTGTTTTGCGCAAAAAGAGATGAGCTCCCTACCTCTGAGTGCTGATGCAGTAGCGGGCCGCCCCGTTACCGATGTTGCGAACCAGCAGTGTTTTCTGGGTGCTGTACTTGACTGGACAGGCTGAGAAATTCACCTGGTCGGGGAAGTCCAGGATAGCTCGGGCACCTATAGCTCGGAGAGGCACAACAAACTTCTCCCTTTCTGTGATGCAGATGAGCTCGTGGAAATAAACCTGCAGGGAAAGAAACAATCTCAGCACAATGTTTTTAGTACTTTCCCCACGGCAGAAGGAAAACTCCTGTTTTCTATGACTGTAGCAGTATCATTCCGTAACACAACAGTACTTTTTACCTTCATGAGCTTTCATTCCAGTAGCATGACTTGCACAGGGTCGTTAACTTGCAAAGAAGAAACAACCCCATTGACTCACCTGCTTTTGCAGCAAGCTGGCAGCACCACAATTATCTGATGCTTTGATTCTGAGACACCAGAACAGTCTCTTCATGCAAGGGATCACAGCACTAACGCAACCTGCTTCGATCGCCACTGCAGACTATTGGAAGCACCACTGAGAACCCAGCTGTGCCACAGCACTAACTCCAGTGCCAGCAACGCGGCGACCTCGTTGAAGCTTGGCAGGGGATGCTCAGGTACACTTTCAAAAGGACTTCACCACATGCATAGTCAACGGTCAGTCTTTGGTGAAATACTTCACAAGCTGGGCACGGTAACTGCGGCAGCGTCAGGGCAGTGTAGGGTACGGCTGTATTTCCTGCCCCTTCTCACAGCGTTACAGGGCCAAGGCTGGGGACACGCACCCTTCAAAAGCCACCTGATCCACCTCCCCACACCAGAGCTGGCTCAGCTCCAGACCCAAACTGTTTTTGCGAGAGGTTTCACAAGTACCTAAAAGCGCTAACAGTTCCACCCCTGCCCTCAGCAGCCTACGCCAGCTCTGCGCTAGAGTTAAAGGGTGTTAGTTCTTCCTGTGTCTGAACTCCGTTTCCCTTTACATCTCACCCCAGCCTCAGGGGACACAGGAGACAGCTCTGGCTGATGCCTTAATCACACCCCTCTGTAAGGTCTGTTCTAGAGGAGTAAGTGACGGGGTGCCTGGTTAGCACACCCACCCCAGGCAGGCGGCATCGGGAGCTGCACACGGGGGACACTCAGACACCCCGCCAGAGCAAAGCCGGCTGTGCAGTCCCAGCCACTGCCTTCTGCAGAACAGAGCCAGGCAATCCCCCCCGTGCCCCGGCTGTCTGGCGTTTAGCAGCAGGAAGGCAAATCAAATTACCAAAATCATGTTACTGTAGAGATGAGCAGAGCAGTCTCCAGATGTATGGCGTGGCATCGCTGCGCTGGAACTATCACCTTGCCCCCACTGAAATCAGTGGTAAATCTGCTGCCATAGGGCCAGGAGCCATCACGCCCAGCAGCGCTCTTATTGATGAGCTGATAAAAACTCTGCTTCTCGTCACTCACTGGCTGCCCTGATTTTTTCCTCAGTGCTTTTAATTAATTTGATATTTTTATCACTGTTGAAGCAGCAAGTGCTTTAGGATTGTAATGGTTTAGGAATTGCATACAGCAGCAAACTCCCTTCAGCAGAACCGATCCAGACTCCCCCACAGCTGGGATTTCCTGCTCCCGTCCCCACCCCCTCCTGGAAGGGCCCTAAGGCAGCCAGCCCAGGCACAGACACGTACCTATTGCTCTAACGCAAGCACTGACAGCCAGCGCCTCACCCACCACCCAGCACCTCGCCTACCACCTGCTCAGCTGGGGTTTAAGCTTGTCAATACAGATGCTGCCCCATCCAAGACAAAAAGGAATAATCTCTTTTTCTAGACATCTCAAATATTCACCCTAGAAACTGCAGAAGGGCTTTTGCTTTCCCTATTTGGAAGGTAAAATACTAGGAAGGGAACTGCAGCAAGCAACCTGCATGATTTAATACCGCATTTCAGGAAAGCGTTTCATCTTCAGCAAGTCGTTCTGAATTGGCAATTTTGTACTCAATCTTGCAGCCTAAGCCTTCTAAAATAAAAGCTATGGGCAGCCCATATGAATTTAAAGCACCTGTTATCTGGCTACTTCACGTCCTGCACTGTTTCGGTCCTCAGAAACTCATTAGCAAATGAAGAATGTTATTTGCTTTTGTTGTTGTTGTTCTTTTGGCCACACTACTGTAACAAAGGCATTGCAAAGCCAGCTGAAAGCTACCTGCCTTATTAAGTCTTGGCATGCCATATTTACTTAGCTCCCTCTTTCAGGTGCCAGGTAGGCAGAGGAGGATGCAAGTTCAGATCAGCAGGAGGATAAAGAAAAAAGGAACTTCAACAACTGGAGCTACTTGAAGGAAGTAAAAGGAAGTAATTGTCAAGGCGTTGTCATTGCTAAGGAGCAAATGGATCAACAGCAATGCAATTAAGAGCCCAAGAAATAAATACCCCCCAAAAGCAAGCACAGGCAGCCTTCCCAGCTCCGTTGCTGCTGAGGGGCGCTGGGACCACCTGCACAGCAATGCACAAGGGATTTCTCCAGGGACCCGAGGGCAAGGCTAAAGCCGCAAGGATTTGGTTTCACAGAGACAACCACGACCTTGAGAGAGAAAGATGCCTCTCGCCATTCATGCAGATGCACATTATGCTACAAGCCCCCTCTCCAGGGACACCGTGGGACATGGCATCCCGTGCAAGGCTTGACTCAGCACTTCAGAGCGGGCTGACCCTTCAGCCACGCTCTACCACCCCCACCAAAGTGGGACCTTGCACCAAGCTGAATGCAGCATCAGCCCAAACAGGGGGAAACCCAAGGCAAGAGGGGTGCTAGGCAGAAGCTGGCTGTTTGTGCCACTGTGAACCTACGGTCCCTTAAGCTTCTGAAAGCTGAATTGCCCTCCCTTGGGGGCCACAGGTTGCAAAGTCTCTACTGCAGCACTGCCTCGTGTTACCAGGGCACTAACTCTGCTACGCACTCGCTTGCAGCCTAGGGGCACAGTTGAGACCAGTGCAAAATGTTGTTCTACTTTGCAACTGCAAACCCTTAGCAGACTGTTTAAGACCAGGTTTCTAAATAAACGTGCCTGGATGACAGAGGGGTTGCATCCCATCTATGCGTTAAAGTTTGCTGTGTTTAGACACAGCTTCAGGCTATAGGTTTTCATGAAAATACGACTCCATCCTGCATACAACTCCCCTCAGTTTCAAGGAAGATACAGACAGTTGTACGATGGTTCCCCTTCTCGTGCTCCCCTGTGACAAGCAGTAAATTACAAGCTCTGGCCTTCCAGGTATCACCACTGGCACCTGAACTGGCACCCACTGAGACTGAAGCAGCTGCTCGTCTTGGGTGTTGTTTCAGGCTCTTTGTAAACTCAGGCTAACAGTAATTACTGTCACAGCAATATCAACCCTAACTGCCCAGAACCCCAAACTCAGATGTCAGTTTCCCTGCATAACCTATCCCAAATGCTTCACTGAAGCCCTTGCAGCAGCCAACTTGCAAAGAAAAGATCCTTGTAGCATGAGGTAACACGGCAAGCCAAGCAGGGAAAGCTCCCGCTGAAACCCTGATATCAGAAAGGCTGGAAAATAAGGGCCGTGACAACAGAGGAGAGACCAGAGGATGAAGATCCGTTCGCAGCAGAGGGGGTGCCCCTGCGCCTGCCCCCCTCAGCCGCTGGTTCGCAGGAGTCTTTGAAATGAGTCACTTGGCTTCAGGTTCCTGTGGCGCCGCGCCATTTGCCTTGGTCTTCCGCCCCTTTCCTCCTCACAAGAGTCATCTTAAAAGTATTCTTGGAATAGCTTCTGTGCACAACAAAACATCTAACAGGGCTGGGCTGAATTTTAAAGGACTTCATTTCAGTAACGCAATAACTCACTGTCCTGTCATATTTCAGAGTAATCAATGTGCATTAATTCAGTCTCCACTGAGCATCAGCAATGAATTTCACAAACCTCACAGACTGAACTTGCATTGCCTGAAAACAGTGCGCTGCTACAGTGGAAAGAGCAAGAGGACAACACAGAATAAGCTGTGCTATGTTTTTATGTGCTTCTTACTTCCTTCTTCCTTTACAATAAACTATTAATAAGCCTGAAGGACGCACAAATGGAAGTATTTCTGTCTGTTGTTTATCGGCCAGTCAGTGCCACAATGGTTCCCAATTCAGCAGAGGCCGTCAGACCATAATGCAAGAACGCACGGGAACAGGGGCTGGCACGAGAACACCCACGCTGTACAACTGGAGCCATAAAACAGAAACGTGCAAATCAGAAGCAGCAAGAGTAACAAACTGGAAATGTTGCCCAGCAGAAAAATTAGCAGTTCATTTATAACACAAGTGCCAATAAACCAAGAGGCACACCAGCTATTCCTTTTCTGACAGTCCGAGCACGTGGCACATTCCCAAATGACTGCGAGACAGTAGGAAACTGCTCATTTTCCAAGAAAGGGCTACGTGGCATTTCAGCCACTAACAACTCACATGGCCCTATTACTTAGGGCCGAGGCACAATTTTACTCCTTTCAATCAGGACTGACTTCACTGAAGTCAGACTTACTCCAGGGAAGAACAGATTCAAAGCAAGAGAATGACACAAACCAGCTCCTCATCAGGAAGGTCCGGACCCCACTTCACTGGGTTACCCACAGTCCCTGTGGATCATGCAGTATCAGAGACGTAGGGGTTATTCAAAGGTAGCACTCCTGAGCCTTCCACAACTAACACACAGATACTCTGCAGGCAAGCAACTGCAAGCCCAACACAGGTGGCTTTACAGAACCATCTCCCAAAGCCTGCCTCTTGGCTAAGGGCTTTTCAAGGTGCTCTGCACATCCTGACCATGCTACTGATGCATTTCTAGCTGAGCGACAGCACTGCGGGACTTTGCTGACTCACACTCCACCAAGTATGAGACAAAAAGTCCGATTTGTACAACGTTCTGGTTCTGCTGTAGAGTCCTCATGTGCTCCTCACCAAGCAGCCCACATGCCTCTGCCAGTGCCCTGCAAGGAGCACAAAACCCAGGTCGGCAGAAACCGCCAGGGTGTCGCTCAAGCTGTGCAGAGGACCTCGCTGGCACAGCTCCCTAATGCCACACACTCACCAGTTCAAGGGCAAGACAAGGGACAAAGTACTGGACATGAGTGCTCCTGGGGGTTCTCTCACCCTACTTCTATTCGGGGTGATGTTCATGTGTTGCTCTGCTGCTTCTCTGTAGTTGAAGAGCGGCTCTTTGCCCTTCATGGGAACCGATTTACTTCCATCCCAAAAATGAATGCTCATGAATACTAATAAATCACATTTTAAAGGAAGCAGCGTCCCCTGCAAAGCCCATCTCGGTGAGATTAAGCTCTTATGTCACTTGGGCAGTATGGAGAACTGCCCTAGGCCAACATCATTTTAACCTTCCATACGAATGACGTAAAACAATTTCTCAGTCCCTCCCCAAAGCAACCGATCATTTCACAAGCATGGGGAGCCAGGCACCACAGGGCATCTCCTCTCTAGTTTGCCACAGCCATGCTGTTTGAGGATAGGACAGGGTGTTAAACTAAGTGTAAGCAGCAAACGGAAGATGAGAGAATAGCTGTGCCCAAAGAGAGCCTGCACCTCTGGCCTGGTGCAGAAACACCAGCTGGCTCAGAGCGACCCCCTCACCTTGCATCACCCACAAAGTCACGCAAAGAACTGTGCCAAGAGGCAGCAGAGTGCTGGTGCAAAGAGTCAGCCTGCCTGTCTGTGTTCCCCTGCAGGGCTTCCTCCCTTCCATGCCAGGTACCAAACCCTTTGGCGTTAAGAAGCCTCCAGGTAACACCGCCGCCCCTTCACATCACGGCACAGTGCCAGACTTGCCAGGGCCACAGCACCGATGCTCCAACCTCTGAGCAAAAGCATGGCACACGGGGCAGGGAATAGGTGCCAGCTGACACAGCAACCACAGCCCCATGCACGCAGGCACAGCCACACCAGCGTGACTGCCCAAAGGCTCCAGGCTAACACGCTGCCTGCAGATTCTACCTGCCCCTTCATTCCTGTGTGCGCTCCAGATGCCTCTGCAGCACACCAGCCTCCTGCTGGTTAAAGACATCTGGAGCTCAGCGTGTCTGTGCCAGGCTGGCTCCCTGCCACGAGCACAGCGCATCTTCTCCCCTAGAATCACAGCTGGAGCACAGGTGGGCAAGTATCCTCAGGGGCAGCACAGCGGCAAGGCTGGAACACAGAGGGTATGAAAAAGCATCACCTTCGCTCCAGCCCAGGCTGAGGCAGGGAACTGGTTGCCAGATGGGAAAGGGGAAAGCTCTCGGGATCTAGCCATTCCCCTAGCGTTTTCCATCATAATTAAGCCCCTAACATCGAGTAGAGAGGTGCGATGGCTAAACACCTTATCAGCACCCCTCCCTGCCGTTTCCCTACTGTCCCACGTGCACCTTCCCCTGAAAACGCCCAGGAAAGCACAGGGAGGGAACGCACAGCTCGTCAGTCCCTGCTGCGGTGGCATCGCATGGTGCTGCCAGCCAGGATGTGACCAGCTGCAGGCTGCCTGACCACAGCCTAGAGCAAACCTCGCAGCACGGCATGGGCTATAACCGGTGTGCAAGAAAAGTGCCGGCTTCAGACAGAGCGTTCTGCCGTCTCACTACTGCGGCCAACACGATACGCATTCAAGAAGCGGCTCCAGTTTTCAAAGGTGGTGGTCCTCACTCTGATCAGGCTCAGCTTTGGGTCCAACAAACAACACGTTTGTATTTATGCAAACAGGCTTTTGTATTTATAATTATCAGAGCAAACCCCTAATTATGCAGCAATGGTCAGATACTAGAAACCAACACCATGAGAGGCCACCCCACCACACAGTGCACTCTTATCCCTGAAGCCAACAGACATGGCATTAAACGTTCCAGCACCGAAGGATAATCACAGTCTGAAGCATAGAAGAGCCTCCAGCCTATGACAGCATCATCTTCACCACAGGAAAAGTTTCCCCCAGCTGTAGATCCAGTGCAATGCCACTGAAACCAGGACAGCGCCTCAAAACCCACAGCAGATGCCCTGTTCTGAACCCAGCCCCGCAGGTTCACCTCCCACTGAAGGCACACATCTCTCGGGACCTCCAGTCTCACCTTGTTCTCATCAGGGGAGAAAACGATGCGGAAAGTCGCAAGCATGCCAGGCAGTACCTTGCGGCACACAGCATGGTGGCTGATCAGCTTGAAATAAGGTGAGCTCTCCAAGATGACCTTCACCAGCCCAGGAACCTGCAGAAAAGAGAGGGAAGTACGATCTTGCAGCTTGTGGAAACAGGAGGAGAAGAGACCTGGTGACACCACCTTCGCAAAGCACTTTTAGCTCTGGAGGTACATGCACGTAACACATAAGAGTGAACATTAATCCCTTCTGCCTGGGCAAAACAGCTCGAGGCCAGAGGCAGCAGGGCGATGAAGGAAGCGCCAAGCAGGGAAGACACCAGCAGCACGGAGGTATAATATCTGAATCAAGTCACCCGTGTATTCAATAAGCCCAGAGAATCTGCTGGCTTCTGCCCGTACGCATCCAGGCAGACATGCCCCTAGAAGGGGCATGTATTATCTGAAGGCCAAACAGTACGTGTTAATCCTGGGGGAAGGAAGAAATCCACTTTAACGTGCTGGGTTTGAGCGGGGCAGTCTAGCTGCGGTGCTACAGCCATGTAGGCAGACCAGCAAGAGGGGACCACAGATACTGTGGCCTTACTGGGAATAAAAGCAGCAAATGAAGAGCAAAAGGAGGAGACACAGGAAGACAAAGAGACAACCCCAGAAACAGAGAGATGGCTGGGAAAATCCAAAGGGAGCTGGAAAGAAGCAAGGGAGAAGCACAATAGGCTACAAGGAAAGGCTGATGCAGAGGATGAGAGCCAGCAACCTGGCACAGTGATGGAAAGCCAGGCGACCCCCCAGGCTGTGCCTATCAACTAGGGGCTTCAAAGGCATTTTCTGCCCCGAGATACATGACTGGCACTGGCTGGTGGTGGTTTCATTATTAAAAGCCAACCTCTGCTCTCCGGAGGCTCCTGCTGCCTGTGACTGCAGCCAGGCAGCTGCCAGCGCAGGCAAGCCAGATCCCCGGGGACCCCTGCCCACCCCCAGCAGTCCCTGCAGGCACCCTGCTGCACGGTTCTGACCTCTGGGGCACCACCAGCACACAGACGGCACACAGGCATTTTGCTAGCACACAGACAGCAACCCCTGAGCGCCAAATCTCAAAGTCTGAAGCAGGTGATTTGGACTGGTGGGCAGCTTCACGGATCAACAACAACCCCACATGAGGCTTGGAAAAAATGGAGGCTCATTCTGCACCACCCACCCGAGCCTGGTAACCCACGGCCAAGGCAGTCCTGAACTCTCCAAAGGCCCTTGGAACCCAGCAATGTCCGGGGGCAGCGAGTTCCAGGAGCCAACTTCACAGTGCAGACAAGCATTTTGGTCACCATGTCCCTTGGAAGAGGAACACGTGTGGCTCAGACCTTCAGCAAAAGCCACCCAGAACATCTGAGGGTGCTGAGGAACAGCCTGAAGATAGAAAAGCAATTTTACAACACGGGTAAGAGCAGGAAGTATATAGTACAGCACTTCTGTAGTTGCATGATTACAGAGCCTCTATGCGGAATATATTTTGCTGTCAGCTGGATTTTTATGGGGCAGACAACTTCAGGCTACCATGCAGTGTAACTCAGTATGATTCAGAGGAATGGGGGAAACTGGCACGAAAAACTTGAGACAGAGCACAACGTTGCTTTTCTCCAGGACATCGCCAAAAGCCAACCAATTTAGAGTATAACACCCTCGCAGGATTATCCTGTCCGTCTTTCTGTATTTAAAACATACCAAAGATTTTCCTGGAGCTTATCTTACTTTTACACCCATGCTCTCCAATGGTTGAGCTCTTACTAGCTTCAAAACTACATTGTTTTGGGAAAAAAAACACAGTTCACACATTGCCTCCCCCTTCACAGGGCACGTAAATCCCAAGGTGCAGCTTTACACAGTACAAGTTTATTATCTTTTACTGGGAATGGCAGAAATGTTAATGCAGATGATCTTTTCCACTTGAGGAAGCACGAATAGAGCAAATTAACTGTTTGCCTGTTGGCTGGTACTTGGCAAAGATAAACATTTTTAAGTGCTGCATGGATAATGGAGCAGGTGAAGCCAAAGACTCAGTGGGAATGAAGCAGAGAGTAGGAAGAGAGAAACCGAGGCACATTTTAATCAGGGACGAGGATACCTACAGCAAAGACTGCCCAAAACTCAGCGCAGATCACACCAGTGGCATCCCCCGGGTGCAGGCGCCCATGCTGCATCTTAGCAATGTTCCCAAGTTAAATGCCAGACCAGGAATGGTGCAGTACTCTCCCGGAATAACTGAGGGAGCACACCTGCATCCTTCCTTGCCAAAGGGTCTTCCATTTTCACCCATATCCCTGTCACAACCTGTTATCTCAGGAGATACTTGGACTTCTCTTGCTGTTCTTCCACCTGCAATATGCCTCGACAGCTTTTTTTTTGTTGCCCACCTGTTTGTCCTCCCCAACAGGGACATTTGGAAAGGAGGCGAATTCACCGTCTCTTGTGCACACTTCCATCTTCCCATCCCACCCTGCCCTCACGCATACCTCTTCCTCTCTATTACAGATGAGTATCCTTAATTACACCCCTCCTTCTCACCTGTCTCTACTGCCCGTGCACTTACTGCTGCGTATCAAGAGAAACCCTTGCGTGTAGGAAAGCGCGCAGGGAGAGAACACCGAGCTCAGCTCCTTTCCTCCCTCCTGCCTTTTCCCACCAGCTTGCCCTTGGCACATGCCTCATTCCAGCAAACGTTTCCCCAGCTGAAGTTCAAAAGGTCCCAATTTCCCTCTTGACAGTGGAACAAAACCGCTGACATTTTTCGACTTTTCCATTCTCAACTTTCTTGGGAAGTCTCAAAATGATCGTTTTTTTTTCAAGTAAAGGTGGAGACCTTTGAGGGCACTTTACTCCGAACATGCTGTGGCTCTCCAAAGGGGAAGCAGAGCATCACGTTGTCTCAGGAAAACCTGAGCAGAACCCAACTAAGCTTAGCAGGAGCCTGAAGGGGCACCTAAAGGCCTCCCGCTGCTGATGCTAAATCAGCCTGCTTCCACTGCTGTTTCAAAACACCTTTCCTGAAGCGCTGTTACCGCTAATTATAACTTACTCCAGCATAAAGTGGAGAAGACCCCACCCCGAGCTCTGACAGCCCGTTCAGCTCTCTGTGCAGCTCACCCAGAGGCAGAGGTGCCCTGTGGAAACTGAGATTAACCACGGAGCCACCAGGACGCGGTGCACACTCGAGGGAAAGCACGAGGGCAGGGAAGAACTGTACAGCCCCCAACATTCCCAGCCGTGCAGGGCTTCCACGGGGAAAGGTCCTGACTAGAAAAGCTCCTTCCAGCGAGGTACTACCAACACACAGCCAAAACCAGGGGGAGAAACCTCAGCATGGGAAGATTTCCACCGTCTTGCAAAATAAAGGCGGTGAGACGTTTTATTCTGGATGCGCTGTGCTGCAGCAGGCGACTGGCTACGCTGTGCACCGCGCGGATGACACTGCTCTCCAGTTCCAGCACAGGGTTAAACTTCCACGTCCCAGCACTTACCTTGTCCACGTTCCTCAGAATCAGTGGCACTTCATAGACCTCATCGGGGACGTAGCTCTGAAATACCACCTCTGATGGGAAAGGCTGGAAGAAGCTCTGTTCCGGGGCAACTGCCGAGAACTGGAGATGCAAAAGAGAGCAGAGAGTTTCAGCCGCGGGGAGAAAGACTCATCGGTGAGAGAATACAACACCGGCCTCCAGCGAAGGACAGTCCCTTGGTGAGTACGCCTGCCCAGCTCACGCTAGGGGAACAGCAGCTCACCCACCTGTGTTCTGAGCAGACCAAAAGTTTCTGGGCCACACCGAGCAGGCTCAAGCGAGCAGCTCTTTTGGCAGGCGTTTCTCCAGGTCTCCTTCTCCAACAGGCAAGGCAGCACTTACCTCCGGCAGAGCCCTGGGCTAACACGGTCACACAGCTCCAGAGCACTCACTGCAAGAGCTGTAAGCACTCGTGGAGCAAGGGAAAGCCAAGAATTTACAGGAGACCCCATGGGAAACAATTTGGGGATCATCTTTACTTTGAGACACAGAGACCAAGCCCAACACATCCTCAAATCGCTTTTTTGACACACAGCCCAGAAACCAGGAAGAAGAGAAGACAGGCCAGAAAGGAACACCGCCGTTAAGAAAGCGACAGATGAGGTGGTAAGTTCCAGGTACTTTCCCAGCATCACTGGGCAATCTGAGTAAGGGTGGACTTGGCATCTCCTTTTCCCACGAGCTTTAAGTGGATGCTTCATTATATTCTATTATTGCCATTTTATTTAATACCACTACAGAAGCAGGTCTGAAAACATACAGAAACAGCAAATGCTTACAGCGCCGAGGCGTTACTTTGAGAAAACTCCTCCCTGCTCTGCCTCCCCCCTTCCAGCTGAACTCTTCACACCCACAAGACACAGGCACATCTCCTGCTTCTCCACAGCAGTCAGGGTCGTGCTGAAGCCAGCGGCCACAGCACACGGCCAGTTCTGTGTGTGCTCGTCCGAGGCGTTCCCAACCTCACGCGCTGTCTAGGGCAATCCTTAACCAATTTGCTACAGGTCTCTCGCTGGCAGTTTTCCACTCAACAGCCTACCTCAGTCATCTACCCCTTTGGAACGTGTGTTATACTAAGCCGATCTGTAAGAAAAGCAGCTTTAAACACACGTGTAAATAAACATTGATCCAGATAAAGCACACCCACTGCCCTCTGCCCAGGGCCATTCCCCTGTGTACCTGGCAGCCTGAAAAATCTAACACCCTGTATGGGTCCCACTCGATGTTCCAACCCAAAGCATTCATGCAATTGCTTTAGCTACACCTTGAGTAGTTACCGTAGGCCCTCAGCCCTCAAAGACCAACACAGCCACCACTGAGGGCATCCTATGACCCCAAGCGTTTGACAGAGACTACACCCAACCAAGGGCTGGCTATTTCAGCAGGAAGGTGGGAAATTGCAAGCTTGCATCCTTGTGGCCCGCCCCAGCCTTCCCCCAGTAGCATGCTTTAGCCACAGTAGCTCATCTCCAGCAAAAGCCACCAACTTCAACAGAGGTTGTTTATATGGGCTTAGTGCAGGTCAGGACTTCGACGTCTCACTGGGGAAAAATGTTTTACCTTTCCCCCAGCAGAAGGAACTCCACACCGGCAGCAGTTTGAAACAACAACAGGACTTAGTCACCAAGGCATTTAGATAAGCTGGAGGCAAGCCTGTCACAAGCACGCGCTCTCTTCAAATGTCACATCAAACAGCAAGGAAAAGGGCAAGAAAAGGCTACCTTATGATGGGACGCTTCGCTCATGTCTAGAATCTGGATAATCTGGGGTCGCCGCATCTCCCGAGTGCTGGCCAGCCTCTGCCTGGTGGTAAGAGACGTCTCCTTCAGGAGGGCAGAGGGAGTCAGCTGAAATGCAAAACACCAGCAAGAGCTACAGAACTGCCTTTATTCAGAAAGGCTTTTCTTCTTCAAGAGCCACCGATGAATAATTTGTGATCATAGCCGCTAGGATAGTCCTGGAAGTCCCATAATTACCTGTTGAAATATTTACCATTAGTAAAGTAATGATAGCGCAATACACATGCTCCAAACAAGTAGCTTTGTCCCGTTAGCTTCTCCTTCGTGATTTGATGTGACATGTTGGGGGATTTTGCTCTTCGGGCATTTGTTTCCTTTCCAGTTTGGCTGGAGTGAGCCAGTGACCTTTGAAAAAGGTTGGGAGGAGTCATCAGAAATCCCTTAACTCCATCCTTGCACAACGCTCACAACCACCACACATGTGCAGATGTCACTGCTGGGTGAGTCAGGAAAGCAGAAAATCAGTGTTGTGCCAAGACTGAGGTGGAGAGGAATGGCTCCAAGTTTTAGTTATCTCTTTTTAATTAGCACTTGTTTTCTCTGTTTGGGCCTCCGAGACTCCTCCACAGCAGTATGCAAAGGTATCTCCTCGACAGAGCTTCAGCACCAGGTCATCTTCAGCCAGGTGAGCTCTGGTCCGCAAAAGGGCCGTCTGAGGATGGGGAGGAGGAATTGCCCTGGCTCCGCTGCTGTCTGCAGCGCTGGATCTGTGCTCCACACGGGATACGGGACAGAACAACTGTTTTGGAACCTGTTCCATCTGGGACCAGCCACACCTTTCGAAACCTTCAGGCAGAGTTTGAGCAGCCCACCACATGCCCAGCTACCTGGAGGGCAGGTATGGTCAGAGCAGCGCTGGCAAGCATCCCGACGTGACAAAACGTTACTGCCCACACAAAGCGGGCGGAAAGAAACACACGCTCATGCTTCAGCTATTCCGGTGCAATGCCCGGTACGTTCATTTAAACTGGCTCCAGTGGCACATCCAGACACAACTCTGGACTTCCCCTGAAGCAGCACACAGTCCATCCCCTACTGCACCATGGTCACCACCTCCGACAGAAGCATGGCAGCAGAGAGACGGGGAGGTGGTGTCCAGCTTCACAGTGCTGCCAGACAACAGGAGGGGCAGGTAGAGGAAGGACGCGGGGGCAGTTTCCAGCCTTACACAGCTCCTACCTGGCCGCAGCAGGTACTTACAGTTGCGGGCTTCTCTGTCCCTCTGGCTAGCTTCGGACTACGAGGCACTACCACTTGGCTCGGGAATCTAGTGGCCATCCTGGAGGACCCCGTGAACCAGCGGGGCTTTCCGGTGGCCATGCCTCAGTTGACCTGCAAGGAACAGCAACGGGACTTGGAAAATCCAGCATCCCCTTCCATGGCAGACCCAAAGGAGACAGCTGTGTCTCCGGGCTGTGGCATCCTTCATAACTGGAGAGCAGCCGGCATCCCCACCCTGTCTCATAACTAGACCATAGTTCAGTGGCAGAGTTAAGACTGATAGAAGTAAAAGCCCAGAACAAACACTCCAAAACAGCCCTTTGCTGTGGGCGCAGTCCCACAAGCCACAAACACACATCAAAGACTGCTGGCACTTCTCATCTTCTCCCCCTCTTCCATGTATTTTGCAACTATTTGCTGGAATTATTATCCAAATCTCTATTAATACCCAAACTGTCCTTTATTACTCTTTAAAAGTTTTTTGGTGGGAACAAAGGATAAATGTCACTTCACTGCTTCATTTTGCAAAAACAGCTGACCCCATGTGACTTTGTGCCTGACCCTACTAAGTGCTCAGAGTATTATGAACAACCTTAAACCCAGGGATCGCTGCTGCCCCAAGCATCAAAATCAGACCGCTCTCCTACTTTGCAAACCAAACGCCCATCCTTTGTGCAAGGAGGTTGGTGATGTTTTTAACTAAGGGACCATAGAGTTCAATACTCTGATTAACAACTATGGTTTCTCAAAGCTAATTTGGTTAGGTTACAAAAATTATCCAGCAAATATGACTCCTTCCAGGCATGAAATTACCATGCCCAAGAGCCTTTCTCCATGGAGAATGAGGGCCTTATTTTTCACTTACTAACACCCAAACTCTAGGCTCCCTACAGGCATTAAAAGCTGTAGCAGCAGAAACAAAAGCATGAAACCATTAAAGTCGCATGAGCAATTAGCTCAAATATAAATACAACAGATGTGACAGCTCGGCCACTTCAGGCTATCCTAATGGCAGTTCCTCTCAAGCATCCTTATCCTGCAGGCAGCATGGCTTAACAGGTCCCTGGGCCATCCTTCTTCTATCACCAGCCTGCTGACAACCTCCCCATCTGTCTCTCAAAAAGTGGGTGTGCAAGAAAGGGAAAGAAAACACCCCCAGAAAGTGGGTCTCAAGCACCGACAAAAGTCAAAGGTAAGTATGTACAGCATTTACTAAGCACTACTTTGGACGAGAAATCATTTCCCCTCCCTTTCTGGCTAACTGGACCAAGGAACAGATGGATGTCCCCACCTCTTTTTTTCTGGGACTTGAAAGACCAGTGGCCTCAAACCCAGCTCTACCCTAAAATTCTTTTACATCCTGACATTAAGTAAAAAATCACAGATCCTACCCCCTCCTGCTTCCTCCTGTTCCGCATCACTTTTCTTCACGTGGACTTGCTGTACACGGCTAGACACCATTCTGTGCAAAGACCACCATTCCCTTCCCCTCAGGTTTGACCCACATCCTGCAAACAAGGCAATACTTTCAGCTCATTACTCCCGAAACAGCCACAGCATTGCGCATGTTCACGGTACCAGGCCCTTCATAGTTTCAGGGAACAACAGGGTTGCCATTTCCTTTTGTCCTTGCCAGGAACATGAGAGAACAGCACGGTCCTACGGACACAAGGGCATGCTGCAGCTGGAGCTCGGATTGAAAGCTAGAAGTAACTATTCGTTAAGAGAGAAATCTAATGGGGATGATACAACACTAATCTGGGTATCAGTGCTTTATTACTGGGTCTTGAGAGCAACTGGATTATTTGTTTCAACTTTCTAACTATAATTTCACTTCACTTGAAACTAATCCTGCTCATCATGCCCACACCAGTTATTTCCAGAGGGCTTCCAGTCTGCCTGCCCCCATACCAGTCCAGCAGCTTCCCCTACCCTCCAGCCCCAGAGTTAGGCACTTCCAGAGCCCCGCTTCCCTGGAGCCTGCAGGGACCAGCCTCCTGCATCAGGAGGAAAGCAGCAGAACTAAGAAAGCAGCCACATTCTCCTGCAGGGGCAGGACAAAACAGCAACCGCAACACAGCCCACCTCCAGCCACCACCCCTGGCTGCTGCACGGGGAGCTCCATCTTCCCCACCTCAGAGAGCCCTTTACCCCCTCCCCCCCCCCCCCCCCGAAATTAAGGACAGACTGCAACTGCCCCTCTGCTCCAGGCTCAGGGCACAGACAGCTCGGGCACCTCGACTGTGGGTTCAGAGCATGAACGCCCCAAACCTGGGCAGGGGAACCAGCTGCGCCAGGACACAACAGCTACCATCGCCTCAGAAAAGCAATGAGGAAATATACCCAGGGCTGGGGTACAATTCCTGACGTGTCCCAGGAAACCCAGATGTGCCAGAGCAGGGTGCCAAGCTCCAGCCTCCTCCCCCACGCTCCCTTTACTCCAGTACCTACTACTACCTACTGCTGTGCTTTTGTGCTGTGCCTCACATGGCTGCCAGGGCAGGGTGAGAAGCAGCAAGAGAATTCCTGCCTGGCACCTTCTCCAGGGGAGCCGTGCTGCACTTTGCCGAGGTGAGGTTTTTTGGCTCTGCATGATTTCAAATGTGAGGGGTCTGTTTTCTCACCACAGAAAGCAGGGAGCAGAAATTTTGTGCTGTACCTCGTATGGCTGCCAGAGCACGGTGAGAAGCAGCAAAAGAATTCCTTCCTAGCATCTTCTCCAGGGGAGCAGCGCTGCGCTTTCCCAAGGTGATTTTTTTGTTCTGTGAATGATTCCAAGTACGAGAGGTCAAATTTCTCAGAAGAGAATGCACGGAGCAGAACTTTTGTGCTGTTCCTCTCATGGCTGCCAGGGCACGGTGGGAAACAGCAAGAGAATTCCTACCTGGAACCTTCTCACCATGTCCTTGCAGCCACATCAGGCACAGCAGAAAAGTTCGGCACCCTTCTCTCTGTGGTGAGAAATTGGACGCCTATACATTGGCAATCATGCAGAGCCCCAAAGAGTCACCTTGGCAAAGTGCTGCACTGTCCCCCTGGAGAAGGTGCCAGGCAGGAATTCTCTTGCTGCTTCTCACCCTGCCCTGGCAGCCATGTGAGGCACAGCACAAAAGTTCTGCTCCCTGCTTTCCGTGGTGATAAAACTGACCCCAAAATTTTGCACTCATGCAGAACCAGAGCTGACCTTGACATAAGTGCAGCACTGTTCCCCCCTGGAGAAGGTTCCAGGCAGGAATTCTCTTGCTGTTCTGTACCCTGCCCTGGCAGCCATGTGAGGCACAGCAGAAAAGTGCTGCTCCCTGCTTTCTGTGGTGAGAAAATGGAACCAAAGTTTTTGCACTCCTGTAGAGCCAAAAGAAAAAAATCTATCTTGAGAATGTGCAGCACTGCCCCCCTGGAGAAGGTGCCAGGAAAAAATTCTCTTGCTGTTCTGTACCCTGCCCTGGCAGCCATGTGAGGCACAGCAGGAAAGTTCTGCTCCCTGCTTTCTGTGGTGAGAAAACTCACCCCTTCTCATTGGCAATCATGCACAGAAACAAAAAAAAATCACCTTAGAGCGCAGCGCTGCTCCCCTGGAGAAGGTGCCAGGCAGGAATTCTCTTGCTGCTTCTCACCCTGCCCTGGCAGCCATGTGAGGCACAGCACAAAAGTTCTGATCTCTGCTTTCTGAGGTGAGAAAATTGATCCTTCAGAGTTGCAATGGTTAAAAGCCCAAAAAATCACCTTGGGAAAGTACAGCACTCCTCCCATAAAGAAGGTACCAGGAAAAAATTCTCTTGCTGTTCTGTACCCTGCACTTGCAGCCATGTGAGGAACAGCACAAAAGTTCTGCTCCCTGCTTTCTGTGGTGAGAAAATGGAACCAAAGTTTCTGCACTCCTGCAGAGCCAAAAGAAAAAATATATCTTGGGAAAGTGCAGCAGTGCTCCCCTGGAGAAGGTGCCAGGAAGGAATTCTCCGGCTGCTTCTCACCCTGCCCTGGCAGCCATGTGAGGCACAGCAGTAAAGTGCTGCTCCCTGCTTTCTGTGGTGAGAAAACTCACCCCTTTTCATTGGCAATCATGCACAGAAACAAAAAAAAATTACCTTAGAGCGCAGCGCTGCTCCCCTGGAGAAGGTGCCAGGAAGGAATTCTCTTGCTGCTTCTCACCCTGCCCTGGCAGCCATGTGAGGCACAGCACAAAAGTTCTGCTCCCCGCTTTCAGTGGTAAGAAATTTCACCCAAGCATTTTGCATTCATACAGAACCAGAGCTCACCTCGGCAAAGTGCAGCAGTGCTCCCCTGGAGAAGGTGCCAGGAAGGAATTCTCTGGCTGCTTCTCACCCTGCCCTCGCAGCCACGTGAGTCAGCACTAAAGTTCTGCTCCCCGCTGTCTGTGGTAAGAAATTTGACCCAAGCATTTTGCACTCATGCAGAACCAGAGCTCACCTCGGCAAAGTGCAGCACTGCCCCCCTGGAGAAGGTGCCAGGCAGGAATTCTCTTGCTGTTTCTCACCCTGCCCGGGCAGCCATGTGAGGCACAGCACAAAAGTGCTACTCCCTGCTTTCTAAAGTTAGCAAAATTGACTGTCCACAGTTGCACTCATGTAGAGATAAGACTTTCTTACTCAAAAGCAAAACCCAAGAAGCCACGTAGCCTTGGGAACCCCCTTGTCCTTCCGTGTGGCTGGTGACTTCCCATGGCTCTTCCACAAGGCAGGACAAATAACCATGAATTTGGAAGCCCACGTTAGTTTAAGTACACTTAGTCCTCTGACAGTCACTACTTATGGGCCAGCGGTCCTCTCACCCCTCCACAGATCTGCCTGTTAGTCCTCTAGCAGTCATTCTCCATGGAGGGACTACAAGTCCTCCATACCTACCTACCAACTCACCAGAAATGAGTCAGACCACGCCAGAAGTGACACTGCCTGACCTGCAGGAGATATATTAGATCAGTAACGATGGTTTCAAGACAGAAAAAACACCACCATCCACCAGCACAGCAGAAAAACAACCAGAAGAAACATCATACACAAACCAAAGGCCCACATCCAAACCCCACAAAGGCAAAATAGCTGAAAAAAGGCACTCTCCACAAAAAAAACCCACCACACAGATCACAAGATAAGATAAAAATGCCATAACCCTAGGAACGCAGGGCCAACAAACACAGGTTCTGTCCATAACAGTAACACACTTTGACACTAACTCGCCTGACCTCTGGCATACCATAACCTTGTTACCCCCAAACCCCAGCACATTGTAGCCCTAAGGCAACACAAAATGGAACACAAAGTCCCTCGAGATCTTCGCCAGGGCCTTCAGGTGGTCCCTGACCTCACAAGTGAGAACAAGATGGAGGCACCGGGACAACACCGGCATGTGTCTTCACACCCTGGAAAAGGGCCTGAGATAAACGCTCCTGGGCAGAGAGGCTGAGGCACTTGGAGGCTTTGAGCCAGCCCTCCACCATCACAGGACTTCAGCTCATCATTTCTGTGTCAGAGCCACCAGGCAGGTGGCCCCATCCTCCCTGAGAGCCCGCTCAGGGCACCTGTACCCAGCTCCAGGGGGCTGGACACACAGCCTCGGATCCATGGGGGGAGGGGTGCTTTAATCCTGGGAGCAGGATTTCTAACAGTGCCCCTGGGGAGGAAAGCCTCCTCAGGCCTGGAAGCCTGAGAGACATCCCTGCGCTGCTCCACATGTCACCAAATGCTGGGGCTGAGGAAGGCTGCTTTGGGGCCCGTCGAGGGAACCAGCTCCCCTGGGCTGCTCTGCAGCCACCGGCTGCTGTTGCTGTCGCGCGGGTCTCAGTGCTGCTCTGCAGTCGGCCGTCACCTCCCCGGGGACACTCTCCAGCGCAGCACACGTCTGCACTGGCTCTCCCTGGGGACAAAGATCACAAGCGAGGGATGGGCTTGGCTTTGCCCCCAGTCCCAGGCTGCCACCAGAGAGACCTGCCACCCCCGCCCCAGCTGTGCGATGTGGGCACCACGTACAGCTGCAGACGTGGGTCAGGGCAGCTGTGGGCAGGGGGCAAGCCCCGTGGTGGTGCCCCCGGCGCTGGCAGCAGGCAGAGCTGGGGAGAGCGAGGGGCAGCCCAGGGCAGCCGGCAGCTGGCGGCGAGGCCCGTCAGGGTGCAGCACCCTCAGCAATGCCCGGCTCCGTGCGCCTCGGCCCCAGGGCTGCAGCGCAGGGCTGGCCCCAGCTGGGGCTGGGCTGGGAACAGGCAGGCAGGGCCCCTGGCAGCCCCGGCACGCACCTGCTCCCTGCATGGGGCAGCCTGGTCCTTTGCAATCGACCCCGTGGCATCCAGAGAAGAGCCCTGCCCTGGGCCTGAGCCATCGCTGCAGGGATGAGGCCTTCCTCGGCGTCCGTCCCTCAAATCCCTCCCTCCGGCCCCCACGGTCCGTCCCTAAAACACTTCCCCTCTGGCCCCCAGTCCCTGCTGGCCCTGAAGGCCGGCCACAGCACTTGGTTTCAAGCCTGAGCTGGTCATGTCATGGCTGTTCTGGAATGTGGTACAGTGAAAGGAGAGAGAGAAATGGCAAATCTTCCCCCTCGGGGCGGTCAAATGCTGGCAGAGGTTGTCCAAGGAGGTTGTGGAGTCTCTGTCCTTGCAGATCTTCAAAGGCCAAGGGCACACAGTTCTCTGCGACCTGCTCGAGGTGAGCGTGCTGGAGCAGAGGGCTTGGCCCAGAGGACCTCCACGGGTCCCTTCCAACCCCACCCTCCCGTGTGGCTCTGTGCTTTGCTTTTCCTCCTAAAGCCCCTCAACTCAGCCCCGATGCCCGCTGGAAAGGGTGCTGGGGAAGGGACGATCCCAGTCTCCTCCCCTTCCCAGGGTCCTTCCCAGCACAAGAGCTCCCCACTCCACGAGACCCTATGGCAGACACAGTCAGGAGAGGGAAAAGATTCTTTTATTGTCAACAGCAGCTGCGGGGGCCCAGGAGTCACAACTGTTCAGCCGGTGAAAATCAGTCAGCACCTGCAAGGACAGAGTCAGAAAGCTCTGATAAGCCCCCAGAGGCAGGAAGAGGCAGGATTTGGTTCCCCCCTCTTTGGAGGACGCTGTTTCCGAGGAATTCCTCATGGCCCAGAAGGGACAGCTCTTGCTGGCCTCCACTCGAGGCCGGCTCCGGTGCCTTCTCCCCAGGGGTGATGTCCCTAGGGAGCTGTGCGTGCGCAGGGATGCTGACAGTGCCCCTGTGCCGTGCAGCAGGGCTCGACGGGGAGCCCCCGGGGAGCTGCCGTGGGGCTCATCCCAAACCCTGCTCAGCACCAGCCCTCGCCGGCCCTTGCCAGCCAGCTGGGCTGACTTAGGGCCGTGTTCAGAGCTGGGAAAGATGGGCAGCAGCGCGTGGTACGCACCTGGCCTTCCTGACGTGCTGCAGCTTCCTGCATTTTCTCAGGTTTGGGTCCACGAAATCATTTCCCCTCTTCTCCTTTTTATTTGTGCTTGGCTGTCCCTCTGCTCTGCCCAGGCTTCTTTTCTCTTCCTTTTCCTTGACGTTTCCTTCTCCTGGTGGGAGCCTGCAAACCTTTCCATCCCACAGCGTGATGAGATGGGGAAAGCCCCAAGCCCCTGCAGTGAGCTCTCAGGTCAGGCAAGGGGAGCTCTTCCTACCTGGTTTCCTGGGGCAGGCTGGTCAGTTGTGGCAGGCGTGCCAGGGACTCTGCCGTGCCCTCGGGGGTGCCTGGAGGCAAATCTGGAGGTGCCTAAACCAGAAATTTGGGCAGTAGCGGGTGGCAAGTAACGGCCTGGGGTAGTGAGGGCCTGACTGCCAAATTGCCATCTTAGCTCTAGAGAGGAGATGCTGTTTTGCATCGTGCACATTTTGCACAGCCCAGCCAACGCAGCCTAGACTTGATGAAGCTGCGACGGAGTAGGATTTGAGCAAAAGCCCTCTCAAGGTGGCAGCTACTCCTTTCTGTCCTTCTGTGGGTATTTTGTAGGTATGTTTTGTTTGATGAAGCAGATCATACTTAATGAAGTGCATTCCAGAAACAGCCTTTCCAGTTTTCCTTAACACGCACCACTCTGGGGGGAGAGGAGGAGCCCCAAAGGCACAAGAGAGCGGCTGCCAGGAGGAGCCCCAGCAGCTGCTTGGCCTCCTGGGAAATTACTGTCCCACTTGAGACATGTTGTCCCAGTGTCTGTGGAGCTGCCGTACCTCTGCCGCTTTGGGCCCTGACCCTGTGTCTCCCCCAGCTCCTCTGTCGATGTCCAGCAGAGAGGCGGCTGCATCCAGAAAGGCTTTTGCTGGACGCTGGGTCTCTGCTGTGCCTGCAGGGCCACTTTGCTCTTCGCAACGCAGCTCTGGAAAGCAAAAGCACATGCAGCAGCGTGACTTCTTGGAAGTCAAGAACACCTAAGCAAAGCCCAGCCGAGCCCTACACCACTTGTCTCCTCAACGTTGAGGTTTCTGGCATCCCAAGCCCCAGTGTCTGTGACAAGCCTCAGTCCCGCCTCCTACCTGTGCGCCTGTCCATGGGTGCTGGCACCTCCTCGGCTGATGGAGGGGAGAGGCTGGCCATCTCCTCCCCAAAGATGTCCCCGCAGTTTTCAATCAGGAACTCCACCAGCACGTTCACCTGCAGACATGAAAGCCTTGGTCTCAAGCCAGGTGCCTGCAGACGTGTCAAGCAGCCTTTCCCGCTGCTGACCCTTTGTCTGCGCAGGTGGCTGCGGCTGGGGGTTGCTCTTCCAGGCACGCAGCCCACCAGCCCTGGCTCAAGGGAGGAGGCAGCCAGGGACCTCTCAACAGCCAAGCTCCGATGGGCCGGGAAGGCAGCACTGGCTGCTGGGTAGGGCGTACCTTCTCGGTCACCGCCAGCATGGCCTGCAGTGGGAGCAGGTCCTCGTTGGGTGGGCTCAGCAGGTTGGGCCCGATGCAGATGGCCAGGTTGCTGCAGCTCATTCTGCTGGTGGCTGCGTTGTGGCCAATGTGCTGCAGCAGGGCCATCAGCCGCTTCAGGAGGAGGAGGTTGGCCGCAGGCAACTTGTCGGCCACCCTGAGGGAAGAGGAAGACAAGGCTGATGAAGCAGAGGGTGCCCACAGCCGTCCCCGCAGCTGGCCCCAGGCGGGTGGGAGCCAGCAGCCGTGTTGCACAGCTTTGCAGCTGCCCGAAAAGACAGCTTTCTGAGGAGCCCGTGCCTTGGCAGGCAGGTCCCAGAACTCTCCCGGTCCCTGCTCACCAGGCAGGCTGCTGCCCACACTTACGCTTTCAGCTCCTCCACCTTGGCCTGCTTGCTGGCCCTCTCCATGGCTGCCATCCAGTCCTCGTAGAGGTCGATGAGGAGGAGCTTGGTTGGGATGCTTCGCAGGAAGTCCTGCAATGCCAAGGGCTGCAGGTGAGCCTTTGAACGCTGCAGGCCAGCCAGGAGCTCCTCCAGCTGCAGGTCAGAAGCGCTCACCTTCAAGATGACGGCCAGCAGCAGCGCAGGCTGGCTTCCCATGTCAATGTCCTTGCCGCGGTCCAGGGCCTCGCGTAGCTGCCGAAGTTCTGTGCCGCCGGCAGCTCTGCGGAATATCCCCTCCGTCGTCGGTCCTCGCTGGCGCAGGACAGCCAGCAGCTCCTGCAGGAGAGGCAGGAGGCCACTTGCTTGGCTGAAGAACCAAGCGGTGGCAAGGACCAGAGCTCTGCCCCAGACGTGGTTGCCTAAGCGCCACAAAGGGTCTGGGACCAGAAGCAGGTTCTGGGGGTGCAGAGTCCAGTGCCCTGTCCCCGCAGCTGCTGGGGACACGCAGGCCCTCTCCAGAGCAGCCGGAGGGAGGGCTGGGGACCCCGTCTGTCCAGGCTGGCTTACCTGGATGGGCCGGGGCAGCGTGTTGTCCTCCCCACAGAGGGCTGCCAGTGGCTGCCCAAAAAGCGCCCTGCTGCAGCTGGAGCCCGCCTGCCCTGGCGCCTGGGCAGCGGCCGGGGTGCGCCGCAGGGCGAAGGGCCAGGGCAGCCCCATCCTCCTGCTGCTGGTGCTGCTCCCACTGCTGCTCCCTCCTGCTGCAAAGGAAAACAGAGTAAGACACCACCAATGGAGACCCCAGGCCAGCGGTCCCAGCGCCTGCCCTGCCCTGCGCTGCCCCGCCTGCAGCACGGTGCTGTGTGGTGCGGCAGGATGGGCAGGGAGGCAGCAGCTGGAACCGCGGCTGTGGCTCGGAGGTGTTGACTTAGAGGCTCTTGAGAGCCATCGTGCCACGGGGTCAGCCTGTGCCAGCCTTCGCCCTGCCCTCCTGCAAGCTGCGGGCTGCAGCAGAGGCTCCGTGTCCCCGCAGAAGCACGTCCAGCAGCCGCGGCCCAGCAGTTGTCCTTGTCCGTCCAGGTGACATCCTTCCGTAGGCTGCCCAACCTGCATGGCGACACTCGGGACAAGTGAGCACAGCATTGCAGGAGGTTGCCTTGCTTTCCCAAACTCACCTGGTGCGGGGCAAAGTCCCCCTGCGTTTGCAGATGGGGCCGTCGCAGGCCCTTGCTTGGGATGAGCCTGCAAGAACCAAGAATCAGGCTGTGCTTGCAGAGCAGCCCCGCAGCAGAAAGGGCCACCAGCAGCCTGAGCGCGGCAGAGCTGGGACCCTCTGCCCTCCCGGGCTCTCTTCCCCATGTGGCAGGGTTCCTCCCAGTGTCACCAGTCAGAACGTGCTGGCGTGCTGCTGGCTTCCCAAAACCCTCTGCTCCCTGAGTGGCACCGTCAGACCCTCTGTCCCTCCCACACAAGGTCACCCCAGTCCCTGCGCATCCCGGCGCAGCCACAGGCAGGTGCAAGGCAGCCATTCTCACCTCTGCCTGTGCCTCCATCAGCCTCTCCAGGCTCCTGGCGCGCAGTGTCCTCCACTGGGCAGGAGAGAAGGAGGGGAAGAAGGTGAGCAGCCATGGGTCTGCTGCTCGGCTGCAGGAGCAGTGCTCGGGGACAGGGCCCAGAGCAGAGAGACACTCACGGCGTGGCGGCGGCTCAGCTCCTTCTCCAGGAGCTTGATGGATGTCAGATGGGTGACGCGGGCTCCCTTGCGTCCTTCTGGTGTCCTGTGCACCGGGAAGGGAGAGGGAGAGAGCTGGGTGAGCCCCAAGCCGTCTCTTGTCTCTTGTCAGGCAGCTGTGCCTGAGAGCTGCTCGCAGCCACGGGGGCACCTTCCCCAGCTGGGGGCTGTGTTCCCCCGTCCGTCCAGCTTCTCCTGGAGCATCCCCCCGGCTTACCCCAGCAGTGTGGCCACCCACAGCTCCTTCAGTGCCTGGCATCTGCAGGTAGAGAGGAGAGAGCGTCAGGCCCTGCTGCCCCCAGCCCTGGGCAAAGGTGGGTGCCTGCACAGCCCTGCCCCGTGGGGCAGGACAGAGGCGCTGTCCAAGCCCTGGGTCGCTCTGTCCTGCCTGAGCGGCTGCGTTTGCCCTTCCCTTCTGGGGACCAAAAGGTGACCAGGGGATGCAGGATGGGGAAACATCTCCCGTCCCTCCCTCCCTGCCACCGAGCTGCCTGCTCCCTGCCCAGCTCTGCACGCAAGGCAGAGGCCAGTATTCACGGGATGGCGTGGGCACGGCTGGGAAGCTCTCCTGCCCGACCACGACTCACCCAAAAGTGGCGATGCAGGAGCCGGTGGGCCAGGCGAGGATGACAGAGGTGCTGTCCTCATCGGTGCTTTCCTCCTCCTCCTGTCCATCCTGCCCCGCAGCCTCCTTCCCGCTGCTGAGCACCCACAGCTGGTCCAGCGCCAGGCGGAGCTGTGGGCGCAGGCTGGTGCCATGTCTGCAGAGAGCAGAGGCGGGCACTGAGCTGGAGGGGGGCTCCTTGGGCTGGGTCCCCACGCGCAGAGCCCTGTCCCCCACCTGCCCTTGGGACGGACATTGGTGCCTCCAGCACCGAGGGGCCGGGGCCTGGGGCTGGTGCCAGGGTGTCCCTGGGCCGGGGCTGGGGGCAAGGATCTGGGCTCTGAGGGTCTTACCGCAACCTGGCGACCACCAGTTCCTCGTGGAGGAGGAGCAGGCGCCTCTCGCTCCTCTTGCGGCCCCGGGTCAGCCGCACGTCTGCGCTCAGCACCGGCTCGGCGTCGCTGAGAGCCTCCCTGCAGAGCAGAGTGCGGCGGGCATGAGCAACGTCAGTGCTGCGTGGCCCAGCTGTGCCCGTGTGTCCCCGAGCCCGGGGGGAGCCCACCTGGAGCTGCAGCAGCAGCAGGCCTGGCCCATCCTGCCCGGGAGAGGAGGGCCCTGGCTGTGCACCGAGGAGGGGGCCCAGCCGGCGACGGGGAGGCTGGGAAGCGGGGTGCTGGTGCTGTGGCAGCGCTCCTGGGCCAGAGGCTGCCTCCTGCCAGCGCCGCTGCGTGCCAGCACAGCTCTGCCCTGCTGCCTGTGGTGGCCGTGGGCTCCCCGTGACCAACGGTCTGAGCCCAACGGAAAGTGGGCGGAGCCTGGGGGGGGGCGGGGCCGGGGCCCTCTCCAGTATGGCCGGGCCTGCCCCGCCCGGGGGAGCCCCGAGCAGGACAGGGCAGGGGGCGAGGGCCACCTCCCTGCGCCTGCGGCCAGCGCTTTGACCTGGGGTTTTGACAGGGTCCTGGTCGATAAAAGAAGCTGTTTTTCCTAGAGATGGCCGTTGTGGCCTGAGGCAGACTCCTCTTGGTGGAGGCCGGCCTAGCGGTCGGAAGGCCTCTGGCAACCAGGCCGTGCTAGGCCTCAGGCCCCAAGGCGCTGGAATTGGAGCAGGCCCACCGGGAGGAAAAACTTCCATTTTTACCAAAAGACGGGGGGACTAGCAGCAGTCAAGAGCCGCTCGTGTCCTGCCAGGCGCCACAGGTAAATGAAATGTGTGGTGAGCTTCGGCAGGGATTGTGGTGCCCCTGGAGCACCACCCTTGCTTGGGAAGGCCTTATCCCACCTGGGTGCTAAGGCTTCCCCCTTGGCAATCAGGGCTGGATGAGCAGCACCCAGGAGCCCCTGCCCTGTTAGCCATGACCTTCACCCAGCCGGTGGCCAACACGGCCAGGGGCGAGTCTGTGGGGTAGGCCATGACCATGGCAAAGAAGGGACCCGTAGTCGGCTTTTGATGGCCCGTGTCTCGTTTCACTGTTGACCCTAAGCAATGCCTTGCTTCAAATAGATGCCATTCAGAGAGTTACACACCCGCCCTTTTCGGGAAAAATGCAGGAAATCAGAGACATGTAGCAAATCCTCTTGTGGCTGTTGTACACAGCAGCAAGAAGCGGCGTGGGTCCAGTGGCTAATGCTGGAAGGGGAATTCAGCACTTCTGGGAAAGGGAGATAAAGGCACTCTTGTGGGCCAGGCTGGGACTGGGGAGCCTGGGTGGGTGTCTGGGGTCCCAGCTTTCCCGCAGTGCTGACTGTGGTGCCTGCTGCTTGTTCTTCCCTGCATCGCCGGCTGCATCCACCTGATGGGGCTGTGCTTGGGAAGGGCTCCGGGGGTGAGCAAGCCCACGGGAGAGGCCTGGGGAGAAGCTCTTCTCCAGAGATCTACCAGAAACTGTGCAGAGCATCCGAGAGGATGCTCTGTGTGACAAGGGAAGGTGCCCGTTGGTCCAATGTATGGAGCCTGCAGGGCTCCCGTCAGGGTCCTTTGACCTACCCGTCCTCCAGCCAGCAATCCAGGTGCTGGGGGGTCCCATGTAGGTCTCCTGAGGTACCCTTTAGCCCCGGGCAAGGTGTCGTGCCTCAGTGTGTGCTTGCAGGGCATGTTTCCTTCCTGCTGACAAGGGTGGAATTGCAGTTAAATGCCCCTGGGCGATCCCGAGCCAAGCAAACTTTTTTCTATGGGTCACACTGCTTTGCAGTCCATGTGTGTGGTTCAGCTCCTGTATAGGAGCTGAGGACACGAGGTGACCTAGCTTGGAAGCTGGCCACTCTTGCTCCAGGCAACTCCAGTCGCTTGCGTTTTCCTTCAGCTTCCCCAGCCTGATGATCTCCACTGTCACCTCCTCCCTGTCCTACGAGAAGTATCCCTGTCCCAGCCATTAGGACAGTGGCACAGCACTCAGAATCCAGATCACTGGTAGAGAAGAAGGACAGAGGAAAAGAGAAGCTCTCCTTTGAAAGAAATCCTTCTTTGTCCTCCTTTAGCTACCAGTGGATGAAAAATAGGGGGACAGAATTTCAGGCCAGCCACAGCACTGGCTTTCAAGCCTGAGCTTGTCATGTCATGGCTGTTCTGGAATGTGGTACAGTGAAAGGAGAGAGAGAAATGGCAAATTTTCCCCCTCAGAGCGGTCAAATGCTGGCAGAGGTTGTCCAAGGAGGTTGTGGCGTCTCTGTCCTTGGAGATCTTCAAAGGCCAAGGGCACACAGTTCTCTGCGACCTGCTCGAGGTGAGCGTGCTGGAGCAGAGGGCTTGGCCCAGAGGACCTCCACGGGTCCCTTCCAACCCCACCCTCCTGTGTGGCTCTGTGCTTTGCTTTTGCCCTGGCAGAGATCTTCAGGGACTTTGTGCTCCATTTTGTGTTGCCTTAGGGCTACAATGTGCTGGGGTTTGGGGGCAACAAGGTCAAGCATGCCAGAGGTCAAGCGAGTCAGTGTCAAAGTGTGTTACTGTTATGGGCAGAATCTGTGTTTGTTGGCCCTGCGTTCCTGGGGTTATGGCATTTTTATCTTATCTTGTGATCTGTGTGGTGGGTTTTTTTTGAGGAGTGTGCCTTTTTCAGCTATTTTGCCTTTGTGGGGTTTGGATGTGGGCCTTTGGTTTGTGTACGATGTTTCTTCTGGTTGTTTTTCTGCTGTGCTGGTGGATGGTGGTGTTTTTTCTGTCTTGAAACCATCGTTACTGGTCTAATATATCTCGTGCAGGTCAGGCAGTGTCACTTCTGGCGTGGTCTGACTCATTTCTGGTGAGCTGGTGGGTAGGTATGGAGGACTTGTGGTCCCTCCATGGAGAATGACTGCTAGAGGACTAACAGGCAGATCTGTGGAGGGGTGAGAGGACCGCTGGCCCATAAGTGGTGACTGCCAGAGGACTAAGTGTACTTGAATTAACGTGGGCTTCCAAATACATGGTTATTTGTCCTGCCTTGTGGAAGAGCCATGGGAAGTCACCAGCCACACGGAAGGACAAGGGGGTTCCCAAGGCTACGTGGCTTCTTGGGTTTTGCTTTTGAGTAAGAAAGTCTTATCTCTACATGAGTGCAACTGTGGACAGTCAATTTTGCTAACTTTAGAAAGCAGGGAGTAGCACTTTTGTGCTGTGCCTCACATGGCTGCCCGGGCAGGGTGAGAAACAGCAAGAGAATTCCTGCCTGGCACCTTCTCCAGGGGGGCAGTGCTGCACTTTGCCGAGGTGAGCTCTGGTTCTGCATGAGTGCAAAATGCTTGGGTCAAATTTCTTACCACAGACAGCGGGGAGCAGAACTTTAGTGCTGACTCACGTGGCTGCGAGGGCAGGGTGAGAAGCAGCCAGAGAATTCCTTCCTGGCACCTTCTCCAGGGGAGCACTGCTGCACTTTGCCGAGGTGAGCTCTGGTTCTGTATGAATGCAAAATGCTTGGGTGAAATTTCTTACCACTGAAAGCGGGGAGCAGAACTTTTGTGCTGTGCCTCACATGGCTGCCAGGGCAGGGTGAGAAGCAGCAAGAGAATTCCTTCCTGGCACCTTCTCCAGGGGAGCAGCGCTGCGCTCTAAGGTAATTTTTTTTTGTTTCTGTGCATGATTGCCAATGAAAAGGGGTGAGTTTTCTCACCACAGAAAGCAGGGAGCAGCACTTTACTGCTGTGCCTCACATGGCTGCCAGGGCAGGGTGAGAAGCAGCCGGAGAATTCCTTCCTGGCACCTTCTCCAGGGGAGCACTGCTGCACTTTCCCAAGATATATTTTTTCTTTTGGCTCTGCAGGAGTGCAGAAACTTTGGTTCCATTTTCTCACCACAGAAAGCAGGGAGCAGAACTTTTGTGCTGTTCCTCACATGGCTGCAAGTGCAGGGTACAGAACAGCAAGAGAATTTTTTCCTGGTACCTTCTTTATGGGAGGAGTGCTGTACTTTCCCAAGGTGATTTTTTGGGCTTTTAACCATTGCAACTCTGAAGGATCAATTTTCTCACCTCAGAAAGCAGAGATCAGAACTTTTGTGCTGTGCCTCACATGGCTGCCAGGGCAGGGTGAGAAGCAGCAAGAGAATTCCTGCCTGGCACCTTCTCCAGGGGAGCAGCGCTGCGCTCTAAGGTGATTTTTTTTTGTTTCTGTGCATGATTGCCAATGAGAAGGGGTGAGTTTTCTCACCACAGAAAGCAGGGAGCAGAACTTTCCTGCTGTGCCTCACATGGCTGCCAGGGCAGGGTACAGAACAGCAAGAGAATTTTTTCCTGGCACCTTCTCCAGGGGGGCAGTGCTGCACATTCTCAAGATAGATTTTTTTCTTTTGGCTCTACAGGAGTGCAAAAACTTTGGTTCCATTTTCTCACCACAGAAAGCAGGGAGCAGCACTTTTCTGCTGTGCCTCACATGGCTGCCAGGGCAGGGTACAGAACAGCAAGAGAATTCCTGCCTGGAACCTTCTCCAGGGGGGAACAGTGCTGCACTTATGTCAAGGTCAGCTCTGGTTCTGCATGAGTGCAAAATTTTGGGGTCAGTTTTATCACCACGGAAAGCAGGGAGCAGAACTTTTGTGCTGTGCCTCACATGGCTGCCAGGGCAGGGTGAGAAGCAGCAAGAGAATTCCTGCCTGGCACCTTCTCCAGGGGGACAGTGCAGCACTTTGCCAAGGTGACTCTTTGGGGCTCTACATGATTGCCAATGTATAGGCGTCCAATTTCTCACCACAGAGAGAAGGGTGCCGAACTTTTCTGCTGTGCCTGATGTGGCTGCAAGGACATGGTGAGAAGGTTCCAGGTAGGAATTCTCTTGCTGTTTCCCACCGTGCCCTGGCAGCCATGAGAGGAACAGCACAAAAGTTCTGCTCCGTGCATTCTCTTCTGAGAAATTTGACCTCTCGTACTTGGAATCATTCACAGAACAAAAAAATCACCTTGGGAAAGCGCAGCGCTGCTCCCCTGGAGAAGATGCTAGGAAGGAATTCTTTTGCTGCTTCTCACCGTGCTCTGGCAGCCATACGAGGTACAGCACAAAATTTCTGCTCCCTGCTTTCTGTGGTGAGAAAACAGACCCCTCACATTTGAAATCATGCAGAGCCAAAAAACCTCACCTCGGCAAAGTGCAGCACGGCTCCCCTGGAGAAGGTGCCAGGCAGGAATTCTCTTGCTGCTTCTCACCCTGCCCTGGCAGCCATGTGAGGCACAGCACAAAAGCACAGCAGTAGGTAGTAGTAGGTACTGGAGTAAAGGGAGCGTGGGGGAGGAGGCTGGAGCTTGGCACCCTGCTCTGGCACATCTGGGTTTCCTGGGACACGTCAGGAATTGTACCCCAGCCCTGGGTATATTTCCTCATTGCTTTTCTGAGGCGATGGTAGCTGTTGTGTCCTGGCGCAGCTGGTTCCCCTGCCCAGGTTTGGGGCGTTCATGCTCTGAACCCACAGTCGAGGTGCCCGAGCTGTCTGTGCCCTGAGCCTGGAGCAGAGGGGCAGTTGCAGTCTGTCCTTAATTTCGGGGGGGGGGGGGGGGGGGGGGGGTAAAGGGCTCTCTGAGGTGGGGAAGATGGAGCTCCCCGTGCAGCAGCCAGGGGTGGTGGCTGGAGGTGGGCTGTGTTGCGGTTGCTGTTTTGTCCTGCCCCTGCAGGAGAATGTGGCTGCTTTCTTAGTTCTGCTGCTTTCCTCCTGATGCAGGAGGCTGGTCCCTGCAGGCTCCAGGGAAGCGGGGCTCTGGAAGTGCCTAACTCTGGGGCTGGAGGGTAGGGGAAGCTGCTGGACTGGTATGGGGGCATGCAGACTGGAAGCCCTCTGGAAATAACTGGTGTGGGCATGATGAGCAGGATTAGTTTCAAGTGAAGTGAAATTATAGTTAGAAAGTTGAAACAAATAATCCAGTTGCTCTCAAGACCCAGTAATAAAGCACTGATACCCAGATTAGTGTTGTATCATCCCCATTAGATTTCTCTCTTAACGAATAGTTATTTCTAGCTTTCAATCCGAGCTCCAGCTGCAGCATGCCCTTGTGTCCGTAGGACCGTGCTGTTCTCTCATGTTCCTGGCAAGGACAAAAGGAAATGGCAACCCTGTTGTTCCCTGAAACTATGAAGGGCCTGGTACCGTGAACATGCGCAATGCTGTGGCTGTTTCGGGAGTAATGAGCTGAAAGTATTGCCTTGTTTGCAGGATGTGGGTCAAACCTGAGGGGAAGGGAATGGTGGTCTTTGCACAGAATGGTGTCTAGCCGTGTACAGCAAGTCCACGTGAAGAAAAGTGATGCGGAACAGGAGGAAGCAGGAGGGGGTAGGATCTGTGATTTTTTACTTAATGTCAGGATGTAAAAGAATTTTAGGGTAGAGCTGGGTTTGAGGCCACTGGTCTTTCAAGTCCCAGAAAAAAAGAGGTGGGGACATCCATCTGTTCCTTGGTCCAGTTAGCCAGAAAGGGAGGGGAAATGATTTCTCGTCCAAAGTAGTGCTTAGTAAATGCTGTACATACTTACCTTTGACTTTTGTCGGTGCTTGAGACCCACTTTCTGGGGGTGTTTTCTTTCCCTTTCTTGCACACCCACTTTTTGAGAGACAGATGGGGAGGTTGTCAGCAGGCTGGTGATAGAAGAAGGATGGCCCAGGGACCTGTTAAGCCATGCTGCCTGCAGGATAAGGATGCTTGAGAGGAACTGCCATTAGGATAGCCTGAAGTGGCCGAGCTGTCACATCTGTTGTATTTATATTTGAGCTAATTGCTCATGCGACTTTAATGGTTTCATGCTTTTGTTTCTGCTGCTACAGCTTTTAATGCCTGTAGGGAGCCTAGAGTTTGGGTGTTAGTAAGTGAAAAATAAGGCCCTCATTCTCCATGGAGAAAGGCTCTTGGGCATGGTAATTTCATGCCTGGAAGGAGTCATATTTGCTGGATAATTTTTGTAACCTAACCAAATTAGCTTTGAGAAACCATAGTTGTTAATCAGAGTATTGAACTCTATGGTCCCTTAGTTAAAAACATCACCAACCTCCTTGCACAAAGGATGGGCGTTTGGTTTGCAAAGTAGGAGAGCGGTCTGATTTTGATGCTTGGGGCAGCAGCGATCCCTGGGTTTAAGGTTGTTCATAATACTCTGAGCACTTAGTAGGGTCAGGCACAAAGTCACATGGGGTCAGCTGTTTTTGCAAAATGAAGCAGTGAAGTGACATTTATCCTTTGTTCCCACCAAAAAACTTTTAAAGAGTAATAAAGGACAGTTTGGGTATTAATAGAGATTTGGATAATAATTCCAGCAAATAGTTGCAAAATACATGGAAGAGGGGGAGAAGATGAGAAGTGCCAGCAGTCTTTGATGTGTGTTTGTGGCTTGTGGGACTGCGCCCACAGCAAAGGGCTGTTTTGGAGTGTTTGTTCTGGGCTTTTACTTCTATCAGTCTTAACTCTGCCACTGAACTATGGTCTAGTTATGAGACAGGGTGGGGATGCCGGCTGCTCTCCAGTTATGAAGGATGCCACAGCCCGGAGACACAGCTGTCTCCTTTGGGTCTGCCATGGAAGGGGATGCTGGATTTTCCAAGTCCCGTTGCTGTTCCTTGCAGGTCAACTGAGGCATGGCCACCGGAAAGCCCCGCTGGTTCACGGGGTCCTCCAGGATGGCCACTAGATTCCCGAGCCAAGTGGTAGTGCCTCGTAGTCCGAAGCTAGCCAGAGGGACAGAGAAGCCCGCAACTGTAAGTACCTGCTGCGGCCAGGTAGGAGCTGTGTAAGGCTGGAAACTGCCCCCGCGTCCTTCCTCTACCTGCCCCTCCTGTTGTCTGGCAGCACTGTGAAGCTGGACACCACCTCCCCGTCTCTCTGCTGCCATGCTTCTGTCGGAGGTGGTGACCATGGTGCAGTAGGGGATGGACTGTGTGCTGCTTCAGGGGAAGTCCAGAGTTGTGTCTGGATGTGCCACTGGAGCCAGTTTAAATGAACGTACCGGGCATTGCACCGGAATAGCTGAAGCATGAGCGTGTGTTTCTTTCCGCCCGCTTTGTGTGGGCAGTAACGTTTTGTCACGTCGGGATGCTTGCCAGCGCTGCTCTGACCATACCTGCCCTCCAGGTAGCTGGGCATGTGGTGGGCTGCTCAAACTCTGCCTGAAGGTTTCGAAAGGTGTGGCTGGTCCCAGATGGAACAGGTTCCAAAACAGTTGTTCTGTCCCGTATCCCGTGTGGAGCACAGATCCAGCGCTGCAGACAGCAGCGGAGCCAGGGCAATTCCTCCTCCCCATCCTCAGACGGCCCTTTTGCGGACCAGAGCTCACCTGGCTGAAGATGACCTGGTGCTGAAGCTCTGTCGAGGAGATACCTTTGCATACTGCTGTGGAGGAGTCTCGGAGGCCCAAACAGAGAAAACAAGTGCTAATTAAAAAGAGATAACTAAAACTTGGAGCCATTCCTCTCCACCTCAGTCTTGGCACAACACTGATTTTCTGCTTTCCTGACTCACCCAGCAGTGACATCTGCACATGTGTGGTGGTTGTGAGCGTTGTGCAAGGATGGAGTTAAGGGATTTCTGATGACTCCTCCCAACCTTTTTCAAAGGTCACTGGCTCACTCCAGCCAAACTGGAAAGGAAACAAATGCCCGAAGAGCAAAATCCCCCAACATGTCACATCAAATCACGAAGGAGAAGCTAACGGGACAAAGCTACTTGTTTGGAGCATGTGTATTGCGCTATCATTACTTTACTAATGGTAAATATTTCAACAGGTAATTATGGGACTTCCAGGACTATCCTAGCGGCTATGATCACAAATTATTCATCGGTGGCTCTTGAAGAAGAAAAGCCTTTCTGAATAAAGGCAGTTCTGTAGCTCTTGCTGGTGTTTTGCATTTCAGCTGACTCCCTCTGCCCTCCTGAAGGAGACGTCTCTTACCACCAGGCAGAGGCTGGCCAACACTCGGGAGATGCGGCGACCCCAGATTATCCAGATTCTAGACATGAGCGAAGCGTCCCATCATAAGGTAGCCTTTTCTTGCCCTTTTCCTTGCTGTTTGATGTGACATTTGAAGAGAGCGCGTGCTTGTGACAGGCTTGCCTCCAGCTTATCTAAATGCCTTGGTGACTAAGTCCTGTTGTTGTTTCAAACTGCTGCCGGTGTGGAGTTCCTTCTGCTGGGGGAAAGGTAAAACATTTTTCCCCAGTGAGACGTCGAAGTCCTGACCTGCACTAAGCCCATATAAACAACCTCTGTTGAAGTTGGTGGCTTTTGCTGGAGATGAGCTACTGTGGCTAAAGCATGCTACTGGGGGAAGGCTGGGGCGGGCCACAAGGATGCAAGCTTGCAATTTCCCACCTTCCTGCTGAAATAGCCAGCCCTTGGTTGGGTGTAGTCTCTGTCAAACGCTTGGGGTCATAGGATGCCCTCAGTGGTGGCTGTGTTGGTCTTTGAGGGCTGAGGGCCTACGGTAACTACTCAAGGTGTAGCTAAAGCAATTGCATGAATGCTTTGGGTTGGAACATCGAGTGGGACCCATACAGGGTGTTAGATTTTTCAGGCTGCCAGGTACACAGGGGAATGGCCCTGGGCAGAGGGCAGTGGGTGTGCTTTATCTGGATCAATGTTTATTTACACGTGTGTTTAAAGCTGCTTTTCTTACAGATCGGCTTAGTATAACACACGTTCCAAAGGGGTAGATGACTGAGGTAGGCTGTTGAGTGGAAAACTGCCAGCGAGAGACCTGTAGCAAATTGGTTAAGGATTGCCCTAGACAGCGCGTGAGGTTGGGAACGCCTCGGACGAGCACACACAGAACTGGCCGTGTGCTGTGGCCGCTGGCTTCAGCACGACCCTGACTGCTGTGGAGAAGCAGGAGACGTGCCTGTGTCTTGTGGGTGTGAAGAGTTCAGCTGGAAGGGGGGAGGCAGAGCAGGGAGGAGTTTTCTCAAAGTAACGCCCGGGCGCTGTAAGCATTTGCTGTTTCTGTATGTTTTCAGACCTGCTTCTGTAGTGGTATTAAATAAAATGGCAATAATAGAATATAATGAAGCATCCACTTAAAGCTCGTGGGAAAAGGAGATGCCAAGTCCACCCTTACTCAGATTGCCCAGTGATGCTGGGAAAGTACCTGGAACTTACCACCTCATCTGTCGCTTTCTTAACGGCGGTGTTCCTTTCTGGCCTGTCTTCTCTTCTTCCTGGTTTCTGGGCTGTGTGTCAAAAAAGCGATTTGAGGATGTGTTGGGCTTGGTCTCTGTGTCTCAAAGTAAAGATGATCCCCAAATTGTTTCCCATGGGGTCTCCTGTAAATTCTTGGCTTTCCCTTGCTCCACGAGTGCTTACAGCTCTTGCAGTGAGTGCTCTGGAGCTGTGTGACCGTGTTAGCCCAGGGCTCTGCCGGAGGTAAGTGCTGCCTTGCCTGTTGGAGAAGGAGACCTGGAGAAACGCCTGCCAAAAGAGCTGCTCGCTTGAGCCTGCTCGGTGTGGCCCAGAAACTTTTGGTCTGCTCAGAACACAGGTGGGTGAGCTGCTGTTCCCCTAGCGTGAGCTGGGCAGGCGTACTCACCAAGGGACTGTCCTTCGCTGGAGGCCGGTGTTGTATTCTCTCACCGATGAGTCTTTCTCCCCGCGGCTGAAACTCTCTGCTCTCTTTTGCATCTCCAGTTCTCGGCAGTTGCCCCGGAACAGAGCTTCTTCCAGCCTTTCCCATCAGAGGTGGTATTTCAGAGCTACGTCCCCGATGAGGTCTATGAAGTGCCACTGATTCTGAGGAACGTGGACAAGGTAAGTGCTGGGACGTGGAAGTTTAACCCTGTGCTGGAACTGGAGAGCAGTGTCATCCGCGCGGTGCACAGCGTAGCCAGTCGCCTGCTGCAGCACAGCGCATCCAGAATAAAACGTCTCACCGCCTTTATTTTGCAAGACGGTGGAAATCTTCCCATGCTGAGGTTTCTCCCCCTGGTTTTGGCTGTGTGTTGGTAGTACCTCGCTGGAAGGAGCTTTTCTAGTCAGGACCTTTCCCCGTGGAAGCCCTGCACGGCTGGGAATGTTGGGGGCTGTACAGTTCTTCCCTGCCCTCGTGCTTTCCCTCGAGTGTGCACCGCGTCCTGGTGGCTCCGTGGTTAATCTGTTTCCACAGGGCACCTCTGCCTCTGGGTGAGCTGCACAGAGAGCTGAACGGGCTGTCAGAGCTCGGGGTGGGGTCTTCTCCACTTTATGCTGGAGTAAGTTATAATTAGCGGTAACAGCGCTTCAGGAAAGGTGTTTTGAAACAGCAGTGGAAGCAGGCTGATTTAGCATCAGCAGCGGGAGGCCTTTAGGTGCCCCTTCAGGCTCCTGCTAAGCTTAGTTGGGTTCTGCTCAGGTTTTCCTGAGACAACGTGATGCTCTGCTTCCCCTTTGGAGAGCCACAGCATGTTCGGAGTAAAGTGCCCTCAAAGGTCTCCACCTTTACTTGAAAAAAAAACGATCATTTTGAGACTTCCCAAGAAAGTTGAGAATGGAAAAGTCGAAAAATGTCAGCGGTTTTGTTCCACTGTCAAGAGGGAAATTGGGACCTTTTGAACTTCAGCTGGGGAAACGTTTGCTGGAATGAGGCATGTGCCAAGGGCAAGCTGGTGGGAAAAGGCAGGAGGGAGGAAAGGAGCTGAGCTCGGTGTTCTCTCCCTGCGCGCTTTCCTACACGCAAGGGTTTCTCTTGATACGCAGCAGTAAGTGCACGGGCAGTAGAGACAGGTGAGAAGGAGGGGTGTAATTAAGGATACTCATCTGTAATAGAGAGGAAGAGGTATGCGTGAGGGCAGGGTGGGATGGGAAGATGGAAGTGTGCACAAGAGACGGTGAATTCGCCTCCTTTCCAAATGTCCCTGTTGGGGAGGACAAACAGGTGGGCAACAAAAAAAAAGCTGTCGAGGCATATTGCAGGTGGAAGAACAGCAAGAGAAGTCCAAGTATCTCCTGAGATAACAGGTTGTGACAGGGATATGGGTGAAAATGGAAGACCCTTTGGCAAGGAAGGATGCAGGTGTGCTCCCTCAGTTATTCCGGGAGAGTACTGCACCATTCCTGGTCTGGCATTTAACTTGGGAACATTGCTAAGATGCAGCATGGGCGCCTGCACCCGGGGGATGCCACTGGTGTGATCTGCGCTGAGTTTTGGGCAGTCTTTGCTGTAGGTATCCTCGTCCCTGATTAAAATGTGCCTCGGTTTCTCTCTTCCTACTCTCTGCTTCATTCCCACTGAGTCTTTGGCTTCACCTGCTCCATTATCCATGCAGCACTTAAAAATGTTTATCTTTGCCAAGTACCAGCCAACAGGCAAACAGTTAATTTGCTCTATTCGTGCTTCCTCAAGTGGAAAAGATCATCTGCATTAACATTTCTGCCATTCCCAGTAAAAGATAATAAACTTGTACTGTGTAAAGCTGCACCTTGGGATTTACGTGCCCTGTGAAGGGGGAGGCAATGTGTGAACTGTGTTTTTTTTCCCAAAACAATGTAGTTTTGAAGCTAGTAAGAGCTCAACCATTGGAGAGCATGGGTGTAAAAGTAAGATAAGCTCCAGGAAAATCTTTGGTATGTTTTAAATACAGAAAGACGGACAGGATAATCCTGCGAGGGTGTTATACTCTAAATTGGTTGGCTTTTGGCGATGTCCTGGAGAAAAGCAACGTTGTGCTCTGTCTCAAGTTTTTCGTGCCAGTTTCCCCCATTCCTCTGAATCATACTGAGTTACACTGCATGGTAGCCTGAAGTTGTCTGCCCCATAAAAATCCAGCTGACAGCAAAATATATTCCGCATAGAGGCTCTGTAATCATGCAACTACAGAAGTGCTGTACTATATACTTCCTGCTCTTACCCGTGTTGTAAAATTGCTTTTCTATCTTCAGGCTGTTCCTCAGCACCCTCAGATGTTCTGGGTGGCTTTTGCTGAAGGTCTGAGCCACACGTGTTCCTCTTCCAAGGGACATGGTGACCAAAATGCTTGTCTGCACTGTGAAGTTGGCTCCTGGAACTCGCTGCCCCCGGACATTGCTGGGTTCCAAGGGCCTTTGGAGAGTTCAGGACTGCCTTGGCCGTGGGTTACCAGGCTCGGGTGGGTGGTGCAGAATGAGCCTCCATTTTTTCCAAGCCTCATGTGGGGTTGTTGTTGATCCGTGAAGCTGCCCACCAGTCCAAATCACCTGCTTCAGACTTTGAGATTTGGCGCTCAGGGGTTGCTGTCTGTGTGCTAGCAAAATGCCTGTGTGCCGTCTGTGTGCTGGTGGTGCCCCAGAGGTCAGAACCGTGCAGCAGGGTGCCTGCAGGGACTGCTGGGGGTGGGCAGGGGTCCCCGGGGATCTGGCTTGCCTGCGCTGGCAGCTGCCTGGCTGCAGTCACAGGCAGCAGGAGCCTCCGGAGAGCAGAGGTTGGCTTTTAATAATGAAACCACCACCAGCCAGTGCCAGTCATGTATCTCGGGGCAGAAAATGCCTTTGAAGCCCCTAGTTGATAGGCACAGCCTGGGGGGTCGCCTGGCTTTCCATCACTGTGCCAGGTTGCTGGCTCTCATCCTCTGCATCAGCCTTTCCTTGTAGCCTATTGTGCTTCTCCCTTGCTTCTTTCCAGCTCCCTTTGGATTTTCCCAGCCATCTCTCTGTTTCTGGGGTTGTCTCTTTGTCTTCCTGTGTCTCCTCCTTTTGCTCTTCATTTGCTGCTTTTATTCCCAGTAAGGCCACAGTATCTGTGGTCCCCTCTTGCTGGTCTGCCTACATGGCTGTAGCACCGCAGCTAGACTGCCCCGCTCAAACCCAGCACGTTAAAGTGGATTTCTTCCTTCCCCCAGGATTAACACGTACTGTTTGGCCTTCAGATAATACATGCCCCTTCTAGGGGCATGTCTGCCTGGATGCGTACGGGCAGAAGCCAGCAGATTCTCTGGGCTTATTGAATACACGGGTGACTTGATTCAGATATTATACCTCCGTGCTGCTGGTGTCTTCCCTGCTTGGCGCTTCCTTCATCGCCCTGCTGCCTCTGGCCTCGAGCTGTTTTGCCCAGGCAGAAGGGATTAATGTTCACTCTTATGTGTTACGTGCATGTACCTCCAGAGCTAAAAGTGCTTTGCGAAGGTGGTGTCACCAGGTCTCTTCTCCTCCTGTTTCCACAAGCTGCAAGATCGTACTTCCCTCTCTTTTCTGCAGGTTCCTGGGCTGGTGAAGGTCATCTTGGAGAGCTCACCTTATTTCAAGCTGATCAGCCACCATGCTGTGTGCCGCAAGGTACTGCCTGGCATGCTTGCGACTTTCCGCATCGTTTTCTCCCCTGATGAGAACAAGGTGAGACTGGAGGTCCCGAGAGATGTGTGCCTTCAGTGGGAGGTGAACCTGCGGGGCTGGGTTCAGAACAGGGCATCTGCTGTGGGTTTTGAGGCGCTGTCCTGGTTTCAGTGGCATTGCACTGGATCTACAGCTGGGGGAAACTTTTCCTGTGGTGAAGATGATGCTGTCATAGGCTGGAGGCTCTTCTATGCTTCAGACTGTGATTATCCTTCGGTGCTGGAACGTTTAATGCCATGTCTGTTGGCTTCAGGGATAAGAGTGCACTGTGTGGTGGGGTGGCCTCTCATGGTGTTGGTTTCTAGTATCTGACCATTGCTGCATAATTAGGGGTTTGCTCTGATAATTATAAATACAAAAGCCTGTTTGCATAAATACAAACGTGTTGTTTGTTGGACCCAAAGCTGAGCCTGATCAGAGTGAGGACCACCACCTTTGAAAACTGGAGCCGCTTCTTGAATGCGTATCGTGTTGGCCGCAGTAGTGAGACGGCAGAACGCTCTGTCTGAAGCCGGCACTTTTCTTGCACACCGGTTATAGCCCATGCCGTGCTGCGAGGTTTGCTCTAGGCTGTGGTCAGGCAGCCTGCAGCTGGTCACATCCTGGCTGGCAGCACCATGCGATGCCACCGCAGCAGGGACTGACGAGCTGTGCGTTCCCTCCCTGTGCTTTCCTGGGCGTTTTCAGGGGAAGGTGCACGTGGGACAGTAGGGAAACGGCAGGGAGGGGTGCTGATAAGGTGTTTAGCCATCGCACCTCTCTACTCGATGTTAGGGGCTTAATTATGATGGAAAACGCTAGGGGAATGGCTAGATCCCGAGAGCTTTCCCCTTTCCCATCTGGCAACCAGTTCCCTGCCTCAGCCTGGGCTGGAGCGAAGGTGATGCTTTTTCATACCCTCTGTGTTCCAGCCTTGCCGCTGTGCTGCCCCTGAGGATACTTGCCCACCTGTGCTCCAGCTGTGATTCTAGGGGAGAAGATGCGCTGTGCTCGTGGCAGGGAGCCAGCCTGGCACAGACACGCTGAGCTCCAGATGTCTTTAACCAGCAGGAGGCTGGTGTGCTGCAGAGGCATCTGGAGCGCACACAGGAATGAAGGGGCAGGTAGAATCTGCAGGCAGCGTGTTAGCCTGGAGCCTTTGGGCAGTCACGCTGGTGTGGCTGTGCCTGCGTGCATGGGGCTGTGGTTGCTGTGTCAGCTGGCACCTATTCCCTGCCCCGTGTGCCATGCTTTTGCTCAGAGGTTGGAGCATCGGTGCTGTGGCCCTGGCAAGTCTGGCACTGTGCCGTGATGTGAAGGGGCGGCGGTGTTACCTGGAGGCTTCTTAACGCCAAAGGGTTTGGTACCTGGCATGGAAGGGAGGAAGCCCTGCAGGGGAACACAGACAGGCAGGCTGACTCTTTGCACCAGCACTCTGCTGCCTCTTGGCACAGTTCTTTGCGTGACTTTGTGGGTGATGCAAGGTGAGGGGGTCGCTCTGAGCCAGCTGGTGTTTCTGCACCAGGCCAGAGGTGCAGGCTCTCTTTGGGCACAGCTATTCTCTCATCTTCCGTTTGCTGCTTACACTTAGTTTAACACCCTGTCCTATCCTCAAACAGCATGGCTGTGGCAAACTAGAGAGGAGATGCCCTGTGGTGCCTGGCTCCCCATGCTTGTGAAATGATCGGTTGCTTTGGGGAGGGACTGAGAAATTGTTTTACGTCATTCGTATGGAAGGTTAAAATGATGTTGGCCTAGGGCAGTTCTCCATACTGCCCAAGTGACATAAGAGCTTAATCTCACCGAGATGGGCTTTGCAGGGGACGCTGCTTCCTTTAAAATGTGATTTATTAGTATTCATGAGCATTCATTTTTGGGATGGAAGTAAATCGGTTCCCATGAAGGGCAAAGAGCCGCTCTTCAACTACAGAGAAGCAGCAGAGCAACACATGAACATCACCCCGAATAGAAGTAGGGTGAGAGAACCCCCAGGAGCACTCATGTCCAGTACTTTGTCCCTTGTCTTGCCCTTGAACTGGTGAGTGTGTGGCATTAGGGAGCTGTGCCAGCGAGGTCCTCTGCACAGCTTGAGCGACACCCTGGCGGTTTCTGCCGACCTGGGTTTTGTGCTCCTTGCAGGGCACTGGCAGAGGCATGTGGGCTGCTTGGTGAGGAGCACATGAGGACTCTACAGCAGAACCAGAACGTTGTACAAATCGGACTTTTTGTCTCATACTTGGTGGAGTGTGAGTCAGCAAAGTCCCGCAGTGCTGTCGCTCAGCTAGAAATGCATCAGTAGCATGGTCAGGATGTGCAGAGCACCTTGAAAAGCCCTTAGCCAAGAGGCAGGCTTTGGGAGATGGTTCTGTAAAGCCACCTGTGTTGGGCTTGCAGTTGCTTGCCTGCAGAGTATCTGTGTGTTAGTTGTGGAAGGCTCAGGAGTGCTACCTTTGAATAACCCCTACGTCTCTGATACTGCATGATCCACAGGGACTGTGGGTAACCCAGTGAAGTGGGGTCCGGACCTTCCTGATGAGGAGCTGGTTTGTGTCATTCTCTTGCTTTGAATCTGTTCTTCCCTGGAGTAAGTCTGACTTCAGTGAAGTCAGTCCTGATTGAAAGGAGTAAAATTGTGCCTCGGCCCTAAGTAATAGGGCCATGTGAGTTGTTAGTGGCTGAAATGCCACGTAGCCCTTTCTTGGAAAATGAGCAGTTTCCTACTGTCTCGCAGTCATTTGGGAATGTGCCACGTGCTCGGACTGTCAGAAAAGGAATAGCTGGTGTGCCTTTTGGTTTATTGGCACTTGTGTTATAAATGAACTGCTAATTTTTCTGCTGGGCAACATTTCCAGTTTGTTACTCTTGCTGCTTCTGATTTGCACGTTTCTGTTTTATGGCTCCAGTTGTACAGCGTGGGTGTTCTCGTGCCAGCCCCTGTTCCCGTGCGTTCTTGCGTTATGGTCTGACGGCCTCTGCTGAATTGGGAACCATTGTGGCACTGACTGGCCGATAAACAACAGACAGAAATACTTCCATTTGTGCGTCCTTCAGGCTTATTAATAGTTTATTGTAAAGGAAGAAGGAAGTAAGAAGCACATAAAAACATAGCACAGCTTATTCTGTGTTGTCCTCTTGCTCTTTCCACTGTAGCAGCGCACTGTTTTCAGGCAATGCAAGTTCAGTCTGTGAGGTTTGTGAAATTCATTGCTGATGCTCAGTGGAGACTGAATTAATGCACATTGATTACTCTGAAATATGACAGGACAGTGAGTTATTGCGTTACTGAAATGAAGTCCTTTAAAATTCAGCCCAGCCCTGTTAGATGTTTTGTTGTGCACAGAAGCTATTCCAAGAATACTTTTAAGATGACTCTTGTGAGGAGGAAAGGGGCGGAAGACCAAGGCAAATGGCGCGGCGCCACAGGAACCTGAAGCCAAGTGACTCATTTCAAAGACTCCTGCGAACCAGCGGCTGAGGGGGGCAGGCGCAGGGGCACCCCCTCTGCTGCGAACGGATCTTCATCCTCTGGTCTCTCCTCTGTTGTCACGGCCCTTATTTTCCAGCCTTTCTGATATCAGGGTTTCAGCGGGAGCTTTCCCTGCTTGGCTTGCCGTGTTACCTCATGCTACAAGGATCTTTTCTTTGCAAGTTGGCTGCTGCAAGGGCTTCAGTGAAGCATTTGGGATAGGTTATGCAGGGAAACTGACATCTGAGTTTGGGGTTCTGGGCAGTTAGGGTTGATATTGCTGTGACAGTAATTACTGTTAGCCTGAGTTTACAAAGAGCCTGAAACAACACCCAAGACGAGCAGCTGCTTCAGTCTCAGTGGGTGCCAGTTCAGGTGCCAGTGGTGATACCTGGAAGGCCAGAGCTTGTAATTTACTGCTTGTCACAGGGGAGCACGAGAAGGGGAACCATCGTACAACTGTCTGTATCTTCCTTGAAACTGAGGGGAGTTGTATGCAGGATGGAGTCGTATTTTCATGAAAACCTATAGCCTGAAGCTGTGTCTAAACACAGCAAACTTTAACGCATAGATGGGATGCAACCCCTCTGTCATCCAGGCACGTTTATTTAGAAACCTGGTCTTAAACAGTCTGCTAAGGGTTTGCAGTTGCAAAGTAGAACAACATTTTGCACTGGTCTCAACTGTGCCCCTAGGCTGCAAGCGAGTGCGTAGCAGAGTTAGTGCCCTGGTAACACGAGGCAGTGCTGCAGTAGAGACTTTGCAACCTGTGGCCCCCAAGGGAGGGCAATTCAGCTTTCAGAAGCTTAAGGGACCGTAGGTTCACAGTGGCACAAACAGCCAGCTTCTGCCTAGCACCCCTCTTGCCTTGGGTTTCCCCCTGTTTGGGCTGATGCTGCATTCAGCTTGGTGCAAGGTCCCACTTTGGTGGGGGTGGTAGAGCGTGGCTGAAGGGTCAGCCCGCTCTGAAGTGCTGAGTCAAGCCTTGCACGGGATGCCATGTCCCACGGTGTCCCTGGAGAGGGGGCTTGTAGCATAATGTGCATCTGCATGAATGGCGAGAGGCATCTTTCTCTCTCAAGGTCGTGGTTGTCTCTGTGAAACCAAATCCTTGCGGCTTTAGCCTTGCCCTCGGGTCCCTGGAGAAATCCCTTGTGCATTGCTGTGCAGGTGGTCCCAGCGCCCCTCAGCAGCAACGGAGCTGGGAAGGCTGCCTGTGCTTGCTTTTGGGGGGTATTTATTTCTTGGGCTCTTAATTGCATTGCTGTTGATCCATTTGCTCCTTAGCAATGACAACGCCTTGACAATTACTTCCTTTTACTTCCTTCAAGTAGCTCCAGTTGTTGAAGTTCCTTTTTTCTTTATCCTCCTGCTGATCTGAACTTGCATCCTCCTCTGCCTACCTGGCACCTGAAAGAGGGAGCTAAGTAAATATGGCATGCCAAGACTTAATAAGGCAGGTAGCTTTCAGCTGGCTTTGCAATGCCTTTGTTACAGTAGTGTGGCCAAAAGAACAACAACAACAAAAGCAAATAACATTCTTCATTTGCTAATGAGTTTCTGAGGACCGAAACAGTGCAGGACGTGAAGTAGCCAGATAACAGGTGCTTTAAATTCATATGGGCTGCCCATAGCTTTTATTTTAGAAGGCTTAGGCTGCAAGATTGAGTACAAAATTGCCAATTCAGAACGACTTGCTGAAGATGAAACGCTTTCCTGAAATGCGGTATTAAATCATGCAGGTTGCTTGCTGCAGTTCCCTTCCTAGTATTTTACCTTCCAAATAGGGAAAGCAAAAGCCCTTCTGCAGTTTCTAGGGTGAATATTTGAGATGTCTAGAAAAAGAGATTATTCCTTTTTGTCTTGGATGGGGCAGCATCTGTATTGACAAGCTTAAACCCCAGCTGAGCAGGTGGTAGGCGAGGTGCTGGGTGGTGGGTGAGGCGCTGGCTGTCAGTGCTTGCGTTAGAGCAATAGGTACGTGTCTGTGCCTGGGCTGGCTGCCTTAGGGCCCTTCCAGGAGGGGGTGGGGACGGGAGCAGGAAATCCCAGCTGTGGGGGAGTCTGGATCGGTTCTGCTGAAGGGAGTTTGCTGCTGTATGCAATTCCTAAACCATTACAATCCTAAAGCACTTGCTGCTTCAACAGTGATAAAAATATCAAATTAATTAAAAGCACTGAGGAAAAAATCAGGGCAGCCAGTGAGTGACGAGAAGCAGAGTTTTTATCAGCTCATCAATAAGAGCGCTGCTGGGCGTGATGGCTCCTGGCCCTATGGCAGCAGATTTACCACTGATTTCAGTGGGGGCAAGGTGATAGTTCCAGCGCAGCGATGCCACGCCATACATCTGGAGACTGCTCTGCTCATCTCTACAGTAACATGATTTTGGTAATTTGATTTGCCTTCCTGCTGCTAAACGCCAGACAGCCGGGGCACGGGGGGGATTGCCTGGCTCTGTTCTGCAGAAGGCAGTGGCTGGGACTGCACAGCCGGCTTTGCTCTGGCGGGGTGTCTGAGTGTCCCCCGTGTGCAGCTCCCGATGCCGCCTGCCTGGGGTGGGTGTGCTAACCAGGCACCCCGTCACTTACTCCTCTAGAACAGACCTTACAGAGGGGTGTGATTAAGGCATCAGCCAGAGCTGTCTCCTGTGTCCCCTGAGGCTGGGGTGAGATGTAAAGGGAAACGGAGTTCAGACACAGGAAGAACTAACACCCTTTAACTCTAGCGCAGAGCTGGCGTAGGCTGCTGAGGGCAGGGGTGGAACTGTTAGCGCTTTTAGGTACTTGTGAAACCTCTCGCAAAAACAGTTTGGGTCTGGAGCTGAGCCAGCTCTGGTGTGGGGAGGTGGATCAGGTGGCTTTTGAAGGGTGCGTGTCCCCAGCCTTGGCCCTGTAACGCTGTGAGAAGGGGCAGGAAATACAGCCGTACCCTACACTGCCCTGACGCTGCCGCAGTTACCGTGCCCAGCTTGTGAAGTATTTCACCAAAGACTGACCGTTGACTATGCATGTGGTGAAGTCCTTTTGAAAGTGTACCTGAGCATCCCCTGCCAAGCTTCAACGAGGTCGCCGCGTTGCTGGCACTGGAGTTAGTGCTGTGGCACAGCTGGGTTCTCAGTGGTGCTTCCAATAGTCTGCAGTGGCGATCGAAGCAGGTTGCGTTAGTGCTGTGATCCCTTGCATGAAGAGACTGTTCTGGTGTCTCAGAATCAAAGCATCAGATAATTGTGGTGCTGCCAGCTTGCTGCAAAAGCAGGTGAGTCAATGGGGTTGTTTCTTCTTTGCAAGTTAACGACCCTGTGCAAGTCATGCTACTGGAATGAAAGCTCATGAAGGTAAAAAGTACTGTTGTGTTACGGAATGATACTGCTACAGTCATAGAAAACAGGAGTTTTCCTTCTGCCGTGGGGAAAGTACTAAAAACATTGTGCTGAGATTGTTTCTTTCCCTGCAGGTTTATTTCCACGAGCTCATCTGCATCACAGAAAGGGAGAAGTTTGTTGTGCCTCTCCGAGCTATAGGTGCCCGAGCTATCCTGGACTTCCCCGACCAGGTGAATTTCTCAGCCTGTCCAGTCAAGTACAGCACCCAGAAAACACTGCTGGTTCGCAACATCGGTAACGGGGCGGCCCGCTACTGCATCAGCACTCAGAGGTAGGGAGCTCATCTCTTTTTGCGCAAAACACTGTTGTGTGATAGTATAGTTGGTAAACAGCGACAAAAAGGAGCCAGAGCATGTGAGCTGCCGTACTGCTGCCGTGGCTGGAAATGGGCAGGGCACGTGGGGTTTGCTGTTGATTATAGTGTTTGAAGCATGGCGCAGCCTCTGCTAAAACTCTGCAAGCTGCAGAGTGGAGTTTTATAGTGCAACGGTGTCTTCAGTGCACAGTCGCGCAAGACTGATTCTGTTAGATGGAACGAGCAAATGTAGGAAGGCAGCTGGACTGCCCTTGGGCTGTATAAGATCCTGCGTGGCAGACGACAGCTCGAGGAGCTCAGCTCCTGAAGACCAAAGGCAGTGTTAAGAAATGGGCAAGCTCTGAGCTGGTGGAAGGGACATTTAAGAATTTATCGTCAGCTTTACCAGCAGTTTGTCTATAGTAGCAAGTGCAATCAGAGATGATAGATCAAAGCAACTGGTATTGAGACCCTGACAAAAACCCTGTGGGGTCCAGAACCTGGTTTTCCAGTAGGTTTGATCCGGTCCCTGGGATCCAATATTCTTCATTAGAATGAGCTCTTAAGCGGAGATGAGCTGGCAGCGGCTACAAACCTGCACTTTAGCCCCAAAGCAGAATGCCAAAGGGCGCACAGGCAAAAGGTGCAGCAAATACCTGGTGTGTGGGTTGGGAGCCTTTTCTAGAGCTTTGTCTCTCTCAGATCTCCTGGAAAGTGCTCTAGCATGCTGTAGTAGCTACCAGCAACCTCCTTGATCTCCAGTACCTTCTGAAATGGTTATGTGGCCCTGTTGGCCAAATATACCCATTCCCTGGGAGGCCACAAGCACGTGGCATTTCGGCAGTCTCCTGGTCAAGCGCCTGATGCGTGCTGTGTCGTGGACAGCCTGTACTGTTCCTCTTGGTCTGAGAAGACAGTCAGTGGTTTTCCAGTTTGCTGAACTGGAGAGGGTAATGCGTTCTGGAAACTGCACCTGCAAGGAAACCACTTCAGCTGGCTGGTAGTTAGCTCCGAGTTGCTTGGTCCCAGAGGTTTTGGTGTAGGAGCTGAGGTCCAGAATGCAGCAAAGACCTGCTGTCTGCCTTAGTGCACCTGAGTTGCTTCGGTTTCTTCCCCAGGAAAACAGGGGTCAAGAGAAGGCTCTTTGCTCTTTCTCCTGGGAAATGCGAAGGTCCAAGAGGCTTCTACCAAAGCCTGGCAAGGCTGTTGAAGCAGGCTTCCAGGATGCTATTCAAGCAGGCTGCTTCTTTTCACTGTGGAAATACACAGGCAGGAACTTGTAAATCCCTGTACAGCTTCCCTCTGGGATTTCCAGATCTAGTCGTCACCACCAAAACAAGTACCCAGTCGTGCGTAGCATCTCTTGGCAATGCCCTTGCCAACTGTTCTATTGAGTGATACAGCGTATGTTGAATCCTGCTTGATACGGATTTTATGCTGAACTTCATCGATTGAATGTTTCAATCCTGATTTGCAACAAAGGGATGGGAAGCGTTACGAAAGCTTTATTTCAAACTACACAAGAAAGTACAATTCTGAATGACTGGATTGCATGTGCGCAGAGATCAAAAGCTGGTAAGATTTCCCATGTCAGCCAAAGGCATCAGTCATCTCTTCCATTTCGTTATGAACTTTTGAAAGCCAGTTTGAAATTTCAAGCTGATGATCTTTGAATATAAGCAGCGTTTTATTCTAATTAGGTCGCCCCCACGTTCATTCAGATTTCTTTTTAAACACTCTGAGGTTCCTGTCTTTTTGCTCTTTTTTTTTTTTTTTTTTTTGCTTTAAGTGTTCAGCAAAATGTCATAATGAATTCCTCATTGGGAACGTTCTTAAAGGTTGAGTTCCTCTAATGCCTGTCTGTCTACCATCTGCCTATATATATGCACAGATGTATAGGAAATAATATGAGAAATTTGGGGAACATGTGAAATGGAATTGGGCTGCTGGAGAAGATGAAATCATAGAATAACTTTGGAAGAGACCTCTGGAGATCATCTGAGCAAACACAGTGCTCAAAGCAAGACCGGTGTCAAAGTTTGATCAGGTGTGCACTCAACACGAAAAGTAAGACCAAGTGATACCAGCCTTCGTCTTTCCTTCTCAAGGCTGTGCAAAGCCATTTATCCCAGCATCTCCCTGTATGTGCTGTGCTCCAGCCCCTAAGCTCCTCTTCTGTAGAAAGGCTTTCGTGCCCGCCAGCCTGTACTGCCAGGGATTCTTCCATCCCAAATACAGGTTTTTGCATTTTCCATCCCTCGGCTGCATGCGGTTCTGCTGTGTCCCCTGAATAGCAGCCCAGCCCTCCAGTATCTCGACTGTACTCCCCCAAGCTTGTATCCTCCACTCAAAATCTGAGTGCTGCCCACTCTTGACCAGGTCACCACGTCCCCTTGCAGCCTGGGAGCAGAACAACCACGTTCTCCCTGTGCGATGAGGCCATGGTGGGCCAGGAGTGGTTTTTCCAGCCAGTGCTGGGGACTGCACCGGGTGACAGTGGGTTCCCTGCTGCTTGTGCTGTGCCTGCCCCGACGTCCCAGGTGAGCTCAGTGGCTCCAGCAACCCCAGCAGAAAAGAACTGGCCTCCCGGCTGGCATGACAAGTTGGCTGGAGAGTCACACCAATACACTGCTCCACAGGCGATTAGGTCATTAGCTGTTAATTGTCTTTGAACAACTCTACTTACAGAGGCTTTCATGGGAGAGACCGCTTTCCTCCTCATGTCAGGGGATTAATTTCCCTGCGTTAGAGGCTGTGACCAAGGCTGCATCATTATTAATGACAGGGGAAGTTTTTCGTTTAATGTCATGCATTCGTTTGAATGACTCCCGTAATGGTTGTTCAGCATCACAAACACTTAAACCTGTGCTTTGGACATTAATGCGTGATGTTTCCTGTCATGGAGAGCTTAATGTGTAGATACGAGACGCAGTATTTAAGAGTTATGGCATAGGTGGTAGGAGTGCCAGCCTTACAGACTTAAATTCAGGACTGTTTTAGCTTCTTCCTAGTTAGTGGAGAACTGAAGCAGCTTTAGTGTGTGCTTAACTTCTGCTGAGTACGGATGTAGTGTTGTGTTAAAGCCAACATTAATATCACATAATAGTTTTGTGTGCCGCTATGTGTAAGCGTGCGTGCACGTGAGAGGGGGAGGAGGCTTAGTGGAGTAGAAGGGAATGAGAGATCAAAGTTTGTAGACCATCAGCTGGCCTCGGTGTCCTTTATTCTCTCTCTGCACAACTGAGACTTCTTAGTTGCTGCAACTTCTGTCATCTGGCGTGGGCGAATTCAGGCTCTTGCCCCTTTGCAAGGCAGCTGCAGGCGCCACAGTTTCCTAGTCCAATGTGCTGCTCCTGTCACTTCTCTCTGCCTCCTTTCTCAAGATTCCCTTCTCTATGGCATCAAGCGTAACCTACCAGCTTTCACCTTCAGTGCATTTTTCAGCCCATCTCCAATGCTAACCTTTCCTCTCGGTCAGTACTGCGAGCTCTGCTCTTGCAGCGGGTCACTTCATAAGGACATTCCTTGCCTCTTACAACTTTATCTAAGGACTTGTGTGGTGTATTTCACTCCACGGCAGAGCTCTCAAATGAATCCACGGGGCCAATTCAGCATCCTTCTGCTGTTGCTTGTTCAGAACTCTCCCTTGCCATGGGATCTACCAGAAAACATGGCCACGTTTTGACTCCTCTTTAATAAGGGCGGGGGGGCGCAGGGACCCTAACACCGAAGCACTGCCCATTATGCAGCTTGTCTTTGTGCCTGTCCTCCCCCTGCATGTCCATACCCAGCTCTTCACTGCATAGCGTAGTAATAACAAAAATAGTATAAATATAAAAAATCTCTTCCTGCCGTTCTCATTGTTAAGGCTGGATAGTGAGTTTCTTCTCCACGGCATTCACGGAGATAAATGTCATTCCAGTACATTTCAGTTGAAAATGGTGCCTGGAAGCAGCTCTCGGTGCAGCACTGCCTTTTCCTGACGTTACATTGTGCTGTGCTGTGCTATGGGTTAGAGAGGATCTGTCTGAGAAGGTCCATTTAGGAATGTCCCATCAGGCTCTGGAAGCTCAGGAAATGATCCTACATGGCGCAGTGCTAGGAGCCGCCTTGCATCCCTCCCTGCAGTACCATTATACTACATGGAGGTGTGGGATTGGAGAGTTACCATGGGGTGTACAGGGATGTGACAACAGAGCCTACGTGCAGGGAAAGAGGGAAAGAGAGAGCTTGTGAGATGCTGGCTCTGTGCAGGATTTTTTCAGTATGGAGATGGAGTCTTGGATGCTTTGACCTAACAGGCTGTCTTTACCGGAGTGGTTACAGTGCTTGACTTTGGCTTTTATACCATTACCAAAACATTATGTATGCCAAGATTAGATGATCTTTGGGTTTTTCTCCTGCAATAGGTCTTAGTTGACAGACGAGGCAATTCAATCACCAGTAATTTTACTGTCGGTCTTGGGGTTGGAGGCAGCTTTTAATGAAATCAATTCTCACAAACTCAGATGATTTTATAATGCAAATTAAGGCACCAGTGGAGTAAAGGGGTTTTGGTTGTAGAAGAGAAACATACCATGGGACGAAGGATGTTGCAGCCTCGTTGCACGCTGCACTGACTAAACGTACGGTTGCAAGAGAAAAGGCAGCGCGGTTTCGGGAAAGCCTGAGCCACAGAACTGTCAGCGTTGTTCACTTGTCAGTTGGTTGCTAAATTGCCAGGAGTATTTTGCCCGTGGTGTCCTCATGGGATTTAACTTTTGCCCAGCTTTGTCAAGATGGGGAGCTGATGCCTGGTGAAAGCAAGCAAGATGTAAACACCAAGACAGATCACAATGAAATTGCTTACTAATCTGGTGTTGTTCCTTTTCTGAAGGGCAATTACGGGCAAGAGCTCAGCAGGTTCTGCTGGGAAGGTCTCCCTCAGATTGGTGCGGCTAGATGAGTTTATACAAGCTGGGGATTGCAAAGCACCGCTGGGAGATCTGGACCTGTGACAGTTTAGATGTTGTACAACAAAGCAAACGTACAAATGGACATAGTTAAAAAGCATGTCAGAAGAAGAGCTATTAATAAACCTCCAAACCTTATCTTTCCTGTTTTGTCAGGAGCAGTAGTTACTCATTACAAGGGTAGATCTAACAGGACAAGAATTACCATAAAGAACAGCTCACAATTAATGGCTAAAAGGCCAAAGTTTAGCCTGCCAGCTTCGTCTGTTGGCAGTGGTTTTCGTGTGGCTATTAGTGTGTCAGGGACGTTTCCTTAGCATCTCTTATCTGTAGGCTGCAGGGAACAGCTTAGTGATGTGGACTGAAGTTCAGAGTTCAGGTGAAGCATGGACCTTGCATCCCTCTGGGTCTTGGAGAACCAGGTCTACGTGAGGGTTACCAAGCTCCTGCTACAGCAGGAACCAAGTTGTCCTGTGGGTACAGCGTGGGGTGGGAGGCAGGAGGTGCGGTGTCTGACTTGCGCTCAGTTTCTCAGTCCTGAGAATGAGTCCTGACCTCGGTGGGATCCTCTTCTCTGGTAATTTGAAGATACGAAGGTATCTACTTTCTCGGGCATCCCCTGAAGTCATCCTCAGGAGTGTCATTCCCATCCCAGCTATCTGAGGGCAGGGGTATGCAGACATGGGGACGGAGTAGGAAGGGGATGGGGTGGGAGGCAGGGCTGAAGTGTGGCCTTTAACCAGCAGCTTTTCTGTTCCAGCAATGTTTCTGGTAAAAATAATAAAATAAAAAGGGGGGGGGGGGGGGGCGATTTTTCTGTGCCTTTCCCACAGCAGGCAGTGATCCCAGCCAAGCACCAGCAGAGCCCTGCCCAGTATAACCAGGCACAACCCCCAGTGCAGGTGCAGGGCCATGCAGAGCAGCCCGGTTCTGAGGCTGGCGGCGCCTTGGCTTTCCTCCTCCCTCTCAAAAGTCTCAGGTCCAGCACGTGAACATTGCAGGCCCAATGCTTCCCCATTAGTCACTGGCGATGTTCTTGCTAGTCGTGATGGGAGCAGGTCAGGCCCCCAATTGCATCAGTGTCTCCTTAACGAGCAGGAACTCCAGCAATTTCATCAGCTGTCACTGCTTACATGAACGAAGCTCAGCTTGCGCATGGCTCCGATTTTTCTCATTATTTTTGTGGGCTGCATTCCCCAATCACTGAAAAACTCTGCAGACCATATTTTTAAGGTGACAAATTGACCAGCAGCAAAGCACTAAATGCAATAACTTTTGCTTTCCAAGTGAGGCTGTACAAGAGCCGCAAAGCCCAGCTGCTGTTGTGCAGAAACATGTTGCATCTGACTTTTCCCTGAGCATTAAAGGACTGAATTATGTCTGTCAGCTGAGAGCTGTTTCCCTGGTGACAAATCATAATTGCTCTTGTTAAATCTAAAGTACACCGACACGTTTTCATAATATTTCCCACACATTGCACAGAATTTCTCTAGTAGGCCAAGCAAACAGTTACCAAGCCTGGATTACAGCCCAGAGCCCCAGACTGCATTGCTTGTGAATACGCAGGAAACCTCCTGTTAAAGGTGCCTTGAAATGCTCCTGGTAATGGTGCTTCATTTAGCTAGAGATTTAATTGTTCAGGCTGTAAACGGGATACTCCTTTTGTGTCTTCTTTTCTTGTTTCTGTATCACTCTAATCTGCCTTTGCACTCGTACAGATTTTTCTTTGCTTAGAACAGCTTTCATTGAAATGCTGATAAAATGTGCCCTTTCTGAGGCAAAACCAGGATGCTTTCAAGGTAAAAAAAAAAAAAAAAAAAAAGATAGATAGATTAATTCTGCCAATTAAACTCTAATTATTCTCTGGCCATTCAAGAATAAACTTCTGTTCTCCCTGTCTGATTTCCAGGGTGTACTCTCACTGGGACAGGTATCGCCTTGACATTTGCATCTCTTGAGGTTTATAGGTGGCAGGAAAAGACGGATTCAACTCAGTGTCAAGTTGTGCATGCAAATAACTCTTGCCATCTCCGTGCCCTTCAAAAACCCTCCTCCGATCGTATCGCTAGCAGTCAGACTCTTGAGCCTTGCTGCAGAAAACTGGATGCAGGGTATGGGGGAGACGAGGTCATTTTATAGCTTAGGATCTTCTGAGGGCTGGAGCTCTTCAGGAGTTGGGTCGGTGGCTCAGTTCCTGGCCCTGTATGTTCTCTTTTTCTGCTGCTGACTGTGGTTTCTTGGCCCCTTGCTAATACAGGTGAGCTGGAGTGAGCTAGACGGCAGAAGGAACGTAGTCCCCAAATGTCCCACAGTAATCCTGATGTGCCTCTCCGTGTTGCAGCCCTTTCTCTGTTGATCCCTCCGTTGGGACTCTTGGGATTGGCGATGCCATGCAAGTAACGGTGGACTTCCACCCAGAGAAGACTGGTGATTATTCCAGACCCCTGACAGTTCACTATGACACAGGTAAGGTCTGGGCGCTGCATGGTGCCCAGTCTCTGCGTCCTTCAGAACAGAGAAACAGAGACCTTTCAAAGCAGAAAAATGTTAAGTGCTTTGCAGACTACTTCTACGACCTTTTATTTCAAAACCTCTGTATGTTTCGGTGCTTGAGTGAGCAGGTAAGGGGCAAAGGCTGAGTGTGCCCTTGTTCTGTGTGGCTGTGTGCCGGTCTCTCCCTGGAGGATGCTGGCGTCGGCTGGGTGCTCTCCACCCAGCACCTCCCGTGACTGTCATCTGCCATCATTCCCTGTTGTCCCAGTCACCTTAATTCCCTCTCCAGGTGTATCTCCCCTGTCCCGGCTTTGCCTCAAAGAAAAGTGACAAATAGTTGGTGCTTAGGGGACTTTTAAAGTGCATCCCCTCAAGCAGGAATGAGTTTTTTTGGAATCGGGTTTTGCTGGGAGTTGCTGATTCGGAGGCGGGAGGAACCTTGATTCTCCGTTACGGTGTGCATACGCACGTGTGAAGCTTCATTCCTTGGCGGTGCTACGTTTGAAGCACAACGTGGGAATGCGTGCCTCTGTCAGACTCGCTCCAATGCCGCTGTCTCTTACACATCTGTCCCCTGCACTGCTTCTACGTTGTTTTGCCACAGACCCTTGTTCTTTCTTTTTGCCCTCTCCCACCTGCGTCCCACAGCTCACGACATCAGGACTAATGCAGCCAGGACTTGAGGGCTCTTGGGATTTGGCAGGAAGAGCTCGCTGCCTCCCGAGATAGGTGTAAAATTTATGTTAGGCTAGGAGAAGCTGAGATCAGGCCACAGAAACACCATCAGCTTTAAGCTTCACTCAAGAGTAAGTGGGGAATATCTTTAGGAAAAGGCGTCATGTTAAAATGCTTCTGTCGGCCTTGGCTCAGCAGGGGTACGTTGTGGTGCCGAACGAGACGCTTCCTCAGTTGCATGAAGGCACTTGGCGTGTGTTTCCTCTCGCCTGAGAGGGAGGTTTGGTTTGTCCCTGTTCCTCAGCGTTGGTCCTTGGAAGTGTGGTGTCCTAACCGAGGTGATACTGTGTGCTGCTTTAGCCCGGCAAAGAGCATTTTAGTTGTCTTGGGTTTGTGGAGTTACAAATGCTCCTGTATCTTCCAAATGCTTATGTAGCCTTACGACTTATTTCAGCTTTGTCTAACGTTTTTCAGTTATTGACATATTCACGGAGAATGGTTGATGCTCACTCAGAGGAGCTTATTGTTTTGGGTAACAGTTTCTAGGAAGAGTGACTGAAATATCAGCTAGGGAAGCACAAAAAAGTGCCTTATTTGTACGCCTATACAGAATCTATAGGATAAAATTCAGAGGGCTAGAATTTCTCTGGGGCAGATGAGCAGTGACAGTGGAGATTAGGGCCGTAGGGTTTATACTTTGTGACGGAACAGAGTGAGCGAATAATTAGGGCCAGGATCTTTGTGGCTTGCTTTGAAAAACCTGAGAGTCTTGTTCTTACTGAAACAGCTGGTTCCTCCATAGTCGATCTTTGCAAAAGTGATTTGTGTGGGTAGGCCACGGGGATAAACTCTCTGCCGGCTCTGAGATGGGTGTTTTCCCAGGAACACGTGCAGCTCCCTGGGAGATGAACCCAGGATTTCATTCCTGCCTGCCAGTACAATGTTGCAGTTATTTTGAAATAAACTACGAATTGCGAAGGAGAGCAAGGGGATAATGAAGGGATTATCTCTCTAGCTTTGAAGCATACAGGTAAGTGAAAGGCTGCTGAGATTAATTGCTAAAGTGAAGCAGAAACGTTTAATCAATCAGTCTTTCGAGGTGTGGTGCAGAGCTTATTGCAGGAGTAGTGCAGAGCACCAGACAGCGTTCCCTGACCTCGCGCGGCGAGCCCTGGCTAATGTGTCCGGCACCACGGCAGGCTCCCTGTGACGCGCGTACAGAAAGCAGCCGGGTTGCTCTTTTGGAGCCACCAACAGAGTGTTTATTAAGAAACAGAAGTGCTAAGAGCAAAACAGCAGTTTGTGTTGGGAGGCGTTTCCCTCGCTTGGCTGTGTATCGGTACTGACTTGCTCGCAGGCAGCAGTAGTTCTCAATGGATCACACCCTTCTTAGGGTGACTTACGCAGGATCAGGTGAACATTGCTTAAATTTCTGCTGAAGCTGGGTCAGATCTGTCCCTAGCATTGCTTAAGCAAGCATGGAGCTCTTCCATGTGAACAAGTCACAATTTTTCCCTTAGCGTATGATTTGGTTGATTTAAATTGTGTGTCCTTTGGGCTGGTTAGGAGCACAGGTACTGTCCCCTGGATAGACTGTGTGTGTGGTGGCAGTTCTGTTGCTACAAATTTATGGATGAGCGTGGAGAAAATGTTTGCTGCTATGAGCGTAATGATTTACAATGAAAACTTGTCCTTCAGTGCTTTACGTGCCTAAACTCCTCCTTTTCGCCTGTGTACATGTGTCTGGGTGTGAAAAATCCCAGCTCGTACTGAAATGAGGGTGACTTGGGATGTTCAGGGTTCCAGCGTATCCCTGTCCAGCACCTTAACATCAGATCATGGTACTTGAAAGGGTTTCTGAAACCTGCGTGCGAAGCACTCGTACAGCTTTGGAAAAGGTTTCAATTCCACTGAAAGTCCTGTCGGTCACTTGGCCTTTCCCAGATGACGTTCAGCCCACCCTGTGTGGACCGTGTGGATGTGGGAAAATAAGTTTATGGAGGTAAGTCCTAGTCTCAACCAAGCCAGTATTCATAAAGTTTTGATATTCTTTCAGCTGTCAAGTCCTGCTCAAGTGAGATGATGCCCAAGCTGCTTGCCCTGAGTGCTGCTGATTGTACACCAAACCCAGTTTGCTGCAGTAACAACATTTATTGCAACCTGGCAGCGTAGCACCAGCTTGGTGTGGGAAGGTGAGCTTTGCTCAGGGACACGTGGCTGAGGAGATGCATGACGGGTTTCCAGAGGTGTGCCAGAGGTGCAAAGCAAATCCACCAGTCCAATGCCATCCAGAAACAATAACGTCTACGGCAGGTGCTCCATGCAGGTGGAGAAGGCTGCCAGAGACAGGAGGTGCCAGAGAGATGCTTGGAGTTGTGGAAGGAGAATTGCTTCTCTACTCAGAGCTCCCTAAATGCTGACTCACAGTAGGCTCCTGTCTCCAACGAGTACTAGTATAGTATGATGGGTGGTCTTCAAGGTGTAGGACCAGATCCTGTGCCTGTATGTGGGTGCCTCCAGTGCCCACTGGCTCTTGTGGCAAGGCGCTACAACACGCTTCTAGCCCAGGGGATCTGTGGTGCGGCACTGAAATTCCTCTGTGCAGTTTTTCCCCATTGGTTGCTGCATCCCTTGGCATCTCTTTGTCAGCACAGAAAACTTCAGTAATTAGCAAAGCACCACTGAGCTTGTGCATGGCTGAGAGGCGCTATATACTGAGATGCTTTTATTGCTGTCAGTAATAAAAGTAACGATGCAGATGGCTCTCTTTCAGTAGTTCTGTGAGCCTAACGCAGAAGCAAAAGCCTGGGGGCAGGATCTCACCCTCTTTGAGGGGAGGATCAGAACCCATACCCATAGGAGTATTTTAGGAGACAGCATACCCAAGAGGAGGCAGCCCTCAAGCAGAACTGCCTATTCCATTACTCTTCTCTCTCCCCTTGGTTCGGAGCCCCAAAAAGCAGTTTCCCCAGAAGAGAGGTAACGTGTGTGGCTCAGGAGTAGTTCTCGGTGGTTTTAGTCCTGCTGGAAGCCTCCAGCCTTGTGCTAAAAGCCTGGTGAGGAACCATCTAGGTGTTTGGCAGATGAATACCCTGTTTTCCCTCAACTTCCCACACAGCTTGCAGGAGGGCTGACAGCTGCTGAGCAGGAGCTGTGCTAAAGCAAATCTTGGCTTGTTTGCTGTGGATGGCAGACCCAGGCTCAGAGCATCCTTTGTGGTTCTGCACGCCCAGGGCACAGCTGGGGGAGTTCAGCCTCGGCTCCTCAATTGCTTACTTCAAGGGCAGGTAGAAGGTGCGAGCAGGGTCTGATTCTGGCTCCGTGGTTGTTAATCAGGGTGAGTTTTCCTGCGCTGGCTCAGTTCCTGTCCCCATAGGAAGTGGGTGAAGTCATGTCTCCCCTCCTGAGCCCTGGGCGGCAAGACTTGCTCTGTGCCAGATTCAGGTTATTCCTGTATGGCAGGAGAGAGCAGCTAAATAGGCTTCTTCAGTGCAGCACGCTGGGAGCTGGAGATGATGTGGAGCAGAGCTTGCCTTGCCCTGGGTCAGGGAGGGCTCTGGCTGCCTTGTTCCCCTGCCCCTGAGCTTTGCTGCCTGGCCCTGACAGCAGGGGGTCCCCAGCACCGTTTCCTCCCCATTGCTGCTTGCTAGGCGTGGGGCAAATGCCATCAGCCTCGTAGAATCATAGAATGATGGAGGTTGGAAAAGACCTTGAAGATGACCAAGTCCAACTTAACCCCGGATTGCCAAGCCCACCACTAAACCGTGTCCCGAAGCACCACATCTGTGTGTTTGTCAAACACGTCAGGGGTGGTGATTCCAGCCTGCAGCGTGGAGAAGCAAGCCCTGCCGGAGCCGTCTCCTCCCTGGCAGGGTCCCGCCACCCCCCCCAGTCCCGAAGGCTGGCCGGCAGCTGCTGCTTAGGCTGTCCGCACACGGGGGGCTGCTGCAGGGGGGTTTGGTACTGAGCACTGGAGAGCTACTGGGATGTGTGGTTTGGGTTGGTCAGTAAGCGTGATGAGCTGGCCTCAGATCTTCCCCTTCCTCTAAGCCAGCACCAACACTTGCACGATAGACAAGATCTCCTTAGGGCAACGTAAGCATCTTGGGTAGATCTGGGAGAACTGGCTGGGGATCACTGTATTTAGTGCGGCAGCAATGCTCAGGGTGGCAGGGGATGTCAGAAGAGGATCTGGGTCTTCTGCCCTACGCAGGATGGCCTGAGCCACTGCCCTGAGGTGCCTCTGCCCTTCTCGGTCTAACCACAGGCAGCTTCTCTGTGCTGCAGCAGCCTCTGGAGCTGTGAGTGATAACCGCCAGCTTGAGAAAACACCGAGGTTTCATCACAAATGGGGGAAAAGGAGGCATGAGATCACAGGAAAAATCAAGGCATATGAAACACGATTAATTAGGGAGCTGATGTGGAGCTCTTCAGTCACCTGTGGCACGACAGAGAGTTTGATGTGGTGTGTTAGAGCCATTTGGGTTTGGTGAAGATGACGGTAACTACAGAACCAGGTGTGCTCGGCTGGCAGGAGGGCAAGCGCAGCCTCTGCATCTCGGCCGCGGTGGGAAACTGTGGTAGGGGCTGCATCGCGTTGCGTATGGGCCGAGGGGAATTGTCAGGGGCGTTACTGACTGCTCAGCTCCTGCACAGATCAGCATGGGGTTCCCAGCCGGGAATGTCGATGTGTTGGGGTGCTGAATCCCTTTCTTCAGCTGAAATTGATGCTGGGCTTAGCTGAATCGGCTTACTTTGGTAAATGAGGCCACCTCCGCAAGGGCTTGGCGGTGTGTTAGTGGCCACTGTACACACGCAGGAAGCTCATTAAATCCCAGCCCTACGTGTTTGTTGATGTTTGAGGCTGAACAAGTAACGGCAGCATGGGTGTGCCATCACCTCTGGGCATCTCAGCTACTCGCAAGAGTAAAACAGTACCTCGCTGTGATACTAGTCTGTGGTTTTGTGCAGACTTTGGAGAAGACAACCACCTCTGCATGCCTCTCTTCTCTTTCCTTTAAGAGCCCCCTTTCTACCGAAGGTCCTGTCATCTTGCCAGGCTGGCACTGCCATCGGTAGCTTCCAGGAACTTGTCTGAAAACAAAATGAAAATCCTATTGACTTAGCCTCTAGATCAAGCCTTTTTCTTTGTCTTTTTTCTCTGCAAACCCACTGATGGATGTGGATAGGCAGCAGGGTTTAACTGAGGTTCAGCCCTCGCTCTGTTGTGTTTCACGTTCCTGAGATCACTCAGGTTGCTGAGCCCTCGCGGTTTGTACTGACTCCAGCCGGAGCGGAGGAGGCTCAGGACTTGCCTGAGCAAACCCTCTGCCTCGCTGCATCTTGACCTGAGCTGTGCCTGTGTCGTGCGGGATACCAGGGTGGGAATGCCAAAACCATTTCTGGTTTTAACCTTACTCTGGTGTGAGCGTTCACAGGGGCTCTGATGTCGCAGTGTGTTCGGTTCCTATCGAGCTAAATTCACGGCAACAGCCCCATAGCTTCTGGTGGCCACCGCTGTGTGCCACTGCTGGTCAGGTCTGTAGCTCTTCATCGCCGCGCAATTCTCCGACCCTTCAACACCAGGCAGGCTGGTAGTGGCTTCTTACCAGTGCTGAGAGGTGGGGAAACCTTCTGCTTCCCTAAGCAGCAGCCTCTTGGCTCCAGAGCTTTACTGTAGTGCGTGAAGTGATGTAATTATTTCCGTTTGTGTTTAGTGCTAGCAGATGCAGACAAACTTGTTTTGTTTGGTGAGTTTTTAAAGATCTTGTTTCCCATGTTATCCAAAGGTGTAAGCCAGGCTCTGATGCCGTGGTTATTACAAGAGGCTGCTCTAGCTTTTCCTTGGACAGCCAGGCATTTAAGAACTTTGCAAAGGGATTTTCCTTTCTGCTTGCCTCAGGTCGTGAGTGCATGTTGTGCTTTTCTTCCTTCACTTGTGAGAATTCCCAGCAGGACTGGCTAGTTTCTGTTGGACTTTTATGTTCTTGTACGTCTGCTTCAAAGCGAGTGCAGGGTGGCATATACTGTAGGCAAAAAGAGGCGTAAATAGGACTTTGTGCGATTATATGTTGACTTTGCATGTGAATCGTAGCAGGGCTGCAACGGACTGAGGATTGGTAACTAATACTTTATACAAATAATTGGTTATATAGGCTTTTATAGTTCAAATCAATTAGACTGATGGGCGAGTATAATTGGTCTCCAAAGTGTTCCTTCATGTCAGATCAGCTAACAGTTAACAACCGTTTCCTGTCTTTGTTCCCCTTTTCCACAACTGCTTGTAACAATGATTTTTCTTTATATATACTGTTTTAGATAAGGTTGTTAAATTTCTTGCAAACAGAGTATGGCCTTCGCCCCTCTCTAGGGCCTTGTGTTTCAAAGCCGATGGTCTGTCGCTTTGAGGGTAGAAGAAAAGAAATTAAGTTTGTGCTTCATTTGCTTGATCTTTTTTTTTTTGTTATTCATGGCTTTATATCTCCAAAACTATGTGTCACCCCTTCTGACAAAAATGCTGCTAAAGCAACCCGTGGAGTTGACTGCATGAGCACGGCTGGGGGGTGGGTGCTAGGAGGGTTATTTGGAGGTTAAAAGTCTCTTTTTGGCTGTTTTGTTCATCCCCAGAAGCAGACTTCCATGTGACGCCGCCTCTCCCGTTCTTAGCCTGTGAAGGATTTCTGGAAGAACGTAGTTTTCAGCTCTTTGCAGGGCATCCTGGACTGCAGCTTGTCTCTTCTATCATCAGTGGAGATCACTAGTATGTTCTTAGGTGCCATGAACCCTGGATGCATTTCGGGGCAGAACTGACCATTCATTAGTCTCCTTTCCTCATGGATCAATCAACGTCTGCTGAGAAGCAGAAGAGTAGCTTGAAGGGTGATTGATTTATGAAGTGGCGTATTGAGCATGCCTTTGCCAGGCAATCAGAATGAAGGTTCCTGCCCTGTTTTTCCCCGTGGGCCAAAAGCAGTGTTTCAGCTGATCAGGGACCGCAGCGTTTCATGGCTGTAGTGGCAATAACGATTAAAAATAGCCCACGGCATCCTGGATATGCGGCAGCGCTGTCTTGCGTTATCCAACAGTTTCATTGTCCTTTCAATCCATTCTGCGAGGGTCCTTCACGCTGGGCAGCACAAAGCCTCTGTGCTGGCTGCCAGATATTCCTGCGCTGGAGTATTTCATCCCGTAACAAAGCCAACAGCCCTTCCTAAGCACGGTGCGGAGGAGGTAATGGGGAATACTTTGGGTGCTCCATTACAGGAGGATGCACAGCAAGGAGCCTGGTGGAAAGCAAAGTGACTCCTAAGTGCAGGAGAGCCGTCTGAAGAGCCTGCGACCTGTCCCGTAGATGCTGTGGCTGGTCATTGCTCTCCATCTCCCTTTTCCTGCCCATTTGTTGTCTCACGGTGGCTTGCAGTGCTCTGGGGTAGCAGATCCTTTCCTTGCGATGGGCTGCATGGGCTCAGAGGGGGCTTTGCTGGGGACTTTAGCTGTTGACAGCATCAGCTGTGGCAGCAGTGATGATTAGGGTGCCCTGAGCTTTGTTGTAGCCTGGGCAATGGTCCTGCAGAAACCCCTGTGTTGGCAGCAGTTATTTAATGGTGAGGTTTATAAACAAGCTGCTCCTAGGGCTGGAGTAACCAGCACGATGGTTTTAATGATGTCTGAAGGTAGCTCATGAGCACTGCCTCAGAGAAACACTTAAAAATGACTGTCACTGCCCTGTGTTTTGCTCTAGTGCTGGAAATACGAGCGTGGGGACTGACAGGTGGCCTTTGTCAGAGACCCAGCACACTTTGTAGGTGATGCCATTAGCTTCCTGACAGCAAAACAGCTCAGAGCAGCGCTCCTGACTCTGATCGAGGTAGCTCTATGGGAGGTGCAGCAAAAAGCATATGGTGGGGAGGGCTGGATCCAGCCGCAGGGGACTCCTCTCGCTTTCCAGAGATCGTTAGCCTGGTGAAGTGACTCCCTTCTCCGGTGGTGAAGTGGTGCCAGCAGACCTTTGCACGCTGTTTGAAAACCCAGAATATGCTGGTGATGGTGAGGCAGTTGGGTATCGTGATAGCAGCAGGAGCAAAAGAACTGCTCAGAGGGTCGATGTGGAGGTACAATGACACCCTTCTGAGTGAAGAGCTCGGCTTTTGTTGCTTGCTTGTATTTTCAGTGAAAAAGCAGCAGGACCTGTCTCTTTTAGAAGAGGTGAGAGCCAGGCATAGTTTTCTGACAAACTGGGCAAATTAATTTAAACTTGCTTTCCCTGTTACCCAAATATTCTGAACCGGACTGTCATGCAGTCCTAAAAAGGTTTAAAATCCAAATGCAGCGAGGCGGGAGTTACAGGGATAGAGAGAGAATATTACGGTGAGGACGAAAGGCAGCAGAGTGCTGTTTTGTTTCTCTTCAGTCTAATCCATCTGGCTACCAGCTTCCTAATATTTAGAGCAGTAATCGATAGAGGAAGGTACTGGCTGTTGAATGCTGGGAACGCATTCTTCATAAAACCTGAAATTTGTTTTGAAATCTTGTTCAAGGGTTTGCTTAATATTCGGAAAGATATTTTAGCTCTTCTGTAAATTCCCTCTCCTCCTGCACAACAGGCCCCACAGAGGATGTCCCAGTGCTGGGTTTCTTACTTTCAGATAGTTAAAAGTTACCGTGATGTGCTAAGATACCGGTGGCCATAGCCGTGCAGGTGGATGCTGGAATAAAACACGGTGGTGTTCCTGCTGTCTCAGAGAGCATCGTTCAGGAGTGCACAGCCCAAAGCATCTGCTCTACTGCTGTATAAGAAGCCTCTCTTTTAATTTCAAGTTCAGGTGTTGCTTTGTTCAGGTTGCAGAGTGAGCTGTGTCCTGCTGTCTCTGGGAAATACGTCAAAAGCATGTAAGAATGAGAGAGCTGACAGCCTGTAATAAGGTCATCGTGTTGTGTAAGTAACGATAGGGCAGGTACGTCTGGATTCAGTAAATGTGCTTTCATGGCAGCAAAGCATCCCAAAGCACAGACCCACGGACATCACCCCATCAAGTGAAACACCTAGGGCTACATTGCTGTTACAGTACAGAGATTGTTTTGTGGTTGGGTTGGTTTTTTTTTCCTCCAGACTTATATATTAAATAACCAAGAGTCTTAAATAAATGTCACATCTCATTTGGCACGCAGGCATGAAGCCTGCAGCTGCCCTGGGCCAACCCTGACAGCTCTGCTCTGTGCCAGTTTATCTGCCTGGCAGAAAGACCTGCTGCTCCCTCCTGACTCGCTGGCATCCGCACGCTCTCGTCTGTACCGGGAGGTTTGTGGGTTTACACAGTCAGCACGATGCCAGATCCTTCTCTCTGTGGTAGAAGGTGCTCCGGCAAAGCCCTCCAGCCTTCAGAAGCGTCCTCGGTGCCTGCAGCCGGGAGTGTAAGTGCTCTCCAGGAGAGCAGCAGTAGGGGATGCTTAGCAAAGCGTGTAGAAGCAGGCAGTGCGTATGCTTTCTCCCTCGTGGGCCTTGGAGGCAGCATTTTTCTGTGCTGGAGGCTTTATTCACGTCTTTGTTTAATCGCTGCTGATGGTTTTACCTGCCAAGCCTTTGTCCAGTTGCCTTGTGGATTTATAGCGATGAGTGTCTGTAGGCACCTATGGCAGTACGTTCCAAAGGAAGGAATATTCCTTGGAAAAGTACTAGTACTACTTTTCTCTAATTTTGACTAATACTATTTCAGGCCCTCGGGTTCCTGTTTTACAACAAATTGTGACAATTTTTTCCGCGTTAAGTTTTTCCCAGGCCATTCATATTTCTACAAACCTACCTATCTCCTATGTGGTTTCTAGGTTGAGGAATCCTGTTCAGTCTTCGTATAGAAGCTGCTCTGTACTTCGGAGAAGGGCAGAAAGAAAGATGAAATTTCAAAGGCTTCAGCTTGGTTTTTAAGATCAGAAGTATACCCATTATTTCAAGACCCACCTGGCCATGGGTTTAGACAGCGAGATCATGATAGTTTTCGTGGAGTTTATTTTGCAGTAGTTTGTTGTCTCGTAGAGCATTTTTCATGTCATGTTTCCATGAACCTGAGTTGTACATGCTCAAAGCACTGTGCATGTCTCCCATTTCTTGGGTCCTGCTTCCTCTGCTTGCCAACGTACGCTGAGGATTCAGCGGAGGGGGAAGGCAGCGCTTATAAAGCACACCTGCCTCTGTAACGCTTCTGAACCTCAGTTATTTTTCTACGCTAAGTTGTCCATTCCAGAAAGCAGGCTGTCCAGTCATGGAGACGTTGCTGTTTCTCTCGCAACATAACTCATCTCTGGCCACGAATCCCTCCCGCTCCTCCTGGGCTCCCTTAAGAGCAGAGAGGTTGAGGTTATACAGGCACGAAGGCCGAACTCTCCATGTGTGGAGGTGAGGCAATGGCTGCAGAGATCTGTTTGAAGGGTGATTCATTCCCAACCTCCCTCCAAGAGAGGGGCTCTCTTTCTCCTGGCACGGCTGTGATTCGCCGCATTGTGTCCGGCTTAGGGTTTAAGGAGTCCGTGTAGGACACCGCCAGCTCTCCCCCGTGCTGTTGCGTGGCAGCCTTGGAAAGGCAGGTCCATCCCCTGCTGCCTTGCTGTAACCCGTGCAGCGAGGAGAAGGCTCTGCCTCGGCAGGGGGATGCTCTCCAGGGATGGCCGGGTTGCTGCCCTTCTCAGCTGGGGCTGGCTCTGAGGCTTTAAACACGCTCCACAGAAGTGCCATTTCGACGGAGAATGTCTCGTGTTTGTGGTTTGCTTCTCACCTGGAAACCCTCACCTGCAACAGGCAGAGTAGGCTCGGTGCTCAAGTTTGAGATGGTTGACTCCCAGGAGCTGCTTGGTTGGGAAGAATGAAAGTTTGGAAGCTCTGGCAGCGAGGGCGCTTTGGTGGGGGTCTCTTCTGGAGGGTGAAGGGCTGGCAGGTGCTCCAGCAAGACTCCAGGCGTTCATCGGCTGCTGTGCGCAGCCAGGGGCTCTCTCCTCTTTGGTCTGAGGTGGAAGGCAAAGGTGTGCTCGCTCGGGTTGTGGGACAGCTTGGGAATGCTCGGTGCAGGCTTGCACGCTCGGGCACAGGCACCGACAGGCTCCAGGCAGAAGAAATGGGCTTGCAGGGCTGTGATGGGCAGGTTGGCATGGGCCGTGCCCCACCAGTCTCGTTCCGACCTGTCTGCACAGACCCACAGCAAGTGAGGGCCCTGCTGCTCCAACACGGTGAAGTTCTCATCTGCGTCCCATCCTGCCGGGGGCTGTCACTTTGCTTGCCTCCCTCTTCTGCCTGCATGCCCCAGGCACCTTCGCTTGTTGGCAACAAGGGATCAGGAGAGACACAACCCCGGTGGTATGCTTGCAGGAGACTCTGGGCGAGCCGTGACCGAGGTGCGACTCCTGAGAGTCACCTGAACGACTCAGATGCAGAATTCCCTGTGACCCGAGTGGGATGGCAACCCAAAGGCCACCTGGGCACATCTGAAAAAGTCCCCCTGTAGACAGGGTCACCTTGGGGTTAAATCTTTACAAGCCCACCCAGAAATAAGGTGCTTAAGGTGGTGTCCAGGACATCCTCGTGCTGTACACGTGCAGCTATCAGGATGTGACAAAGGTATTGATCTGTGGAACTGCTAATACAGCTAAAGGCTGTGACACTTCTGTTCCCTGTGGCTTCCTCCGTTCCTTGTACTCCCATCAGCAAGGGCGATGAGCAAAGTCTCCCTTTTGCTTTGTTCCAGGTGAAGATATTCACACAAGCCTTCATGGAGCCGCTGAAGATGTCAACATCAGGCTAGGCAGGAACTCCTTGACAGCTGGGAAGACCTACATCACGCTGTCAAACCACAGATCCATCGTCATCCACAATCGGAGTAAAGTCATAGCCCACTCCAGTGGAAGGCTTTTGTTAGTCAAGAAGAGGAGGATCAGGAGAAGCTGAGGTTCACTGGGAAGATTCATTTCAGTAAGATACACGGCCCAAGGGTAAAACTAACGTACGGCCTCAGAGGGATGTTGGTGCTTTTTTGAGTGGCATAGGGCAAGTAAACCATCCACGACACCAGGGTGTCCCCCCCTGGGCTTCAGGGTAATGGAGCTCAGTGCTTCCCATTCCGGTTCCATCCATGTTCCAGCTGATGTTTTTTGGGGGAAAGGTTGCATTTCCCCGGAGAGCAAATTCCCATCTGTGGGAGCCCTAAGTCAGTGAGGCCAGGTCCCTGGGCTCGCAGAGGGTCTGTGAGGCTGAGGAAGGTGTCGGCACTCCTTACCTGGGACGGCGTTGAGCGGTAGCACCTAACAGCTGCAGGCAGCGTACCTGCTGTGATATTCACTGCAGTTACTTCCACTCCACCTTTGATAAGACGGCAACCTTCTTCAGCCTTCCTGTCCAGTAGTGCACAGGGCAGGGTGCTTTGCTGGCCCCGAACGTTGAGGCCATCTGTGCAAGATCAGTGTGTTAACAGAAAAAGTCTCATGACCTTCTCTTAGTACGTCCCTGCACCATTCTTTTAGCATCTCTTCCCACCTGCCTATCTCAGATGGGACCCTGAGTGATCCTCTCTCCCCTCAGAAGCAACCAGGTTTCCCCACAGTTAACTTCAACCCAATGTTTTTCCAATGGCACTTGATCTTATGCCAGCTCGTGTTCTACACTCTGAGCAGAGTGCTTTGTTCTTCCTTACTTGCAGTCTTAGAGGTGGTCATAGCTCCGAGGCCACTGTGCTGCTGTAGCAGAAGCTTTTGAGATCTCAGAGCAGAGAGGACCTTTCCAATGGGAGGAGGCAGTTCAGCACCCTGCGCTTGGCTGTCACCCCAAAAGACCTGGATCATCACAAGGTCTACCCAGGGGTTTGCTCTGTCTCCCTCCTGCAGGACTTTCTGGGATTCAACAATGGAATTATTGTCTGTTGATGAAGGCTTAGTTGAGGGTTGCTCATCTCGGTGCCTGGAAGCCCCCCTCATGCACAACGCTGTAGGTCAGCCGTGGAAAAACATTTCTCATGTCACTCCACAGGGAGCAAGCCAAAGAAAGTATTTTTGGCACTGGTGACAGCATTTGCCCGAGGCTCTGTCTGCGTGCTGCTAGTAATGCCCATGGCTGTGTTTCCTTTCTAAATGTATTGGAATTTAGCTGGGTGGTGATTGCGGTCCTGTTTATACCACGTTGCCCTGATGTGCTGTGTATGGAGCCTTCCCCTCATCCCCCTCGAGTAGTCACCTGCTGGTCCTTGGTGGCCAGGGGACTGGAGCGTGAAGGGGGCACATCCACGTGCCAGCTGGGAAGCAAGTGCTCTGCAGCAGTGCTGCCTTCTCACCTCTCGGTTGCGAGCAGCTTTAAACACTAGAATGATTGCTGCTACAACTACCGAGCAAGGGAGAGGTGACCTGTGTCAAAGCTCTGTGGAGAAGGCCAAAAAGAGAAAAATGTTGAAGTGGTTCAAGGCTGGATGTAAGGGTTTGGATTCAGAGATGCTGGTCCTGCCTTCGTTATTGGGTGATGCTAGGCAAAGTCCCTTCACCTCTCGGGGCCTCTGTCTTCATGCATATAAACCCGTTAATTTCACTGAAGTGATGCAATGCCTGAAAGTCCGTGAGTTTGCTTATCAAATGCTCTGGGATCCTCTGCTGGATGGCAGTGTAGGCAGTGGAGCAGATCTAGTTTGCTTATCCCTGCCAGTCCAAAAGGGAAGGTAAAAAAGAGTGGTGCTGGTAACCTGCAGCTGAATCCCAGCTGCTCTCCCCTTGCCAGCGAAGCACTGCAGTGTGTGCTCCTTCATCTTCATCCATCTCCCCCGAGCACCTCTACGGGAGGAAAAGCCATCTGAGGGTGTTGGTGGGTTGTCCATTAGTCGTGGCAGTAGCTTTGAGCCAGGAGGCTCTCCGGAGGGCTGCTAGCTTTCAAAAACCTCCTCTTAGCTCGTGAGTGTGGCGTAAAACTACCTGCCATGCCAGCGAACAAGTGATAACCTGATCTGCTTGGGACCCCGTGGCGTGGGGTCAGCCCCTTGCTGAGCTGCTCCTGCTGTTCCTCCCCCAGGGCGTTGCTGCTCCTGCGCTTACGCAACAGTCTCTGCAAATGTTATTAAATGATCTGCTTGGTTTGTGTCTCTCCATGGCTGCAGGCGCTGTCGCAGGCTGCAGAAGCAGGAGGAGAATGAGAGGAATTCTTTTCTCAAGCAGTGTGCAATGGACCCCACGCTCCAAGAACGCCTTTCCCTTCTCTCCTGTGCCTTCCAGAACCAGAGGGCAAAGGTGCAAGAAGACTCTGTGCTTTTCTCCAGTGATATTTTTGCCATTGAGCCGGTGGTAAGTGATAGCTGAGAACCTCTCTTCCTCCTCCTCCTCCTCCCTGGATGAGGTCACTTGGCAGATACCCGCATCAGCATCTTGATGTGCCGAGAGGGAAGACATGAGGTTTCTAGTGAGGCTGGGAGAGGTTGTTGCAAAAAAGCGTTTCTAAACAGTGAGCTCCTGGCAGGCGGCGAGAGCCTGCCTAAAGCTGAGCTCTGCTGCAAGGGCTGTAAATTAAGGGCACTTCATAAGTGTCCTTACAGTGTTCAGGGGTACTGATTATTATATAGAAGGGCAGGCCTTACACGTAGCGTATGGGGATTAACCATGGGCATTAGTTCACCTATTGAAGAATGAAAAGGTCCTCTATGGAAAGGAGGCCAAGTTCAGCCCAAGTTTAATCACGGAAAGACCAATCCCTTCTTATAATCTGGATTTATACCATGTGTGACTCTCCCTGCCAGCATTGTCTGTGAGCCTGCACACAAGGCTGGCAGGTTTAAACGGGCTTTTTGAGTTTCATTGCAGACTTGGAGAAAACTTTTTGCTTTTGTGTTTGCGCAATCAAAACCTCATGTCCTTCAATGAAACAGAGCCCTGACTCTGAGTATTTGCGTGGTCTGAGATGAAGAATGCCTGCTGCCTGAGCAATGCAAAATCCCTTCTCATCTTGGAGCAAACCCTAGAATAATCCGAGCCTCTTCTTTCTTTTATAGTAGGTGAAACAATTTTTTTTTTTTTTTAAGGAAGGGGATCTTGTTCTCTTCTATAGCCGGAATGAGGCTGAGAGCCCCCCGTGTCAGCACAGCTGCAGTTTCACACCACTGCAGCTGAGAGCAGCATGATGGGACCAAGAGCCTGTGTCAGAGCAGCAGGGGTATTGCAGAGAGATCACCTGAGCTGTGCCAGCTGGTTTTGGAGCATGTCCCAGGGCTCCTGCTTCATTACAACTGGGCTAGGTCTCCATAACGAGCTTAACCTGCTCTTGGGCTCCTGAAGTGCATTAGGGTGAGGTCCAGCAGCCTGGCTGCCCGCTGAGTCCTGGTGCTCCGTGTGGAGCTGTACGGACCCAGAGTGTAGCCTGGCCTCAAGTCTTGAGTGGAAACCTTTCCTGAATGGCTGTGTTGATGTTACAGTTTGCTTAGGACTGGGTGTAAGTGGGATACTACAGGAGTCGTTCCCCTCCTGTCCTGTTCAGCATTATCAGTCTTTAGATTTCCATTAAATCCATGATTTATGGAACAATGGGTTTCACATTCATAGTTTTGCTGATGTCTGTCTTCCCCCCTGGCGTACGGGTGTCTTCACATCAAATGTTAGTCTTTTTTCCTATCAAATGTAAAATCTAAAAATCCACTGCTGCTGACTTCCACAACCTTCTCCCCGGTGAGAGTCCCGTAACTTCTAGCATGGACAGAGACCCTTCTTGCAGCGCCGTGTAAATCTGCTGGAGGGGCCCCACCAGAGCTGGGACCTTGCTGCCTCGGACCTCCTGGCCAAAAGCGGCGGCTGCTCTTCCCACCTATCACCTGTGGTGCCTGGGAGCACCCTACAGAAAGAATCAAACCCTTGGAACAAGTGGCTGGAGGTTTCCAGAGGTTAGGAGGCTGCTGGAGGGACGATAGCCTTGGAAAGGCTCTCTGGGCAGGGTGGCTTTGCAGGGTTTGTGCAGCAGCTTTGCTGTGTAAGCGGGCTGTTAGCTGCCAGGTGTTGCTCTCAGTGGAAGCTGCAGCAGGCTGTTTCAGCCTGTATAAGGTTAACTTGCTGATGAAAATAATAAGAAAAAAGAGGAGGAGTGGTTTTGCAGTCAGCCTGTGACCATGAACATTTTGAGCAGCCGTCCAAGCCTGTGGGAAACAAGCTGTTTCTCTGACTTTCTGAGTGCGTCTCAATTTTGATTTATTTTTGCAAAGACGCATGGTATGTCAGCAGAAGCATCTGTGGTAGAAGCCCAGGTGGCTCTCAAAGGACAAAGTCCTTTGCTGCACCTTCCCCACCACAGCTTAGCTGTAAGTCACAGTACAGACACATGGGAGCTGACTCCTTGGAAATGGAAACCAGAGGAAAGGGAGGAAAAGGATTTGTAATCATTGCTCTTACCTTGACAAGTCATCACTGTCTTGTCATTGCCTGGTAGCGACTCCTCAGTGCCACGTGTCAGCTCTGAGCCGATGGAGGTGGTCTTCAAGATGTGCAGGTTACGCAAGTGCTGCTGCTGGTGGTGCAGAGGTTGGGCCAGGAGATAACAGCGATATTTGTTCCTGCAAACCTCCACCTCAGCTGAGGTGCCCAGCTGGTCCCCATCCAAATGAGAGGGGACTGCAGAGCACTTTGGTTTTTGGCAGAAGGCGCCATCTCCAGTGGGAGCAATGGTCCATCCCACCGCTCGCTGTGGGTTCGGTTATTTATGGGAAGGGGCAGATACTGGCTTTGGCGTTGCCTTTTCCCTGAGTGCCCTGAACTAACAGGATGCACTTTGGGGAGTCACTTCAGCACTTGTGTTGCCAGCTCTGTCTTTGGGGGTCTGGTGTGCTTTGAGCAGTGATTTCCTTTCCATGGATCACCTTCTCCCTCCACCAAACAAAGCAGGCCGACAGTTGGTGGTGCCCCACTTTCCAAGACCAGCTTTTTCCTTTTCAGGCTGGTGGAGATGGAGGAGATTCTCATTATTCTAGGGGCTGAGGGAGGGGAAATAGGATCTGCATCTGTTTACGGTTGGTCTCCTTATTGAGATCACTTCTGTAGTGGTGAGTCATGGTGTGCCATCCCCTCGGGTATCACGTTGCCGTATGCTGTAGCAAAGCCAGGGCGCAACAGCAGGAGTTTTTGTGCTGGGTCATCATACATCCACCGTCTGTATTTTATGCCACCTGCCAGCTGCAGCCTGCCTGAGGCTGACATTAAGCCAGAAGTGTTGCAATATCGTGTTCACAGCACTGCATAGTTGCATTTCTGTCCTGGCAAGCATCCACGGTAGTTTTCCATGATCTGACTCAACTGCCATCTTATGGAGAATATGCCAGCCGCGGCAGACCGCTGGCTCCTGCCGTGTCCCAGGGCTGGTACGCCTATGTAGCAGTAGCCCCAAGGGTGAGTAGTGAAGTGTATCCTTTGAACCAGCAATTCTTTCTTCCCATGGGGTAGCAGGAATGTGAGGAACCTTTCCAACAGCCTATTTTCATTTCCCAGGAGAAATAACTCGCAATATTTTCCAGTTTTATGGTCTGACATACAGCAGTAATGAAGGGAGAAATGACAAAGGTTTCCCAAAATAGTCATGGCCTTAACAATTTTTTTTTAGCCGCAGAATAGTAGAATAATGTGTAACTGATGATTTCTTCTTGCCCTCTCCCTTTGAGTCAGTCTGGCGTGTAGCTTCACTGACAATACAGGGAAGCTGATTGTGGATGTACTGACCAAAGTTTCTGTCCAAATACATTGAATCCTGGAGAACGGTGATTTCATGTCAGAGATCTGAGTCTATTAACTGCTGGTGCAGGTTTTCTTGGGAGCGAGGATATGAGTGCAAGGCTCCATCAATAATGCTGCGTTAGGATTGTTGCAGAGAGCTGTGCGGATGCATGTGAATGGGTGGGTTGTGTTGCTCGTCCGTAGGCTCGTTTCCTCTGATGCCTTAGAGCAGTCTCCTCTGACTGTGCCTTGGGATCCAGCAGCACCCTGGATGTAGGGAGATATGTCCCTTGCCAGGATCTTATTGCATCACTGACTGGCTTCCTGGAGCATGGCAGGACATCTGGTGAATTATACAGCGTACAGAGAGATCCCAGCAACACTGCAGCAATCACCGTGGTCTCGGTGGTGTTGGGCAAATCATCCCGCTGGGGCCTCGGCCGCTGGGAATAACACCTGCCGGGACCCATCGCCACTCCCTCGCTGTTTGAAGATTTACGCTTGCAGGGTTCTCCCAGGTTCTTGCTGAAGCTGGATTTTTTTTGTGTAGTGGAAGTTCACCATTTTGGTGTTCGGTTTGGGTTATTTTGAGCCAGGATCACATTCTAGTGTCAGAGAAATGCCACGTGGGCACTGACCCAGCTCCAGTTCTGCTTCCGACAGCAGCGGTGATGCAGGAACGGGAGGAGGCCAGGGCAACTAGGGCTTTGTGTCATGGGCGATGTCTCATACCCCCTGTGGAGACCCGCAGGCAGCCGGAGCAGATTGCAAAGCCCTGATATTCCTCTTCTGCCAGTTGTTGCCTGCAAGCAGAGGGAGGCTTGGACAGTGAGCCCTGGCCGGGGTAGCCAGCTCTGACGGGACCTTGCCTTTGTTTGTGAGCTGGTTTACAGATCTCTTCTGCGATGATGAAGGCAGGCTTGGTTTTCTTTCTTTCTATCTTTGTAACTAAGAATGGAGAAATCCATTTGACTTGCTAAATCTCTTCTGACCTGAGAAAAGGTGTTCACATGGCTGTAGTGACACAGGGGTATAAGGGAAGGTTTGGAGGGAAACCGTATCTTTTCTTCAGGTCAGCTGGCACTTCTGAAGAGAGCCTTGATATGCTGAAGCCAGCCAGTTTAGGTCCTTTATTATAGCCCTAATTAAAAAAAAAAAAAAAAAAAAAAAAAACAAAAACCAAACCCAAAAACCAAGCCTTTATCAGGTGCTAGTAAAGGTAAGGGACTTAATTTTTTTCACAGCTGCTTCCAAAGTCTTACACATTTTGTAAGTGTTGTTTGCTCCTTGCTCGTCATTGATGCTCTAAATAAAGGCTTACAGGGCTGTGGTTGAAAACAAGAAATGTAACGTTTGAAGATAAATGGTTTGTTGTCTCCTGTCTTAGGAGGGAGATGTCTGGCCAAATTCTTCAGTTGAAATTTACGTGATCTTCAAACCCCGAGAAGCCAGAGTGTATCAACAGTCTACTGCGACATCTCAGGTGCAGCTCCTTTCTCCTCCTCCTGCTACCCACAGCAAAGGCGAGACACAAATACTCTTCCAGCCCAGTTGGTTCCCACGGAATTTCTAGTCAGGGCCGGTGGTCAGCAGGGCAGTGCCGGCACCTTCCTGCTGTCCCTGTGGCTCCCAGCTGGTCTGTGCAGAGCCAGGGCTTAGCGCGCCTGGCTCCGACCGCTGATCCCAGAGCAGCCAAAGCAGCGAGCTTTCATACCATGCATTCGTTGTGCTGCAAGGTGTTTGTAAAGGCAGAGAGGTACACAGCAGAAGAGCTTTGGTGGATGGGCACTAAGCCCCTACAGACCTCCAGGAGGAGCCTTTATTACGTGGATGCACCACTGGGCTCCTGAGGCGGTAGGAGCTGAGTGAATCGTGCTCCCTGCCCCTGGGTCACCTCCCGCTCTCCAGGCGCTGCCAGACCGTAGGTGGCTGAGCCCTGCTGAGCGCAGGGTGTCTGTGAAAGTGCCACACGTGTGCTGCTGTCCCTGCGTGGGAATCGTCACCTCGTGGCTCAAGTCTATGCTTCATCTGGGTCGCGTGTTACAGGGCTCGCTGTCCTCAGCAGGGTGAGCACCCTCCCCAGAAGTCAGAGTGCGAGCAGTCTGCTAGACAAGCTTTATGCTCCTCCCGACTTACAGGAGTGCTGTCAGGTCTTTTTCTGGGAGCGGTTATCACTGACCCACCGAGTTACGCCGCCTTTGCCCTTACAGAGGTGATGGCCTTGCTGTGCTGGCACGGGGCAGGGAATGCTTGCAGCAAGCTCCGTGGTTCAGGTTACCTTGTCCTTCCTCTCCGTCCGTGTGGTGCTGCTTGAGGTGTTTTTCAAGAGTGGGAGGTCCCTGTCAGATTTCCATCCAGGGAACACTCTGGGTTTCCCCATCTAAGAGGAAGGAGGTGCGAGGCCCGTGGTCCCCAGCAGCCAGGCTCCCGTTCTGGAGGGGGCTGAGATCACTAACCCAGCTGCTTCGAGCCATTCCTTACTGCTCCAAGCTGACAGATACAAAGGCCATGAAACAGCTTTTTATTTATACGGTAATTGCGCAGGGTTTACTTGGCAAATGCCACCTACAGTAATTAACCAGGGCTCGTGTTAACAAACCGCCTTCCTGGCCGCCAGCTGCAGTTGTTAGAGCTGTGGAAGGAAAGGATTGATTTAAAAAGTTGCTCCCAAGGGAATCCTGGCTCAGCGCTGTGCTCCTGGCCCTGGGATTTTTGCTCTGGTGGTGGGGCTGTCCATCACTTTGCTGTAGGGATCTCCAAGGGTTGTGCCTGGAGAGCTGTTGTTGTTGTTGTGGCAGAGAAATAGGAAAATTACTTACATGCAACCTGGGAGTTACAGGAAACAGAGCTGGGCAAGCGATCGGTGTTTAGAAAGAGGAGCCTGCTCTGGAAAAACCCTCGTGGTCCCTCAGGAGATCTGAACTCTTCCATGGGCCCCTTGGGAGAGGACCTCAAGGAGGTCACCTACCCCCCATCCCTCACAAAACAGAGCTGAGCCGCTGTATCGTCAGGGTGGAAACTGTCCCAGGGTGCAAAAAGAGTTTAAAGAAGAAACCAGTGATCTTTAACTAGGGAGTCATTAATTTTGCTTCTTGACGACTCTGAGCAGTGTGACTGCCTTCCTCGTGCATTTGCATGCCAGTCACAGATCCCTTTGGAGGACGATTTGCAGACAGTGTGTGCCCCTTGCAGGGAATATTTAGAAGCTTTGCCCTAGTGCAGCACTGTGAAATGTGCAGCTGGATCTCAAGCCCCACGGGGAAGTGGCTGGCCTCCACGTTTTTTTGCAGTTGCCTCCATAAATTGCTTAGCCGAACACTTCTGGATCAGGTGATTTACAGAACTCATCAGCACTGTGCAACTTGCAAAGCCAGCAGTTAAGAAGTGGTTTGAAATCTGTTTTGTTTAAGCTCAAAATGAACTTTCTTAGTTATTCATGCAAATAAAGCCATGGCTCTTGAGTGCTGGAAGGAAGCACATGGTGGGGGGGCTCAGTCACCTAAAATTCTTTTTTTTGTTGTTTTTTTCTGGATATGGAATTCGTCTGATTTCTTCCAAAACCCATTTCTAAGCCACTTTTGCAGGGAGAATCAAAATCCTAAAAGCTGATCACTCCTTCACCTTGCCGTGTCCTACATCGTGTAAAACTGGATCTCTGTGTTGATGTGGTTGGATGAGAATCACATTCAAAACCAATCTCAAAACCTGGGGACGTTCTGTGGGCAAAAAAATGAGTGCCAGAAAGCAGCAGAAGTTAGGGACCTGGGAAACAGTTCTGTGCTGTTGGGCCACCCACACCCCTATTTCTTTGAATGCCGAGTTGTAATCCCTCCATGACGTGCCAAGGTGTTAACCCGACTGAGATCCGAATTCTCACTCCACAGAACCAGGTGTGGCTTTGGGACTGAGGACAAGGAGGCTGCGGCCCCTCCATGCCCTGGTCCATGTGCTCTGGGACATGCTGCGGTGGGAGCATCACACGGTCCCAGCCCGGGGTACCCAGGCCTTGGGCAGCGGCTGGGTGCTCCTGGAAGCCCCAGCTGCTAGCGAGGAGCAGGACATACTCTCTTTTTTCTTTCTTTTTCTCTCGGCTGTCCTGAATGGTCTGTATTTTACTCTGCTCCTCCTCCTTTCAGGAGAGCGCTCTCTGAGGTTCACCTGGAAGGAGAGAGCGTAAAACTCCCAGGGTTTCCTAAAGTTCCAGCATCAGTGTAGGGGCAGAAGAAAGGATAGCTTCCGCAGACCTTCCAGGAGAGGCTGAGGGCCTGCTGCAGAAGGGAAAGAATGGCCCCTGATTTTTTTTGATGATAGTGGCCATGGGACATGCCTCACCCATGATTATGGACAAAACTTGTCCCTTGGAAATCTTTGTCATTTTCTAAGAGCTCTGATGGTTTAGAATGTCAAGTTTTTAATGAAAATTAAGCCACATATGATGCAAGATGGAAAAATCTTCTGAACAGCAAGCACCCAGTACTGCCTCTTTTCGGGTGTCTGTGCAATAGAAGTACACAGCCCTCTGATGCGTGCCTGAGCTGTGAAGTGTAACTCATCTCTGCTGTCAGCTGGCCTTCGGCTGGATCCACTTAAAACCCACCGAATTCAGCAAAAGCTCCCTAGCTCTTCCTTTCTGGCTTTGGACGTGATCAAACATCCCCGTGCCACGGTTGCAAGCCCAAAGTCAGGGATCACTGAAAAGGCTGTTCCAGGAGGGTTTTTTCCGAGTCGTGATCTAGTCACACGTGGGCTGCTCTTTGCAATAAGAGGCTGGTTTGGACATTCTGGAATGACTAAGCAGCAGACTTTTATAAAAAAAGAAACCAACTTTCAGTCCCTAAGCTTTAGTTAATGGTGGGTGTCACACAAAAGGAGCTCAAAGGGTAGAGGCATAGTTTTGCACAAAAGCCACAGTGACGGTTGTGTACAACTTCTGGGGCTTTCTTCTGCTCCTTGTGCTACTCGCTTTCCGTACAAGAGTAGAATGGGATGGCAGGGTGACCTAAGCCAAAATCTGAGCTAGAATTCAGGCACTTTAGGCTGCTCCAGTGGTTCAGGAAAGCCTTCAGACTGAAAGATCCTGCACTATGCCATCTTAGCAGACTTAAGGAAGAAAATGAGCATCTTGGAGTTCAGCTGTAAGCCTTGTGGTCTCAGTTGCCTTTGCAGCAAGGGGTATGTGTGTTAGCAGTACACTTAGAGCTTATCTGGTTTCAGTAGCGAGGAGGCTGGTTTTCCGTAACTGCTCGGCATGCTTCAGGTGGGGCGTCTTTACAAAGCTGAGCTCTTGGTTTGATGGTGGGAACAGGTGAGTGCTGCTCGCTGGAGACCGTAAAGCCCTGTCTTAACAAGGCGCTGCTGCAGGCGGTGAGCCCTGGAGCGCCCCGGTACGGAGCCCTGCGTTAGGCGCAGGTGGTGGCTGAGATGCTCTGCCTGCTTGAGGCAGCGCTCGGGTGCGCGCGTCGCTGTCAGCAGGCTGCTGGGGTATCGCTGTCAGCAGGCTGCTTTGCCTTGCTTGGGCTCATACTTCTCAGCTCCTGTGCGGTCGTCTCCGATTGCAGCGATACAGACAGCAGGTTTTTCTCTCCGGCTCTGTTTTGTGAGCTTTGTGCCTTCTCTGAATGGATTTCAAAGCTCGTTTAAGTGCATGGGAAGGAATTCAGAAATCATGTTTTATATGCAGCATCACTTTCTGAGGGTGCAAACTGATTGCTAAGTTACAAACCAGCCCAAGGGCTCCGTCAGAAGTTAGAAACCAGCCGCAAAGTTTATCTTCTCACAGAGCACCTAGTGCTGGTGCCACCCAGCCCGGAGTCAGGGACTAGCACTGAGGCTGCCTGGAAAATCCAGGCGAACCGAAGGAATTCTGTACTGACATGGCAACCTCTCCCCAGGCCGTGAGACCAGGCTGCCCCTGCACATCGAAGGGAGCGGCATAGGGCCCCAGCTCCGCTTCAGCTTTGACCAGCTGGACATCGGGAAGGTTTCTGTTGGATCAGCCCACAGCTATGAGGTGAGCAGTGGGGCTTGCTGGGGTTGGGGTGGATCCTGATGGCCCCTGGCAGCAGTGAGCTTTGTGGACCTGCTGGATTTCTGGCAACACAGGCAGTTATGTGCATGGATTATTTGATGTAAGTTAAATGTGGGAGTTTTTGCAGAATCTGGATAGTTTTGATGGGGTCTGAAAGGTGCGTATGTTGTCCACAAAGCCCCGATCCCTGCGTTTTGGCAACCTCCCCTTGAGATCAGCTGGGAGGCTTCGTGCAGAAAATCCAGCCCTTGACACATGAAAGCAACACCGGGTCAAAAAGGTCAGGGGCTTTTGTTTCAGCCCTAGATGATGCACCCAGGTTTCAGCACCCTGGTACCCTGGCGGTTAAAAAGCAGCTGGAACAAACGTGTTGTGTTCCGACTCGAGTCCGTTGCAAACACCTTTCAGTGAAGCGCATCCAGCTGGTTCCTGGCGCCGGAGGGAAGCCGGGCAGCCTCCCCGCGCAGAGCTGCCCGCGCAGGCACCGGGAGCGCTGTCCCTGCTGAGCAGCCTCCTGCCACCCTTCAGACCTGGTGCCCCTCTGGCTCTATGAACAGAGCAGGGCAGTTCTGGAAATGAAGCAAAGGAGCTTTCTGCGTATTTGCCTCCCCCCGCCGATTGTGGCAAGTTTTCTCAAAATAAAAACCGCAAACAAAAAGATACAGCGACTGAAAGAGGTAGAAAATGAGGCAATACATCATGCCAGACACTTTCAAAAGCTTGACTTTTACAGGGAAGGACACGTTAAGGTGTTTTCTTACCAAAATACTGTGCGCTGTATGCATTTTTGAATGCTGATTCTTTATTGATTCTATATATATCCATTTATTGGTTTCATTACTGGAGAAAATGTGCATAAGTAGATGATACTGTAAGTGCTGTATTAGTAGCCAGACTGGAGGTAAACCTCAGTGTAGGATCCCTAAGTGCAATTTGTAATGAAGGTGTAAAACGTATGAGTAGTTTCCAAGTTACCAGTGCAGAATTTGAATACATGAATGTTTTCAACAGCGGCTACAAAATTAAAAAAAAAAAAGGGCTGTACCTCTGCTTCTGTCTCGGTTTTTCTGACAGGTTTTGTGAGGACAAAACTTAGGGAAAATAACTGCCAAGCAGGTAGGTAAGTCCACAGAAATGGCAGGATTTCACCTGCAGCCTTCGGAAACTGTAGAGCTTTGCTTTGGGTAGGTTTGGTGACCACCAGTGTGCTGATACTCACAGGCAGGCGTGGGCATTTCTTGCTGAATCTCAGCAAATGCTGCAGGATTGTGTAGCTTGTTGGAACAGTAAATAACGGTAAATTAGTAGATGATGGCTGTGAATATTTATGAAAGAGATTCTTTAGAGCGGGTGGAGCTGCTATGCCCCTCACTCTCATCCTTTCTTGACATGTCTGGTTGAGCAGAGACAAAGAGACTCTCAGATTAAAGAAAAGAATAAAATGCGCCTCACTGACGTACCCTAGCAGAGTCGGGGAGTGCTGCTGAAGCTGGTTATGGGGCTGTCCCGAGGTATTTTCTACATCCAGTAAACTTGCTGGCTGTAATGGGAGCTGAATGTGTTTTGCCCTTGGCAGGACTGGGCTCATCTGGAGTGGGAGCAGTTAGGTGACGATTCGCTAGTAATGCTGCGACCGCCCTTTGCTGCTCTTTGGGGCAGGTCTGCATCGCCTTGGTGATGCTGAGCACATCCTCAGCCCTGCAAGTCCAAGCGGACTGCTCTGTGCCAGTGGAATAAACCCAGAGTGACTCTCTTTATGTGAAGTCATCACTGGGGTTTTTTGCATGCAAACCCCCAAAGGCAGAAACTGTCCTGTTGTGTTTTCTTCGGCTTCAGCCAAGCAGCAGCACACAGCATCTTCTGCCTTTTGTGGAAGTTTAATTAGAAAACAAATCAGCCTTCTGTAAGGAAAGAAAATTCCTCATGTATTTCCATTTTGTTTTCTTGCTGCTGCAGGTGGTCCTGTTTAACAAAGGAGTCATCGATGCCCCCTTCAAGTTGGTCCCTCCAGCGACCGCTCAGGGCTCCTGCTTCTCCTTTCTCCCCCAGGAGGGCATCGTTTTACCAGATGGCCTCCAAGTCATCCAGATCTCCTTCAGTTCCACCGCCCTGGGGCAGTTCACAGAAGAATTCCGGTTCAGTGTGGATGGGTCCCCTGCACCTGTGACCTTGACCGTCAGGTGAGGAGGGTTACAGGAGCCTGGGGGGTGCCTCCACAGTAATTCCCACTGCAGACTCCTCTCCTCGAGATGGCATCTGTCTCCTTGCTTTCTGTCTTGCCTTTGTTTCAAGGATCCCTGTCCAGCCCTTATCTCTCATTCTCCAGCCCCACAACTCAAGCTGTTTGTTTCAAATGCTTTTGAGATGCCCACCCACCGGGGCAAGCCGAGCCTCCCTCTTCAGGGGGGGTTGTGCACTGGATTTAGTTCTCCAGAGAGGAAAAACTCCCAGATCTTTTGAGTGGAGGTGAGCTGGCTGGTGGGACACGGGGCTGCAGAGGAAGGAACAGCGGTGGGAGCGCAGGTGGTTCCTCTCCTACCTTGTGCTCCTTCCTGCTCTGCGAGGACCCCGATCTCCCTTCAGAAGCACTATTGGAAGATGTGGCTGTTGCCATAAAGACTGCCCTCTTCCCCCGTTCTCTTGCAAGCTGTGCTGTTACCGGCTGTAGCGCACAGGGCTCTGGGCTGGCTGCTTGGCCGAGCCCTCTGGGCAGTCCTTCAGGTCTGACTTCCTTGAGCACAGCTCCTGTGTGCTCAGCAGAAACGGCAGTTATTTCCCCCCTCGCTGCAAGGCTCACCCTTGGCAGTTTCCCAGTGTGAGACCCAGGTGTGGCTGGTTTGGAGGCAGTTTTCTATCATCTTTTGGCAAGTGCTATTACGGAAAGCATGTCTGCTCCCTTTGCTCCATCCAGAGTAGGATGCTGGGGCTTGGCAGGTTAAGTCTGATTACGTGAGGTCCTTGGAGAGGGAACCTCATTGTCAGAAGGGATTTGCTACCTAACTTGTTCTCAGGAACTAATTCAGCTCCAGGAATCAAGAATTAGCATGGGACTGAAACTCCTGAAAGTCAGATTTTGAGTGCTTTTTGATTGTGCAGTCAGAAGATGCCCAAGCCATAGGTGATTACTCTTTACTTGGAAACAGACCTGACGAGGTCCTGAACACTTGTTCTTTTGCTGTTTAGAAAGGGATGCTGGAACTGGGACACCACGGGTGAGTGCAGGTCCCTCCTGCGGGAGGCTGGGGTCTGTTCATGTGTACGAGAGACCCGGTGGCAGTCCTGTGAATAAACTAGGAGGCACGGGTCACTGTGCTCCTTGATTTGTATTTGTTTTTTTCACCAAGAGGCAGAGCTGGCATTGATTGGCATCAACCATGAAATGAATGAATGTTGTGCAGCTTCAAGTGCTGATTTCAGTGGATGTTGGTGAGTTTTGGAGTTTGGAACCTCTCTGAATTTAGGGATGGGCGAGCTGGTGTGGTGGCTTCAGGACACTCGTGTTGGGTGGTGCAAACAGTCTTGCTCTTGGATGTGTCAGCCGGTGCACTGGTGACAAGCTGATACTTTCCTCCAAGATTCAACCATCCACTGTGTAGAACTTGTGCTGCGTTTCTCAGTAGATGTCTGGGGCTCCTGTGGATTCGTGCCTCAAATTCCTGCACGTGTAATGATAGTGTTGAATAAGGTCTGAGGAAGATGTCCATGTAGCCCATGGAAAGGCCAGTTCCAGCAAAGAGATACCAAAGCAGGGAACCTGTGGCTGAGAGGGCTAGTTACAATGAACCTGCTTCTGCATGGACAGCTCTGCCCGTCACATGACAGATGGGGAAACTGAGGCACAGAGCCATCACTTGTTCAGGGTCCTTCACTGGGCCAGCAGCAACCTGGGGGTGTACCCTGCCTGCCCTGGTGCCCTGAGCCACCTCAGCAGCTGCCACCTGCTGACCACGTTTCTTTGGCTGCCTCCTGTGCACAGGGATGCTGTGCCGAGCGCAGGGGTGACGGGTTGATTTGAAGCCCACTGTGCTGCTGAGACCAGCTTCTATCCGTCCCGGTGGTAACGAAAGCCGAACGCTTTGCAGTTCTTTTTGACCAAGCCAGTTCCTCCTCTGCCTTTGTCCTTACGGGGGCTGTGTCATCGGACCGACTTTCCCTTCGAATGTACCTTCCCTCCATTCGGCGACGTCTCCTTTGGTGAGTGTGCCCTGGGCTTGGACCGCCGGTGGGGAGGTCTGTGCCTTACTGAAATGAAGCGCTTTGGGAGCGTCTGTCGCTTGTGTTCCTCCACAGCAGCCTTCAGGGTGTTAGAACCAGGGCTGCCGCTTGCTCAGGTGGTATTTTGCTGCCGTGAGATCCAACAGGACCAAAGGAATAGAAAGTCAGTATTTTTCTGGTGCCCTCAGAGCCTGCTCAGCCCCAACCTCCCAATCCTTGGCGGCAGAATGATGGTGAAAGCCCTTGTCCCAGAAGGGCCCAGGGGATGGGGCTGCAGGAGAAGGGAGTTGGAGCCACACGCTAGCCTGTGGCTGCTCAGGGCGAACGTTCCTGTTGCAAGGCGAGGACACCACTTACCCACTTGACCTTTAGTGTGAGCTGTTAATTTGTGCTGTGAGGGCTCCTCGTTATCACCTGCCCGGTAATAAGCCCAGGCAGTAGCTCGGCATTGGATTGGGCAGTGATGTCTCCAGAGATGTGGGCTCCTCCTCCTTGCCCAGCCGAAGCACTGCTCCACTGACGGAGCCGGTGGCTGAGCACCCAGAGCATCTCCACTGAAACGCAGATTCTGATTCTCCATCTCGAGTCTCAGAGAAAAGGCTTTGTACTGAGATGATCTAAAGTTTACATGTGGAATCAATTGTGGATTGATTGAAGGGCCATGATCATTCTGTGCCCAGGATGCCTCTGTGGTTTCATGCTGTTCATGGACTTTCTAGGAAAACTCGATACTTTCCCTGAGCCACTGCCCCCTCTCCCTGCATCACCACTCGGCCACTTCTCTGCTTCCTTTGGAATAAATAAACCCACAAGAAACGCACCGGCAGAAATGCGGTTGTGTAATAGGAGATTCATCCTACTTAATCTGATTTCATTAACAAGGCCTTTTCAGCTGAAGGCAGCTATTGTATTTTTGCTTCTTGTCACTGTGCTGCTGGCTGTTGTCTGCATCTGGTGACTTCGGTCCCATTTGGGGCTGTGCAGTGGGTCAGTCGGTGCATGTCCTTTCTGTGCCCCACCCCCGCCTCCCTGCCGGAGTAATTGCTGGCGGTGGGCAATGGTCACTGCTGCTGGGCACAGAGAAACTATCTGCTGTGTCTGCAGGTGGTTTTCCTCCCTGTCTTTATTCAAATAGCACTCGGTAAGCAGGGCATGGGAGGTGTCTTCTGGCAGAGCTGGTGTCCGTTCCAGACCAAGCTGCGGGCTGGTGTCCTGCCTCTGCAGAACAGCCACCCCCTCACCCAGTGTGGTTGTACCACTGGTTTTCCGTTGTGGAAAGCAAGTGTCAGAGCTGAAGTGATGTCAGGCTTTGTGGGCAGTAATCAAAGGCAGTGTGGATGTGAGGTCCCCGTGTGTTAGGTAAGGTGAGACACAGTTCCTGCTCATTTCTAAGGAAGCATCAGGTTTGCCTGCAGTGAGGTGGGCTGAGTTGTCATGTGCTCAGTCTGGTTGCCCCAAAACAGGAGATGCCTTAAGGGTCCTGCCTAGAGAAACTGCATTAGAGTGCAATGCATCATGTTGTAGTGCCCAGTTTCATCCTTTCTTTTCCTTACATGACAATGCCCTACTTTCATATATTGAAAACTGGGGGAATGTTCACAGAGTTAATGGGAGATTTTACAGGCTGACTTTTCAGAATAAATGCTCTGTCTGGATGCACACTGATCAGTGAGAAAGAGTTGGGGCTGGTTTGGGGGCAGGTGAGAGAGCTCCTCACAGGTAGAGACAGCTCTTCAGCACCAACGGCACCGCCCATTGCCAAGGAAGCAAGCTGTGCCATCCATGGAAAAAGCAACTCCAGTCACAACTCACTCCTCCCTGAGCTTCTCCATTACCTCTCATTCACACTGAAAAGAGATAAACAACAAGCACCGGTCTGTCCTAACAGGAGAGTCACACCAGGAATCACGGGATAACTGGGGACTTAACTGATATTTGTCTCACCTTCCCAGGCTTTCCTCGCACCCTGCCGTGTCGCCTCACTAACACCTCCTTGGTTCCCATGACTTTCAACCTTCGCATCCCTGGCGATGGCTCAGGACAGCGCAGCGTCACCAGTTTTGCTCAGATATCAGACAACACTTGCCCGTCCTGGAGAAAGGGAGCCCAACATCACATCAAGCCAACTGAATTCACCATAATGCCCTGCAAGGGGACCATCCGCTCCCAAGGAGCCCTGCATATCCAGGTATGGCACGAGCCCGGCCATACGTGCTTCAACAGTGGAGCTGAAGCTTCACTGGTGCGCAGGAGGGCTGTAGTGCTGCTGGCTTTGGGCATAACGCAAGTAAGAGATCGGTGTTCGTGTTAGGTTTTTGTGAGCTGGGGTACTCTGGGGCAGAGCACCGTTTTGTTTCCAAAGTTGTAAGCCAAGGATCATGTACCCTACGGTCAAGCACAGAAGCCATGCGTGTGTGTCTGAGCTGCTTAGAGCGATTTGATTTAAAGCGGGCCGAGGAAGGATGAGGGCAGAAGGTGACTGTTGAAAGGAAGATGTCATTGCATAAAGCAGTTTGCTATTCTTCCCGCTCTTATCTTTCCTCTCGTGTTGAGCAGAATGGTTGCATCCACTGCAGCGAGGACTGGAAAAGCTCCAGCAGCCGTGAGCTGCACAGCTGCTGCTGGGCCACGTTTTGCCCTCAGCTTCCCACTGTAAAACTGGACTCATTCTGTGAAAGTCAACAGATTTCCTCTGGATTTATGCTGTTGTAGTCGAGAGTAAAAATTGGTCCCAGTGGCAAGTAGAACATTAATTGTGCTTTAATTTAGCTTACATATGCCCTGGTACGCAAGGCGTACTTAATAAATCGGATATCGCCAGAAGAGTTTTGTTACTCAGAAAGACAGTGGTCTACACGTGGACCAGCAGAAGAAGTAAGGCAAAATACCGCTCCCTTTCCTGACCGTGGGTGAGAGCCAGAGGACACCACGCGTGGCTGATGGCTTCTGGCAGTGATTAAGTATTTGACGCTCTTCTCCTCTACCAAGTCACCCTGTGTTCCAACACGGTGAGGCAATACGAGCTGGTGCTGGTGGTGGACGTGGGTGGTGTTGGCCAGGAGGTGTTGGCGCTGCCTCTCACAGCCAGGTACCGGCGCTTTCCTTGCAGCTGGCCACCTTTCCCCGCGTACCCATGCCCAGCGCGCTGCCCGGCGTGGGGTGTCCTGGCTTCAGCTCCAAATGAGAAATGTTGCTTAACGAGCTAGTTCTGCCCAGCTCGCTGTGAGCACAGCCGTGCTTTGAAAGCAGCCCATGATGAGATGTGCTCAGTGCTCAGGGCCATGTCTCTGTCTTATTTTTATTTTATATTTTTTTAAGGGAGCAGTGATTATATTCACTATTGGCCTGTTGTCTGGGACTTGAGGAGAAACGAATCTCCAAAGGGCTGCCCCTGCTTCTCCCTGCAAGCGGTGGGCTTGTGCTGGGTTGGCCCAAAATGCAGCATTTGTTTGGAAGGCGGCGAGCAGCCTGCTGAAAGCTGGGGTCTGGCTCAGTTAGTGAAGGCGTGTGCAAATGGGAAAGGGGCTTACGGCAGGAGTGGTGAGGGGAAACTAGTTCTTGGTGTGGCAGGTGAGCTCAGGTTTCTCTGGTTCTCTTGAGCATGAACGTTCCCAGACTTAAGCCAAAAGCTGCTCTTGGTGCAGCCACGTTCAATGCCGTTGCGCCACAGCGGGTGCCAGTTTAATGACGAGAGGGACGCAGTTCGCTGGCGCTGTTCCCTCTCCCCGGCAGAGTCACCCACTGGGTGCCTGGGCTGCAATTTTGTAAAACGAGTGGGAATGGGAAGAGTCAGCGTGTGGGCTGGTGGGTGGAGGACCCAGGCAGCTGCAGGAGCTGGGAGAGGCTGGTCACCCACTGCAAGAGGCAGGCGGTGCTGGTGCCCTCCATCGCAGGGGCAAGCGGCTGAGGTTTCAGGCAGGGCGAGAGCGGTACGGGAGAGGAGGGAGTTGCTTTTACTGAGATGCTGGAGTCTTGTTTTCCTTGAGCTTTGGGGAGCGCTGGTCCCCAGCGGGAAGGCTCCCGCAGAGCTCGTGCCTTGCTGGGACTGTGGGAGGGTCCTTGCCAGCCTCCTGGGGCAAAGGAGGGGCAGAGCTTGATGAGAGAGCACTGGGGCAGGGCACTGGGCAGCCTCTGCCACGGGAGTCTGGGGCTGCCCCTCCTTTACAAGAGGCTGTTGAGTAAGAAGAAGTTAGAGGTGATCGATTGCCATAGAGGTAGGAAATGTCTATCTGGCAGAGACAAATGCGTTGCGTCTGTTTCATGCTGTTTGGGGAGTAAACAACTTCTACATTCTCTCAGTGTCTCTAATTCCCTTTGGTCATCTCTTCACCCGGATGTGTCGTTCCTCTGCTGCACGTGCTCAGCCCTGTTCTGACATTTGGATGGTGCTGTCTGAAGTTCCCTTACGAGTGGATGCTGACCCTTGTGAACGACAGCGATCTTCCAGGCTGCTGTGGAGTCCTTCCTCAGGCTTGGCGTCGTGTTCGCCTCCTGCCCTCAAACGTCGTTATTGAGGAGTTTATTAGGAAAAAAATGGGGTTTGGATAAGACCTTGCTGTTTCATATTCAAACCTAAAGTTTTGGAGAGAACGGGAAGCCACCTGAATATGAACTTCAGGAGCGGTTTGAACTCTTCAGGAAGCAGTTTCGGTTCTAGTCTTTGGGGTGCTTTCATGCAGGAGAACTTTGAGGGTTGTGAAAAGCTGCTGCAAGGAGGCCACCAGCACCGGAGTGGGTGTTTGTGGGTGCAGCAGCTTTTGGACCCTGCGAGGATGCTAATTAGGCCTATATAAATCTTGCACCTTGTGTTGCGCCTTTCTGCTTTCTCTTAGGGATTTTTAAAAATGTGGGTGAATTGCCGTTGTGGTAGATGTTAAGGAGCTTGAAGTTTCCTCAGAGGTCACTCTGAAGTTGTCTTTGATTCTGTCCCTTATAGAGCACAAGGAAGATGCTGCTGTGTGGTACTCCAGCCCTGTGCCGTGTGGGATTATCCAGCCTCACAGCTCGGTGGAGATCCCGTTTACGCTGGAAGCCCAGGCGATAGGAAGGCAGGACACTATGGCTAGTGTCTCAGTGTTTGGGAATGAAAGATCCCCGCTGGTGAGTGCCAGGCGAGATGCGTGCCTTTGTGTGACTCATCTTGGTGGGCATAAAGTGTACAGGGGTTCTGCCAGGGAAAAGGAGAATGTCATAATATGTGGCTGGTGCAGACACAGAAAGAAGGGATTCATGGCATAAGTAGCAGCTAATGCCTAGAGAAGGGTGGTGTCCTCTTAGGTGGAAATCTAAGTGTCTGAGATGGTGTTTAATTACGGACGTGTGAGGCGGGATAACAAGCCCAGTCTGAAACCCAGAGCAATTCCTGGGTCTCTCACTCTCGTGCGTTACGAGATGAGCAGCAACTGCTGCTTCATTAGAACTCTTGTTCAGGAGCTCACGGGGACATCGCTGAATGCCGCTAAAAGCAGGAGCGGTGTAAGAGACCGTGCTGAAATGATGGTTTCTGTTAAAGCTGGATTTAAGCTTTCCTGAAAGTCAGGTCCATCCCGCCTGAGAAATAACCATCGTATCTCTTTGCCAAAAGCCCCAGCCAAAGACGCATGAGACTCCACACTGCTTGCATCTGGGGCAAAGGCTTTTTTCTCTTTTTTTTTTTTTTTTTTTTTCCCTACCAAGCTTGAAAAGGGGTGAGGCAAAGCATTCCTGGACTAAAGGCTCCTACAAGACATTTGCATTCAGGCATATACAGCAGCAACAACAAAGTGTAGGCAAGAGAATGTTGTATGTGGTGTCCTGGCTTCCACTGGCTGAAATCAAGAACAAATATAGTTAATTAAACTTTAATTTAAAAGGATACTAACTTTTGAAGCAGCTGTTTTAAAATGTCTTGTCCTCTCTCTGAGCACGGAAGGGGATATCAGAGGATTCCCGAGAACCTGAAGCTTTCTGTAACAGAAAGGAAGGCTGACATTTTGAAAACAATTGCAGGGATATAAACTTTTTATAAACCGAATTGAAACGATGATGCCAAATCCCCTGGATGCCACTGATCATCTCAACCCTGGCTGCTGGGGATGTGCATGTAAACCTGTCAACAGCAAGGCCAGGCAATGCAGGCTTTGCAGGGAAGTCTCAAGTCTGACAAAACAGTTGCTTGCAAACAGAAGGCATGCTTCCCCGAAAGAGGAGGGTTTCTCCCCACTGGAATAACCAGTTGTTTATGTGTCAGCTGGATTTTGAACTACAGGTACCTTGAAAAGCTTTTACCCTTGGGCTAACAATTTATAAATTGAAAGTTGACCTTACCTTAATGTTTTCTATTTGGACGTGAGCGTGTCAATGTTTTGCCCAAAGGGCGAGCGTTTCAGCTGGAGAAGCGTAGCTGTCCCTAAAGAAAGGACTAGATGCGTTGCATTTTCTATAGGTCTGTCTTCTGGTTGCAGTGCAGTTCCAGCAGTTCCCTGGTAGCTGACGCACCCAAAGCTTTCTGGGCTGGCAGAAGAGCTGGCTGTCTTGTTACGTGTCCTGCACTGGTGGCAGATCCTACCCGTACGACTGCAAGTCTGACCTTGGGAATGGCTGCGTGTTCCAATAGAACTTCAAAGCTCGTTCTTGCCTTAGGCTGCGGTGCCCAGTGTCGATGCCTGGTCTTTACCACCGTTTCAGGCGGAACGTGGTACAGATCTTTCATCCAGGTTGTGCAGAGTCCCTCCACAGCTCTGTTGTCGGGTATTTTGTTTGCAGGTGACCGCGTGCCAGCTCCAGTCTGGCATGTGTCATCTGCATGAAGGAGCTGGTAAATCCCAGCGCTGGCGTTACTGGTGGCAGAGCTGCCATCACTTCTTGCTGCCTTTCCCTGTGCCATGTTGCCTGTAAGGCTGTTGAATGGCATTTTCCTTGTCCCTTTTAGAACCCTGTAGATGAAGGGGTTGGGGTTTTTGAAGCCCTCTCCTTGGTGGTGAGGATGCGTGGTGTTAGTACACAGGCTGACAGAAGGCAGCTCTCCTGGGCATCCTCCAGATGTTGTTGCGCTCATCTCCAAAGGGCTCTGCCCTGCCTTTGCTGCTGCTGTCCCGCTGTCACTGGGAAGCTGAGCTGGCTGGCGAGGCGCAGCTCTTCCCTGCAGCTCCTCCTTCCCGGGAGCTTTGGGCAGCATCGCCCAGACATGTATCATCGTGCATGGCTTCAGTTCCTTATTTTGGAGGCCCCAGCCTTGGTAGGTGAGTTTTTTGGCTCTTAGTTGCACGCAGCAGTGCCCTGTCAAGGGATGAGCATTTCTGGATGCTGCTGCTTCTGGCTGAGTTGGGCTGGTGATTCTGACAGCTGTCAATACCACTTCCTTGAGCCAGGCATCATTAAAGGTTTTACATTGTGGAAGCTGGTTTCTTTTTCAGTTAAATCGTACTCTGTGCCCTCCAGTGAATCATACGGCGTCTGGTCAGTGTTGGGAGTTTTATGCATTCAGATCCTGTTGAAGTGTTGAGGTGTTTGGAACCAGTGAAATCTACCGCAAGAGTGGACAAATTCTCGTTGTTTTTAATGATGTGGGAAGGTGGTTTAGCAAAGGGGTCTGTGTTCCTCCTCCAGTAGTCTGTGCCAGTTCTGCAAGGAGAAAGCTTTTGGGTCTGACTGTCAAGAGAAAAAACACCGCTTGAATGATGTAATGAATAATTAATGCCTGTTATTCATGTCATACCAGGAATACACATAAGCACACATCAGAGGCCATAACTTGCACGATCTCTGCTCTGAAGAGCCTGCTTCGCTTCTGGCTTGTGCTGGTTTGCAGAGGTGCATTTTTGGGAATGTCAGAGAAGTAACTGTCCAAGTGTCGCTGTGCAGCAGCAGCGGTCAGGGAGGTTTGGGACAAGGCTGAGCGGCAGAAGGAGCGGGAGCAGGCACAAGGCAGAGAAAGGAGAGCTAACTGTGGAGGAGGTCTGGAAAGGAAAGCGTGGGACCCAGGGTTTCTCTGTCCCCTGAGAACGGGAGCTTGAGGCTTTTGGATGGGATCGCTCCCGAGCCTGCACTTGCCCCAGGCCTTCAGTTTCAGCCTTGAACACTGAAAACTTCCAACAGCCGTACTTATCACCCCGTCGAGGAGGACCCTTAGAGCTGTCACATATTTTTTAACTTCCCCTGCTTTTCTTTTTTCTTTCCTACCTGCTTCCTGGAGCAGAATATCTGTTTAGTGAGTGTTGGAGAAGGACGGGTTGTCTACGTGCATCTGAGTGAGATCAATTCCGACAGTATTGAAGTTCTACAAGATGCGTCCAAAACTCTCCACCTCTCCAATCAGGCTGTCATCCCTGCATCCTTCTGTGTAGAGATGGTAAGTATCTGTGGGGCTGTTTCCCAATGAAAATTGACTGGTCTGTAGCAGCCCGTGGCCTGATTTTTACATGCAACGTTTCCGTATTGCTGTCTCGGAGAGAAAGCAAGATATTCCGTCCCAACGCAGCGAGAGGAGCCTGGCTCTGGGGGCAGTTTTAGCTGGGGCACCCCTCAGTAAAATAGACAGCTTGCATAGTCGTTTGCGCAGAAATGAGTCTGGATCATCTTTACAAGTTTTCCCTTTGTTTTCTGGACGGTATTTAACGGAGAGTCGTGTCTTTGGAGCTCTGAGATCAAGAGGCCCCTGTGGCCCTTTGCTCCTGGAAGGGCATGGATTTCCCGACGCTTTCCCCATTAGGTCTGCGTTTGCTTTGTGTCAGACTGCTGTTTGTGACAGAGTCTGGGGTGTGAAGTTTGTCCTCAACCTGCCTGTGGTGAGGTGAGTTTCACACCTGCTGGGGGCCCGACCAGCTGTGGTGTTGCACAAACACAGAACGGTAAGGGTTGTGTAGCTACAGAGTCTGTGGGCTCCGTCACGTTGCAGAGCATCTCCGGGGGCCAGCCGCAGGGAAAGGCCGTTGAACTGATGGATGCTGCAGCTGACAAGCTGCGTGGCAGGTGGCAGGAGGAGGTTGGGTCGCTGCCCTGGCAGGGGGGGCAGGGCTGGTGCAGCCAGGGAGGGCTCTGTGCAGAGGCTGGGTGGGATGTGCCGCTCACTGGAGGTGGGATCTGTGAGGGGCTTAAAAACAGGGTTGGGAGGAGGTTTGTTCTGCTCCACGCTAGGTGGGTGGGATTTGTGGAGCTGGTTCACCCAGGCCTGGCTCTGTGGGCTTGGCTGGGTCTGCGGGTAAAGCATCAGGCAGCGTGCGAGAGGCCAGGCTCAGCCCCCTGGGCCAAGCAGGAGGGGGGCGAATTTCCTCCTTGCGGCTTTTCCAGCTGTTTGGGGGACAACGGTAACCTCCAAGTGGGGGAGGGATTCCCAGGGCAGCTTTCTTTGAATCCACCATGAAAACCCGCTTGCCATCTGTGGCGAGAGCAAGCCACCAGGGATGGCTGGTACTGGTGTTGAAATGATGGGTTTGCATGCCTGTCGCAGGCAGTGACCCGCAGAGCTGTTCGGGTCCTGCTGCCCCGGTGCAATGCCTTCCCTCCTCCCCGGGCAGCTCGCGGTGTCGCCGGGGGGCTTGCAGGGTACATCTGCCCCTCCGTTGCCTCAGGGCCCTAACCCATGGGACTGGGCAATAAAGCCTGTCGTGCTTCACCGCCATCCCTGCCAATCCTGGGGCTGATCGATCACTAGAGCAGTAATACGCGGCGGCTCAGGGACGGTTTCTTTCCCTGCAATAAAGAAACTTGAGCAGTGGCTGGGGCCAGATGATCTCCAGAGGTCTCGCCAGCCCCAGCCGCCCTGTGACTGTGTGTGTGTGATGCTCCCCCCTGCTGACTCCACGGGGCCGAGTTCCCCCATGGTGAGCATCTCTGCTTTTCAGGGCAGCTGCTGCTCTCATGGAGACGTGCCAAGAGGCAGGTCCTGGGAACCTGCTCCGTCAGCCGCTTCACCAAGGGCTGTTCAGCCAGACTCCGGGCACGGTGCTGCTGAGGCTGCCTGATGGGAGCAGCGCGGGCGTGGGCGAGATGTGCCCGAGCTGCGCCCTGGCCCTCAGCAGCTGCCTGCTCTGCTGCTCTTTTGCTGCCCCAGTTGAAGTTTTGCCCTTGGCTGCCTTACGCTGCCTGGCAGCTCCTTGACGGGAAGCAGAGGGGACTGAATAATTGTGGAGATAAAGCCTGGGATGCAGTCGGGTGTCAGGGTGACGTGCACGTGTCCATCTGAGAGCGGAGCAGGCTGGGCTGTGCCTTAGCCCAGCTGATGGGTGACACAGGCATCCTTCATTCCCCCGTGTCCCTGAACCCAAGCCTTGTGTCCTCTAAAGCGCCAAAGCCGCTGCTCTGATTCCTGCTTGGAGGTTGCTGCAGGGTGGTGAGCCGTCATTTCCCTGTCTCCCATTTGTTGGCCAATCTGCAAACGGTGGCTGTGAGGCCATGGTCTCCACTCGAAGGAGCGAGTTATTGACTGAAATTTTCACAGGAGCGTTGCATCGGGAATGTTATGCAGACTGACGGGCAGCTTGACAAACTGAATGAGGCTAACTGAAGAGGCAGCCACAGGGCAAATGAAAGGCTGGTGTCTTGTTGGAAACAGAAAAGGAAAATGCTGTAATGATGGTGGCCGTGCTGCCACCTCAATGGTACTCTTAACCGTCGAGCATACATTGCTCTTCCTGTTAAGGCAAGCTTGCTGCTTGCTTTGGGGGAGACAAGAGCATTACCTGAGCAAGCCAGGATGATTTGTGGTGAGCTTCACTTTGGGATAGTGACTTCAGGAATCACTTGCAGTACCCCTCAGGCACCAGCTTCCCTGTACCCCTCTCCTCTCTGCTGGGTGAGTTGTGTCTGTTCTGTTCTCAGTTGCAGGGAGCAGCAGGGAGCATCTCTGCCACCCAATGAAGATAAATAAAACCCCGCCAAATCTGTGCGTTGAGATGGGGCTTTTTGGGTGGGAAGAGGGGTGTAGGGACTGCATACCTGCGTCCTCGGTTGGCTTATCCCTGCTTGCCAGGGTGTCTGCAGATCTGCGACCCTTGGGACCAGTGTGTCGTCCTGTGCTCACCCAGCGAATCCTGTGTCTGTCGGGTGTGCTTTTCCCTGTCAGATTGCTTTCCCAGCTGCCAGGCAGCCCAGCCTGCTAGGGAATCCTCTGGATCCAGCGAGGGGAGGATTTGTGTCTGTCTTGGGTAAAAAAAGACTGGAGGAATGGGTCAACATGATGGAGCTGTTGCAGCTTAGCGGGGGGCTGATGTAACCTGCTGACAAAAGTGGCTGTTTCTCCTCCTTGCTCCACTGTCATCTTCTTTTCCTGCCTCCCTAAGTGCCTGATTTTTGCCATATTGACAAGTGCCAAAGGCTTGTTATGGACTGATGGAAGTGTTTGCTCTCCCTGCAGAAAGGAAAAAGCATCATTCTTAGATCATTTCCTACTTGTTCTTTGTCATGCTGTCTTCTCGGGGATCTTTTGTGTGGCTGCTAAGGCTGACATCTCTTGGCATCACAGAAGGCAGCTGCATGTCACGTCTCTGTGATCAGGAAAGAAAAGATAGGCCTAGGGTGTAAGGTTTCTTAGTCAGTGGCAGCTTTTTTCTGCCTGCATAACCCCCGTGCTGGGTCTGTTATGTGCTGCCACAGGGCGCAAATGGTTTCCCAGCGCCTTGTAACGAGGGAGGAGGCAGAAGACCTTCCTTGGGATTTCCTCTTCTCATGACAGTCGTAATGCGGGGTCCTGTCTCCTTCAGCCTGGTCCCTGACCTCCCTGATCCAGAGCCCTGTGCTCCAGGTGAAGCTCGCTGCTGCCTGGTTTCCAGCAGCGGTCGTACAGCCAGCTGCGTCGTCTTCAGGAGGGTGCCTGGTGGCTCAATGCAGATCCCCTTCGGCATTCCCAGGGATGCGCTGCTGTCACATTCAACTGGAGCTGACCTTGCAGAAGAGACCAAGTTTTGTGTGTTTTTTTAGAAAAGAAAAAAAGCCGTAACTATTTGTCTTGTCACTGGGATTCACTGCAGATAACTGATTTTTCAGGCAATGTATAAAGGCTCTTGGTCAGGTGTGGTGTAAGCAAGGGCAGAACACGCAGTTCCCATTCCCATACTGGCTTCTCCCCTCTAGCACACAATTTTTTTCATTTACTAATTTAATTGTTTATTACCTCAATCCTTTGGCGACACTGCCTTTATTAACAAAACGGCCATATGGAGAGACAGCAAAACACGGAGGAGATAAACTTAAAAACAGTTCTGATGAGGGGATGCTGCTTTAGTGATTCTGTTCCTTGTTCTGGCTGACGGGCGATTCTGCTGCTCTCTGAGCAAACCGTGCAGGCTGCAGGCAGTGAAGGCTTTGAAGAGCATGTCAGCATTGGCTGCAGTTCTCCCCAGCTGCTCTCACTGAAGTCGGAGCAGACTTGAATTGGCAAGAGGGTGGTTTTTAAATCTACTGCAAATTACCACCACTACCACCACCACCACCCCGCCCCCCCAAAGCAGCTGAATAATTAGCCAGCAGGTCAGTGTTTGCTCATAGTGAGACAGAGGCAGACAGTGATGTGCCCTTCAAATGGTATCTGCAGTGCTATATAGAAATTAGGGTTAAATTAACCTTCCAGGGTACGGGCAGCGCTAGCCCTGCATATGTGGCCTCTTCCAAGGTGAGCAGAACTTCTGAAGATGCGTAGGCTTAACTCTTTCCAGAGCTGTCCCACCAGAGCCTCATGGTGCTCCAACAGCTGACCTTTAGAATGAAACCCTTGGTTTGGGTTTAAAGGCTGTGCTGCTTACACAGCAGTACCGGTTTCTGATTTCCACCCAGTTTGGTTTTGCCAGAGCTGTAGGGAGCTGGTCATGTCATGGCTGTTCTGGAATGCGGTACAGTGAAAGGAGAGATAGAAATGGCAAATTTTCCCCCTCGGGGCGGTCAAATGCTGGCAGAGGTTGTCCAAGGAGGTTGTGGAGTCTCTGTCCTTGGAGATCTTCAAAGGCCAAGGGCACACAGTTCTCTGCGACCTGCTCGAGGTGAGCGTGCTGGAGCAGAGGGCTTGGCCCAGAGGACCTCCACGGGTCCCTTCCAACCCCACCCTCCCGTGTGGCTCTGTGCTTTGCTTTTCCTCCTAAAGCCCCTCAGCTCAGCCCCGATGCCCGCTGGAAAGGGTGCTGGGGAAGGGACGATCCCAATCTCCTCCCCGAGGGTCCACCCCAGCACAAGCGCTCCCCACTCCACGAGACCCTATGGCAGACACAGTCAGGAGAGGGAAAAGATTCTTTTATTGTCAACAGCAGCTGCGGGGGCCCAGAAGTCACAGCTGTTCAGCCGGTGAAAATCAGTCAGCACCTGCAAGGACAGAGTCAGAAAGCTCTGCTAAACCCCCAGAGGCAGGAAGAGGCAGGATTTGGTTCCCCCCTCTTTGGGGGACGCTGTTTCTGAGGAATTCCTCATGACCCAGAAGGGAGAGCTCTTGCTGGCCTCCACTAGGGGCCTTCTCCCCAGGGGTGATGTCCCTAGGGAGCTGTGCGTGCGCAGGGATGCTGACAGTGCCCCTGTGCCGCGCAGCAGGGCTTGACGGGGAGCCCCTGGGGAGCAGCCATGGGGCTCATCCCAAACCCTGCTCAGCACCAGCCCTCGCCGGCCCTTGCCAGCCAGCTGGGCTGACTTAGGGCCGTGTTCAGAGCCGGGAAAGATGGGCAGCAGCGCGTGGTACGCACCTGGCCTTCCTGACGTGCTGCAGCTTCCTGCATTTTCTCAGGTTTGGGTCCACGAAATCATTTCCCCTCTTCTCCTTTTTATTTGTGCTTGGCTGTCCCTCTGCTCTGCCCAGGCTTCTTTTCTCTTCCTTTTCCTTGACGTTTCCTTCTCCTGGTGGGAGCCTGCAAACCTTTCCATCCCACAGCGTGATGAGATGGGGAAAGCCCCAAGCCCCTGCAGTGAGCTCTCAGGTCAGGCAAGGGGAGCTCTTCCTACCTGGTTTCCTGGGGCAGGCTGGTCAGTTGTGGCAGGCGTGCCAGGGACTCTGCCGTGCCCTCGGGGGTGCCTGGAGGCAAATCTGGAGGTGCCTAAACCAGAAATTTGGGAGGTAAGGGGTGGCAAGTGACAGCCTGGGGTAGTGAGGGCCTGACTGCCAAATTGCTGTATGAGCTCTACAGAGGAGATGCTGGTTTGCATCGTGCACATTTTGCACAGTCCAGCCAACGCAGCCTAGACTTGATGAAGCTGCGACGGAGTAGGATTTGAGCAAAAGCCCTCTCAAGGTGGCAGCTACTCCTTTCTGTCCTTCTGTGGGTATTTTGTAGGTATGTTTTGTTTGATGAAGCAGATCATACTTAATGAAGTGCATTCCAGAAACAGCCTTTCCAGTTTTCCTTAACACGCACCACTCTGGGGGGAGAGGAGGAACCCCAAAGGCACAAGAGAGCGGCTGCCAGGAGGAGCCCCAGCGGCTGCTTGGCCTCCTGGGAAATTTCTGTCCCACTTGAGACATGTTGCCCCAGTGTCTGTGGAGCTGCCGTACCTCTGCCGCTTTGGGCCCTGCCCCTGTGTCTCCCCCAGCTCCTCTTTCGATGTCCAGCAGAGAGGCGGCTGCATCCAAAAAGGCTTTTGCTGGACGCTGGGTCTCTGCTGTGCCTGCAGGGCCACTTTGCTCTTCGCACCGCAGCTCTGGAAAGCAAAAGCACGTGCAGCAGCGTGACTTCTTGGAAGTCAAGAACACCTAAGCAAAGCCCAGCCGAGCCCTACACCACTTGTCTCCTCAACGTTGAGGTTTCTGGCATCCCAAGCCCCAGTGTCTGTGACAAGCCTCAGTCCCGCCTCCTACCTGTGCGCCTGTCCATGGGTGCTGGCACCTCCTCGGCTGATGGAGGGGAGAGGCTGGCCATCTCCTCCCCAAAGATGTCCCCGCAGTTTTCAATGAGGAACTCCACCAGCACGTTCACCTGCAGACATGAAAGCCTTGGTCTCAAGCCAGGTGCCTGCAGACGTGTCAAGCAGCCTTTCCCACTGCTGGCCCTTCGTCTGCGCAGGCGGCTGCGGCTGGGGGTTGCTCTTCCAGGCACGCAGCCCACCAGCCCTGGCTCAAGGGAGGAGGCAGCCAGGGACCTCTCAACAGCCAAGCTCCGATGGGCCGGGAAGGCAGCACTGGCTGCTGGGTAGGGCGTACCTTCTCGGTCACTGCCAGCATGGCCTGCAGCGGGAGCAGGTCCTCGTTGGGTGGGCTCAGCAGGTTGGGCCCGACGCAGATGGCCAGGTTGCTGCAGCTCATTCTGCTGGTGGCTGCGTTGTGGCCAATGTGCTGCAGCAGGGCCATCAGCTGCTTCAGGAGGAGGAGGTTGGCCACAGGCAACTTGTTGACCACCCTGAGGGAAGAGGAAGACAAGGCTGATGAAGCAGAGGGTGCCCACAGCCGTCCCTGCAGCTGGCCCCAGGCGGGTGGGAGCCAGCAGCCGTGTTGCACAGCTTTGCAGCTGCCCGAAAAGACAGCTTTCTGAGGAGCCCGTGCCTTGGCAGGCAGGTCCCAGAACTCTCCCGGTCCCTGCTCAACAGGCAGGCTGCTGCCCACACTTACGCTTTCAGCTCCTCCACCTTGGCCTGCTTGCTGGCCCTCTCCATGGCTGCCATCCAGTCCTCGTAGAGGTCGATGAGGAGGAGCTTGGTTGGGATGCTTCGCAGGAAGTCCTGCAATGCCAAGGGCTGCAGGTGAGCCTTTGAACGCTGCAGGCCAGCCAGGAGCTCCTCCAGCTGCAGGTCAGAAGCGCTCACCTTCAAGATGACGGCCAGCAGCAGCGCAGGCTGGCTTCCCATGTCAATGTCCTTGCCGCGGTCCAGGGCCTCGCGTAGCTGCCGAAGTTCTGTGCCGCCGGCAGCTCTGCGGAATATCCCCTCCGTCGTCGGTCCTCGCTGGCGCAGGACAGCCAGCAGCTCCTGCAGGAGAGGCAGGAGGCCACTTGCTTGGCTGAAGAACCAAGCGGTGGCAAGGACCAGAGCTCTGCCCCAGACGTGGTTGCCTAAGCGCCACAAAGGCTCTGGGACCAGAAGCAGGTTCTGGGGGTGCAGAGTCCAGTGCCCTGTTCCCGCAGCTGCTGGGGACACGCAGGCCCTCTCCAGAGCAGCCAGAGGGAGGGCTGGGGACCCCGTGTGCAGGCTGGCTTACCTGGATGGGCCGGGGCAGCGTGTTGTCCTCCCCACAGAGGGCTGCCAGGGGCTGCTCAAAGAGCGCCCTGCTGCAGCCGGAGCCCGCCTGCCCTGGCGCCTGGGCAGCGGCCGGGGTGCGCCGTAGACAAAAGGGCCAGGGCAGCCCCATCCTCCTCCTGCTGGTGCTGCTCCCGCTGCTGCTCCCTCCTGCTGCAAAGGAAAACAGAGTAAGACACCACCAATGGAGACCCCAGGCCAGCGGTCCCAGCGCCTGCCCTGCCCTGCGCTGCCCCGCCTGCAGCACGGTGCTGTGTGGTGCGGCAGGATGGGCAGGGAGGCAGCAGCTGGAACCACGGCTGTGGCTCGGAGGTGTTGACTTAGAAGCTCTTGAGAGCCATTGTGCCACGGGGTCAGCCTGTGCCAGCCTTCGCCCTGCCCTCCTGCAAGCTGCGGGCTGCAGCAGAGGCTCCGTGTCCCCGCAGAAGCACGTCCAGCAGCCGCGGCCCAGCAGTTGTCCTTGTCCGTCCAGGTGACATCCTTCCGTGGGCTGCCCAACCTGCATGGCGACACTCGGGACAAGTGAGCACAGCATTGCAGGAGGTTGCCTTGCTTTCCCAAACTCACCTGGTGTGGGGCAAAGTCCCCCTGCGTTTGCAGATGGGGCCGTCGCAGGCCCTTGCTTGGGATGAGCCTGCAAGAACCAAGAATCAGGCTGTGCTTGCAGAGCAGCCCCGCAGCAGAAAGGGCCACCAGCAGCCTGAGCGCGGCAGAGCTGGGACACTCTGCCCTCCCAGGCTCTCTTCCCCATGTGGCAGGGTTCCTCCCAGTGTCACCAGTCAGAACGTGCTGGCGTGCTGCTGGCTTCCCAAAACTCTCTGCTCCCTGAGTGGCACCATCAGACCCTCTGTCCCTCCCACACAAGGTCACCCCAGTCCCTGTGCATCCCGGCGCAGCCAGAGGCAGGTGCAAGGCAGCCATTCTCACCTCTGCCTGTGCCTCCATCAGCCTCTCCAGGCTCCTGGCGCGCAGTGTCCTCCACTGGGCGGGAGAGAAGGAGGGGAAGAAGGTGAGCAGCCATGGGTCTGCTGCTCGGCTGCAGGAGCAGTGCTCAGGGACAGGGCCCAGAGCAGAGAGACACTCACGGCGTGGCGGCGGCTCAGCTCCTTCTCCAGGAGCTTGATGGATGTCAGACGGGTGACGCGGGCTCCCTTGCGTCCTTCTGGTGTCCTGTGCACCGGGAATGGAGAGGGAGAGAGCTGGGTGAGCCCCAAGCCGTCTCTTGTCTCTTGTCAGGCAGCTGTGCCCGAGAGCTGCTCGCAGCCACGGGGGCACCTTCCCCAGCTGGGGGCTGTGTTCCCCCGTCCGTCCAGCTTCTCCTGGAGCATCCCCCCGGCTTACCCCAGCAGTGTGGCCACCCACAGCTCCTTCAGTGCCTGGGATCTGCAGGTAGAGAGGAGAGAGAGCGTCAGGCCCTGCTGCCCCCAGCCCTGGGCAAAGGTGGGTGCCTGCACAGCCCTGCCCCGTGGGGCAGGACAGAGGCGCTGTCCAAGCCCTGGGTCGCTCTGTCCTGCCTGAGCGGCTGCGTTTGCCCTTCCCTTCTGGGGACCAAAAGGTGACCAGGGGATGCAGGATGGGGAAACATCCCCCATCCCTCCCTCCCTGCCACCGAGCTGCCTGCTCCCTGCCCAGCTCTGCACGCAAGGCAGAGGCCTGTGTTCATGGGATGGCGCGGGCATGGCTGGGAACCTCTGCTGCCCGACCACGACTCACCCAAAAGTGGCAATGCAGGAGCCGGTGGGCCAGGCGAGGATGACAGAGGTGCTGTCCTCATCGGTGCCTTGCTCCTCCTCCTCCTGTCCATCCTGCCCCGCAGCCTCCTTCCCGCTGCTGAGCACCCACAGCTGGTCCAGGGCCAGGCAGAGCTGTGGGCGCAGGCTGGTGCCATGTCTGCAGAGAGCAGAGGCGGGCACTGAGCTGGAGGGGGGCTCCTTGGGCTGGGTCCCCACGCGCAGAGCCCTGTCCCCCACCTGCCCTTGGGACGGACATTGGTGCCTCCAGCACCGAGGGGCCGGGGCCTGGGGCTGGTGCCAGGGTGTCCCTGGGCCGGGGCTGGGGGCAAGGATCTGGGCTCTGAGGGTCTTACCGCAACTTGGCGACCACCAGTTCCTCGTGGAGGAGGAGCAGGCGCCTCTCGCTCCTCTTGCGGCCCCGGGTCAGCCGCACGTCCGTGCTCAGCACCGGCTCGGCGTCACTGAGAGCCTCCCTGCAGAGCAGAGCGCGGCGGGCATGAGCAACGTCAGTGCTGCGTGGCCCAGCTGTGCCCGTGTGTCCCCGAGCCCGGGGGGAGCCCACCTGGAGCTGCAGCAGCAGCAGGCCTGGCCCATCCTGCCCGGGAGAGGAGGGCCCTGGCCGTGCACCGAGGAGGGGGCCCAGCCGGCGACGGGGAGGCTGGGAAGCGGGGTGCTGGTGCTGTGGCAGCGCTCCTGGGCCAGAGGCTGCCTCCTGCCAGCGCCGCTGCGTGCCAGCACAGCTCTGCCGTGCTGCCTGTGGTGGCCGTGGGCTCCCCGTGACCAACGGTCTGAGCCCAACGGAAAGTGGGCGGGGCCTGGGGGGGCGGGGCTGGGGCCCTCTCCAGTATGGCCGGGCCTGCCCCGCCCGGGGGAGCCCCGAGCAGGACAGGGCAGGGGGCGAGGGCCACCTCCCTGCGCCTGCGGCCAACGCTTTCACCTGGCTTTTTGACAGGGTCCTGCTCAATAAAAGAAGCTGTTTTTCCTAGAGATGGCCATTGTGGCTAGAGGCAGACTCCTCTTGGTGTAGGCAGGCCTAGCAGTTGGAAGGCCTCTGGCAACCAGGCCGTGCTAGGCCTCAGGCCCCAAGGCGCTGGAACTGGAGCAGGCCCACCGGGAGGAAAAACTTCCATTTTTACCAAAAGATGGGGGGACTAGCAGCAGTCAAGAGCCGCTCGTGTCCTGCCAGGCGCCACAGGTAAATGAAATGTGTGGTGAGCTTCGGCAGGGATTGTGGTGCCCCTGGAGCACCACCCTTGCTTGGGAAGGCTTTATCCCACCTGGGTGTTAAGGCTTCACCCTTGGCAATCAGGGCTGGATGAGCAGCACCCAGGAGCCCCTGCCCTGTTAGCCATGACCTTCACCCAGCCGGTGGCCAACACGGCCAGGGGCGAGTCTGTGGGGTAGGCCATGACCATGGCAAAGAAGGGACCCGTAGTCGGCTTTTGATGGCCCGTGTCTCGTTTCACTGTTGACCCTAAGCAATGCCTTGCTTCAAATAGAAGCCATTCAGAGAGTTACACACCCGCCCTTTTCAGGAAAAATGCAGGAAATCAGAGACGTGTAGCAAGTTCTCTGTTGGCTGTTGTACACTGCAGCAAGAAGCAGCGTGGGTCCAGTGGCTAATGCTGGAAGGGGAATTCAGCACTTCTGGGAAAGGGAGAGAAAGGCACTCTTGTGGGCCAGGCTGGGATTGGAGAGCCTGGGTGGGTGTCTGGGGTCCCAGCTTTCCCGCAGTGCTGACTGTGGTGCCTGCTGCTTGTTCTTCCCTGCATCGCCGGCTGCATCCACCTGATGGGGCTGTGCTTGGGAAGGGCACCGGGGGTGAGCAAGCCCACGGGAGAGGGCTGCGGAGAAGCTCTTCTCCAGAGATCTACCAGAAACTGTGCAGAGCATCCGAGAGGATGCTCTGTGTGACAAGGGAAGGTGCCCGTTGGTCCAATGTATGGAGCCTGCAGGGCTCCCGTCAGGGTCCTTTGACCTACCCGTCCTCCAGCCAGCAATCCAGGTGCTGGGGGGTCCCATGTAGGTCTCCTGAGGTACCCTTTAGCCCCGGGCAAGGTGTCGTGCCTCAGTGTGTGCTTGCAGGGCATGTTTCCTTCCTGCTGACAAGGGTGGAATTGCAGTTAAATGCCCCTGGGCGATCCCGAGCCAAAAGCAGGTTTTTTTCTATGGGCCACACTGCTTTGCAGTCCATGTGTGTGGTTCAGCTCCTGCATGGGAGCTGAGGACACGAGGTGACCTAGCTTGGAAGCTGGCCACTCTTGCTCCAGGCAACTCCAGTCGCTTGCGTTTTCCTTCAGCTTCCCCAGCCTGATGATCTCCACTGTCACCTCCTCCCTGTCCTACGAGAAGTATCCCTCTCCCAGCCATTAGGACAGTGGCACAGCACTCAGAATCCAGATCACTGGTAGAGAAGAAGGACAGAGGAAAAGAGAAGCTCTCCTTTGAAAGAAATCCTTCTTTGTCCTCCTTTAGCTACCAGTGGATGAAAAATAGGGGGACAGAATTTCAGGCCAGCCACAGCACTGGCTTTCAAGCCTGAGCTTGTCATGTCATGGCTGTTCTGGAATGTGGTACAGTGAAAGGAGAGAGAGAAATGGCAAATTTTCCCCCTCGGAGCGGTCAAATGCTGGCAGAGGTTGTCCAAGGAGGTTGTGGATTCTCTGTCCTTGGAGATCTTCAAAGGCCAAGGGCACACAGTTCTCTGCGACCTGCTCGAGGTGAGCGTGCTGGAGCAGAGGGCTTGGCCCAGAGGACCTCCACGGGTCCCTTCCAACCCCCCCTCCCGTGTGGCTCTGTGCTTTGCTTTTGCCCTGGCAGAGATCTCCAGGGACTTTGTGCTCCATTTTGTGTTGCCTTAGGGCTACAATGTGCTGGGGTTTGGGGGCAACAAGGTCAAGCATGCCAGAGGTCAAGCGAGTCAGTGTCAAAGTGTGTTATTGTTATGGACAGAATCTGTGTTTGTTGGCCCTGCGTTCCTGGGGTTATGGCATTTTTATCTTATCTTGTGATCTGTGTGGTGGGGTTTTTTGTGGAGAGTGCCTTTTTCAGCTTTTTTTTCCTTTGTAAAGTATGGATGGGTGCCTTTGGTTTGTGTACGAAGTTTCTTCTGGTTGTTTTTCTGCTGTGCTGCTGGATGGTGGTGTTTTTTCTGTCTTGAAACCATCGTTACTGGTCTAATATATCTCCTGCAGGTCAGGCAGTGTCACTTCTGGCGTGGTCTGACTCATTTCTGGTGAGCTGGTGGGTAGGTATGGAGGACTTGTGGTCCCTCCATGGAGAATGACTGCTAGAGGACTAAGAGGCAGATCTGTGGAGGGGTGAGAGGACTGCTGGCCCATAAGCAGTGACTGTCAGAGGACTAAGTGTACTTGAATTTACGTGGGCTTCCAAATTCATGGTTGTTTGTCCTGCCTTGTGGAAGAGCCATGGGAAGTCACCAGCCACACGGAAGGACAAGGGAGTTCCCAAGGCTACGTGGCTTCTTGGGTTTTGCTTTTGAGTAAGAAAGTCTTATCTCTACATGAGTGCAACTGTGGACAGTCAATTTTGCTAACTTTAGAAAGCAGGGAGTAGCACTTTTGTGCTGTGCCTCACATGGCTGCCTGGGCAGGGTGAGAAGCAGCAAGAGAATTCCTTCCTGGCACCTTCTCCAGGGAAGCAGTGCTGCACTTTCCCAAGACTTTCTTTTTTCTTCTAGCTCTGCATTAGTGCAAAAGTTTTGGATCAATGTTCTCAGCACAGAAAGCAGGGAGAAGAACTTTTGTGCTGTTCCTCACATGGCTGCCAGTGCAGGGTGAGAACAGCCAGAGAAATTTTTCCTGGTACCTTCTTTATGGGAGGAGTGCTGTACTTTCCCAAGGTGACTTTTTTGGGCTCTTAACAACTGCAACTCTGAAGGGTTAATTTTGCTCACCACAGGAAGCAGGGAGCAGCACTTTTCTGCTGTGCCTCACATGGATGCCAGGGCAGGGAGAGAAAGAGCAAGAGAATTCCTTCCTGGAACCTTCTCCAGGGGAGCCGTGCTGCACTTGTCAAGGTGAGGGGTTTTTTGGCTCTATAAGTTTGCAAATGTTAGGGGTTAATTTTCAAAACACAGATATTAGGGAGCAGAACATTTGTGCTGTGCCTCACATGGCTGCAAGGACAGAGTGAGAAACAGCAAGAGAATTCCTTCTTGTCACCTTCTCCAGGGAGCACTGCTGCACTTTCACAAGGTGAGCTCTGGTTCTGCATGAGTGCAGAAGGTTTTGGTCAATGTTCTCACCACAGAAAGCAGGGAGCAGAACTTTTGTGCTGTGCCTCACATGGCTGCCCGGGCAGGGTGAGAAGCAGCAAGAGAATTCCTGCCTGGAACTCTCTCCAGGGGAGCCGTGCTGCACTTTCCCAGGCCATGTTTTTTGCTTCTGTATGAGTTCTAAAGTGCTGTGTCAATATTCTTACCACAGAAAGCAGGGAGCAGAACTCTTGTGCTGTGCCTCACACGGCTGCCATGCACAGTGGGAAGCAGCAAGAGAATTCCTTCCTGGTACCTTCTCCAGGGGAATTTCCCAGTTCCCGAGAGACTCCTGGCAGCAGCTGCAAGGGGGCTCCCAGCCGAAGGGAATTGGGGTGGGAATTGGTGATGTCTCCCTTCCTTGGTCATGTTAACACTTTGGGATAACAAATGGATGCTTCGCTCCTATTGCTTTTTTATCATATTGCTCACAGTAACTGCTACTGGTTCCTTTTATCATATTGCATGCTATTTTCTTTTATTGCAATATAAGAAACTGCATGTGATATATTCCATTATTTGATATATTTGATAGATTTGACTATATTTGATCTGGAGTTCAGCTTTGCTGTGTATCCAGTCAGTGAGCAAAACATAATTCGGCGTAGTCGGCATCGTGCTAAGTAAAACTCTCTCTATTTAGGAAAACGAAAAAGTTCCTCGACTTGCTATTGTCAGGTGGGAACCATTGCCTTATGGTGTTTGGGCCAGAGTGGTCTGGTGGTGCTGGGCAGTTGGGCCATGCCAGGGACAGAGGGACGGGGGCAGGGGAGGGGGGGAAGGGGTTTAGGGAGGGACGGGTGGGAATCGATGAAGGTGTTTAGGGATGGAGCGGGGTGTGTGGGGGTGGGGGGTGGGGCAAGGATGTGTGTTTGTGGGAGTGGGTGTGGGGGGTGGTGGGGGTGGGGGGAGGTGGAGGTGTGTGTATTGCTAAACCGGGGGGGGGGGGCGTTGAGGGTGTGTGTGTTATTTAGAGAACAGATTGGGAAGCCTGGGGGAAGGGTTTTAGGGACGGACAGGGAGTTAATGGAGACCTTTAGGGAAGGACTGGGTAGTTGGGGGAAGGCCTTTAGGGATGGACCAAGAGTGGGGGAGGGACTTGAGGGCTGGACCAGGGTCTGAGGGAAAGGTTTTAGGGCCAGGGCGGGGAGGTGGAGGTGGGGGATGATTTCAGGAACAGCCAGGGTGGAGGAGGGGGTCAAGGGAAATCTTTCAGGGTTGTTTGGGGGGAAGGATTTTAGGGACGGATGTGGTGTCTGGGGGGACCTTTGATGCCACCGTATAGATTCCACTGTATATACGTTTGTGTCCAGGGATTCTGTTAAGGGAAGGCTGCTGGCTCGGCAAAGGGACAAGATGTCTGAGCTCCCCAGTTACCACACTGATTTGCTGTGTAGCTCTACGTTAAACACACCTGCGCACAAAGGTTAGGCCAAGCTGACTCTCTAAAGCTGTTAGAAGTGACGAAGTAAGGGACCTCTCATCCAGGGAGTCAGCCTTGGGAGGGATGGGGAACAAAGAATGGATGGGGGAAAGATCTGCGTTCTCTTCGGTGATGCAGAAAGAGCCTCTGGGTGAGGATGTTGTGGTCGCAGGAGGAGACAAGCCGATAGAGTGCTGCGATCCACAGAATGTTGGTTGGAATTCGGACAAAGGTAATTGTTGTGGGGGGAGATCGTGACCTCTGACTCAGATAGCCCCCCGAGAGAGGGCAAGGCCCCGCTTGGGGAGCACAGGGAGCTAGTAAAAAACCTCAGCAGTGCTGTCTGAGGGTGTGTGCTCGTTTGCATTAAAGCAAGCAACTTGTAACCCATCCCGTGCCTGACTGAAAATGCGTGTGTAATGCGCTATGAGTGTGCAAGTGCTCTGCTGTCCATAGTGCGTACCCTCGAGGAACTGGGTGAGCACGCTCAGAGGAAACATTCCCCCGTGCTCCCAGCACTGCCATAAAGAATGCCGGCCTTCTGAAACTTGCAAGCAAGTCTTAGAGGGTTTTTCTCCCTGACCGACTTTATGGTATCATTCCCACCATACTGGAGAGAGCAAATCTTTTTCTCTTTGGTGGTGAAAGCAGCTTGGGGAGCGTCACTGAAGTGCAGCACTTTTTTAACCTCAGGTCTAAAGTGCCACCGGTCCTACCGTGGAATACATCCTTCCTCAGGCTTTCAGCAAACGGAAAGGATGCATCAAACCCACCCCACAAACATGTCCTGCACTTTTTTTATCTTTCCTGGAACGTGGGGACATGACCCTGCTGGGCCATCAGTGCCACCTGCCTGGGAGCCAAGATGGTGCCTTTACATTCCAGGCTAAGGACTTACTTTCTTTTTTTTCCTTTTCAGCGACTTTAGAGCCATCCTTAGGGAGGCTGGTTAAGCTGGTTTACTGCACAGCTGGTCGCCAGTGGAGGGAAACGGTAAGCTCCGCTATTGCCTTTGGTGTTTACTTGTTACCTTGTCGCTCGTTTGAGTGATCTTACCATGCCCCGGCAAGCAGAAGCTATCACGGCACTTTAGGCCTTGGTCTAATAGTCATGCAAAGCAACATTGAAAGTCATTCTGAGATCTGGAACAGGCCCCAATGTGCATTTTATAAAAGTGCTTCTTGGCTGCTCGTTATCTTTGTATGGTTTTTTTTCCCGTTTCTCCAGACTGTTGAAGCTCTGAAAGGCGCCGATGAGCTGCTCTCCCTCAGTTTGCTCCTTTGCCTTTGGGGAGTGCGTTTCATGTTTTCTTCATGGCTCTGCAGAGGAGAAAATCCATGAGTACACCACCTTGTTTTTTTCACCTAAGCTAATTTCAGAAACTGCCTCCTTTAACTTAGACATGAAACTCTTCTTCACCTCTTTGTGCACTTGTAGAAAAGCAGGGTGGGGTGGGGGGTGGAGGCTGGGGGTGTCTTCAGGAAGTGCCCGCAAAGAGCCTTTAGGAGACCCTGTCCCTTGACTCACATGTGGGGTAGTGAAGAGTCTGAGAGTCACGGGTGTTTTGGTGTTCATCAAAGCAGGTTTTCATTTTGTTTTTTTTCTTTTTTCTTTTTTCTCTTATGTAGCTTATGTCACCAGGTAGTGACAGCCTGGGGATGACAGGAGGGGACAGCAGGCAGTGGCAGTATGGAGGGTGACCAGAGGGGACAGTAGGCGGGGACAGGCCTGGGTGGTGACAGGAGGGGACAGCAAGCAGTGGCAGCCTAAGGGTGACAGGAAGGGACAGAAGATTGGGACAGCCTGGGGGGTGACAGGAGGGGACAGCAAGCGGTGACAGCCTGCGTGGTGACAGGAGGGGACAGCAGGCCGTGACAGCCTGGGGGGTGACAGGAGGGGACAGCAGGCAGTGGCAGCCTGGGTGGTGACAGGAGGGGACAGCAGGCCGTGACAGCCTGGGGGGTGACAGGAGGGGACAGCAGGCAGTGACAGCCTGGGTGGTGACAGGAGGGAACAGTAGGCAGTGACAGCCTGGGTGGTGACGGGAGGGGACAGCAGGCAGTGGCAGCCTAGGGGTGACAGGAAGGGACAGCAGATTGGGACAGCCTGGGGGGTGACAGGAGGGGACAGCAAGCAGTGACAGCCTGCGTGGTGACAGGAGGGGACAGCAGGCAGTGGCAGCCTAGGGGTGAAAGGAGGGGACAGCAGGCCATGACAGCCTGGGAGGTGACAGGAGGGGACAGCAGATTGGGACAGCATGGGGGTGACAGGAGGGGACAGCAGGCAGTGGCAGCCTGGGGGGTGACGGGAGGGGACAGCAGGCAGTGGCAGCCTAGGGGTGACAGGAGGGGACAGCTGGCAGTGACAGCCTGGGAGGTGACAGGAGGGGACAGCAGGCCGTGACAACCTGGGGATGACAGGAGGGGACAGCAGATTGGGACAGCATGGGGGTGACAGGAGGGGACAGCAGGCCGTGACAGCCTGGGGGGTGACAGGAGGGGAAGCAGGCTGTGACAGCCTGGGGGTGACAGGAGGGGACAGCAGGCTGTGACAGCCTGGGGGGTGACAGGAGGGGACAGCAAGCCGTGACAGCCTGGGGGGTGACAGGGCACGGGGTGGTGATGTGCCCAGGGCCGTTGGGAGAGCCACCAGAGGCGCAGGGGCTGACAGGTGACGCTGGGTGGTGAAGGCCCCAGGGGGTGACAGGAGGGACACCGCAGCCCTGGGGGGTGGCAGGGCACGGGGCGGTGACAGGCTGGGGGACAGCAGGGACACCGGCGGCCCAGGCGGGGCTGATGAAGGCCCCTCCCCCAGGGGCGCTGAGTGGCCCCCTGAGCCCCTCTGTCACAATGCGGAGCCGCCCGGGTTGCCATAGCGAGCAGCTTGGCCTGGCAGCGCTGGTGCGAGGAGGGAGCGGAGGCCGAGCCAGGGCCTGTCGCCATCGTCCTCCCACCAGGGCTGTGAGGAGGAGCCGGCGGGCTCAGCCCGCGCTGCTGGCCCCAGCCCCTCGGTGGGCCCTGACCTGCTGTGGGGGCCGCGAGGCCAGCTGCTGCGTGAGGTGCCATCGCGGAGCGGGCACCGCCTGGCCCCGGCCATGTCGTGTGTCCACTACAAGTTCTCCTCCAGGCTGAGCTCTGATGTGGTCACCTTTCACGGCCCCCACATCTCCCTGCGCGACCTCAGGCGCCAGATCATGGGCCGCGAGAGGCTGAAGGCGACCCGCTGCGACCTGCAGGTCACCAACGCCCAGACCATGGAAGGTGCGTGGGGGCGGCGGGACCGGGGACCGGGGACCGGCCGGCTGGCGGCGGCGCAGGCGCCCAGTGAGGCGGTTGGGCCGCGGCCGGCAGCGGTGACTTGTGCTGGGGCCTCAGAGCTGCTCTTCCGTGGTTGTGCGCTGGCAGCTGGCGTCAGGGCTGTGTGCGCAGCCAGGCACAGCAGCGTACGGGGTCCGTGTGCGACACCGCGCGTGGAAGAGGTTTGGTTTCTGGGACCCTTCTAGGTAAAACGATAAGGAAATGTGGGACAATGCCTTGTCATCACAAACCTGCCAGATTTCTTTGAAAGCCGGCAGAGAAGGCTGAACGTGATAGAAAAGGAGTGGGTGGCCAATTTAAAGGGGAAAAAAGAGTGGGTTTGGTGACTGAAATTTGTCTTCAGCCACTTTTACTCCACCGCATTGGAAAAGTGGTGCTTGGCTGCTGCAGAAACTGCTCAGTAGCAACGTTTGGGATCAAGAGTGTATCTGTGAGTGAGAATGTATGCAGACCCTGGAAAGCCATCTTGTAGACGAGCGTTCTGTCTAAAGTATACTTGGCATTTCTTGCCAATACAGCTTCTTTGCTGCACCAAAGACATTTTCATTCAGATGCTATTGAGCATCATTTCTTCGTTTCTTTCAAACGGTGCATTTTTGTTGTGGTACTGCGTGTTAAACGGTGTCAGGGCAATACTGAAGTTTTATGGCAGATCAGTTATGGTGAATATACCTAAAAATGTTCTTAGAGAAGCCCTAAGTTCTTTTGAATCTCAGAAATGGTGCTTGATTCTCAGAGACGGTAATGGTTTTGTATTACTTAGTGTGCTGTTTCAGTTTGGTAACCTACCGTCTGGCAAAGCTTGCATGTGATTAAAGACTTTGGAATATGACTTGTCAGAAATACAAAGACTTGGAAACCGTCTCCATTCCTTAAACATTCAAATTTTATCGGTTGGGGTTTTTTTTCTTTTTTCCTGTGGTTCTGTGACATTCCCACAACAGTCTTTTCTTTACAATGTGTACTCATAGGATTTTTTCCTCTCCCTGTTTGATGTATTAAAACTGAAACAGAGTAACATGCCTGCTGCGGTAACTGTAACTTTGGCCCCAGCCTTTCAAGTGGTTGGGCCTAAACACGCTGTTTACCTACAGATGGGTAAAGTATGTTCAGGAGAGTATCTGTGAGGAGACTTAACAGCACGGTGTTAGGGGTCTTGGGGGTGTTACGGGATCGTGTGTCATATACAGCAGTAGAGACAGACATGCAGGTAGAGGTACAGGTTGTGACACAGATGCTTACTGGAACTTCTGTAAGGGTGTTTTCCCTGTGAAAATGCAAAAAATCACCCAATGGTTGTCAGAGCAAAGCTAAGGAATACATTTCGGTGTCATTTATGTGTATGCCAGATTTTGGGGTTTTATACATAACGGTGAATTTCCGTTTTTATTGAACAGCATCTACGTGCTTAAAGTCACCTTCAGAAGATGAAGGAAAGAACTAGGCCTGGATGTTCTGCCTAAAGGGGGTTCTTGGAGATCTTCCCTGTGGAGATATGGTCGTGGGTCTTATAACTTTGTGCAGGAGTCCTGACTAAATGTTGGCATGATCTTGGAAAGACCCTTCAGTGAACCCTGAGTGAAGATGGCCAACTTGTTCAGATTTTTCCGAGCCGCGTGATCACGGAAATCTCATAATAGAAGCAATGCTAATAGAATCTAAAAGTAAACAGGATTTTACACATCCTGGGGAAAAAAAAAAGAGATGGTGGACTCTTTTTGAAGATGGTGGGAAGGCAAAATGGATGGTTGGGATGTGTTTTAAAGGGTGGGAGGCGGGGTGGGGGTGTCCTCTTCCGTGCTCGCTATTCTAGAGACATGTTCTAGGGTTTTGTAAGCTAACAGGAGCAAAAGCAATGAAAGTTAGATCAGGAAAGAGCCTCATGTTGTAGCAGACTCGGCTTTAGTGACTTTAGAGACCATTTTGCTGTTGGCATTGAAACGATTCAAAACAAATGGAAAAGATTTTGCTGCTTGTGTTTGACTATCAGACCTGAAGATTTCTGGAAAGGTGCCGTGAGTGTGTGGAGATGATAAAAGCATGACGCTGTGTGTAAAACGTTGCTTTTCTATCTGTAAAGGGATTCCCTGAAGTGCTATGTCATGACATATTAATATCACTCTTACGAACTGACTGATGCTTTCTCTGTATTGATGTTGTTTCCAGAATACACAGATGACAATGCCCTGATTCCAAGGAACTCATCGGTAACTGTTAGGAGAGTCCCTGTTAGAGGAGTTAAAGCTACCGGCAAGACAGACCTTGGGTAAGTAGCCATAACGCGTTGTGTCCTGTGGGAGGGGTTTCAGTGTGTTCACCTTCTTTGTGGCTGTTGGTTTACGGAGGCATTCCGGTTGTATCTTTCTTGTTAAAGCTGCTGTTAACTTTTGTTGTGACAGGGCAGATTTGAAGGTATCTGTCCCAAAGCAGACTTAGATTTTTCAGCCCGCTGGGACGTGGCATTCAAGCTCCAACAGTGGTAACTGTTCAGATGTTTGAATTGAGTTTGTTCTTGGGGTTGTTTTTTCTGAGAGTCAAGTTCTCCATCCTGTTTCCTCTAAGCAGAGAGATTCCTTATTTTATGCTTTTGCTTGTAGTGCTTTTAGAGTAAACGGAGAGACACATTGCAGTGTGAACTGGTGATTTGTTCCCATCTGCCAGCAGTCCGAGTCTCAGTGTTTGCCTGCTTCCTTTGTTTGGGGGAGGGGGGCAGGGTATTCTTACACCCCAAAGGGGTGTGTGTGTGTGGGCTGCATGCTATCTCCAGAGGAAAGACTGAGTGGCCAGCTGGCAAACCGTGCGAACAAGAAGTTTCATTCTTAAGTGATTCCTATTAGATTCCTAAAGACAATGTCTGTCGGGCAAGAGAAAAAGAGCAACGTCCTAAAGCGTATTGCCTTTTGTGCCAGGACGGTGAAGGAACAGTTGATCTTTTCCAAACCTGAAGCTCAGAAAGCAGTTGAGCACATTCCCAAATGTTGGTAGTTACCTTTCTAAGTTTGATTTCACCCTAAGCTGCTCTCTGTGCTCCAGGTATTACTGCTGTATTCTTCAGATTTATGGAGGACAGAGAATCTGATTACAATTGCAGATATTCGAATGTAAGCCTGACTACAGCATTGTCGCTGTCATCGATGTATTCGTACAGTCCAGTTCTGTATCAGCTGCATCAGCATGGTTTGAATGGTCATGTTTTCCAGCCTTCTTCAAGATAGACCTCTCCTCCACCATGAGTAGATATTACTGACTTGTGGTTTTGCCGTGTCTTTCTAATGTTAGTACTCAATAAATAAAGTATACCGGCGAGTTACAGCGTGTCTCAAACAAACAGTACAGCAGCATCCTAGTACCCATGAAGCATCTGCAAGCAAACCCCCCTGAATTTATGTGGCTCTCCTGTAAGCTTTGAGCATATTAGTGCTTCCCAGCACTACCAAGAGTTTCTGGATGCCACAGCACTGTGCTGCTAAGCATGGCCTTGTTTGGGGGGTTAATTTAGATGGGGATGCTTAGTGCTGTCTTGTCAATATATCCTCCATTTCTGGTTAGATGGCACCCTCTCCTGGTGTTGGCATGCTGCCCTAAAATGAGAGGCTAGGTGCCACTAGCATCAAAGATCCAAGAAATACCTGCACGTGGGGATAAGGGATGAACGCCGCTGCTCTGCTAAAGTTGCAAATGGATCAGGCAGGTCAGCTTTCTATTCCTTCAGCTGGAGCCATTGTGGAAACAACTGGTAGAGTCGTTAGTGTTTGGGAATGGTGAATGCATGCTGTCACGGTGGAGAGGCCTTCAGGAATGCGTTAGTCACCTTGTAGTATCTTCCTCAAGGCAAATGGATGGAGAAACCATGGTGTGGTAATCTAAAGCACTTCCTCATGTTCAGGAGGTACGTGGCTGTACTTGCGAGCCTGGTGGTGGTGTAGCAGTGGCAGGAAGAATGAGCCTTTCTATTTGTGCAGGACCGGCACAGCAGCCTTTGGGTTGCCTCTGCTCGTGGGACGCTTTGGATGATGTATGAATTGTTTGTTAACTGATGGACGGTTGCATGTTTGATTCATGAGTAGCATGCAGGTACAGACCAATGAGTATGTGGGATCTCGGCAAGGGCTTGTGTGTCATAAGCGTTTCCTAAAATATTGTAGCATGTTCAAGATGATCTTAAAGCAAGTTCTGGTAATCAAGACTTTTTTTCTTATTTTTTTAACACAGGCCTCCTCGATCACAGAAAATCCTAGGAACTGCTTTCAGGTGATGTTTCTACTGCTATTTGTAGTCACTTTAGGCTAAGTATGGTAGGTACCTGAACACAGTGCTGGGGCTTCCACCAAGAAACACTTTTCTACAGACAACTGTTCTTGTTTTGTCAGAGGAGTGTAGAAACCAAAGTGCTCTATCTGGTACCTATTTGTGATAGTGGGGCTATACAGATTGCCTGAAGGTGCCTTCGTATTTGGATGGCTGACTATTCAAGAACAGAAAACTGTAGCACAGTCTTCACAGTTTTGGTACTTAGAGGGCAGAAAGAAAATATGTGAGGACTTCTTCTTGCACTGCTGTATTCTGTATCTTAGAGTCATTGGGGACAAAGAAGGAATGGGATTTTGGGCTTTATTTCAGTTGCACTGAATGTACCAGGAGAGCGCACTTTATGTGTAGAAATAAATTTCCGTATTCATAAGACTACCAGAACACAATGTTTTGATGTTCAGGTTTTATAAACTGTTTTCACGGCTTTATGTTGGTTTCAAGTGCTTTATTTTAAGTTCTGATCATCTTTCTTTCTTCTTCTAGAAGTCGAACTGAGCCAGCGAGTAGAACATCAAAAGAGGTATGTAAAAACACAAGCTGAAACTTTTTTCTACATGCTGCACCTAAGTCTAAGAAATGTAGCCTTGTACTAATTCTTTTTATATATATAAAAATATATAAAATATATATGTTTTATATATAACATTTATAATATATATATATCAAACATATTTTCCAGTGAAACATAGTGTATGCTGTAAATCCAATGTATTTGATTCAGCATAGTGAAAACTGAGCAATGCCAACATTTGCACGGTTCTAATGTGAATAATGGTATTTGTGCCTAGTAACGCATTGCATTTCGTACTGACGAGGCTAGAATATTTCTTGTATGACTGTGTGTTGTACAGATAATGTAGGCTCATTGGTAGAGCTTGTAGGTTCAAGGTTTGCACCACTGAACTTGGTACACCACCACTTTGAATTTACATTTGGAAAAGGGGCAGCATTTTTCTTCTGGTCAGAAAACACTGTTGTTCTGCTGCTAAGACATGAATAAGTAACTCGAGGAGATACTTGACTCGTAATGGCCTAGATCTCCATTTGGCCCTTGGGGGGAATGCTACGTGCCACGATGCATTTCAAAATAGCCCTCATAGTACAAACATTACTTTGTGGTGGTGTTTGGTTTTCCTCTGTAAGTATAACTGCTTGTTCTTCACTAGAATGGAGTGAGGCGTTACACGAGCTCTAGGTCACTGGATCTGATCACTTTGTAAGCTCTTAGGATAACTTCATCTAGAAATTTGTGAACTTGGAGTCTAATTAAAGTAAACGAAAGACAGCGCAAAAACTATACTGCGTTCATGTATCACACCTGTGTGCATTTAGTAAATGATGAGCTATTAACTGATTAATTTATAAACTGCGCTGACAATGTTTCCTGTAGTGACACTTCCTTCTCAAATAAACGGAAATAATTTTTTTAGATCCTTTCGAGCTGCAAATGGACAGCTTCCTTGACCCTCCGTCTTTTAAGCAGTTGTGAGCATTTGACAAGGGTCCCCCTCTGAGGTATTCTGAGCAATCGGTTGATCTCAGGAGGGGTTGGTTGCTTTAGTTTCTTCTCATTAACAACGTAGGCATACTTAAGCTGTTTAAGGTTTGGACTTTGTTTTGAACAAGTATAAATTCCACTGGCTTGGAGATGGCTCTTCCGGTGACGCTCAGAGGATATAGCGCAGGCTTTCATACAGCAGTAGGGGTGAACTATTGCTCTGTTTTGATTGTAGAACTTGAACATGTGTTTAATTTTTCTGAATAGGTTGGCGACCCTTCCGCACCTCTTTCTCTGGCCCAGCTTATTAAGGTATGCTTAGATGTACTTGCTTGTGAAATAGTGTTTGTAAACCTTACACTGTGCTCTCTAGCTGGATAACTGCTGTAATATGAGCAAAACATTAATTGTTAATAATTCAGAGTGTTTCTCCTAACTTTGAAATGTTACTTTGATACTATCCTGTAGAGAGTAGTTCCCAGCTTGGGAAGAGGGAAGGGGAGCACCTTACTGGCCTCAGTGTAATGCTGCAGTGTTACTCATCTGCAAGACACAAAGAAGCAGCACTTCAGAAGCTGTTTACCATTTTTCATACGTCCCGCTCATTGTTCATTGGAAACTAACACAATTTTTACAGCAGGATTTAATTGGCTGTAAGTTATGGACATTTCTAGGGCCTTTGCAACAGCCAGAACAGACGTGTTTCTGGAACATGGACAATTGCATGGCTGTTTTTGAATTTCTAGTCATTACAGTTACAGGTCCATTCTTTGAATGGTGCGGGACTGCCTGAATTGTGGCATACAGGCAGAGGACGACGCAACCTGATTTGTTTACATGCAGACTGTGCAAACTGTGCAAGTGCACCTAATTGTTGATAGGACTGTGCCAGTGTTTATGCGAGGCACATCAGCAGACGTGACCGCCTGAAAGCATGTTTTGTAATGGAACTGCTGGTATTTTGTGCTCAGCAACGTGTAACGTTGTCTGGGGAAACACTAGTGATTGCACTTGGTGAAGAGGCGTAGTACTAGCCACAGAAGTGATTAAAAACATAGTCTTTAAAGTTACAAAGAGTAGAGAAGGCAGGGCCTAACGCAGAGGAGCTAGTTCTTTCCTCTGAAAATGAAGGCCAGAGCTCATTTCCACGAGAAAGAAATCTCTTCCCACTGGGAACATCTTCCCTCACTCACTGCATTTATTTAATTTATTTTTTTAATAAATTTAATTGTGTTAATTAACATTTTGCGGCAGGGTGGTGGTGGTGGTGGTGGTGTGTGCAGAATTAGTTTGGGAAGCAGCCACCAAAAGACATTGGTCTCCCTCAGGGCTGTCCCTTGGTTCTGTAAAGGCATGTGAAATTTACTCTAAAATGTGGAAAACTGTCCAAGCTTTTGAGAAATTCAAATATTTCAGAAATACGGAGATAGGTAACAAAGCAGCTCCGAACTGTTACCCTAACCTCTTTAGTGCAGGCTGGCACAGGAGGCAATGTGTAGTAAGAACTTTTCTGCTTTGCTATGACTATGTTTTGAATGCCATAGTTAATGTCGGCCTGTTCCTAGAAATGTGTTGTGGGTTTTGGGTGTGTTTTGTAAACCATTTGGGTTCAAACAAATCAGCCAAGTGTCTATAAAAGTTCTCTGCAAATGTTACTGGAAATGATTTCATAGATGGCGATCTGGATTATGTTCCTGCGTATATGGAACAGCTAGATGAAATCACATGTGGAAACTAGTTGGTTGCTTTTGTGAGTGAATGCATGTAAAAAGAAAAACATGAGCAGTTGGTCTGTAGGATAGGTGCTTGAAGTTCCAAATAATGTACAGTCACCCCCTTTGACCCTGCTTGTATCTGGACTAGTGTGGAATAGAAACATTTGAAGAAGTACTGTGTAAAAAAAAAACATCTGGCTTCCATAGTTCGAAGATCTAGTTCTGCGTAAGGTTTATATTACAATTTGCGTGTTAAAAGGACAGTGCCAACTGGAAAAAAATTGTAGTTCAGTCACTTCCTATGAAGAAGCGAGTGGCAGCGGGGGAGGGGGCGGAACCGTGCGGTTTGGACTGCCTATAGCACATGATGGTCAGATGTCTGCTGAAAAGAATCTTTTCTCTTGCTGAGGGATTACAGAAAGCTTGACTCCATTTAATGCTTCTGGGTCTGAAGCTGAATTTCAGCAAGCAAAACCAACTGCCACGACTCTGAAGTTGTGTGTCCTTTTGATGCTGCAGAATGTAAATAATGCTACTTGCACACATCTTTCTCGGTTAAATGTACCGTGGCTCGCTTCTTTGACTAGTCTGGAGCTTAAAGACCAGCTTCAAAATGCTGGCTGGTGTGCTTTTTTCTACACATAGCTTCAGTCCGCTTGGACAAAACTTGGATTGGCTTCACAAGTCTTTATGTAAGGTACAAAGAGAGCCTATTTGTAGCCTAATGTGTGTGTCAAATAACCATTACCTGTTAAACAGACTGCCAACCTGGCTGAAGCCAATGCTTCCGAAGAGGATAAGATAAAGGCGATGATGATACAGTCCTGCCATGAATACGATCCATCCAAGTAAGTATCAAATGTGGTCTTCAAAGGTTATGGAAAAAGTATGGAGATGTTTCTTTTAAGAAGAGAGACACATGCATACCTTTTCCTTTTTTTCCCCAAACCTTCTAGTTACTTGAGGGAACCCTTGGATCTGCCTCCACCATCATCCAGTTGCTTTTGCTGTGGAAAACCTGGCCACTTTGCCAAGAACTGCCCGGTAAATAGGGTAAGATTGGGGCAGGCCTCTGGTGTTACCGAGCTTTTAGGGTTTTTTACCTTGGCATTTATGTGACAAAGACATGAACACTCCCAGTAAGAATTGTTTCTCTGGAGGCGAAATGTTACATGGCGATGTTGCAAAGCCATGTTCCAAATTCAAGGGAAACCCGGAATTCTAAATGTGAAACTTTTTTTTTCTCTAGCTCACAGACATTAAAGATGTCCATAGATCTTTCTCAGTGAACTTTCATACATATTTGTATCTATTTCAATAGTACTGGAAATTTTCCTGGTTCTAACTCTTTCTAATGACAGTTCAAAGTTGTTGGTATTTCCTCTAAAAACAAGAGGTTTCTGTTGACCCCGTCTATTGAGTATCTGTCAGTTTTAACTACAGAAGCCTCTGGCTGAATATTCATGCCGTTTAACATCAGTCCCTGAATGTACATGCAGGAGGGATGAATTCAGCCTTCCTATATAGAAGTGAATGTAAGTTTCCATGGGGGCTGATTTGGAGCCCTGAATTAAGCTCTCACACGTTGCCCAAGGGCTTTGGAGGGGGAACAGGTTTGTGTCTCTGCTCTGAGCGGATGGTGAGCAAAGGGCTATTTCACCCTGAAGGGTCCTGAAGTTAAGCCAAAGAATGACGACTGGGTTCAAAACTCTGCTCAAGCCTGTGGTACGTCCTGGCTATGCTCGTTGGGGAAAGCAGGAGTATGAGTCGAGCAGCCATTATGTTAGGTAAAAGGAGGGGATTAAAGGCTTTCGCTGCTTAAAATTATCTCTGAAACGTCATTTTAAGTGTGCGTCTGAAGAGGAGAGATGTCTGCATTTCTGTTCTCAACAGGACAAAAATGTGGAGCCTGTTCGCAGAATTAAAAGGAGCACCGGAATTCCAAGGAGTTTCCTGATGGAGGTGAAGGATCCCAACACAAAAGGTGCCATGCTGACAAAGGCTGGGAAATACGCGATACCAACTATTAATGCGTAAGTATGGAATTAATCGGGCCGACCAAAATGCGAATGAGAGCAACCATGCGTAAATGTCTGAGTGGCAATGCAGCCGAGGTGGCCAGCCTCTAATTACGAGGGAGGAAGCACTACCGTCGTATCTTAACCTTAAAATCTGCAATACTTTCCCATATTGAAATAGAGTAGCCCTGCTGTTCATGCCCCGGGAAGCTGGCTGACCTTGGGGTATGCTAAGAACCTGTATTTCTGCAAGGCATTTCAGTAGTGTTTCCAGCTGGCATCATTCTCTCTGAATGCTCGTTCTGCTTCTGGTTTACGTTTCAAAGGCTTCTTGCAAAATTTAACAAATAGCCCTTGGACTGAGATTTCCTCCTCCTCTGACTTTTAGCAAATCTCATGTGTGAAACGGGCTGAAGTGTTCCTGTTGCTATAAACTAAGAAATTACTGCTGTGTGCTGACAAGAGTGGCTGTTGGAAAGTGCACTCGGTAGCACTTCTCTTTTTCTGTCATGGGTCTCCTGTTGTAGAAGCTGTAGCACAGACTTCTTTCATTTACAAAATGAAATTACCTGGGGACGAACTTTACCCTGATCCAGCAATTTACATTTACCCTCTGGCAAAGGAGAGGTGGGGTTCCTTTCCCCTGCTCTCTAGCTGTCAAGCAATTATTTTTCTAGTCTGAGCTAATTTTGTAGTTGATCCAACGGATGGGAGAGTTCTGCAGAAGGAAAAATGTTCCCCCCTCCTTCTTCTTCTGATAGTGTGGCCCTAGAGAAGTCATTTAGCGTAAATGCCTACGTTGTAGAAAGCCAATGTGGAGTGAGAAGACTTCCATCTATTACCTTCGTTTGATAAAATCCAAAGCTTGGAAAATTTTTCCTTTCCCATCTTTCACTTTTTTCTTTTTCCTTCCCCACCTGCCCTCCAGGGAAGCTTATGCTAGAGAGAGAAAGGAAAAGCCACCCTTTTTACCAGAGGAGCCCTCCTCCTCCTCCGCAGACAGGCCTGTTCCAAACGAGTTGTTATGTCCCATTTGTAAAGATCCAGCGACGGATGCAGCGCTTATTCCCTGCTGTGGAGCAAGTTACTGTGACGAATGTAAGTGAGTAATGTAATGTAAGGAGTAAACTCCCCTCCCGTGTTTTTTAATCCAAAACACCACATCGGATCTTCTGAAAGCAGGAATAGGAGATCGCCTGTGCTACGTGGTCTATTTCATACTTCAGTACGCCCGGAGTAGGAAAGGCCTCTTCTCCGTAACGGGGGGAAAAAAAAAAACAAACCCAAAGGCCAAAGAGCTTTTTTCCCTTTCTGTGTATCTAGTCAAATCTTCTTCACATGCGGAAGGTCGAGTACGAGAAGAGTGCATAATTGTGCAGGTGATTACAGTATTAGATGTGGAATGCACGTAGTTTGTCCACAGCTCTTTCTCTCATACACAACTATAGAGCCAGCTCTGGTGACTGACTCTGGTCCGCCACAAACAGGCAGTCGGGCATTTAATCTACATTCTTTGCCACAGGAGTTGGTTAAACCTTCAAAACTCGAACCGACTCACGGCTTTTTGAGATGTGCTTTGTTCATTAGCCTTGATGTTGGTGGCTTCTTGCTGTACTCGGTAGTGGAAAAAAGACTAGTCCAAACATCAGGACACAGCCCACTCTATGTCTTCAGCTGTTACAGCGGGGGAATGTCAAAACTGTAGAGCGATTTGCTGCGTACTGGGCATTTTTTACACTACTGACCATTTATAGCTTCATGCTCTCCATTCAAGACCGTATCCACCCATTAATCGTCTGTGTGTTCTTATAATTGATGAGAACCCCAAAGATTTCCCTACTTTGGCTGAAACCTATTTTGACGCTTCTAATTACACACAGGTATTAGAACAGCTTTACTGGAGTCAGAGGAACATACTTGCCCGGCATGTCATCAGACAGGTGTTTCTCCTGACGCTTTAGTTGCCAACAACTTCCTGCGCCAGGTAACGTGGTGACTTTTTCATCAACTGTTTGTAAGGAAAATCTGTTTGTAAAAAGCTGAAAGGGAGGAAATTGTTGACATCTCCTTAAAGAAGGATAAACTGAATAAGGCTGCATTTCCTTTTCAAATGCGTTGTCTGTTGTTACAGAAGCTGACAACTCTTTAGAGATAATCAGGCAAACTCAGGTCAAACTTTTGTCTAAACATGCTTGCCTGCCTCTCAGATTCGCTGTTAACACCGAAGTCCTTTAACTACAGATACTCTGAGCTACCAGTCCTTAATAGCAGTGTTTCCTGTGATGTGTTCCTATCTCTGTGTGCTGCTTTACTCTAGGCTTGATAGCATGTATGGGATTATACAAGTCATTTTACCCTGTGGAGGCTTTTCTTCATCTATTGTCATCATAATCTGACACTTTGATCTTTTTGTCAATGTTCTTCTGCCTCTAGGCTGTGAACAACTTCCACAGTGGAACCGGCTACACAGCAGGGCTCCATAAGGAGACTCAGCAGCAGCAGCGACAGCCGCCGTCACCGCCTGCACGACCACTTGTGACTGTGACACCTGCTGCTCAGGTGACTGCCACCAAACTTTCTAAATCTTCCTCTCTGTCAGTCAGCGGTCTGTTAAGTTTTATTTCAACATATGCTTTTGAAATACAGTATTTATTAGAGCTTATTTTCCAACTGTTTGCATTTATTCACAAGGGCTTTCCGGTCCCTGTAGCAAGACAACCGGCAGTACCATGTCTTCTGGGCCCCCAAGAGCAAAAAATACCCACACCTGGTGAGTGACCGTAACTTTAGAATTTCTTCTAAAAAAATTATCTTCAGATGAACTGAATGGGATTTATTTCTTTTTCCTCTCCCCACTCCAAAAGGTCATCCGATGAGAGCCAGTGCAGTTCGCTCAGCAGGTGGCAGACCAGGCTGGGGACTGTAAGTATTTCACAGAAATTCAGTCTATGACGACTTGTAACCTGTTAAACCAGGCTGTAACACCTACATTACTGCTACAGTAGCTGATTTATAATGAAATGCGTATGCACAGGTAGCTGTGGAGAATACAAGTGGCAATTCATTTTTAAGTGGCTCAGCTTGAGTTGGCTCTAACAAAGGGGATCTGTGCTTGCAGTAAAACGATTACAAATCAAACTCCAGTATGTGACCCAAAAGTAGACTCTGAAAAACAAACGCTTTTGGAGGAAACCGTAAGTATATATCAAAACTAAACATAATGACAGGATGAGGTGCAAAGCCACCCTTTCGAATTACTGGCTGGATAGGGCTGAAGAAATTGATTTCCCAATTGAAGTCAGCCTCCAACATTTGATTTTTAATGACTTAGTGATGGAGCAAATTGTTGGAAGAGTCAGTGCTGGTTTTTTGTGACCATTTTGAATTTCTTTAGTCTAGTCATCTCAAATAGCCAAGCTGCTTTCTCTCTGTTGGACAGAGAGGAATCTGTTTTTGCTGTTATTGCCATATCAGTTAGTTCTTCCTTTTGGTATGTATTTGTTATGGATAGATTATAAGTGTGCGTCGTGTTTATAAAATCTTAAAGATAAATCAAAAGAAAACACAGCATCCGTCCCAGAGATACCTAAAATTCTCAGGTTCAGTAAGCAAGGAAAGAACAGTTCAGGGGCAAGACCAGGCCAAACAGATCATCATGAGGCAACAACCTAGGAAGTTTATGGGGAAGAATTGAAAGGAAGTTTGAGAGAAGCTTGGTTAATATCTGTGCAGTACTTTGAAGCTCGGAAGTGTGAAGTAGGAAGTGTATGGAGGAGTGGCAGAGGAGCCGTGGGCACCTGGCACCTGGGAGATGGGAGTCTCCTTTAAGCGTGGGCAGCCTCTGCCCACAGTCACAAAGCTGAATGGAGGGGGAGAAGCCTGAGGCAACTACTTGGGGTGAGGGTGTGGAAGGCAAGTGTGAGGGTCCAGAAATGAGGGTAGGCTCAAATGGACAGGAAGCTGCCAGAAAAATGCTCAGGTTGAGAACAAGAAGTGCTCGCCACCGTGCTCCCGCTTCATTCACATTCCTCTTTAAAATCAGGGCAGAGTGTGACAGTGACACGCGGGTTTGGGTTTCTCTGGAAGTTCAAATGGAGGACATCCACATAGCACACGTACCCAGAGGACTCGGGCCCTGACACTGCCATCATCAACAGCAGCCTTTGCACCTGTGCCTCCACCTCCCTTGCATCCTCCCCCACCCCAGGCGCTTCCTTTCCCGCTGGCGGTACCACCACCACCACTACCTCCCCAGTTTCCACCTGGTCAGCCTCCATCTGCTGGGTATACCCCCACCCCGCTCCAGAATATCCCCCAGCTCCTGCAAACATGTCATCAGCCAACAGCACGGCCAGCGACTCATTCAAATACCCTCCCAGCGACACCAGCACTTTCTTTATAGGATCACAGGGTCATTTAGGTTTAGTTGGAAAAGACCTTTAAGATCGTTGAGTCCAGCAGTTAACCTAAACCTACACATTCCGCCATTACAGCAGGTCCCTAAGCGCCACCTCTACATTTCTTTTAATACACCCAGGGATGGTGACCCAACCGCTTCCTTGGGCAGCCTGTTCCAACGCTTGACAAACCTTTTGGTGAAGGAATTTTCCCAAATATCCCATCTCAAGCTCCTGTGGCGCAACTTGAGGCCACTTCCTTTCCTCCTATCAGTTGTTACCTGGGAAAAAAAGAGACCGACCCCCACCTCACCACAGCTGCCTCTCAGGTAGTTGCAGGGAGCAGTGAGGTCTCCCCTCAGCCTCCTTTTCCCCAGGTTAACCAACCCCAGTTCCCTCAGCTGCTCCTCACAGGACTTGTGCTCCAGAGCCTTCAGCAGCTTTGTTGCTCTTCTCTGGACACGCTGCAGCACCTCGGTGTCTTTCTTGTAGTGAGGGGCCCAAAACCGAACCCAGTGTTGGAGGTGCAGCCTCACCAGGGCTGAGTGCAGAGGGACAATCCCTTCCCTGGTCCTGCTGGCCACCGTCTTTCAGGCAGAAGCCAGGATGCTGTTGGCCTCCCTTGTCTAGGGAGGAGTTTTACGGGAACAACGGAGACTTCAAAAGGAGTAAGTGTTTGGCTCCAGGAAGTTGCACGGGTTTGCGCTTTGGTATTTCGTTAGCACCTTGGACTGCAGTTACACTAAAGCGCATCTGGCAGAAGCAAAAATGGCATCGTGTTTTATCCAACAGACCTTTTCATTGCAGTTGGTAAATGTGCAAAACTCAAGCAAGACAAATGGAATTGTAGAACTTTCCCTAAATCCTGGGGGAATTCTAAACTCGTTTTACTTGACTAGGATGTTCATGTTTGGCATTACATGCAGTAGACATTTTCTCATCTTGGCTGTGTTTTGTATTTTGGTGTCTGTTTGGAATAAATACCCAACTATAATTATAATAATGGTCAAACTGATTTTAACAGGGAAAAGAAAAAGTCCAGACCCCAAGTGTTCACAAACACTTCTTCTATGGAATTGGTGGCACGTGAGGAGTTTCAGGAGGAGCGCAGGCATTCATTTTCCAGGGAATTGCGTTGCATGTCCCTGACGGAGAAGCAGATTGTGTAGAAGAATCAGGAGGAGTTCCAGTCCACCTCTCTATCCTGAGGTGGGTTGGATGGTTCAAGGGACGAGCAGTGATGGGAGCTCAACATGTAGGTCCCTAGCTCAAAGATGGCAGGGATTACAGGCGACTGATAGTTATAACTGGGCAGCAGTTGAGAAGGAACGGGTGTCTTTTGCCAGAGCTTCTCTGCAGTGACATCCTTCGCCTCCTGACAGCCCTGAGGAGGCTAGAAACTGGACAGGTGTGGATTCCTGCGCCTCCGTGCTCTGACTGTAACTGTTACCTCAAAGCACTTTGGAGGAGATACGTGAGAGGAATTGCCTTTGTTGCCTCTGTCATCTAATCTCGCACAGACGGATTGCAACCTGGACTGCAAACTGGTGCCTTTTGCTCAGATTCTGCTGACATCCTTAAATTTTTCTTACAAATTAAAAGATCAGACTTGCGTAAGGAAATCTTCAGTTGGAGGAGGAATGAACATACGTGGAATAACTTGTGAAGAAAAATCTAAAGATAGCTGCTGTCTTCTGTCCTTAAAAAGCCCTTGGGCAGGAATCTGAAGAGCTCTCTGTAGTAATGCTGTCAGTATCTTTCCCAGAGTAGTGGCATTCCGTCAGCTTACTGGAGACTGAGTTTAGAAGCTTTTAGCTAGGATTTTTCTTGAAATGCAGTCACTGGCCTTGGTTGGAGCTAGAGGTATGTGCAGAATTTGGCTACCACTGGCTAGAAGTGGGGCATTTTGCATCCTGTACAAATTGCCAAATACGTGGTGAAGTTAAATAGACTAAGCTGGCATTTTCAAATGGAGCTTTACTGCCTCCAGGCTAAACCCTGCTTTCCTGACAGTTGATACTGCACTGTGGCCATTAAGACTCACTTGTTTTGCATCTTACAAAGCACAAGAGTGATTTGCGCTGCAGGTGGATGCTGGGTAGTGAGACATCTGCATGTCCATGTACCAGCAGAGACCAGTAGACACCCCTGAAATCCATCCATAGCTAGGGTAGTCCATGCGATAGAAGTGAGTGGGAGCAGACTTACCCTTCCTGCGTGTTTTTACACTACCACAGCAGCAGCTGTTCTGGCTCGTAAGCAGAAACCTTTACATGCCGTCATGCTCTTCGGTTTGCAGGAGCAGTATATCAGCAGCTGAAAGGAACTTTGACATAAGCGTATGGAGAGGAAAAAAACCCAAACCCAAACAAATTTGGGAGAAAAAAAAATGGTGTGAGTGACTGTTTTGAATTAACTTCATTAATTTCCTTTGTGTTGCGTTTTGTTTTTTAAGGTCCAGGTCTCCCTGTGCCACTTCCTCTCGCTCTAGAAGTTCGCATACCTACTGCAAGTCAGGATCAGGTCCTTCCCACCCTCGCTGCTGCTCTCAATCATCTAGCCGTGACCCCTCTCATTCCTACCCACGATCACCACCGTATCCAAGAAGAGGCAGAGAGAAGAGTCGAGGCTGTCATTCTAGCTCAAGGTCACGTGGTTATCCCCGCTCGAGGTCAAGGTCGCATGGCTCTCCCCGCTCGTGCTAGTGGACTCACCCTTTCTCTCGTCTTCCCTTAACTGAACATTTTTGGAAAAAATACTGCTGATACAGAATTTAAATAAAAGCTGTTTTATGAAACATTACAAAAGATGACAGTGTGCACCTCACCCATTACGACTGGACTGCGCCCTTTTTTCCTCTTGGCACTGGTTCTACCAGAGGAAGCCCCGTCAGACAGTGAATAAAAGCCAGTTACAAAAGGAACCATCGTTAATACCATGGAGGAGTACAACAAGGACAACACTGCGACACCCTGAGATGTCCCCTCCCCGCGCTGTCCCTGCGGTGCGGGCAGCCAAGTGCCACCCGGCAGAGCCCCAGCATCTCCCCCAGGCTGCCTTGGGACAGGAGGGGACAGCAGGTGGGGACAGCCCGGGGGGTGACAAGAGGGGACAGCTGGTAGTAACAGGCCTGGGGGGTGACAGGAGAGACAGCTGGTGGGGACAGCCTGATGGGTGACAGGAGGGGATAACTGTTGGGGACAGCCTGGGGGTGGTGGGAAGGGTCAGTGGCTGGGGAAAGCCTGGGGGTGACAGGAGGGGACAGCAGGCAGTGGCAGCCTGGGGGGTGACAGGAGGGGACAGCAGGCAGTGGCAGCCTGGCGGTGACAGGACCTCAGGCGCCAGATCATGGGCCGCGAGAGGCTGAAGGCGACCCGCTGCGACCTGCAGGTCACCAGCACCCAGACCATGGAAGGTGCGTGGGGGCGGCGGGACCGGGGACCGGGGACCGGCCGGCTGGCGGCGGCGCAGGCGCCCAGTGAGGCGGTTGGGCCGCGGCCGGCAGCGGTGACTTGTGCTGGGGCCTCAGAGCTGCTCTTCCGTGGTTGTGCGCTGGCAGCTGGCGTCAGGGCTGTGTGCGCAGCCAGGCACAGCAGCGTACGGGGTCGATGGGCGACACCGCGCGTGGAAGAGGTTTGGTTTCTGGGAACCCTTCTAGGTAAAACGATAAGGAAATGTGGGACAATGCCTTGTAATTACAAACCTGCCAGATTTCTTTGAAAGCCGGCAGAGAAGGCTGAACGTGATAGAAAAGGAGTGGATGGCTAATTTGAAGGGGAAAAAAGTGGGTTTGGTGACTGAAATTTGTCTTCAGCCACTTTTACTCCACCGCATTGGAAAAGTGGTGCTTGGCTGCTGCAGAAACTGCTCAGTAGCAACGTTTGGGATCAAGAGTGTATCTGTGAGTGAGAATGTATGCAGACCCTGGAAAGCCATCTTGTAGACGAGCGTTCTGTCTAAAGTATACTTGGCATTTCTTGCCAATACAGCTTCTTTGCTGCACCAAAGACATGTTCATTCAGATGCTATTGAGCATCATTTCTTCATTTCTTTCAAACGGTGCATTTTTGTCGTGGTACTGCGTGTTAGACGGTGTCAGGGCAGTACTGAAGTTTTATGGCAGATCAGTTATGGTGAATATACCTAAAAATGTTCTTAGAGAAGCCCTAAGTTCTTTTGAATCTCAGAAATGGTGCTTGATTCTCAGAGACGGTAATGGTTTTGTATTACTTAGTGTGCTGTTTCAGTTTGGTAATCTACCATCTGGCAAAGCTTGCATGTGATTAAAGACTTTGGAATATGACTTGTCAGAAATAAAAAGACTTGGAAACCGTTTCCATTCCTTAAACATTCAAATTTTACCGGGTTTTTGTTTTGTTTTTTTTCTTTTTTTCCTGTGGTTCTGTGACATTCTCTCAACAGTCTTTTCTTTACAATGTGTACTCATAGGTTTTTTCCCTCTTCCTGTTTGTTGTATTAAAACTTAAACAGAATGACATGCCTGCTGTGGTAACTGTAACTTTGGCCCCAGCCTTTCCAGTGGTTGGACCTAAACACGCTGTTTACCTACAGATAGGTAAAGTATGTTCAGGAGAGTATCTGTGAGGAGACTTAACAGCACGGTGTTAGGGGTCTTGGGGGTGTTACGGGGTCGCGTGTCACACGGCAGTAGAGATAGACATGCAGGTAGAGGCAGATGTACAGGTTGTGACACAGATACTTACTGGAACTTCTGTAAGAGTGTCTTCCCTGTGGAAATGCAAAAATCCCCCAGTGGTTGTCAGAGCAAAGCTAAGGAATACATTTCAGTGTCATACACGTGTATGCCAGATTTTGGGGCTTTATACATAACCGTGAATTTCCGTTTTTGTTGAACAGCATCTGCGTGCCTAAAGTCACCTTCAGAAGATGAAGGAAAGAACTCGGCCAGGATGTTCTGCCTAAAGGGGGTTCTTGGAGATCTTCCCTGTGGAGATACGGTCGTGGGTTTTATAACTTGGTGCAGGAGTCCTGACTAAATGGTGACATGATCTTGGAAAGACCCTTCAGTGAACCTTGAGTGAAGATGGCCAATTGTTCAGATTTTTCCAGGCCGCGTGATCACAGAAATCTCGTAATAGAAGCAATGCTAATAGAAGCTGAAAGTAAACAGGATTTTAAACATCACTGGGGGGAAAAAAAAAGAGATGGTGGACTCTTTTTGAAGATGGTGGGAAGGCAAAATGGATGGTTGGGATGTGTTTGAAAAGGTGGGAGGCAGGGTGGGGGTGTCCTCTTCCGTGCTCGCTATTATAGAGACATGTTCTAGGGTTTTGTAAGCTAACAGGAGCCAAAGCAATGAAAGTTAGATCAGGAAAGAACCTCATGCTTTAGCAGACACTGCTTTAGTGACTTTAGAGACCATTTTGCTGTTGGCATTGAAACGATTCCAAAAAAATGGAAAAGATTTTGCTGCTTGTGTTTGACTATCAGACCTGAAGATTTCTGGAAAGGTACCGTGAGATGATGAAAGCATGACGCTGTGTGTAAAATGTTGCTTTTCTATCTGTAAAGGGATTCCCTGAAGTGCTACGTCACGACATGTTAATATCACTCTTACAAACTGACTGATGCTTTCTCTGTATTGATGTTGTTTCCAGAATACACAGATGACAATGCCCTGATTCCAAGGCACTCATCGGTAACTGTTAGGGGAGTCCCTGTTAGAGGAGTTAAAGCTACCGGCAAGACAGACCTTGGGTAAGTAGCCATAACGCGTTGTGTTCTTTGGGAGGGGTTTCAGTGTGTTCACCTTCTTTGTGGCTGTTAGTTTACGGAGGCATTCCGGTTGTATCTTTCTTGTTAAAGCTGCTGTTAACTTTTGTTGTGACAGGGCAGATTTGAAGGTATCTGTCCCAAAGCAGACTTAGATTTTTCAGCCCGCTGGGACGTGGCATTCAAGCTCCAACAGTGGTAACTGTTCAGATGTTTGAATTGGGTTTGTTCTTGGGCTTGGTTTTTCTGAGAGTCAAGTTCTCCATCCTGTTTCCTCTATGCAGAGAGATCCCTTATTGTATGCTTTTGCTTGTATTGCTTTTAGAGTAAACGGAGAGACACATTGCAGTGTGAACTGGTGATTTGTTCCCATCTGCCAGCAGTCCGAGTCTCCGTGTTTGCCTGCTTCCTTTGTTTGGGGGAGGGGGGCAGGGTATTCTTACACCCCAAAGGGGGGTGCGTGTGTGGGCTGCATACTGTCTCCAGAGGAAAGACTGAGAGTGGCCAGCTGGCAAACCGTGCAAACAAGAAGTTTCATTCTTAAGTGCTTCCTATTAGATTCCTAAAGACAATGTCTATGTCGGGCAAGAGAAAAAGAGCAACGTCCTAAAGCGTATTGCCTTTTGTGCCAGGACGGTGAAGGAACAGTTGATCTTTTCCAAACCTGAAGCTCAGAAAGCAGTTGAGCACTTTCCCAAATGTTAGTAGTTACCTTTCTAAGTCTGATTTCACCCTAAGCTGCTCTCTGTGCTCCAGGTATTACTGCTGTATTCCTCAGATTTATGGAGGACAGAGAATCTGATTACAATTGCAGATACTCAAATGTAAGCCTGACTACAGCATTATCGCTGTCATCGATGTATTCGTACAGTCCAGTTCTGTATCAGCTGCATCAGCATGGTTTGAATGGTCATGTTTTCCAGCCTTCTTCAAGATAGACCTCTCCTCCACCATGAGTAGATATTATTGACCTGTGGTTTTGCCGTGTCTTTCTAATGTTGGTTCTCAATAAATAAAGTATACCGGCGAGTTTCAATGTGTCTCTAAGATTTATCTCTAAGACTTATCCTTGAGAGATAACCATAAGTCTTAACCTAAAGACCTACCCTTAAGATCTAACCCTAAGATTCAGCCCTAAGACCTAAAGGGTAGAAGCTCCTGATCTGGCTTTGGTCAATCTGGGATCATCACTGGGAACCACGGAACTTGGCCAGCACAAGGTCTATTAGGTAGCAGGTTAAATGAGGCAGAGGAGAAGCCCACCACTCTGCTGAGCTGGGTTCTTGGCACCAAGGTACGTCTGTGACATTTTCACTGTTCTGCAGTGTAAAGATGGCCTGTGATTTTCAGAAACTGAAGATCAGTCTTTAAAATGCAATTCCTTGGACAATAATAATGTTGTGTCAAGTAAATACGCACACCCCTCACCAATGGAGTTTTGGTTTTTTTCTTTGTACCTTTGCTGCTTCTGCAGAAGCCAGTAGTGCAGAGGGCTGAGGGTACAGCTGCACAGAGTGGCTTCTGTTTTGTGAGCTCTAACTAAACGTGCAATGGACAGCCATTAAGATTGGGAAAGCTCACAAAAAGCTTAAAAACAGATAAACCACAACATTTCTTTCTTTTTTATAGACCTCCTTAGATTACTCCTTTTTTTATAAAAATGAGAAATCAGGGGTTATCATGCTTTGTATGCTATCTAAAGGCTTTAATCAGCAGTGCCTCCCCTGTCCGTTCAGAGGAGGTCATGTCCATCTTTTTTCAGATTTTCTGTAGCTGGAAGAAGTGTTTTTGCCAGCCACCACAGACAAGTTTTCCTAAAAGGCATAATCTGTCCATTTAAGTGTTCCTTCAGCCTGAAAATGATTTAAAAACTGTGCCTGCTGGTCTGAACCTGGATTTCATGTTCTAGTTCCCTCCTAACAAAATAAATAGAATGTTCTTTGCTGTAGATGCCCCATTGCAACGGGGTCTCCAGGAAGGGATTCTGCATCCAGCCCATCATAAATAATCACGCAGAATTCAAGAGAATATTTTAAGACCAACACGCTCTGCACTGATTAACGTCTTCACCACTGTCATCTACAGTGGTGAAGATGACAATGAGGAGTACAATGAAGAGGAAGAGAACTGTAAACAGTTTTTTTCTTTTTTTTTGCAAGGAAGAAGAACGAGGGGCTTTTCAACTCTTGCAATGCACTGCGCGAATGATTTCTTAGAAAGAGCATTACACTTCTAGGAAAGACTTGTCAACAAGTTTTTGAAATAGTTTCCTAATCTTCAAAATATTGGAGCTGGTAGTCACCAGCTGTGGCTGACGCACCATTTTCTGACTCCTGTGAAATGCCTAACTGTCTATTTCCATAGTGGTATCATTCCCAATCCTCCTTTTCCTTAAATAGAGTTTAAGATGGGGTCCACAAATCAGATGATGCGGTCCACAATTCAGATGGCCATCAAAGAGTCTTCAAAATTTCTCAAAATTCAGGTACTTCTTTTCTGGGAAACATACTCTTTGCTACTTTAACAGAACGTGTATGTGTAGGTATGTGTAGGTATTTACAAAGAGGCATTTTGTAAAACATTAGTTAAAACGTTGACTGTCTCTCACTTAGAGATGAGAGATTCCGAGGGAAGGAATGGATTGCACATTCCCAGCGAGTGAAAGCGAGAGAACACCCTGCTCCCGCGCGTTCCCTCCCTCGATGCCTGTGCTAGTTCTCAGGCAGCCCCAAGCTGCTTTTCACATCCCCCCTGCCCTTCAGGCCGGCTGGCAGGGCCGCCTGTTAGTGCTCCCTTACTGCGTTTCAGGCTGAGCACACCTGTCAACAAGACAAACAGGAGGGCTTTGCTAACCTTAGTATCCTCAGCAGAGACAGGGAAGGAGCACTCGCGTCACCAGCTCTGCTGGCAGGCATCACAGGGCAGCAGGTCTGGGCAGAGGTTTTGTGTCGAGCCCTCCCCGGGGACACATTGATCCCAAAGGTTTCCTTTTGGGTGTCAAAGGGCGATTGTTTTGAAAAGGAGTGCTGAGGATGGTTTTGGAATCATTGAAGATCAACAAAGAGCAGCTTCTGAGTACGTGTTGGACCTGCAGTTCCACTGCACTTGGCAATAGCCGCTGTTAAGGAGTCCTTTTCCTGGCCAGAAGCAGAGCTTGTGGGCAGACAAAAACCAACAGAAAATCCAGTACCAACAGAAAATTCTTAAATCCCTTGCTAAGGGATTATCAAAAGCTGATTTCCTTTTAGTGCTTCTGGGTCTGAAGCTGAATTTCAGCAAGCAAAAGCATCTGCAACAACTCTTAAGTTGTGCGTCCTTTTAATGCTGCAAAACATAAATAATGCTACTTGCATGCATCTCAGTTAAATGTACCGTGGCTAGCTTCTTCAACCAGTCTGGAGCTTAAAGTTCAGCTTCAAAATGCTGGCTGGTGGGCTTTTTTCTAAACATAGCTTCAGTCCACTTGGAAGAAAATTGGATTGGTTACACAAGTCTTTATGTAAGGTACAAAGAGAGCCTATTTGTAGCCTAACGTGCGTGTCAAATAATCATTACCTGTTAAACAGACTGACAACCTGGCTGAAGACAATGCTACCAAAGAGGATAAGGTACAGGCTATGATGATACAGTCTTGCTGTGAATACAACCCAGTCAAGTGAGTGTCAGGTATGTTCTTTGAAGGTTATGGGAACATTGTAGAGATGTTTGTTTTAAGAGGAAAGATACATGCATACGTTTTCCTTTTTTTTTTTCTTTTTCAAAAAACTTCTAGTTACATGAAAGACCCCTGGGATTCACCTCCACCATCGAACATTTGCTTGCGTTGTGGAAAACCTGGCCACGATAGAAAGAACTGCCCAACAAAATGGGTAAGGTTGTGGGGTGCTTCTGGTGTTACTGAACCTTTTAGGGTTTTTACCTTGGCATTTATGTGACAAAGACATGAACGCTCCTAGTAAGAATTGTTTCTCTCGGGGTGAAATACAAAGGTTACATGGCAATGTTGCAAAGCCCTTCCATATCCAAGGGAAGCCTGGAATTCTGAATGTGAAATTTTCTTTTCTCTAGGTCACAGACATTAAAGATGTCCATAGATCTTTCTCAGTGAAATTTCACACCTATTTTTGTCTGTTTCAGTAGGACTGGAAATTTTTCTGCTTCTAACTCTGTTCAATGACCATTCAAAGTTTTTAGTATTTCCTATAAAAACAAGATGTTTCTGTTGACCCCCTCTATTGAATATCTGTGAGTTTTAACTACCAGAAGCCTCTGGCTGAGTATTCATGCCATTTAACATCAGCCACTGAATGTATATGCAAGAGGTATGAATTCAGCTTTCATAGATGGATTATTAAAGAATTTCCACAAGCTGAATGGGTTTCTCTAGGTTTGCTTTTAATCACAATACAGAGTTGGGCATCACCTCAGTGAGTGGCAACTTGAAATTTTTCATTTTGCATCTTACATAGATTTCTTAAAGCAATTACATAATCCCTGAAGTCCAGTCCACTTAAAGTTTCATCATCTTTTCGATTGTTCTGTTCTTCTTGGTCAGCCGGAAAGTACTTTGAATTCTCATCCATCAACTGATCCTCGTCATTCAATCCAGTTGTTGACGGTGTAGGTCATGCTGTTGTCTTCTTGACTCAAAATCATAAAAGTCATTTATATCTAATCATAATCATCTGACAGGCTTATTTGATTATTACTTACTGTTTAACATACCCATTTATTTTTATCTACTGATTAACTCAGTTGAAGGCTAAATCAATCACAGAAAGAATTGTACAACGGACGTGGTTATATTGTTATTGCTGCACCTGTGTTTTCACTGCTGCTAACAACTAATCTTGCTAGTTTAACCTAGACAATACTGCTATTAATCTACGATTAACCTTGAACATAGATGGTGAATATAAGTTTCCCCAGGGACTTGTGGATATTTCTTGAGCTAGCTCGACAGCATCAGTGAGCAAAAACTGACCTTGGGAGAGAGACACAGTTATGCTTGTTGGAAGGAAGTCATGGGAGCAAGAAGAGAAACTTTAAGATACGGAGTTGTCTGCAGAGCTCGTGGCCTTGTAGGTAAAGGCAGTTGCTAAGTTGCTGTGTCTGCAACAGAAAAAAGAGCTACAGTGGAAAATTACTGAGCACAATCACAGGCTGATACGTCAGCCTGCTGTAAAGGTAAAAAGGCTTGCTTGATTTTAGTAAAGTGTCTTTGATTGTCTTCGAGTCTTCAATCTGCTCTCAGAGTCCGTGCATCAATAAGCCACAGGGACTGATTCAGAGCCCTGAATGAAGCTCTCACTCTGCAAAGCGTTTTGGAGGGGCAGCGGGTTTGTGTCTCTGCTCCGAACAGATGGTGAGCAAAGGGCTGTTTCACCCTGAAGGGTCCTGAAGTTAAGCCAAAGAATGTTGACTGAGTCCAAAACACTGCTCAAAGCTCTGGTAGGTCCTGGCTATATTCACTGAGGAAAGTAGATATTTCAGTCGAGCAGCCCTTATGCTAGGTAAAAGGGGAGGATTAAAGGCTTTCAGTGCTTAAAATAATCACTGCAATGTCATATTAAGTGTGGGTCTTAAGATGAGAGATGTCTGCATTTCCATTCTTAACAGGGCAAAAATGTTGAGTCTCTTCCCAGGATTAAAAGAAGCACAGGAATTCCAACAAGTTTCATGATGGAGGTGGAAGATCCCAACACAAAGGGTGCCATGCTGACAAAGGCTAGGAAAAATGCAATACCAACTATTAATGTGTAAGTGTGGAATTCATTGGCCTGACCAAAAAGTGAATGAGATAAACCATGTAAAAATGTCTGAGTGGCAACGTAGCCAAGGTGGCCAGCCTCTGCCATTACGAGGGAGGAAACATTATCATCGTATCTTAACATTAAGACCTGCAATACTTTACAATATTAAAATAGGGTGGTCTTAATGTTCATGCCCCTGGAAGCTGGCTGACCTTGGGATATGCTAAGAACCTGTATTTAGGCAAGGCATTTCAGTAGCATTTACAGTTGGCATCATTCTCTTTGAAAACTCGTTTTGCTTCTGGTTTATGTTTCAAAGGCTTCTTGCAAAATTTAATAAATAGCCGTTGGACTGAGATTTCCTCCCCCTCTAACTTTTAGTGAAGTTTTCCTGTAGCTATAAACTAAGAAATGCCTACTGTGTGCTCTCAAGAGTGGCTGTTGGAAAGTGCATTCGGTAGCACTTCCCTTTTTCTATCGTGGATCTCCTGTTGTAGAAGCTGTAGCACAGACTTCTTTAATTTACAAAATGAAATTACCTGGGGACGAACTTTACCCTGATCCAGCAATTTACATTTACCCTCTGGCAAAGGAGTGGGTGGATTCCTTTCCCCTGCTCTCTAGCTGCAGAGCAATCATTTTTCCAGTCTGAGATTGCTTTGTAGTTGATCCAATGGATAGGAGAGCTCTGCAGAAGGAAAACTGTTCCTCCCTCCTTCTTTTGATATTGTGGCTCTAGGAAAGTCATTTAACCTAAATGCCTACATTGTAGAAGGCCAAAGTGGCGTGAGAAGGCTTCCATCTATCACCTTAGTTTGATAAAATCCAAAGCTTGTAACAGTTTTCCTTTACCCATCTTTCAATTTTGTCTTTTTCCTCCCCCCCCCTCTCCTCCAGGGAAGCTTATGCTAGAGGGAAGAAGGAAAGCCTCCCTTTTTACCAGAGGAGCCTTCCTCCTCCTCCTCAGACGATCCCATTCCAGAGGAGTTGTTATGTCCCATTTGTAAAGATGCGATGATGGATGCAGCAGTTATTCCCTGCTGTTTCTGTAATGGTATGCAGCCCGTGGCTCAGCACCTCCACATCACCTACAAAAAGGCAACACCCTGACACCAGGAGGGCCAGTTTTCCCTGCGGAGGGCGAGGAGCGGGGCATCGTGCACCGAGAGCAGGGGCAGCTCCGGAGCACAGCACGGCAGAGCCAGGAACTGGCAGCCTGTGCTCGCCCCCAGGGCCGCGGAGCTGCCTGTCCTGTTGAGAATGTTACGCAAAGGTTTCTGTAATTGTATATTTACAGAAAAAAAAACCCAACCCAAAAAAAGGAAATAAAAAACTTTACTTTTTCTGGCTGTGTCCTTGGGTGTGATTGCAGAGTGGTCTGTGCATCCCTCTGCTCTGGCAGGGGTTAGAGAGGGGCGGTTTGGTGCCTGTTCATTAGTAGGCATTGGGTTGCAATCCAAGCTCCCGGACCCTTCTCCGCCACCTGAATAACGCTGCAAGAAGCAGCAGGGTCAGGAATGGATTTGCGTGGCAGGGACATACCCTGAAAACTGCAGCTCCTGCCTAATGAAACTCGGCTCAAATGTTTGGAGGGAGCACCTACATCTTGCTGTGGGACCGGGAGACCTGTCACAGGACCCAGTTCTGATGGTGCCGTCCAGCTGACTTGAGAGGACTTGGGGCCGTCCTGAAAGTCAGGACCAGACCTTGCCTAGCTTCAGTGCAGAGCAACACGAGAGTTTGGGTGAGAACTGCGAGCCAACAGACAGAAGAGAAACTGCCAACAGTGGGATTGATCTCGGCAGCTCTTTTTCTAGCATGGGAGTGATGATGCAGCCTCTGACCTTTGTGAAATGTGTCCTGGAGTCCCTCCCCAGTGAGGGAGGCAAAGGTCTAGCACTGCCTTTGGCCCACGGCAGAGGTAGGAGAGAGTTCTGGACGTGTCTCTCCATCAATTGTCTCCAAAGGCTTTCTGTGGTGGGTGTGTGGCTCTAGGGAAGGCCTGGGCCGTGATATTTCTTTTTCACAAACTTTCTGATGCCAACCATCTGGACAACACATCTCTCTGGTGAGAAGGGGCTGAGAGAGATGGGACTCTTCAGCCTGCAGAAGAGAAGGCCCAGGGCACCTTCTCCATGTAGGTCACTATCTGAAGGCAGGGTGCAAAGAAGCTGGAGCCTGGCTCTTTCCAGTAGTGCCCAGCATCCATGCGGCTCAGGGTGGCCCTCCTTCAACAGGGGCTGGCACCAGGTGGCCCCCAGAGGGCTCTGCCAGCCCCAACCGCTCCAACAGCGTGTGATGCTGGCACAACTACCAGCGGCAGCAGGGACCGCCTGAAAGGGGCCTGAGCAGACACGGAGGTGTGAAGCAACGCTGCCGGAGGGGCTTTGCATCGCAGGGTCTGTCTCTGAGGCTGGGCGAGCGCCTGGGTGCGCCTGCAGGTGCACCCCTGAGACCACTGTGATGTCACCAGAGGGTCACAGTCACCCCTTGACTTCACTTGGGCTGCACAGCAACACTGCCAGCATCAGGTACTGCCAGCGTCAGAGTGTCCTGTGGGCAGCACCCAAACCATCGAGTCCTGCCACAGCACGCCGGACGTTGAGAGCTGCCAGCAGCTGAGGAGCCAGAGAGTCCTGCCCGTGGAACCCGAGCCTTCACGACCCACCAGCAGCACCCGAGCCTTCGAGTCCTGCTGGCGGCACCCATCCAGCCCTGCCAGTGGCAGGTGAGATAGCAAGTGCCACCAGCAGCTGACAGGGCACCAACTTCCAGCACCAGCGATGGAGGCGTCCAGGCATGAGCCAGCAGCACTGGGAGCCGCCAGGATCTCCCAGCGGGAGGACACCTGCCCCATCTGCTTGGGTCCCCTTGAGGTCCCCGCTGCTGTGGATCCGTGCTGGCATGCATTCTGCCACGCTTGCATCCAGCACTGGGCTGACACCACCGTCGCTGCCACCTGCCCCATCTGCCGGGGGCGCATCGTGGCCATCTGCCACCTGCAGGGACAGGTGGACCACAATGGGGCAGCCCGCCATCATCACGGCCGGCTCCATCCTCAAGTAGAGCTGTGGCGGTGGCAGGGGTGGCGGCAGTGGCAGCAGCAGCTGGGCCCCGGAGGTCCCCGGCGCCGGCGGCTCTCTGACAACGCTGGGGAGCGCAGACTCCCCATGCCCCGCCAGCGCGTCTGCAGCATGTCCAGCCCGCAGGACAGAGACCGCAGCCCCCTCCGCCGCTTGCCGGACATCAGCGAAGATCTGCAATGGCTGCGCAGGTTGTTGGAGGATGAGCCGGGCTCAGGGGACCATGTGCGCCGCCTCCCCTTGCCCTGCTACCGAGTGAGGCGGCCGGGCCCCCTAGGGCCCCCCTGAAATAAAAACACTGGGGATGCTGAGAGGGGCCACACCTGGTTTCTTCTGTGTCTGGTTGCTCCTCGCTGCACAAGTCGGGGAGTGAGAGGGGTATGGCCCTGGGAACTGGGGAAGAGGCTGGCATATGGCTCAAGAACTGGTAGAGAGGGAGGAATGTGTGTGTCGGAACTGGGGGAGAGGGGCCACTACTGGCTTCTTCTCTGCTGCTTTGCTCATTGCTGCGGGGATGGGATGCATCCCCAGAAGGGGAAGGGGGAGTGCCCTGGGACTCTTGCCAGCAGATCCCCAAAGGGGCCAGTGCCTGCTGTCCTGAAGGCCAGGGCGAGGCAAGCGGCTGAGATGGGGGTTTCAGGGAGACCCTCCTCTCCTCTCCTGCCCCCACACCCCTGTGCTGCTGAGGGCTGGGGGAGGCTCTCCGGGCTGGGGGAGATTTAACCCTAAGTCTTAACCTTGAGATGTAACCCTAAGTCTTAACCAAATAACCTAATCCTAAGACTCAACCCTAAGACTCAACCTTAAGACTCAGCCTTAAGACTTAACCCTAGGACTTAACCTTAAGACTTAACCCTAAGGCTGAGCCTAGAGACTTAACTCTAAGACTCATCCTTAAGACTTAACCCTAAGACTCAACCTTAAGAATTAATGTGAAGACTTAACCCTAAGACTCAACCTTTAGACTTAACTTTAAGACTCACCCTTAAGACTTATCCCTGAGACTTAACCATAAGTCTTAACCTAAAGACCTAACCCTAAGACTTAACCTTAAGAATTAACCTTAAGACTTAACCCTAAGACTTAACCTTAAGACTTAAGACCAGCAGGCCAGGGATGGTTTGCATGGTTTCCATATGTTATTCTCAGGACTCTGTCTTTGCTGCTCGAAAGCCTCAAGTGCCCTCTTTAGCTCACCGGTGCAACAGCCATGGCTGCTGCTGTGTATGCAATTTCAATAGACCCGCAGTGAGACACCCTGGCTAATGGCGCAACCAACTGGAAATCCTTCAGCTGCTTCTGCGGTAGGCAAAGGGAAATTAACTGAGTCATCCATGCAAAGCCCTTTCTTTTTGTTCAGTTGGCTGTGAAATGTAGCATTTTCACCACTGCTGGAACACTTCCAACAAGTCACAGTAGGATTTTGGACTACAGACATATCTGTGCTTCCCCAAAGGTACCTGGACAGTGGGCAAGTGGGACGTACAGGTGCAAGCCAAGGGATGGGCAGAGGGGAACGGGAGAGGAGGAGGGACAGCTGGAGAAGCACAATAGCAGAGCACTGCTCCAAAACTGATCAGCAGAGGAAGAATAATGGTTGCTGTTATTATTTAACATCATTACATCCCAACAGTTGAGGTCCACAGCATCCATAAAGTGTCACAAGAAGCTTCCTCCTAGTAATATTTTTCTCCAAAAGGAAATTGACTTCATCTGGAGCAAAATGCACAAACCAAACCACGGCGCTGTCCACAAACAGCCAAGAAGAGTGACTGCACCTCAGCACTTCAAAGAGAGGAAAAAAAAAGGCTATAAGAATTATAACAAAAAGAATAAACATATCTTGTCCTAGTGAGCAAGAGAACAAGCTCCTCAGATACACTAACAAATCAATGTATGTGCACAAAGCAAGATGTGTCTGAAATGAGGAGAGATTCCACTGCAGTTTGGAAACTGAGATGGTTTCTTACACACACACACACACACACACACGACTTCCACACACAGTCTTGGTCAGGATACTATAAACAGGGGTTTACTTTCTCACAAAAAATACCACTGGACTCTTCATTGATGAAGAGGAAGATGACAGGTCTGTTATCTCTGCCGGAAGATAGCACTTCCTACAGCCTACAGTTTCTCCTGGCACTAGGACGTGACATTGGGTTCAGCAAGAGAAAGTGCCAAATCTTGAATCATTAGACCTGCTCAAAAGAGAAATAACAAAAGCTTTAAAATCAGGCCATTACTAAATCCTCCTACCTATGCAGAATTGGGGTGTGCACTTCCAGCCCCCACACAGAAACAGAGGGGTTTCTTAAAAAGCCACTGTCTGTCTAAACCTGCACACAGCATTGATGTGTATCTATCTCACATTCACACATTCACTTCTCTCCCACTGAGATCATTTATTATCACGGGAGCACTTTCCCATAAGCATGTGGACACGTGACCAGAAGTGCACTTGGCACGCTGATGCATTAAAACAATTGGGGATTTTTTTTCCACTTTCACTGTAAGTGCCATCTTGCGATACCAAAACTTGTGCTGCAGACCTCCCCCTGCAGCAAGGGGAATATGAAAAGAAGGGCCGAGCCCCACATGCCCATCTAATACCCCTGCAGCTTCTCCCGAAGGAGCTGCCTTGCCATGGTTCTTTGCCAGATTCCAAACTGGGGACCTGTGTTTGGTCTCGCTGAACTCCCCTTGCATGGGAAATTAAAGGCAAGAGAAATTAAGAGTCCTGTCCTGATGTTGTTATGTAAGGGATTCCACTAATGCACTAGCATAACTCTGAAGGTCAAAAGAGACTAATATAATGCATGCATAGGAGAAGAAGTGGCTGTATCTGGCTCGATACCTTTTCCCAGATCCCTCCTGCTGTTGCTTCTAGGTGTTTAGTTAACTAACATAAACTTCTCAAAGCAAAAGCAAAGCCTTTTGAAGTGGCTTCGTTTCAGTAGCAGGTACTTCCAAATATGATTCTTTTTTCAATTTGTGCTGTTCAGGATTGCTGAGGAAGAAAAGTGCTTGGAAAATGGGCTTGCTGTTACATAGTCTGTGGCTGCCTGGCATAGCAAGCTTGCTTTGTAGTTCTCAGGAATGTGCCAAAAGCCTTCAAACAAATGCACTACATGGTCTCTGTCCAAAGTTCCTAATATCTCAGATTTGCACGATGCAAAATAGAAGGTAACAAAGCTGTCTGGGGAGAGGATAACTGATTGAGGTTACATTAAGACCATGGGATTACTCAACCAGAGGCATGCAAACATCGCTGGACAAAGTTTATCAGTCTGTTCCAAATTCTAATTTGTTAGAACATTATTTTTGCAGATTATGCTAGGGTTTTACTTTGGATCTTTATTGTCCGAAAAGACTCCTCTTTCTCTGAGGACCTCTATTCCCCTCTCTACTGGTAGCAAAAGATTTAAAGTCTAACAAAACTCTAGGCCACCCAGCCGCAGGGTAAGATTTCCAGTAACTGATTCTGGATCTGAAATCCCCTGCCTGTTTGCAAAGCCAAGCCTAAAACTTCAAATGGTAAAAAACAGAGGATATTTGCCAGACATTGCTCTTCACAGAGATTTGTAGTTTTGTGATGATAATTCCATTCTAGTACCTCTTACACTGTAGGTTCTGACTTCCCGCACCACCAAGCTGCAGTAGTATTGTACAGAGAACACTAAAGCAAAGCTGAATGTATGAAAATACAAGACTAGGCCAGAAACCCATCACATGCAGAAGAAATAACCGATTATCCACCAGAAGTAAACTAACCCCTTTTTAGAGACTTTATTTCTCACAGAGTTTAGCCTTTGTAATTCGTTTACCTTATTGAGGCCAGCTGTTGAAATAACACCTCCCCATAGAGGCTGGATGCATTCAGTCTTGGACTTGGTTGCAATGACGGGGTTTGGCACTCCAGTTTCACTACAGGTGGACAACTTGCCAGCAGCCTGGAGACTACGCCTGGTTTGTAAGACTGGAAGTCAAGCAGGTGCCAGGGGGTTCAGTGCAGAGGTGCAGCTCAGAAGTTCCAAAACAAAGAAAGATTCCTTTCCAGTGGCCCCTTCTGAATTGAGGGGGCTCTGCTCATGGTTATTCCTTTTATAAAGAGGCATGTGTGGAGGCAAAGGCTACAGTGCCTGCTCCTGCTTCAGTTGGAACCTCTTCTCTGTGATCACTCTCAAGCTGAAATGCATTTGTGTTTTTTTGACAGGTATCTGACCCGCTGGTCCATCAGATCTGCAAAGCTTATCTGGAAGAGGGGCCCTAAGTGGTGCAAAAAACCTCTGCCAGTGGGACACCCTTTGCTGAAGGATAATGTCAAACATACACACAAGCCTCTCTGCTTAAACCACTAATGGACAGAACTGGCATAGTCAGTAAGCACAGCTGTTTCCCACTGCTCTGCTTTTTTTGCAAGGTTGTCAGTATCCCCGATTTTCTTATGCCAAAACTGTCATTAGTACTCTATACTGTCTCCAGTGAATGAGCTGCAACCTGCTCCTCTAGCAGAATACAAGATTTAGCAAAGCAAAGTCCAGTGTGCAGAATGATTTGGAGAAAGGAGGGGCAAAGACTTTTACCTCAAAGCTGGAAAGGATCTGAAGGCTTTTGTTTCATCGTGGTTCACGACTGGGTTTGGAAAAGCATGTTTCCCGCTTTTTCCAACAATGAATGGTGATTCCCCATTAACCTGTGTTTCAGCTCAGATCTGCCTCATTTGGGCTTTTATACCTGTGACACTAATGGAAGAAAAAGTCTCCTGCAGAACTGTATTTCCTTGGCAGTAACAGAAATTGTTATGACTACTGAAATTATTTTTTTTAATTATCTGTACTATCCATAATTTGCAGCAGAACACCTATGGCAGTGGTAAACAGACGTGTGTACCTTACACGTCCCCTTAAGGATTTCTGGCTTGTGCTTCACTCCTGGATCTAGGAAATACAGAATGTTGACATCCTTGATGACTTGGCCTGTGATTTTTTCCCCATGGAAATACATTTGCCTTAAGTCGTCCGTATTGGTGGTACGGCTGCTTCCTGGGATAGTTTGGGCCTGATGGATGCGCATAATTTTCCACGCTCTAACTAAAAGGTGGCACCATTTCTCTCCTTGTATAGTAGTACGTGCGTGTACCTTGCACCTACTGACCACTGCTACTTGAGACGTGCTACTTATGGGCCTGGTATGAAAAGGTCATTACATTTATCAGGGTCATTATGGCTTTGGCTCCGTTTCTTTGATATTTGTCTGGGGGCTACAGATCAACACAGCTTATTTATATACTACTATGCCACTTAACCTTGTACTGCTTTCATCAGAATCATCTGCTAATACCTATCAGCATGGACAGGAACAGAGAGTAAGGATAAACACGTTTTACCCAGGAAACCAAGTTATAATCGTTCTTCTTAGCCTTACTTTGTGAAATGGAAGCCCTACATTCAGCCCCTTGAGCTGGCCAAGATCTTTTTGCTTTGGGAGGCAGAGCTAAGACTTCATTAACTATACTGAGATAAAATCTCTGGCTGACCGTCTATTTTATGAAGCTTTGAAACCTACAGCCCTTCAGAAGGGAAAAGATTTTTCTTTCTTCTCCTGCGTACAGAAGTTACTACGTCTTCTAGCCTAGGTAGCTCTGCTCAATGAGCTTTACTAATGGAAAAGTCACTGGATTAAACCACTGCCTTGAGATGAACCTGAATGAGCACATTTTGCAAAAGACCAGGTGATGCCCACAGTTAATGTTTTCTACAGTTTAATGCCATGAGCTGGAAGGACCTCTCTAATTTTCATGAAACCTAACATTTGAAAAACAAAATACTTTCTTCAATATGCCTTTCTCGAGTTCAGGGTTTAGTACAGATCCCTTACAGTATGCATGAGCTTTCTACTCTGAGTGCAGCCCTGTTCTGTTTGTCGTTCATGGGTGATAGTAGGCATTCATTCATGCTGTCTCCAAATTAGTTTTTGTGTAAGCATGGTGTCAAGGAAGTGTCATGGTTGTGTAAGCATGTGTAACTAGATGGCCTAGGTTTGATTTCTAACCTGGGGCTTCACCCATCGTGGAAGAAAATGCCATCTGTCAGTATCTAAAGGATCTTCAGTGACACATAACAGGGAATTCAACCTGGAGCTGAAGGAGGATCGCACACAGCAAAGTCCTAAGAAAAGAACTGGGGCCAGAATCCAGGCACAAAAGAATCTTGCTCAAAGTGCAGAGGTTTCACACATTTATTAGAACAAGCAGTAAACAAAAGTCTCCTAAGTATAAAATCTAAATGTTCTCGAGCCCTCATCCCAGACAGGCGAGTCACAGCATGAAGGGCAGATCCAAGTTCTTCTCGCCAGTGCCGAAGCAGACATAGCCGTATCGCTCGGTCATTGGGACATGGTAGAACATCAGTCCCAGCCGCAGCAGGCTCCGCAGCACCACCACAGTGCCTCCCTTCTCTAGCTGGAAAGTCCAGGAGCCTGTGCAAGAAAATGCCATTTGTCAGTATGTCACAAGTGCAGTCCCTGGAAAGGAGAAAGAGGCAGCGTTCCTGGAGCAAGCTGTCCCTAAGCTGAGAGGGGGACTGCAGTGCGTTCTGCCTGGCCAGTTAACAGTGCACAAGGCTGCACTGGAGTTTGTGACACCTGAGAAAAGGGAAGTGAGGGAGACCAGAAACCTTGATACCTTTTTTTCTTTTGTCAGTTCAGTGTTACAGGCTGCCCTCAATTCCAGATGTCTGTGTCTAGCTTCACACGGTAGCATATTCCATGGCTATGATAGTAACGCCATATGCGTCACAGGAAGGGACCCCTGGAGCTCCAGACTTGTATACTTGATCCCTAGGAGAGGCTAGAGCTATTCTTGGATGCTTCTGAGCGGGCAGCAGTTACTCTACCAAGCTGCCACCTACTTGGTCTAGCTACTAGCTATAGAGAGCCAAGACTAGCTATGGCAATCCTGCATAGTATGGAATTTATTTTTAAAATAAACTTGTAGCTTTAGTAGTGAGAAGAGGAAGAAGACACTTCAGCTCCAGAGAAGACTGGTTTCCCTGATGCAGCAACTGGGAAAGAGGAAGAGAGCATGAAAAGCAGGGTATTTCTTAGCTCAAAGAATTTTGCAGAAAAGGTTAATTCTCTTCAGTCTTTCCTGGCTCCATCATTGAAGAGGATGTGCGTGGTAGGGGCAAAGGGATTAGTTTCCACATTAATTTTGCTTTGGCTCTGCGGAGGAGGTTCAGAGCCAGTGTGAAAATGCAATTTCTCCTGGATGCAAGGAGCTCTGAGCCACTGAGTGTTTGTTTTGCATCTGACAGCCTGGGAACAACACAGGAGGGGAGGGGGCTGGAGCATCAGCCTGGATTCAATGCCAGAGGGCAAGGAGCTGCCAAAAGAAGAAAATACCAGCTTCAGCACCAAATCAGTAATGCCTAGAGGCTACAATGTAAGGAAGAAGGTTCCTGCTGAATCTTCATCTAAAAGCAAAAGCAGCAGGCCCAAATAAAAAAGTGCAGTTGGAGCTGTCATACTACTACGGGCCTGGAGTCAAGCGGTCAGGCTGTCTGCACCCAAAGTCAAAATGTGCCAATTCCAGAGTAAGCAGAAAGCCCATAATGCCTTGGGACAGTTAGACGGTATTCATCCTTGTAGAAAATTTTAGGCTCATCAGTTTATGCTGTGACTCATGCTTACTTACGTCACGGTTAGCCTGGGGAAGGGCTTCTGTGATTGCTGTCAGCTGCCAGTCCTCCCCTTCCCACTCACTTCTGACTCTTGGCCAATTTTAGTGGCATCCGACAAAGGGTTGAAGTGTTTTAACACCACAGGTTCCTACAACAGGTCTCCACAGGACACGGCCCAAGGGTTGACTGCAGCTCCTGAAGCTATTTGTTTATCTGCCAGCAGCTGTGGGGCAGCACAGGCTGTTTGGCTTGCCCGGCAGCAGCTATCTGGGCAATCAGTGCTTGTAGCTTTGGGCTCTTGCACACTCACTTGCAGTACATGTAGTCTCTGAAGCAGTTCATGGCAAACTGCAGTAGTTGAGGGCTCGATGGGGGGGGGGGGGGGAAGTTGAGAGGAAACAGTATATATGGTGGCTGCAGAATCAGAAAGGAACACCACAATTCAAAGCCCTGTAAAACCAGGTGTCGTGAGTTCTGCTGCTCACCTGTTACCTCCCTCTTCTCTTTGTATTTCTGTACTTTTCAAAAGTTTCTTGGGCACCACTGTTTCCCCTGTCTCCTTCAGTAGCAAGTTCCACAGGTTGGTTATATCATAATATGCACCGTGTCGTCTTTGATCTGTTACCTTCCAAAGCACCCTCTTCAGTTACGTGCAAACATGGAACTAAATGGACAGCAACACCTGCCTTCCATGGCAGTCACTGAACTTTCTAACAAAGTGACTCTGGCTGCAGGATAGAAGTACAAAAGAGACATTCACAATCTTTTAAGGACTCGGGAGATTTCCATACCGGAGAGCTTACTTCTGACTCACTCAGCTCCATGTTGCCACTAAAGAGAAACAGCTGGAATCTCAGTAAAGCAAAGCGCTACTTAATACAGAGCAGGATCAGTACAGGTGTGTGCCATCTTCCTTGCACTGTAACATTCCTTGCACACATCCTAGTTAAAGCATGAGCTAGTGTCTTCACACACAGTGGTTTCACAGACCAGGCAACCCCAGTCTCCCATGCAGTCTCTCCAGTGCTACTCATATGGACACAAACTGGACTGGACCTTGGTCATAGCTGGAGTAAACCCACATATTAATGGTTCAGCCACTGGGATTACAAATTCTAACTGACTGGGTCTCTGACAAAATCTGCATGTTCTTAAGAAACTTCACTACTTGGATAGCGTGGAATCCCAGGTGAAGAACATTTCATGATGAGGCAGATCACCCAGTGGCTGAAGCACTACAGCCATCTGCTGTCAAAGGACAAGCTTTCAAACAGTTTATTGAACTTTGCCTCTAAAAATTTTCACCATTTGCTCGTGGCGGTAGCTAGACTATGCATAGGGGAGTTGAGCAACAAGTGGCAAGCAAATAGGTCTGAATATGTGACAAATGACTTTTTCCCTTTCTCCTTTGAACATCGACTCTGCTTTCAGTGCAGGGTTCTTGCAGCTTGCGCTTGCAGAAATGATCTGCAAGCCCTTTATCACGTACTGGTGGTTCTTGCTGTGGCTTTACACATTGGTTTGCAGGGGGGTGACTGTAAACTTTTGAAAGAGTTTCTCTGACAAAAAGCTAATGGAATGAGGATCTCTCATTGTCTTTGATTTAGGACCAGTCCCCTGAGAAGCAAGTCTGTCAAGAATAGGACTGTGCCTTGCCTTGCTGGGTGGTGAGAGCCTCTAGGGATTATCTGGTTTGCTAAACGTCTCCCAACATACTGGAAGCATCCAGCAGCCTGGGTACATGTGATAGCTTGTGTGTGTGTATATATGTTCATGTACACAGATGAATCCTCTGCCCAAAACTATTTACAAAGAACGAAAAGAAATGCCTGGAGCATGACAAATGGGAAAGTTGAGAAGGAAAGCAGGTATATTAATGCTCTCATGAACTATATCTGGATTCAGACTTCTTTTTGCTGGACAAATTCACAGAGAAGGTAGAGTAAATAGAGTTCAACTTGATTTAATCCCCTTATCTATGCCCTGGGGCAATACAGTACATGGATCCATGATCTCCTCACAACATTTACCCAGTGTGCTTATCTATCTCTGCAGAGGATTCATCAGCAGTTAACTCTGCTGATCAAAGGAACTTCCCATGTACCTTCACACCTGGCAGAAATGGACAGATGTAATTGAAGACAGCTCCATTCACTTTTATGCTTGATCTCTGAAGGCTGTGATGTGCAGCTGTTTCATTTCCCTACTGTCTGTCCAAGCTGCAAACTCCCAAAGGGCTCAGATTTGTCATTTCACAAATGTGAGACCTTTGGGGAATATTACATTGTTACAGCTTTCTAGCTCTTCTCTGATGCTTGGCTCTGCATCTAATTCTATGCAAATAGGGACAATAAAGTTTTGCTGATGCTGCATAAGTCTTCCTGTGAAATAAGGACCTGAACAAAACAAGCAGGTTACTTCAGGGCAATCCCACCTGGACTGACACAACACTCGTTGAAGACAGGAAAAAAATTACATGAAACTGTCTGAAACTGTAATGTCATTTTCACTCAGATCCTGTTTTCAGCAAGAATTAGTCATAGAGCTGCTCTTTATTCTGCAGAGCCAAAACAGCAGCAGCCGTGCCACCTTCTACCTTTTACTAACCAGATCACTGGGGACATATTTCTAACACAGCAATCAAAGGTGATCTATTCAGTATACTTTTCCAGGCTGGACCTTTGCAACACACAAAATCAATTCAGAAACCGCACTGATACACAGTGCTGGTGTTTGCCTTCTAAGGAGGCAGCACATTAAAGTTGTGAAACCTAACCACTTATTTTGGTCCTTTTAGAGCCCATTATCTCAGTCTGTTTTTTCCCATACCTCACCACATTAGCAGCATTTGAGGAGATGGTCCAGAAGACAAAATTATTTGAACTCATGAGACACGGAGCAAGTTATTCTCCTTGAAAGCTTCAAGACAATTGTGTTCTCTTCCATCACAGCTCAAATCTCACTATATTAATAAAAAATGCTTTTTCAGGCCCACCTTTCTTGTAGGAGTTTGAAATAACGATGTCATAAACCACTCTAAATGTACTTTAATCAGAAGCTAATGAACAGCATGAAATAATAGCTTAAAATGAATATGCCTTCTTTCCTCCTTCAAGAAAATGCCTTAGAAATGCATTTCATAATAAAATATAAAAAGGGCTGAGAACTGCAAAAATGAAATGCTGCTTTTATCCTTTTTTTTTTCTTTTATCCTTTTTCTTTTCTTTTAAACCTCCCTGCTATTACAAATGGTTCTTGGAGTAAAATCATTGCATAGGTAGCTGTAGGTCTCTATTACTATAAAAATGCAGGAGTGGGATGCTGGGTTCAAATCCTTTCTAATATTGGCTCAGAATATCCCAGGGCAGTCCCCGTACTGTTCATTGCCCCTGTGTCAGACAACATGTCTCTTGCTGGGAGGCTGAGAAACTCAGAGCATCAGTCTGTAAGGTACACCAAGACTCCTAGATAAAAGTTGTCAGGAAAAAAAAATTTATGAATTATTATTTGCATTGGAGGGAATACAAATAGAACTAAGAGACAGCAAATAAAAGCTGGCTTTCCTAGAGTTAAATACTGATTTTTACTTGCATCTACGTGTGAGCTGTAGCCTATGTTATCCCTAAATCAGGCAGCAGAGTTAACTTCACTCATCATGCTTGCTGAGGTACGGGGAACCAGAGGTCATTGCTCTCATGCCAGAGATTTCTAACAGTAACACCGCTCTGGTAAGATTTCCATTCTTCAAAATACATTTTTTTTAAAGAGCAAATTAATTCTGAAGCTGCACCCAGCAAACCTAAGGAAGCCAAGCACTGTCTGTGTTGAAACTATTGCCTGTTGCTGCTCCAGAAGGGAAGGGAGGGAGCTGCTGTGTGGGAGGAAAAAGCATGGGAAAAATATCCGCTGGATGAAGATCTGGAGCTTCCTATTCCCTCTTTAGAGCAGGCTGCAGCCTCCACCCCTCCAAACGCAGACAGGAATTCTGAGGAGTTCCTTACATCTTTCCCAAACAGGAAAGTGCTTTGAAGATTCTGATGCTCACCCAGTGTTAAACCACTGCCTTTTTTATGGCACTTCAACAGCTGCCAGGACACCAGAGCTGAATTTCAAAAGTCAACCTACTTCTCAGCTTCTTCTTCCTTTCCAGTTGCCAATAGAAATCCCTGTCTCATCCCCATGTCTGTCTCAGCTATGGGCTGAATCTTCTAATTCACAGAGGCAACAGGGTGCGTGAGACATTAGCTTTTAAACAAGAGCCTTTTAAGAAGGCTGTTTGCAGAACTTTCCTGTGGGAACTGGTCCACTTTCAGTATGACCTCTCATAACATTGCTGCTTCGGAGGTGATTCAGCAATGCCTCGTTTCAGTACAAGCTTGAGAAGAAACAGCTTTAAGAGCTAGACAGGCTGATAGAGAGGCTCCATGTTGCAAAAGCTCACAGAGGGTCATAAAAGTGACATTATCAATTCCTCTTCAAAGGAGGAAATGTCTCAAGGGAAAAGCAGCGTCAGCATGGTTGCTCTTACCATTAACACAATACGCTGCCACATGAGCAGGTTGTAACCTACCTTGCTGCAGTTCAGTTCTGAGTGAGGGTGAAGTATGGAGTTATAGCACAAATATTAACCCACAGAGGGGTAACATAACCGCTTCCCTTTGCAAAAGCAGCCACTGCTTGGCTGCGCGACCCCAGGCACTTAGCTCTGACAAAGCTACACTGCACCCATGGGATTTAGCTTCCATTTCCCTCCAACAGAAAATCTAGCACTGCAAAGAGCTTCCTACTTCTAATTTGCTGTCGATAGGAAACAAAGACAAATTGCACAGCAGAGCAGCTGTAAGGAAATTTTGCTGCACGGACATTTGAGGCACAGCCTACCAGCCATAAGGACACACATCCAAACGCTCTTATATGTGGGGCTCAGACTCTATCACGCCATTTACTGGCTACAAACTAAATCTCTTTCATTTGCTTGACACACCACTTGCACCCCATATGTTAACACTGCTGTCAATATTTCCAATTCCCCATATAACTATTTAATAATAATTGAATAAAAACACAGACTGGTTGCAGGTTTGGTACTATTTTTAAAAGCCTCCAGAGCCAGGAAAGCACAGTTTACAAACAGTCAGATGCTTCCAAGTGGCTCTTGCGTGGTCCTAATGCCTGCCACATCTTTGACACACAAATACAACCATGCCCAAACCTCAAAGTAAAATGGTCTTGCTTCAGAGGGTTTTTCTCTCCATTATCCTCTCCCACTGGGGATGCCTCTGCAGCACAAATGATTAAGACAGCCCTGGGCCTTCCATTTACACACAAAGTACCTGTTTCCTGCTGACAAGGAAGACCCAGGCATTGCAATGTTGTCCCAGGAGCACAGTATTCAGAAGCCTCCAAGTACTGGCTGAAATGAGGCCGTACTTAGACATCTGACAACAGTGCGGCTTAATCCAGTTGAAGCAGGCTCTGCCCCCAAACCCTTATTCCCCTCCTCATCACTCTTCCATCACAGAGACCACAAAAGTGTTTATTTACTGCTCAGTGAACCAGGTCAGGGAAACGATCTGGCTGAAAAATAGTTTAGCCAAAAATAAAATTATTTTTCCAGCTGAAATCTGGCTGCACAGCCAGCAATGCCAACACAAAAGAAGGGACAATACACAGACATAAATGAGCAGCAAAGGATGGGAAAGACTGAAAAAGCTAGCACAGAAGTAACACACATCAAATTGCAGCCTCCTTATAGCCCAGTTAGTTTGCCCTTAAGTCCTAAATCCACCTGATAATTAGAATAGAGCTAGGATCCTTTTAACTTTTGTTGTTGTTCTTGAGAAAAAGATGCAGACTTTGCACAGAAAGCATCCAGAACAGAGATTTGGAACAGGGCTGTGCACTGGAGGAAACAGCAAGACAATATACAATCAAAATTTAGGAGTAGAAAAACTGGTTAAAATCTGTGCTATTTGGATTCTGACAACTGTAATACTGATCATTGTATCTTGGGTCTTCTGTAGTAAATTTACAAATCTCTCAGAGAGGCAAAGCACCCTCCTTCCAAAGCACAAGTTTATGCTGGATCTTGTCACACTCCATATTTCTTGTTCAGCTGGTCGCTGTGTGGAGCGTGCCAGGAGTCACGTAGCATCTACCTGGGGAGCCCCTGCATTAATCCGTCACCTTCGTGGGCTTCTGTGAGCCCATTGGTTGGTAGGAAGAAAAAGAAGGAGTCTCTCGCCCCTCCCTGCTCTGAATGAAAGACGCTTCCTCTAAATCTTGCTACAGGATTTCAGGCTCAATTCAGCTTCTTTGGGGCTTTTGTCACCAAACAAATGTGATGTCTTTGAAAGAAAGATTAACAGTTTGATGAAAGGATGCAATGGACAGCTTTGTTCTAGCCTGCTTCCCCCTAGAGCTTTCGGTCACTGTCACTTTCTTACCCACAGAGAATATCTGTCTGACTCTCAGAGGAGATTATGGCTGCCCTGTAAGATTTTGCCTCTCCTGATAACAAAGCACTGGCCACTTTGAGGAGGTGATAATGATGAACAGGGGCTGGATTAGGGGCAAAGAGCCTCACATCGATCTCCGAATTCTGAGAGAACACAAAGCAGTCGATGCTGGGATTCAAAACCCATCGAATGCTTAGAGGACATCCAATTCGCTCTCCTGCAGGAGGGGCAAGGCTACAAGCCCTGTCAGTCCCCCAGTTGTACTTCTTACCTCATCATCAAATTAGCAGGGCTAGTTAAAGGGGCTTAGGGTGAGGAACAGATGGCATGGATTATTAACTGTTGATGTTCTCATACTAAACTAGATACTGAAATCTAGCCCGAATTACCTGAAGAGCTTACCAGTTTCTGAGAAGACTGTCACACTGAGCGTATCCACACAGCACGGTGCAGTTGTGTTGATATTCAAGCTGATTCTGAACACTAAAGATGGCTAAGCATCTTCTAATGCCTGGGATATCTTAGCTGTCTCTGCACAGCACAACCTGCACAGCACAACTGCCTTACAAATATACCCATAGATGAACTGTCTCATCCTTTTCCCTCTACACACAGCCACGCACCCATTCAGCCTGCAGAATTTCAATCTATATGACATTTGCATACAGTAAAGCAAGACAACGCCCATTACTTCCTCCCTGCAAATGTTCTATGGCCAAAGGGGCAGCAAACAGCAAAGCAAAGCTATAAAGAGGGCTGGCACCAATGCCAGCTGCTGCACAGGCAGGAGCTGCCACTCAGAAATAGATCACTCCTAGCAAAAGCTGACCTTGTTGTGACTTCAGTGACATACAGACTGCCCTGGGCTTTCCCCTGCAAGTGATTTTTCATCATGTCCTAGAGAAAGGGCTAGGCCAAGGCTGACCGATGTGGTGATAAAACTACAACTTCTGGTTCTAAGAGGCTTCACCCGCATTTCCCATCAGTTCATCAAGAAGTTCATCTCCTTTTCATGTCCAATGAACCAGGAGCTGAAACAGAGACAGGGTGGGCCATGATTTCTTTTACTGAGAAGGAAAAAACTTCAATTATAATCCCTGGAAAGTTGCTACGGAAGACTCTGCTTCTGTCCTCCTCCTTTCACTGCAGCAGTCAGGAGAGTGAAGGATTCCACCACAGCTCTCGGTTGATGGGCAGCCCTGCTCCAGTATAAACTCATCCAAGGTCTCTGACTAAACAAGACCCCTGAGGTGATACAGACCGAGGACCCAAAAGCAGTGAATGCACTGCTTTATTACCCATAGACACAAAGCCCAAGGAAAGCAGACTCCTTTCCAGAAATCAAAGCAGACCACAGACGGCCAGTCAAAAGCTCTAATACTAGCTGGCTCTGGAGTCCTCACGTGGCAACATAGCAGGAGAGGTTCCAGTCTGATCTTGAACTCCTGAGCTGGCAGCCCCCCAGCTTGTAAGAGGACAACATCTTGTATTGCTCCCAGGCAATGCTCTTGGGTCGCTGCAGGCGTAGCCTTAACAGCCTTTAAAGGCTCCTCAGTCCAAAAACATGAAGAGTGTCTCTACTTTTGAAGGATGTAGGAGACATGCTTATGTATTTGCGTACATCCATTGCATGCCTGTAATCACTAAAGGTGCGAAGAGAGCTATTGAAAAGCCCCAGGACCATTCCAGAAATTGCCTAAGCTTGGAAGGGACAGAGTAGCTTCTCCATACCTACAGTTCAGAAGGTCAATATACCACACACAGCCTGGAAACTCAGGCCATACCTTCTCCTCAATTTGATGCTGCTCTCGGTGCTTTTCTTTCTCGTTTTGCTTTTCTATAGTCTCCTTTTCTGTGCGCAGCACTGACAACGCCTGGACCACAGTGCGCCCTGCTGGAAAGCAGCAGCTACGGCCAGCCTGGAACTATTTCTAGGGATGGATGACTTCAGTTTTAACAGAGAACTTCAGGTACCAACGCTTTAAGTAATAGCCCACTGAGCTAACTGTTTGGTTCGACTCTTACATCCGAAAGCCGACTGTTCTGATGCACGCTAATCTGTTTTACTCCTTCTGTACTACTGTGTTATGAAGTTTGTCAAAAACACTTCTATAAATGTCAGGTAACTCCATGGGATGCTGTAGCTCAGTTTCACACATTTGCCAGACCTACAGATCACCTCTCCGAACCAGGAATGAGGATAGCTGTGAGGCACACTAGGAGTTTTGTTCTATGTTTTGGCTACCTCTTTTTATCCTTGCTAATATGAAGCACTGCCCTCTCATTCATTATGGGTCTTTTAGTTTGAATTTCAGCAAGACAGCTTGAAAAGCCTTGTCCCCGTGTGGCTCTTGGCAGGCTAAGAGGTAAAGTGCTTTTGCTCTCAGTTTTCACAGAGCTGGGGAGGTGCTGCTTCTTGTTAAGCAATGAAAGGGGAGGGCTCAGGTCACATCAGTGAAATGTTAGCGGAGAAGGGAGGCTGGGTGAAAGTAGGTGGCCAGCACAGCATAGCACTGCTGGATTTTGCAAGGCCACTGGGGAGATAGCCATTTGTCTTAGAGCCCTGATAACGGGCAGGCTTGCTCTCTGCTCGCTAGCTGGGGGTTGTAAATACCTCTGCAGACACAGACTCTTCAAATGGCTGGAGACTAGGCTGATAGAGGATTAATCGCCTGGAGGGTGGGTCGAAAGGGAGTTAATTAGCTGTGTTAATGCATGGAGATAAAGCAGGTTCATGCCTCCTGGCCGCCTTACTTCCAGCACCTGGACTTTTGGGGCAACCAAGATGGAGCTACCAAAATGGGCCTTGAGAGTGGCCAAAGGAAATTATCTCCCACTTAGAAACGCAGCCTCTCTATCTTCAAGGGCCCACTAAGCACCAGCTGTTGCTAAACCGGTAAAAAGCGTGCCAATGAAGCTCAGAGAACAGGAGGTTATGAGTGTTCTAACCCAGGCTACTATTCAGCAAATTTGCAGAAAGGCTGGTGCCCAAAGTATTCAGCCAAGGAAACAGCCACAAATCCCATTGTCTGCAATGCTGTGTAAGGAATGCCTCAAAATCACTGCACTTTCAGGTGAAGAAACGGAGCTACAGACTGAGTGGCTGTCACTTCTTCCACAGTCAAAATGGTAAAGGAGCTGAAACGATCTTCTCTCTAGGCACTTCTCTGGCTGAATCATGAAACAGCAACTAGACAAGACTCACTATGATCCACCCTGCCGCTGTATACCCGTTTAGAATGACGCTACGAAATCCCAGCATTACAGAGCCAGAGCAATCACATCTGAGGGGTCTCAGCTCCCCGGTCTACCCTACACAATGCATGGCAATAAGTCAGGAATCTCCTCAGTCCTCTTTTGAGCCCTCATGCGTCATAGTTCAGAGCGTAAAGCCAGCTGTACGGAGAGTCCTGTGCTTAGAGTCGCTGTCTCAGGAGCACATTGCCACCTTTGCGTTAATGTCACTGACAATGAAGAAGCCCAAACTAAAAATCACCCTCCATGGCTGTCATCAAGTTTACAGCCAGGCATATCAGGAAATCACCTGTTCTGTACTCCTACATTAAACTTAACTCAGTTACTCATGTCTGGGACTAGCAACTTAGATTTGCCTTTGGCTAAAACACAATTCCCAGGAAGACATCCAGAATGATGCTAAGATACCAAGAGACACAAATTCCTCCATTATCCTTGTTAGCCGGTAGTAATTTTACTGTTAAAATTTGTACCTAGTTCCTCATTTTCATTTTTCTGGCTATAATATTCAGCTGCTGATTCCTGATACGCCTGTCTCTGCTATACTAAATAGATCTTCGATAATCAATACTTAAACTCCATGGAGTATTTACACAGTGTGATACAGTCATTCTCATGTTCTTTCCTGCAAGGTAAACAGATTGAACTGTTTATGTCTCTCACCAGCCCTTGAATCCTTTTGTGGCTCTTTTCTGTAACTCTCCAGTTTTGCAATGTGCAGTAATCCAGTCCTGATTCCACTAACAGCATGCACAGAAAAAAAATCACCTCCCTGTTCCTATTTGCTACCCCCTTGTTTATAAATCTACAGATCAAATTAGCCTTTTAAGTTTCAGGATCCGACTGGGAGCTGATGTTCAGTGGGTTGTGCCTGGATTTCCTTTCAGAGCCACAGCTTCCAGAATACAGCTCACAGTCTGGCTTCCAGTCCCTGCTCTTAGGTCTGTGACTTTGCAAGTAGCTACATCAAAATGTACTTTCTTTAAGCAAGCCCAGTTTACCAGATCTCTGTAGCTGTCCTGCCCTTGTCATTATTTGCCTCTCCACCAATTCTTTACTCCTAGATCATTTATAAATAAGTTGAAGAATACCAGTACTGGCACTAGTCCCAGCTGAATCCCCTTCTGACCCTCTCCAGAAATACGCCCATTCAGTGATTTCTAAATCACAACTACCAATTAAGATAAGTTTAGGGGAATATTTCTGCAATGCTGGAATTTATTAAAGGTTAACATCGTAAGTATGCCACAAGTCTCCTGAGATAATGATTTCAGCAGTAACTTATCTGGCTCAGCCATTTTCATTTTTTGACACACAGTAAAGGTTGTCTAACTACCCTCCCATAGCAAACAGTCTGAAAACTGTCTGAAAGAGTATTTTATTGTCTTCATTTCATGTGAGTCCTTATTCTTCCCCAAAACAAACCAGAAAAAAAATTCGAGCATTTCTGCTCTTCCACATTTCTTATCAGCCTTTTTACCTTCACCATTTAGTGACAGTTTCCAGTACCATTACTATGCTTTCTTCTCCTATCAATATAGTTGAAAAAGTCCTCCCTATAGTTGTCAGGGACTACTGCAGGTTATCCTGGCTTCCTTGTCATTTTCTACTCAATATAAATTCCAAATTATATCAATCATTAATTGTTCCCAACTTTCTGTATTTCTTTTATATTGCTTTTTAAATTCTAATTCCTACCCTTATTCCACCTGTGAACTGTGGTAGGCTTTCAGCCAGAAGCAGCTCTTCATTGACTGGGAGTCATGACTTGTGAATAAAGTCTTCTTTTATAAATCCTATTCCCACTCATATCTTTTCCTATCCACATTTTTCTTTTCCTTTGCCTCCAACATACCTCCCCTCCCGCATCAGTTTTTAACTGCATCAGGTTTTTAACCTGTTGGTGTCCCTTATCTCCATATCAAAGTGATCTGAGTCAGCAATCTGTAACAAAACTCAGAGTCAATTTATTGCTTTTCTGAACTGTACTTTGAAAGCACCAAAGACCTGAATTCTGCATCCCCTGTTTTACTTCCTCCCAAGCTTTCCAGTCCATGCTAGTACCTTAGGCTTTCTCCCATCCCCTTTCATTTGTCCTTGCAGAATGTAGCACAGCCTGATCTGATACTATGGTGACAGTAAAATCATCCTTCCCCCTCCATTTTCACTTTTCCCATCATGTCAATGCTTGACAGGTGACCGTTATTTCATACCTATGCCACATTAGGTCATCAAGTGAAAATGCTGTAGGCATGCTAGGAATTTCTGCTATTTTTTCCACCATTCCATTACCTACAAGCACATGTAAAACTGCCACAACTCTAGATCCCGAGATGCTATCACCCAGGGTGCCAAACTCCATGCAACAGAAAGGGCCACGCTGGCAAGCTGCCAGCAGCTGAAAGGCTATATCTAATTGTGCATAAAGTTGAGCAGATTGTCTGCTTAGACTAGAGCAAACAAGCTTATCTTTAAGGCAGACATACGGCCAGCAAAACCTACAGATCCCAGCATGCAACATGATGGCCAGCTGGCCACTTGGATCAGAAAGAAGCATTACATGATCTGATACTGTGGTGACAGAAGATCAGTATCACAACCCCTCCATGTTCAAAAATCATGAGTCGGGCCACTCAAATTCATGAGTTTGGCTCAGAGAGCTGGCGACTTTAGAGGGGATAAGCCAACTGAATTTGCTTTTGAGACAGGGTTTGCATTCTCCCACTTTTCTCTACAATCATTTACAAAAATGTATTTTTAAAGTAAAATCTAAGTTACACAGTCACTTGTCTCTGGGAGCTGAGACACCAAGAAAAACCAGACAGACTCACAGTATGATTAGGGGAGGAGCAGCAACATAGTCTGAACTCCTGAAGTGCACAGATAACCCAATAGACAGACACGCGGACAGAATCTGGAACCTGCAATCACCACAGATATCACTGATAAAGATGAGGGTGGCAGACAGTTTTGTTACAAAACTCCAGGTTCCCCAAATCTTGCACTAAACTCTCTTTTACTGTTGTTTCCTTTATTCAATCTGGTTTAACTTCCTTTCTTCCCACCTCTCAGCTGTCATATAAAATGTTGTCTCTGCCTCCAATTTTCCATTCTGTAAGACACCTCTGCTCTCCTATTATGACACCCCATACATTTGATGACAGTTACACCCTTGACAGCCACCACAGATGTTCAGTTTCCAATTAATCAAGAAAACTATTCCAAAAGAGTTGTTACTTTTAGACAGGTTAAAATCAGCCCTTAATCTCTCAGTCCTGTTCTTTAGGTCTTTTAAGGGAGAATCCTAATGCACACTGGGAGCGTCACTCACATGTTACACAACCCGGTCAACTTTTTGTGTATTTATTGAGGGCAGAGATGATTTTGGCTTCGGTCACAATTCTAGAGTCAATAGATTTGGGAATTCCTACTTCTGCTCTGACAATAACTGTTCAAGAGTGGATCTAGCCAAGAAAGACAAGAAAAGCTTCGGGTCAAAATGAGGGGATTTGCCAGAGCTATGAACAACATGTCAGGAAATAGAAAAAGCACTGTCTGCGCTGGGTCAGGACCAACATGAACTGGCAGAATTGAAAGAGGGTAATTCAAGACCCAGAGTTTGAGTACCTTGCAACCTGGAGTGAGGGACTTCGGCAGAGCCGTGCAGATAAAGTCAGCAGAAAGCCTCTGTCTACCTCCTGTTCTTTTTTTTCCCCCTACATTTTCACAAGCAACCAGTACTTCAGGCAACCTGAACGCTTGTTAAAGGGGGGTGGATTAATCTTTCTTTAATGTCAGAGCTCCTATCTGCATGTGATAGAGTGCAATTAGAGAGGCTACATGCCTTGCTGATCCTGTAACCAGTTCCTGTCTTACTTCCTTCGCCTGACCAGCTCATTCCATCAATCCTCAGGTTCAGTCCAAAAAGGAGCAGAACAGAGCAGCCAGAGCTGCACAGGCACCATGATGAATCTTCTTTTCTTCCATTAAGAAGCGCTCAGCTGCACTTGAGCTCAGGTAGTCTTTGAGAATTAACTTTTTTGAGGAGACAGAGATCTGCACTAACAGCAACAACCTCCCAGGAACGGGGCAAAGGTTCACACTTACTCAGACCGCAGGTTGCGACAGGAAGACAAACACGACAGTGGCACAGCTGAGCCTTGCTTTCTATCTGCCACTGTGTAAAATTTGACTACAAGTCAAATTTGATTTAAAGACTTCAATAAAACCGCCATCTTCATGTCTAACACACAGCATGACCTGCCAGTTGCCTGGTCCCTTGAACTAGATGTGAAACACTACAGAATTGTATCTGTAATCTTTCAAAGGTGCCATTCTTCATCACAGCCTAAGGGGGCTAAAACCAGCTCTGTGATGCAAATTAGTCTCCAGGCTCTCAGCCCTTGGTGCCTGTTTTCTAGTGGAAACATAGAAAGCACCCCAGATTTATCGCCTGTTGCAGTGGCTCTATGGTTTCAGGCCTCACAAAATTAAAAAGTCTCCCTACCACAAACCCTAGGAAAAAAAGGGTGGGCAGGGAATGCAAACAGTAGCAATGCCTGAACTACCATACAAAACTGCAGCTAAAATTTTCTTAGGAGGTATCTAGGACCTAATCTCCCTTGCAATACTCCTTTTTGAGTCAAAAGGGCCAGCTCAATGGGCCAGCATACATAAAAATGTGCAGTCCCTCCAGACTACACCTTTGTAAAACGACTGCAGCAAGGACACTCCCAGTAAGTTGAACAATGGTTTACATTTTAGCACTGTTTATGCTCTGAACAGTCAGAAATGTTCACAATTCAGGCAGGAGCTCACTAGGTTCCTTCTCAGTCAAAGGAAAGATTGGACAAGATATATATATATATATCTTGTCTAATCACACACACGTAAAGTCTGAAAGTCAGAGCACTGGTAATTCACTGTCCTTCCAGCCAAATCCATCAGGCACAGGTCACCTACTATCCTATCCTGCTACTCCAGGGTAGGAATAAAATAGCAAACTTAAGTTCTGACTATGACCCAAGAATCTTTCTTTCTGTTCTTTCTAGACAGCAGGCCATGAAAACACTTGGCCCAATCCAAAAAAATGCAACAAATCAGCAAAAGGTAGTTAGAAGCAAATAAAAATCATGCCCATCTCTTTAGAGAAATAGCCTGCCAGGGGAAGAAGCTTTAAATATACTTAACAGTTGTCCAGCAGAACAATAGAGATGTGAACTGAAAATACATTCCAGTAGGCACATCTTCCTTTCTGCTTCCAGTGTAATCCCACTAGAATACAGATTATTCCACACTGCAGCATCTAACACAGTTTATCAAAGGAACATTTGAATTCAGCCTCTCAGAGATACCAGCTTAGTGTTAATGAGAGCCCATTTAGATAAAGAGCAGCAATACCGGGTGAGACAAGAGGTCTCTTCAATACTTCAAACCACATAAATTCCCTCTGTCACTGGCGGAGTTATCTCTCCCCACAGGGACACCAGCTGTCACAGGCTTTACCCAAGCCAAGAGACAATATGCCACTCAGGCAGAGGGGTTATTAACTGCTGATGTGGTCAGATCTGTTGTGAGGATGTAACAGCTCTGGTACACTTACATCTACCACTGTAAGCATTTAGACTTGCTTAAGAAGGGAACTAAGTACAATAGTTAGTAAAGGATACAATTCCTTTACAGATTTGCAGGAGCTCCTCACAAGCATACCAAACTCCATAGTAACCTGCATCCTGTCACCTCAGCATTTCCCAGACTACTCAAGGCTGCCTTCCCTTTCATTGCATCTGTCGATTCTTCTACCTTTACCTTGTGGGATATCACGCTCCAGAGAGTCTAGAAAGTCAGTGGATGGGTCGAGGTCAGCCTTTTCCAGCAGGGTTTTATTCTTCAGCTTAACAGGCTCAGTGAAATGGAAATAGGAACTTAACTTTTTTGCCTCCATCAAAGAAAGACCTGCAAACAGCCACTGATGACCATTAACAGAGTGAGCTAGGCTAACGTTCGTCACACCATAGAGTATCATATCGTTTCTCTAATGCCCACAACATAGGAAAGAATCACAGTCTTTCTTCAGTGGACTCCACAGAAGACCAAAGACTTGCCGGAAATGGGTGACATCAGTCATCAATGATGTGCATTGCACGCCATGCTAACTGCAGTCCTAGATGAGCAATGGGCACTGAGTTGAGACCAACCCTCTGTGCCCATTTGGTTACACCCTATATCTAGAGAACTCGCTGCAGCTATAAGTGCTAACCGCTGACATAAACTATGCACGGCAATGGCGGGTCCCACCTTCCCGGTGGCGCCGGCGGGCGCAGGCGGCCGGTGTGCCGGGGCTGAGGGCCCGGGCGCGCCGGGAGCCGCGCGGGGCCGGTGTACCTCAGTGCCTGGCACGAGGCGGCGGCCGTTCCCGCGCGGTGCGGGGCTGAGGGGAGCGGGGTGGCCGCGGCCCGGAGGCCGTGCGCAGGCCTGGGGCACCGCGGGCTTCGGGGCAACGGCGGAGAAAGCAGGGCCCTGGAGAGCCTGGGCAGGCAGGGCAGGCTGTGCCGGGCCTGTGGGGAGCCAGCCCCGGCCCTGAGGGGCAGCAGCCCGCTTGAAATGCGGTTAGGGGTGGCTGCCCTGCCTAGGTCAATGGCCTCCATTTCAAGAGGCCCAAATCCAAATGTACGTCCAAAAGCAGGAGGGCATACAATTACACCACAAAGGATACCACAAAGGGCTCCACCTTCCTCATTTGTTACATGAACGGCAGCAAAAAAAAAAAAAAAAAATTAAAAAAATCCAAACCTCTGAATCTCATTACTTGCAGTGTCTTTTTTACAGTTCTTACCTAGCTCGTGTACATCTATAATCAATTGGCTCGTTTATAAACGACAGCACTCTTTGTGCTTTCACTCTTTGTGCAAGTCACTCTTTGGGAGCTCATTTTGCTGAATCCCATACAGACAGCCATGAAACAGTCCCTGCCCTTGCAACCTGACTTAGTACAAAATGCAATAAATAATGAGATTGTGTGAGTGTTTAAACAAACAGAATTTGTTTGACATCTTCAGGAAGTTGAAGCTTTTATATGTGTGCATTATATAAATAAATATATGTGTATGCACTTACATTTAAATCCATTGTCACATCATAAATTCTTGGGTTTCTTTTTCATATGTTTCCTGTTCATTTCTAAGGAAAACAGTGATCCTGGAACTGCTGCCTGTAACAATCATCACCTGCTGATCTGTCACGTGAAATCTTTAAGGAGCTGTGCAGCACACAATCTGACCCATTAGTTTTATGTACGCCACACAAAAAGCGACTCAGATTCCTGAAGATGAACCACCTCTCCTAGACATGAATCAGGCAGAACATGTAGGAGTGACTGCAAACTTTCTGTCCATGCTGTCACCTACCACTGTGCCATAGTCTGATTCTCTCTATGGGAATAGGCATTTTCAGGCTTTGTGAGCTCATTCAATCACTGATGTCTCTAGAATCACATGTTAATATGCTATGGCTCTCTGGCTAGTAAACAGAACTGCAAACCAGTCAGAGTCAACCTGAGATCTGAAGTGAATTTCTGCCACTGTCAACCACAGCTGGATTCAAACAGATGCTAACAGCTGAGAGGCTCTTTAGCCTGTTACGGATCTTCTAAGCCACCCAGTGTCTAGCTTTTGCCAGTCCTGATTGAAGATTATCAAAAAGGAAATCTATAGCTTAAGGAAATTCTTCCTGGTTCAGTGAAGTCTGGTGGGTAACTGTACTCTGCTTTGCTTTGTCTTGACCCCAATTACTGAACACTGATAAGGATTGGGAAGTAAGTGGTTGCATTATTTAACAAATGAAAGGTCAAAAGCGCTGCTATTCACTAAGGTCAGAGGTTACCATCACTGTTATTAAACAGTTTGAAAGCAGTTTCTCCCATCCGTTGCCATCCCAGGCTGGAGCAGCACTCGGGCAGCCAGGAGGGGAGAGAGGCACCAGGCATCATTCAGCCGACTGCTGGCTAGGCGGCTTTGCGTGGACACCTGCTTCAGGGAGGGAAGGTGCCATGCTCCAGCAATGCCCAGCAGCTCCAGTCAGAGGACTGAGCTCTCCTGCCTTTGCACAGAACGTGTGTGTACCTGTGTGCCAAACAGCTTTAGCTCCTCCCAGCTCCACTCATTTAGAGCTGGCATCATTTTGGGTGAGAAATCAAACTCAGGTTCCCTTCCGCTCGTCTTGAGCAAGGTACTGAATGAAGCTCACAGAACTGTTTACAGCATCAGAGTTAAAAATCCTGAAGTACCTGTAAGTTAATGCTGAGTGCACAGTGACTCCTGTATGCTTGCACAGCTTTATAAAACATTTGAAAAAACTTTCAGTGATTTAGGAGGAAGCTAGCTCACCTTCCTTTGCATTCTGTAGTATACTGATCTCAAGAGAAAGAAAAATAGTTATTAATCCATGTCAGCATTTCTGCTGGTACAGATTAAGAAGGCTACCCTCAAAATACTCTTGCAGGACAAACTGTTTCACTGTCCTGGGCACCCATTAGACTGACACTGCTCACGAGTTATACTGGTATCCACCATCCAGGTCACTTCAGTGTGGTGGGGACAGGCTGCAGTTGGTTCTGATGCACCAAGAAATAGATTGGGGTTATTCCTCCCAGGTGTGTTGAATATAAGGTCTCGTTTTCCTTCCAGTTATCTCAAAAGTTCGGACTGTCTGGCTTCAGAAACAGTGTGGTTTTGAATCATTTTCCTGCGTGTAAGTCATTACTGTGTAAGGATAGTAAAAGATAGGAAACAAGAAAGAAAAGTACAGTTTTTCTCAATAAGGAAGGCATGATAGGTGGCTGCTTGACAGAAGGGGAGGAGGTTGTGGGTGACGAACAGTTGGACAAACTTCAAGAGCTGCAAAATGAAGCCTTGAGCTGTGCTGAGCATGAAGTAAGGAACTGCAGCCAAGTAACAGTTTAACAGGAATGGAAGGGACCAGGGGTGTCCCTACCTGGTATAATATAGACGCTTTCCTCTGGTTTGGAGATCGTACTGAATACAGAAAAACTCTGGGAATACTTTGACTGCAAGCTGTCCAAAGAATGTGGGTCTTTTGGCTTGTCTGGGACCAGTGCCATTGTCTCCATTACTGAGACCGGAGCTAGCTGTGTGCAGTCACTGGGAGACTCGGAAAGGAAGGGGTGAAGGTACAATGTGTGCTGTGGGCTGGGTTCCTCCACATCTGGAATCGAATCCCTGCAGTAGCATTCTCAGTAAGAAGGCAGCAAGGAATCAGGCTAGTAGGTCAGGATGGGAACAGCTGTGCTGAGATAAAAGAGGAATCTGTGGGATGACTGTGACAAGTCTTCCCTGGAGATTCTCTTTGGCGTAATCCGGGGCAGACATTATGTGTTATACTGCCCTACTCAGGAAGAAGGCACAAGAGCCAAAGAGCTTTGTCATTTTGTGACATGAAGTTTTCTATGTCTTTAAGGTTCATTTTGTATTTTTCATCCCTCCCCTAATAGCCTCTGTCTTCCTGACTGCTCTTGGCACAGGGGACAGGTAGAGTTTACTGGGGTAAGAAGTACTAATGTGCTGATTATATCATCTTGCCCAGGCATCACATGAGCAGCTGTGATTCTTCCAGCTGGCAGCTGAACACACACGTCTGTCTTTGCGTTTTTCAGGTACCCAGAGGGGTGAGGTGCAGCCCTCTGACCTTGCAGCCACCATACTGCCAGTCAAACTGCCAGCAGTCTGAGTAGGAGGATGCTGTTGAGGAACCCTGGGAAAGACAAAACAGGACGGTGAGAAACTGCTATGTAAGTGTAGTCCTGGCTGTGATTAGGCTTCAGGAGGATTTAATGCATTGGTATAGGTATTAGCCGCATTTCAGGCTGCCCATCATCCTAGTGTCTTGGCACTAGCAGTTAATATATACACAAATATATACTCCAATATAATAAAGGGGGTTTTAGACAGCCTACGCAAGGACAGGCACTGCATGAAATACTGCCAAATTGTTTTAGTGATTCCCTGGAAGCAGCTTGCTGACAATGATCCCTGGTCTTTGCAAGTTCAGTTTTTATGGCTGACACTCATCTTGTCTCTACAAGCTGCAGTTGCTACAGCAAAGTGGTGGAAGAGCATGTCTTATAGTGGCAGGGACCTGAACGATTTAGGTTTTTCAGAGCCATGACCAAGATTACATATGACAGAGAGGAATGAATCGGCAGCCATCAGTAAGCACAGTCTTGGTATAACAAGGTTTAGTCAACTTGCCCTTGGAAGAAAGCCCAACAAGTTTGCAGCTTGCAGATGGCTCCAGGCAGAACCTCTGTAAACCATTTAAGCACAGGGGCAACAAAGACCTGGGTGATGCGTGAGAAAAGCATGCAGCAAGCTGATGATGGGATAAGTGTTTCTGGCCTACTGCCTGAGAGCCCAGAGCAGAAGTAAGGAAGCGAATCCAGGGGAGCTCTGGGATCAGAGTAATCAACAAGGCAGATCTCATTAATTAAAGATGACGTTTTCAGAAAACATGCTCCTTCTAGTTAGCTTTGCTTTTATCTAGGCAGAGGTTATTCCCGTTGGAGATATCTGCATCCCTCCCTTTGCCAGATAGTCAGAGACCACTGGCCTTTTTTCATGTCACTTTCTATAGCGATTGCCATTTCCAACACCTTTTTTTTTTTTTCCTCCTCAGGAAAATAGTTCCCAGTCTGAAATTTCTGCTCAGTCTCAGGCACCTGCTTAGAACTATTAATCTTTAAAAATGTGCAGGAGCCAGACACCAGCTGAGGTGGGGTGGGTGGCTTCAGATGACTGTCTGCACCCTCCAAGCATCAAACACGCAGAGACCTCTGCTGTGTTTGCATCCCTGTCTCTGAGGCACTGACTTTTGTCAGCGGAGCTCAGGCATCTCCTCAGCAAGCCTTTTGCCTTTGTGTGGATTCACTCCTCCAATCTGCTGCTGAATTGCTTTGTTTGAGCAACCCAGCTGCATCATGCTGATACTTTCATGTGGTTTCTTTTCCCAGTAATGGAGTGGAACCAGGTAAATTATATCTGAAAAGGGGAGGAAAAGAGGGCTCCCTGCACAGCATCTGCTGCAGAGTCTGTCCCTCCACATGCACTGTATGGCCCTCACCCTGCCAGCCTTGGAGTTGCTTAGCGCTAATAAAGGAGGGGTTTCCTCCTTTTTACCGAAAGACTGAAAAATATGTTCTGTCTAGTTCTGGAGAAAATGTTACTCCTCTGAAATTTCCAGCCTTTCTTTGCTGCCTGTACTCAGTTCTGGGCAGAGATTGAGGACATCTGAGATGACCCAGGAGAGAGAACAGCAGAGACCTCTGCCTAAACTGTTTGAATAGCTAATACCCTTTCCAAATACTGGCACCTGGGAATCCTTTAATGACTCGGATGGTGCTTTGGGTAGACTGAATATCTCCTTTCAGAAACAAAGACTTACTATTATCATGTATTTGTCTGACTTAAATCTTACAAGCAGTTAGAAAGTAACCCTTTCTTGTATTATATTCCTGGCCCTGTGCTAGGTATCACGAGGCCAAAGTGTCCTCTCATTTACTCTGATTTAACGACAAGTGTACGTCTATATTAGGGCAGATACTTCAGATTTACATCAAATTTTCAAAGAGCAGAATTTGTCCCTATTCCTTTAGTAAAATCTTAAACACACACTGATCATTCAGAAGGGAATTATATGTGAAAAATTCCAAATACTAAATGGATGCGTGCCTCCAACATAGCTAATGAAAAGCTAAGTAATTATTTGTAACTGAGAGGAGAAGGGTTGTCACTGAAAGAAGTAATAGACCACCCTGTCAAATTTATTTTATCCTCTGTGTTGGGCAATTGTTTTAATCAGCTGAACCTTTATTGACATTTCTTTATTGACAGAGCTCCGGTAGGAGAAATTTTTCTTTCTTGTCTGCTTAGAGACTCCTACTTGATCTAAAGAGAGAATGCAGTCTGTGGTTTCATGGGCATGCATGAAGACTTCTCTTAATAAGTTACGATCTTTTGACATTTATTTCCTACCTCTCTCCTTCTTGCCTTGATTTGTTTATAATTGTCTGCATCGCTCCCAAAACCAGATTAACTCTATAAAATCATAATTTCTAGGCTTGAGCCACACAGCTCCTTGCAGACTCCAGCCTTTCTTGGTTTGATCTCTTTTCAAGTTTTCTGGTCTTTAAGTAAGTGAAAGTATTCAGAGCAAAAAAAGCGAGCAAGTAAATGCTGCAACTTAGAAATTTTCCTTTACATAAGCCTGGTTTACACCTGTAAACTGCAAGGGTGGAGGGTCACTCTGGGTTTGTTCAGCACCTAGGAGAATTAATCCTCCCCCCAGTCTCACTTGTGGCCTTTAGTCTGTATGAGAATACAAGTGGTGTCACACATCATAATGACTACCAGTTTGCTTTCCTGCTGTTAGATGTGCCTTTAGTTCTGCTGGCCTCTACCTCTGGATTTCCTGCAACACAGTAACCTTGAGCTTGGCCAGCAAGGGCTGGAGGTCATTGTAGGTCTGAACTAGGGAAGTTTCCTCAACAACAATAGGAGAAATCACATGCCCAAGCCCCCACCGTGAGTTTGTCAATGCAGCAGCACAGCACTGTGCCAATGGAAAATGGGGTGGGTCTCACACAGTCAGTTGTTCGGGCTTTATAGCCAGCCACAGGGCAATTTCACGCTCACAGCAACCTTTGAGGCATAGAGGCACACCGGAACTGTGAGTCGTGGGACCGTTTTCCAGCTCAGAGGCCCAGATGCGCACTGCAGTCACATCCTGGTTGCTTGACAGGATGCAGCCTGGATGTGTAATGGTCTGCCTTCTCTTCCCTGCCATGCTTCCAGCTTTCCATTCAAAAGAAAACTGGGACTGAGGGCAGGGGAGTGGGTGTTGTGGTGGACTACTGGTTTAGACAGCCATAGTGTGTCTTACGGTTCACCTCAGACTAATAACAACACATTGCAAAGCTTGGCCTGGCACAGTAGAATCGCTGTGGGATGGGCTGTTGCCAACTTCTGAGCACCTGGGACATGCAGACTTGGACTACGGTGGTGCTTGTGAACCAAATTTCCTTTCCCAGAGAACCACCACGAGGCAACTTCAAGCACCATTTGTTTTACAGCTACTTTTACACTACCAGCAGGGATGAGTTAAGGTGTAATTATTTTGGGAGAGAGAGAGAGCTGTTTGGGCCAGTACTGACTGATCTGGATGCCTAGTTCTAGGACTTAAGTGGGTCTGTCTGTACAAATGCCTAATCAGTTTCAAAATACGAAACAACTTAATGTTTCCTTCTCATTTGGCCATAGCTTTATTTTTGCCCCTGTTAACCCAGAATCACATCTTGGCAGCTTGAGTTCATTTATCTTTGAACTGATGGGCCACAGCTGTATGAACTTGGCTGAGGGCAGGTGAAAGCTGCAGCCTATTTCAAAACATTATCTACTTGATGTAAGCAGAAATAGGAGCTCAAGTGGGCTGTTAGATGTGTGTATTGCTGAATGGTTAGAAGAATTGTGCTGTGAAAATATCTGAAACCAGAAACAGTATCTGGGTTAAGATACAGGTTTTGTGACAGCCAGAGGCTACCAGTTGAAAGCTAGGTCTGGCAGAAGTCAGTAGCAAAGCTTTCATTGATTTTGCTGGAACAGGATTTCATCTGTGGAGTGCAAATGAGGAGCCAATGGGACGGCAGTAGCAGAAATGGCAGTAAAAGAGTTGTGGTGAAGTTGGGTATGATGCTGGATGTTTTGTGTGGAGAAACAAAATTATAAATCTACAATATGAACTTGATGAGAAAGTTAAAGTGGTCAAGAGGTGGCTACATGCTTTGTTGAAAAGCTGTGAGATAACATCATGGGAGTTGATGAGAGTATGACCTAGGTTCTGGCCATTGGGACTACCTCTCTCCCACAGAGAGCTCACAGCTGCTTCACGTTACTGACTAATACGGACTCCTAAGGGGAGAGATGCCTCACAAATTACTTGTTGTGAGAGCACAACAGCATGGTTCAAACTCCCAGAGGACTTCAGGTTACAGTTCTATAACAGTGCTAAAGTCCATTGAACTGATTGCTTAAGCCAGAAGTAACCTTGGCTGATGACTAGCTCCCTTGTATGCTGTAGAAATCCTACCTTGTAAACATCCGTAGACTTCGTACCCACCAAGGCAGCCCCTCTGGTCCCTCAGTAGTAAGAACATCAAGGCACACATTCCTACCCTGTAAGAACTGGTTCGGGAGAAGGCAGCACGCAAGAAATCTTTTTTCTGTTTAAACAGCACATCCTTGGGTGCTATGAACAACTCGTGAATCGTAACATTATCATTTCTCCTCTCCTCCACTGTTCTTAAATGGAGATCTTCAATGCTAATAGAACTTGAAAGTAGCAAGGGAAGCTTTTGTTTGCACATTTAATAAGTACTTCTCTTTTTGAAGATCGTATTTTATAAGGATTCTTTCTGTGCATTTTTCTTATGACTCTAGAGAAGGCCTGGGTGGATAAAGAAATCTATCTCCCTTTTAGGTGCTGGGTTCCAGAAACAGATGTGAATTGTGTTCTGTGGCCAATTCATGTTGATTTTTTTATTGTTACAGCAGTTGGGTCAAAAAATAATGGGACTAATGAAGGCAGTTGAGACAGCAAGCCTGTGGAAGTAGGGAGCATGCAAGCAGCAAACGTGAATTTCACTGAACTGAACTGATTTTATACAGCAAAAGCTTGGTAGATAGTACCCTCTTTGTTCCACAAAGAATAATGCACCCCTCTGAGCCTTGCTGTTGCAAGAAGTAAGCAAAATTTGAAGAGATGCCAGCCGTTTAGCCTGGCCTGCTTAATCTTTGTGTGTTTGGAAATCCTGTGGAAGTCAGGGCTCCTCCAGCCCAAGTGGAGACCACAACAAGTATCTGAGCATCTTTTGTGTCCCTGCAGGGAGATCTAGCAGATATGGACACACAAGCCTTTGCGAGCAGAGACAAAGAAGGGCTTTGACCCTCTGTAGAAGCACTAGAACTGTGTCCACTTTAAATGCTGTTTCTGCTGAAAGACTCTTGGAATTTGGAGCCTTTTGCAGGACCTAAATGCAGGAATCCAGTGAGGCCCTCGCTCTTTTTATTCCCTCTGCCTCTACTGGAGTTCGTCCAGGCTTGTCACAAGCTGGAACTGTCTCTCCTAATTTTGGCAGCAAGAAGGTGGAACTTTTTGGGTAGCCCTCTTGATCTAAAGAAACACAAAATGCAGAGGTGCCTAGGGCTAAGAACAGAGTTTTCATGCTCAAGGAAAATACAAAGTTTCTGGTCTTAGGAACAAACCTGCATGGGAAGGATCTGGAAGTAGCCTGTTGCCCAGTGGTGTGGAAATGTGTGTGGTGGACAGGCAGCACTGATCATCGGGGGATGCGGCAGCTGCTGTGTCTGGCATGCACACACAGGTGCTATAGAGGCTCCTCTGTGCTCCTCACAGTTCCAGGAACTGGAGGAAAAGCAGCCAGGAGGAGCAAAGAGAACACAGACTGAATAATCAGGAAAAGAAGATAAACTGTTCTGAGTGGCAGCTGGTTTTTAGAGAACAGGCTGTGTAAATACCCCAAGGGCCTTGTGCATCATCCCTGGGAATCTAGTCCCCAGAGAGGGTCTCAGCTGGGTCACCGTGCCACTCCACACTGGAGGTATGTTTACTTCTGCACAGCCTTCATTGTTTCCTGTGAGAACATTCCCGTGCTCATAACCAATATATGCCGACCTTCTAACAAGCAGTGTTTCCTTTCTGTGTCTATACACATCTGTCCGTGCCAGAAAAAGCTTCCAGATAAATTATTTACTGCTCATGCTCTTCTAAGCATGGAAGGCAGAGGTGCAGTCCAATCCAGCTTTTCCCAGCATTGAGTGGGGAGACCAGCCACAAATAACAGGATTCTTCATTTTGTCTTCCATGCATAGGTGACATACAGTGTAGTTTCTCCACCTGTATGTTCTTATACTGGAAGGAGTTTGTAGGAAAAACTTGCCTGAGAAAATTTCCGGCATCGCATGTACCGACAGCCCTACACTGATAGTGTTGCAGTGGTCGGAATGAGTGACTTCTGGAAGAGGAATGCAGCTTGCCAGCACAGTGTAAGTTTTGCTGCCTGCTGTTAATGTTGCTTCTGGCTGTAATTGTGCAAACCATTATTCAATGAATATTTAACAAAAGGTATCACTAGTTTGCCTTTCTCATTTACCCTTAGGTCCATTTTGTGTCTGCTATGTCCCTTCTTTTTCTTTTCATCCTTTGCCATGTTTCCCTCCCCTCTCTCTGTCCCTCCCCTGGATCTCCATCGACGTGTCTTGTTACGTTCATTCCCTGTAATTCATTTGTACTGGTAGACTTGCCAGTGCTGGAGGCCCACAGCAGTTTTGGCACTGGCTTTGGCATGATCTCCAGTGATCTTGACAAAAGAGCTGACCCCATCCCGGAGCTGTGGGTTTCCTTATGGGGCTTTGCAGAGGCCCCACAGAGCAGGGATGGCCGAAGGGGAGGAACAGCTGAAACGATTTACTATCAGACCATTGCTTTGTACAAGCTGAGGTTTGGATCAGATGACCAGTGCTGTTGAAGCAGTGCCTAGGTGCTTTCTGGCCCTGCATGGCGCTTGGGCTGTAGTTGTAGCAGAGACATTTGGTCTTGCACCAACCAAATCCTTGGTCGCTCTTCCACTGTCCCTAGGCTGCAGTTCCGCCATCCTCTTTCACACTTCTGGTACCTGTCATCACCCAACACCTGGTTCAGCAAAGGAGCTGTCTGACAGAAAACTCCCAGTGACTGATTTACTCTAGGAAATTAATACATAAGAAACCCTTCCTAGCACGGTCTACACCAACGGCCTGTCAAGCATACTGCAGTGCGTTAGGCATGCTGTGCTTACTCCCTGACACAGACAATGTCCCTGCTCTAAGAAACTGTCAGTCTGATTTAGAAATGAAAAATGGCAATAGAGAGTAAGGAAGAAGAGAGATGTCCTTCATGGCAGGGATCTGCCCTGTCTCCAAAGCACGCACATTACTTAGTGTTTATTTCATGCAGGGGAAAGGAAATGGAGATTAACTGTTGTCTTCACTCTGCAAGTGAGAGGCAGGTAGTAGAAACAAACCAGAGAGTGGAAAACAAATGTAAAGAAACAGCTTGGACATTCAGAAAAGGAAGCGAAAGGGACTAGGGACTAACAGCATGGTGACTCGTGGGATCTACTGCTGAAATTACTGTCCCACTCCTTAGTTCTCTATCTAAGACCCACACAGTGTCAGTTAAGGACCTGAGTCATCCTCTTGTTTATTGGCTGTTGATGGTGCCCACAGGCTCTAAATGAGAACAGATAATTACTTGCATTTACTGCAGTACCGGGGAACTTCTGCAGTGGATCAGAATCTAACTGTTCTAGGAATAATACAAACAGAAAACACTGAAGCACAGAAAAAGCAAAGTCCCTTTCAGTCTAAGTAGATGAAAGAAAGAGCTGGAAAGCATTATCACCTCCTTTTCATGGATAGGAACTAGAGCATTAAGAGATCAAATAACCTGCCCAAAGTCATAGGAAGGGTGAGCCAGGAAGTGAACCCAATCCGTCATGAGCCCTCCTTGCAATCCCATCTCTTTGCATAAGAACTCTGCTCCACCTGTGTAGGGAATGTGGTCACTTAGCTAACAGGCAATAGTCTGAAAGGGGCATAGATCTCCCATTTTAGGATGCAAGTTAGTTTTAATAAGGTATAAGAACTAAACTTTGGGATTTCTGTAAGAACTGATGCTGCTAATGACTGGCTACTCAATTCCATGGACCCATAAGAAGGACTCAATCAGATTATCTCTATGTTTATACTCACTTGCATTTGTGACTTGCCTAAATCTAACAACTTACAGGAGGTGCAATAACCACCTAAATGCTAAGGACATTGTTTTGGAACAGGAAAACCAGAGAACTAAAGACTTGGAACAAAAATCTGGTTTGTGCTATCCTATCTATTTTCAATGGAGATTGTCCTGAATATCCTCTTGAAGAAATCCCATCTGGAAGCTGCTGGGGAATGAAAAAGACAGCTTGTTTTTCCACGGGCTGAAGTGGTTGCAGCCACTTCTTGTGTTGCAGGTGGGCAGCGGGCATGCAGCTGGTGGCTCCTGTGAGCCCATCAATTTGCCACTGTCATCACAGCTGCTGGAGATCCATTCCTGTATCCTGCCCTCTGTAAACAGCAGCTCATAACCACAGAGCACCAAGTGTCTCTGGTCCAGCATCAGCTCAGGGAGCCAGAGAGCTGCTTGCTGAAAGCTGCCTTCTGTTTGCTTGCAGACCTGTCAATATTTACTGAGTGAGGCTCCACTTTTGCCCAGCTGGAGCATGACAGCTTTGCCACTCTTGCACTCAGTGGCCCTATCTCCCAGCATTAACATCAGGAGGTGATGAGTGACCAGGCTGGCCTGATAAATGAGAAGAGATCTGCAAACAGAGAAGAGCAAACACTTCCTGGGGGGCTCAGGACATCTGCTGAGAAAGATGTTCTTTTTTGCAAGGATCAGGTAGCATATGCTGTTGTATCAGGGGAGACACAGAAAGGTGCTGTTGGTGGTGTTGGGTGCTGGGGAAGTCCCATCTGTGAGCAGGGGTACGCAGTGAGCTATTAAGGTGGCCCTGCAGGGAAGGCACGGTGCACTCTCAGAGCTGTAGCCGTGTCACTGGGCTTTCAGCATAGCCCTGTGAGCGCAGAAGCCTGGAGCGTGCAGCAAGGAGAGGGGACAGACAGTCCAAGAGGTGCACCAGCAAGGTTGACCCCCTCTCCTGTTTCTGACTATATAGGAGATGGGGAAGGCAGGACACAGGACACACTTGCAGGAAAAGCTGCAAGGCAATTTAAGGAAAAAAAAAAAATAATGCTGGAAGGCAATGAGCTCCACTGCACGGTTACAGCTGCAGTTCCTCAGTTACCAAACATGTATGAGTGAGCCATTACATGCAAATAAAAATCAAGAGGCCAGTTTCACCCATTAAGTCTTCAAGCTTAATTCTCTGGGATTTCACAGCTATTTGCAGATACTATAGTGGTGGGCACATTACAATTAATTGTTTGAATTTGGCTGGAGCTTGCTGGCATGTTCTGCTCTGCATTAGGCGGACAATAGCTCCCAGTGGTGGGTACTGGCAGAAGTAAGGGATCACTAAACAGTGAAAAGGGCTTAGAAATATTGAGGGAGAATATTTAAAAAGAGAATAAACTGTTCAATTTGGGCTGTTTCTTCTTGGTTAGTGGTTTTTTTCATCCCTCTAGGGAAAAAAATTTAAATGACTGAAGACTGGGCCTTTTTGTACTAAGTGACACAGGAGCACAAGTTCCTCAGAAGTTGGCTGACGCACCTTTAAACATCTATTAGAGATGTCAGTGTGGGTGGCAGCATTTCTGTGCAGATTCAGAAAAAAAGAGAGGCTGGGCAAGGAGAATATGAGGAGAGGGAGTCCAGCCATTATATGAGTAAGTGGTGGCTTGATACAGCAGAGTGCAGAGTAAGGGAGGCAGGGATAGAGAGAGTATTGAAAGGAAGGCTACGGACAATGAAAGGAAGGCAGGAAAAAGATACAAAAATGGGGAATAATGTGGCTTATGCACTAAGTGAAAAAAACGAGTTTTGGCAGCTGAACTGTGTATAGAATCAGGCAGTGTCAGTAACCCATTCTGGCTTTTCTGATGGGCAAGCTTTGCACCACGGGAGGTTTAACCTGGTTTGGGACTAATGATCCAGTGGTTCAGATCTCCTTTCTCATTATGGATTGGATGGTTCACCTCAGCGGGGCCCAGCATTCCACAGTTAAATGCTCATGCCTTATGATGACAAGGATTCATTTAAATGAATTTTTACAGAAAGGGCACCCCATGAAACAAGCTGCCACAGCAGAAAAGGGTACCCGCAGTGCCATACTTGGTACTGTCCTCTGAAGAGCAATGCAAGACTGCAAAGATCCCAGCCTTGCTACCCTGAGCTAGCAGAGCCTGAGTCAGACAGCAGCTGCCCAGGGCTGCCTCCCAGCAGTAGGGTGGGCAAGATCAGCCAACATCTGTTCCCCTTTAATCTCTTGTTCCTTTACGTTTTGCTGTAGCACTTTTGTGTGTAATGAAATGAATTGCATGCTCTGGCACATCCCCAGCCACTTTCCTGGACAGTGGTTCCTCCGGCACGCAGTGCTGCTGGGAGTGAAGAGCTCTCGGAGGCTGGGATGCGTCAGGAGACAGCGCAGGCTACAGACTCAAGTGTGTTCCTGATGGCCCAGCTCCTCCTGCCCCACCAGATCCAGCAGGAGTCCCAGGGCTTACCAGACCCCATGAGGAAGAGGCTGAACTGTGTAAGTCAGCTCCCCTTCATGTCACGGCTTCCAGCTGTTTTGATTACAAGGGGTTTGTGTCAGGACAACCTCCAGGGCTTCCTTTCACTCACACCCCATTATGCAGTTAGTGTCTGCGCCTGCAGGGTCTGCTCGCCTGGAGCTACTGACACTTTTAACCTCAGGCTTATGCATTGAACTGAACATACTCAGTTGTGTTAGGAGAAATGGAAAGAGGGGAATAATATACTAACAGTCTTCCACAAAGGTCTTGCTTCCACCACTGCCTCCAGAAGTTCACTGTGACCCTGGGAAGGGAGCCAAAGACATTCTCCCGCTAGAAAAACAGTCACAGATACTCTGTGGCGTCTTTCTCCATTTAACCCCCCGCTGAAGGAACTCACAAAGCAGCATCCAGGGCAGCAGCCTGGAGTGTGAAGGCTTGTGATACAAAGGATTTAGACAGACTTCAGGAGGGGAGGTGCTTTTCTCTGCAAAGAATGCATGAAACTCTAGATAACTTCCTTCTGCCTTGGTGGTTGATGGTGTCCTGCAACTCCTGCAGGTCAGGAAGCATAGGAGGATAGTATTAACTGTCTTCCACCTCTGGGCCTTTCAAAACATGAGGGCCAGGATCCATGCAAATGCCTGTCATCCAGGAAATCACCAGCAAGAGGAACGTACACAGAACTGAACTTAGCTGAAGCAGTGAGGCACCAGCTTCTGCACGACAGCGTGCCGCACTCAGAAGCAGTAATGATGGCAATATTGCGCATGGAAGAGCAGTTCAGATGGAAAAGGGATGTCAGGAATACACAATGGGACAGATAATGGAGGCTAGCAACCCCAGAGCAGCTCCAAAGGATTGTGAAATGACCCTTTTCCATGTCCAGCTGTAAGACAAACTGGCTGGGTCTATATTCCCAAAACTCAGAGCAAAGGAGGATGAATGAAGCATGAGGCCTCCAAGCCTAAGAGGAAATCTGCTCTTTCAGATTTCCTAGACCAACATAATTTCACACTGGCAAGTGTCTTTGCTTTGGTGGACGCATTCTCCTCCTCTTGAAGTCAAAAAGGGGTAGTGTGGGACAACAGCACTCTGCAGCTAAAGTAAAAGAGTGAAAAAACACCTGGAAAGCTGTGCTGCTGCCCTCCTGTGCTGATTCTGGCTGGGATAGGGTTAATTTTCTTCATAGTAGCTAGCATGGGCTATGTTTTGTATTTGTGCTGAAAACGGTGTTGACAATACAGAGGTGTGTTCGTTACTGCTGAGCAGGGCGTACACAGCGTCGGGGGCTGTTCCGCTCCTCACACTGCTCCACCAGCGAGCAGGCTGGGAGTGCACAAGAAGCTGGGGGGGGACGCAGGCAGGACGGTTGACCCCAACTGGCCAAAGGGATACTCCCTACCGTGTGACATCATGCTCAGCATGTAAAGCTGGGGGAAGAAGAAGGAAGGGGGGATGTTTGGAGTTATGGCATTTATCTTCCCAAGTAGCCATTACGGGTGATGGAGCCCAGCTTTCCTGGGGATGGCCGAACACCTGCCTGCGGTGGGAACTGGTGAATGAATTCCTTGGCTTGCTTTGCCTGCGTGTGTGGCTTTTGCTTCACCTGTTAAGCTGTCTTTATATCAGGCCACGAGTTTTCTCACTTTTACTCTTCCAATTCTCTCTCCCATCCTGATGCCGGGAGAGTGAGCGAGCAGCTGTGTGGGGCTGAGCTGCCAGCAGAGGTTAAACCACGGCACCTGCTCATGCGTCCAAGAGGCAGGAGCCAGCAATGGCCGTGACCTGTTGGTGATGCACCAGTGGATATTTGGACACCTTTTCCTGTCCCCATCTCTGTGCTAGAGGGAGGATTCTGGACTTTCTCACACCTCCTCCCTCAGGGTCTGTGCAGCGGGGGGGGTTGTTATGGCTGGGGAGCACATACAGGTGTGGAAGCTATTGCTGTTCCACAGGTCATTGTTCAAGGACGCGATCCTTTTTTTTCTTTCAGCCTCACAACAGCTTTATTTTCCAGAAGCCCTGAAAACAGGATGTGATGAAATCAAACGAACCTCACTGACTGCTTCTCCCAGGAAAACAGCCTATGGGCAAGGACCCTACAAAGCCAGGAAGGAACTGCCAGGAAAAAACAAAACAGTCTCCTAGCAGTGACTTCCCCTCCAGCTAGGGAAGCCTCTGCCATGCCTTCCATAACAAAATAGTTTGTATCTCCCTCTTCATGTCACTGCACAGGTCAGGTACTTGAATGCATTGCCAGATACCCTTTGTATGTTGCTTTGCAACAGTGGAACCTATGAGTAGAAGATACTAGAAACCAACACGGCGCCATAAGCACTTCAGTACTGGTCTCCTTTCCCCTTCTCATCCTCAACTCAGACATACCCCGTTTGGGAGCCTGCAGAGGGTGCTGGTAAAGAACAGATAGGGCTTTATGTTGCCACAAAAGCCATGAGTTAGTGCCCTCTATTGGAAAATCACTTTTTTTTTTTTCCTAACATCTTCTCACTTTGCAGGATAGGGACCTGTCTTACGGGTTTATGTGCTCCGCCGGCTCCCAGCTGCTGTGTCATGGAGGCAGGAAAGCCTTTGAGGCACAGAGCTGCCCGCACCAACTACCCAGAAGACAGAAAGAGAAATTCGTCCTCTTTCCTGGGAACCAGTGGTTCTCAAAACAAATGAACACTCGCTTGGTTTGCTTTTGCTTAAACAGAGATCCAGGCTTGAATCAGAATTAGTCAAAGCAAAAGCTGTTTGCTCTTTGATCATTAATCTTTAACAGGAACCTGAAAACAGTGGATGGTAGGGATAATGCTCTAGCAGAGATGGTGCATTAGTCTGCCTCCAGGGTCTGAGATAGGCTGATGTATTTGAGTGTTAACTCCTCGATCTCAGGGAAAAATATTGCTGCAGACTGTAGGAAAAGGATCTGGCTAGCCATATTTACAAATAAGCCTTCTAAGAGGAGACAATAGATTTGCCAATCTTTTTTTTTTTTTTTTTTTTAAAGGCCTGTCATCATTGGTGCAGTTCAGTCCTATAATGGGACTGTTAGAAGAATTAGGATTTTCTTTCTTAAGTAGGGGATCTGTGAAGGGAAGGAGGAGTTGCTGTCTTTTATTGCTTTCCGTTTGGAGTAGTTACTTGAGCTTGGTTTGCTTCCCAAATTTTCAGGCTCCATCACACTTAGGGCATGCCTACCACAGCATCAGTGTTTAACTGCAGCGTAGCAACTGTATTTAAACTCTTAACAAGGATGAAGTAACAGCAAGACAGACTTCAGGAAGGCCAGTCAAGTCTAGTCAGGGGCTTGAGCAAGCTTGTTAGACCACACTGCAGCTGGCATCCCAATGACCTGGAGCTAGACGAGTCTGCTGGTGTAGCATTCCCTTCTCCAATTGCATTTTAAATAAGAAACATCTTGTGGATCCTTCTGCAAAGTCCTGATGTATAACAGGGCACTCCACATGCTGGACAGGTCCAGAACTGCTCCTTTTCCAGGGCTCTCCAGTGGCCCCAGATCACCCTGAAGTTTTTGGCTCTGTGCTTTTTAAGCAAATGAAACCCAAACCCACGCAGGGAGCTCTGCACAAAAAGCTCATTTTCTTGCTGGCATGTTCCAGGGCCTGGTGTGGTCCCATCACTGGCTAAAGGAGGTAGATGGAGGGACAGAAAGGGAAGAAAAGGAGAGCCTGATATGGGGAGGTTTGAATTTGAGTGCCAGGTGGGTGATTGACAGCTGGCAGAGGGAAAAGTAGGGGAAGAGATGTCTCTCAGCTATACCAGTGTCCCTCAGACCTCACCAGCAAGGGATACTGAGAGGGGAACAGAGCAGGAAAGCTGGTGCGGTAAGAGTTAGCAACTGCAAAACCTGCACAAAAACACCCACTTGGTGCCACACGGGAGAAGGATATGGCAGAAGTACGGGCTGGGCTTGGACGAGCAGACAGGAGGTGCCACCCCTGTACTGCCCTGGTTTGTCACACTTGCTTTACTGAGCACTGCTAACCTGGGCAGGCTGGCACCTCCTACCAAATGATGGGTCATGCCTCTGTCTTAGCACCATTTCCTCGCGTTGTGCTTACAGGAACACCCAGAGCCTCCCCTCCCCCTGAACACCGCGTTAAGCTTTTCCCTTCCCGAGCAAAGAACGGATACTAACCTATGCCCAAGTGCCACAGCTTTAGCTCTGCAGCTCAGCTCTGCCTTCAGCCCTGGCACAGCATGATCCTGCCGACTATGTATGTTCTCAGGTTGCTAAAGCCGCTCTTTGAAGAGGCTCAGGCAGCACCAGGGCTTGCAGTGTCACAGCTCTGCTAGCTTGCCCAGTGCATCCAGCTCACCCTGCCTTATCCCTCTCAGCCCCTTGCTGTGACTCCTTGTGCCTCCCTCCCACCTGGTCAGGCAGCTGGGGAGGGCTGCTTGCCCCGAGGAGGGACCAGGCTGGACGACTTCCATCATGGCCATCCTGTGGACCATTGGAGGTGCTCAGCTGTGTGCACGCTGCACAGTGCCCAGTTCCCAGTCCCCTTGGGTCCCTCCAGCAAAGCCCTTCCAGCCCACAGCTTGCTCCTGGTTCACCTGGACACCTCATCAGCCACTGCCATGAGGCTCTGCCAGTGTTGTGCCATGGTACACAAACCCATGCAGTGAAGAAGCCAAACCTGGACTGCAGGGCAGGCAGGACTTCTCTGTCTCCTCTCTAGACCTCTCTGCACACGTTGGTGGCATTTCACATCGGTACTATAAATTCAGCGCTCCCTTCCACTCCGTGTTCTAAGCACCAGCTCAGCGTTTGCACAGGGCAGGATGCCTCCACTACCCTCTCCACCAGAAAAATAATTGTCCAGAATCAGAGCGTATGGTGATGTGTCCCACTGGCTGCCTCCAACCACTGTCATGCCTGATCAACGGCCCCAACACCTGCCTCCTTGGAAAGGCATGAGAAGGTGAAGTATCCCTGTCCTGAAATCAGTATTGCTCTAGAGCACCCCCACAAATACGTCGCAGGCTGGCAAAGAAGAAAGATCCTTCTTGGGGCCATATGTATTTTGAAAGTTGTGGATGGGGGAGAACAGCTTGGATTTCTTGGGACTTTCTTGAAGGAATGACTTCTCTTTTGTAAATCATTTCTTACTTCGTGGTATCCCTATCTTCCTGCCCACCCAACAGTAGTCTGCTTTACTCACTAGTCATCTCCTGCCTGTCACGTAGACTGTGAGCTGATCTCCATGAGCAAGGGTCTGTGCTCCTGGCCCGCACTGTCCTCACCCTGATCTTTCATTAGAGAGTCAGAATATGAATACTTCCAATTCACAACCCAGTATCTCACAGGTAGGAAAAATGTAAGAGGAAGAGCAGGCACATTTTCCTTGCCTCATTTCCACCAGTTACTGGTAGTTCTATCTCCCTTTATTACGCTACATAATTTCTCTTCACTCTTCAAACATTTGAAGGCCAGGATCCTGCTCCTAGTCAGTCATCCCTTAGGCAAACTAGATTTTGCTTTTGTAACGTTTTTTCTGCATAGTAGCTCCAGCCTCCTAATCATCTTTGTTGCTGTTCTTTGAGCTGTTTCCCAGTCATCACAATTTTTCTGGTAATGGGGTCACTCAAAGTGAGCGCAATATTCCAGGCACAGGAACCCTGTGTGTCCCGTTGCGTCTGTGATGTTGCCCTCAGGTGGTTACTCCAGAGAGAAGATGCAGCTTTAAAGAAACCATCCAGTGTCTTCAGGACAGAGATTTGCAACCGCATGAGAGCTGTGGAATGGATAACTCTGCACTCTTTTAAGTGATGCCTTTGTGCCAGAAACCAGGATTACACTGGCTTTTTCTGGCTCTCCATCCTGAGCTCTAACTCTCCGTGTTTAAAGTGTATTTCACCATGTGGATGCTGCTGTGCTTAAAGAGCAGCAGGAATAATCTCAGCTTCAGTGAGCCACACAAACCTGAATGGAAATCCTAAAACAAGAGGCACAAGAACTGACGGATTTTCACCATCACCAACTTTATTAATACTAATTTTATGATTACAGCTACTTGCCTTGGTGACATTTTTCAGCAATTCTTTTTATCTCAGAATTCTATGCATCATAAAATTACATTTCCTTTCTTTATTACATCAGGTGTTGTGTAACTCCCAGATTATAATCCATGTCAAGTCATGAAGGGTGTTCAGCAGGTGACAAGAGACTTTATTAAAGGTCAAATTAGTTATTCATTATGTTAGTCTCTCCCCTGACTCAACTCTTCATAAAGCTAAACTGTCCTGCTCACTCATTCCTTTCTCCTGTTACAGCCTCCACTGTCCCAGTGATTATGGTGCCAGGTTTTTTTCTGCCTTTTCTATTCCTCTCTGCCCTTTTGTTATGGAAGTGACCCTACTTAACACTGATTTCAAAGTGGGGATGCATAGCTGATTTATTTTGGAATTGTTACGGTGATATATACATTCCTGACCTATTTAATACACGACATCTTATTTTGGCTTTGCTTTGCTCTGCACTGAGTTTTCTCTCTCAGCACTGTGCTGTCCACAGAGGTGCCTGGAGTTTTTCCCTGAAATCAGCTCTAACTCAGAATATTTCATTTAAATATTAGGTCAGTGAAATATTTTTTCCAGCTTCCCTTAACTTATATTGGCATACAGAGAGTTCCATCTGCAATCACTTTGTGCCACTTACCCAACTTTTGGTTCATTCCTGCTCCCACTGAAGGCAAATGCCAAAACATGAATTAGATTTCAGAGCAGCAGCCTTTACTAGGGCCTTTTGAAGTTTTTCCCAGTTGTTCTCTATCTTACATAGATTTGGCTGCCTCACTAAACACTTCATCCTCTGGATGTGGTGCAAAAGCAAGCGGTGGTCTCGTCAATGGCACTGAAGATTTCACCATTAAAACCAAATGAGCTGGACTCGATCATTCTTGGCTACCATATGTCTCAGCACTGATCATGGGGGATGTTCCTTCTGTGAGCCTTGCAACTCCTCTCACTGCAACACTGCTAAAAAATAGGTGCTTTCTCCTATGTTTTCTTTCACAACTTCATTTTTGTTCCTTGCTTCCTGCAGAACCAGTGCTGGTGCAATCACTGGGTATGTCTATAGATGTGTCCTCTCAGTAACTTTTTGATCTGTTTGCTGATTTCACCAACTTTGGCAAGCAGACATTTCAAAATTAGTTCTGAAAGGTGTTTCTACACATTTCATGAAAAGTGATTTCTTTGGAAGTGCAGGGGTGATTTTATAAACATACCTAAAGGAAACAAAATCTTAGAACAATTCAATTGTTAGAAAGTTTTTGTGTTTGTACTTGCAAAATACAAATTCTTTGTATTTGCAAATAGTAGCTGTATTTTGCAAATACATGTAGGAAACAAGGCTTCATTAGTTACACTGCTTGTGGAACTGCTTATTAATCTTAGGCAAGGATTAATCCTGCAGCTGTTGCTGCCCAGTTTTCTTAACAGCCACTTGCAAAGGGCTTTATCCTTGTACCTTTGGGAAGGGCCAGTCAGTTACGTATCTGGGATTTTGCTTAGAGAAGTCTTTCCAAGAATGCTGAAAAGCTGGAGGAGAAAAAAAAATTACACTTACAGATTTGTTGATAGAATCTTGTTTACCATATTCAGACCAATATCTTAAAATACAATACCTAATTATTTTCCCAATTGTATTTGTGGGTCCTGATATAATGCTCAAGGTCCATAGTGCTGCTTTCTTTAGGTGAGATATCTGCAGTGCTGTTATTACATTATACTCAAACGTCCCTCGTTTTCCAGACTAGATGTTTTTAATGAAAAATGAAAATCATATCCTTATGTCAGAAGTTCAGCTGATTCAGTCTTCATTCTCTTAATGCCTCTGGACCTGATGAGTCTCCTCATATTACTGTTGTTGTTGTTATACAATGTAGGCATAACAACTAATAATGGACAGTAGGAAAAACCATAGAGAAATAAATAATTTGGGAAGAAGGCCACAAATACTTCCAAACAGCTAACACAGTTCCCCAAAAGGGAGGTAATAACGCACAGGATCATTGCAGAAAACTCTCCAAAATTTCCAGTGAACTGAATACATCATGAGACCAACGTCTCAAAAACAGATCTCTTCTTGCATGTTTCTTCAGGCCTGCAAAGGGCAGCTCACACACTCCAGCAGCCCTTCAGCTGCCTGCCATACCGACTGTGGGAGCTCCGTGAGTGCCTAATGCTCAGCTGATGGCACTGCAAAACCCATGCTTAGATTTGGGCTTCTCCTTTTCCCTCCGAAGCCCTTCGTTGTAAGAGCTAGTTTCAGGAAGGTGGCTGTGCAGAGCTCCAGCAGAGCGGTGGGACAGAGACAACCCGCCCCACTCTGCAACACAGCTACCCCTCGCAGCCACTGAGCACTCATGCCCACCGAAAGCAAGAACAGGAGTTTTCCAGGGTAAGGATGGAGAAAAGCAGCTTGGGATCTGGCCTGTCGTAATAGCTGCTGTTACAGGATCCTCAGCAGCAATCATTGTTATTGAGAAGGATGGAGATCGTTCTCTAGCATTTCTTTCTGCCTCAGCCAAATACTTGCTGTTAACTGCTTTTTTAGAGATTTTTTGTTAAACTAAATACATCATTGAGTATAGACCCTCTACACATACTAATTTATATGCAGCCCTTTGTTGAAGATAAGGCCTTTGTTTCTGCCACCAATGCTTCTTCACTACATTAATGACAAATCACCCAGCATATTCTTTTCCATAAGACATTTATATCTATATTGTCCTACAAATCTTAAGACTAGTCCCTCTCTCAAGTACCTTTGGTCAGCTGCATCCTTTTTTTTAAAAAATGATTCTTGCTTTCTTTGCAAGATGATAATTTTACATGGCTTGGAGCAATGGTTGCAGGAGATATGCAATGCAATCCTAAGATTGTAAAACAACAAAAATGGGATAACTGAGCAGAGTTGAAAGTTATATCTGTACTGATTGTATGAAGTTCCCTTCTGTATAAGAAATTCCTCACGTCTGCTGGGCACCTGGGTTAGCTAAGCCAAGCCTGCAAGCCTCCACCACACTCACCTACCAAAACTCCACAGTGTGTCCAAGCCCAAAAGGGCTATCCTTCACATTACGTTCCAGGATTAACACTCCTAGCACGCAGCACAGCAGTACCCATATCCTAGAGCACAGAAAGGTCTTGTACACCCGACTTTCAGTCCATGGCCTGGCACACATGCAGGAGCTATCACATTTTGTGCATCCAGGCTCTGAGCACAAGCTTCCAGAGCCTGCTGCCTGCCTCCCATCACCAATATCCCCAAGATTATCCCTGGGGTATCAGTGACCTAAATACACTGGTTTGGATTTGAAAGTTGCTTTTGTTTTTAATGTTGCTGAGTCTCTAAAACCAGCACGCGTAACAAACTGCCTATTTCCAAGCAGCGGTTGTGTAATTTTGCTCCCCACCCCCAGAGATGTTGCCTGCCATTCATTTAATGGGCTCAGTTTCACTGGGAAGTGCCTGGAGGAACCTCTTAGCTCCCTAATTAGCAACAGAAGGGGCCAGTCCTTGCCGGAGGTAGCAGTGAAACATTTGTGAGGTCTTCCGACAATAAGGGAGACAGAGAAGGGGCCATTTCCAGCTGGGAAAACAGTAACTTCTCTTCAGCATACAGTGCAGAGCAGAGGACTAAAGAGATGTTAGGGGGAAGGTATATTCAGCAATGAGAATGGGATTTCTGCGCAAGAAAGGAGCATTTGTGGAGGGGGAGGAAGAGGTTGGAGAGATTGTCCTGGGCTCTCCCAAGCTGTTCATTGCTCCTGCAATCCGACTTTTATGTAATATACCATGGAGCAGCACAGAGGCCTCATGGACTGGCTACCGGTGAGGGCAGGAGCAAGGTGTTGCTGCCGTCGGCTCTCAGATGTTTGAGCTGGCTCTTGTTAGTAAGATTGAGGAATTAACAGCTTGGAGGTGCTTAGGAGCTCAGTGTTTCCTCCAGGGACGGGATCACTGAGGCTGAGCACAGAGCCTGCCATTCAGTGCCAGAGTCGACTTTGGTACCAAACAAATCTCCCACCAACCAGCTGAATGTCCTGAGACCTCACTGGAAAGGTGAAAACTTTGCTTGTCCATTGCAAGTAGGGTGATGTGCTGGGGGCTTTCCCTTAACCCCAAGGACACAGCCACACGTGGTAAGATCTCCAATTTTTCCCATCTAATCCCATCTCTGGGCATGGCTTTTTTCATACAATACCAGTTGGAAAGAGTTGCATGTGCATGGACAGTCCCAGCTTGGACCTGTTGGACCACGGGGACCATTTTCCTTCAGAAGTCATGCAGGGAAATACAGCATTCAGTGTCTTTGGCCTGTAGGAGCAAAGATCCGGCATAACACATGAAATCCTTGTTAGCCTTAGGACCTTCCTTAAAAGCAAAGGAAGAACATAACGTTCAAAGACAGAGTGATGCCATGGGGCAAGCAGGGTTTCGGGAACCTGGAAGAGCACAGGAGAGATCTGAAGCTTCCAGTTGTCCTGCCCTGCAACATCACTGGCCAGCAGCTCACTGGTAGTGGCCACCGACCAGAAAAAAAGAAGAGAGCTGGTCCCTGGTATAAGTCAGGAGACCATATTCACAAAGATCCCCTGTTAATGAGCACCATTTGCTTTCTAGTAATGCTTAAGACAGTGAACCTGATCTTGTGCATGCAAAAGGAAAATTACGCAGCAATGCCTTCATGCTGTAAGATGATGGCTTGATGATCTTAAAAGGTCTTTTCCAACCTCAACAATTCCATGAATCTATGATTCTGTGAAGGGCAGTGCATTACAGTTGGGGCCATAAATCCCAGCAAGGGCCTTGCAACGGCTCCAAAGGTCAGAATAATCATTTCCAAGTTGCCACAGCATCTCAAGCTATAAAAGAGCTACGTTCAAAGGTTTTGTGCTCCATTCTTACCCCTGTTCAATAGCCCATTTCATAATGAGAAGTCACCAGCTTTCCTCCCTGTGTTTCAGGTTTCAGTATTAATGGCATTGATGAGGCTTGGATTATGATTACGTGAAACTGGCAACGAGAAACACATAAAGTCCAAAATAGAAAAAAGCCCAAATACACACACAAAAAGTGTTATTACTGGTGCTGCGAGCTCCTCTTTCCCACAAGAGGGCACCCAGTGTTTGCAGAACTACTGCTTGGCCTTTGGGTGCTTTCTCCAGCAGCAGGTCACACTGTACCAGCAGTAGCGAACGGGTCTGGGAGAGCTGGCAGGTTGTGTTGTGTTTGGCTCCTCCTGCTTGTATCCAGCTGTTAAACCAGCTGAAAAAATACATTACGGTAACATTTCCATGTCTGTATTTTCTATCATTGCTGCAGGGGTGATCCTGCAGATCAGTGACAAGAGCAAGAGAAAAGCATAGGAAACAAGCTTTCTGTTAGTATGTGATTTGTGCAATGGGAACATATGAAATCCCTTTATAAAATGATGCCTGTCGCACAGGGACTGTGGGAATTTTAGACATTTGGAAGTTTAGACAGAGGTGCAATAGTGAGATTCAGTGTATCAAATTTTATTCTCTCTCCTTTTGGGTTGGTTTGTGTTTTTTTTTCCCATGCCAGAGTAGCAGCTGAACCAGCAAAAGCACAGCACTGGGACAGAGGCAGAATTTTTTCTAATAGTGCTCCGAAGGGGGCTTTTTAAAAATGGGTTTGCTAAGACGTCTGTCATTAAGAATAAGGGATCCTGCCCCAATGCAGGGAGATGCTCTGAGACATTTTTGCAGGTCTTTTCCTGTGGGATTCCCCTTTCCATTTATGAGACATGCATCAAAATCTCGTGGGAGGCAGCCTTGCTGTCTCCAGCAAGCAGTTTCTGCCTGAATTTGTGCATTTTGGCCTCGAGAGGTTGTAAGAGAGGAGGGGAAAAACCCCTTGCTTTCCACTGCTGCTGCATCCCAGGATGGAATTTCCTCTGGGAACCCTTTGATCTCTGCTCACCAGCACTCACACAAAACTCCTGCACATCCCCTGCATTTCAGTAGATGGGATCCTGGCATCCCAGCTGTTCCAGATTTATCGGGGGTGAAGGTGGTGGTGAGGTGTTGCCTTTTAGCCCCAGGGTATTAGTGGCCTTGGTGTGTCACCTTGTATCTTAAGTAAAAGCCATTCTGACTTTCCCAAGCTTTTTATACAGAAAGCAGCAACTTCTGTCTTTTCTTTGTAGCTGTAACTAGCTCTGCTGGCTCTTCTCCCACATTCCTGGTATAGATAAATTCACTCACAGCTGTTTAAGCCAGTCCTTCCTCCACCAGCCTTTATGCTTTTTCCCAGTGCTAAGTAAGAAACAGAATTTCCTCGAGGTCTCTTTTGTCTACCGACGACATCACAGCCTGCGGTACCTCAACCTGGCTCTTTACAGGGTCCTCAGCTACCTTCCACATGGGTTGTAGTTCTTTCCCCTTGTTGCTAATAATTCCCTTGTCTGCTGACTATAGTCCCTCTGCAATCAGGGATGTCATCTTCCAAGAGGCCTCAAAAGAGCTGGTTTTGTTTGGGAAATAGAACCTTAAAGCTAAGTAATCCCAGACGGATGTAACCAGAAATAGCTGTGGTGTAGCAATAAACTGAACTTTGACCAAATGAAGGATTTACAAGCTTTTCTTCCTGATGACTCTTTTTTGATGGCACAGTGGCTGCATATGAAGTCACGGTATGAGACCTAACCATCACAGAGCTCACTGGTGATGGTACTTCGCTTAGAGCGTTGCATGGAGATAGGAATCATTTTCTCTCACAGTAAGATGTAGTTATTCCTGGACTGAAGCACAGCAAGGACACAATTTAGGAAAGAGAAGCCTTTACCTAGTAAGATTTTACTAACCATGAAGGAAATGAAGTCTAAAAATGAGCTAAAACAAAGCATTGATTTCTGTGGAAAATGAAAAGCAACTTTTCCTTTTTTGTTTGGGCTGCTGCAGATCACAGGTGCACATGGAATAGAGCCACACGATGCACAGGTCAGAAGGGGCACATGGAGGTCAGCTCATCGCAGCTTCTGCTCAGAGCAGGTTCAGGTAGATCAGGTTGCTCAGTGCCTTGTTCCTGTCAAATTTTGATTGCCTCTAAGGATGGAGATCCCACATCCTCTCTGGGCCCCTGTCCCAGTGTCTGAATACCTCCATGGTGAACTAATTTTTCCTCACATCTAACCAGAATTTCCCTTCTTGCAATTTGCGTCCATTGCCTTTTGTTCTTGGTCCATTTTTCCTACACTCTCCACTAGGTAGATGCAGACAGCAGTAAGACCCCACCCTTTGCCTTCTCTCCTCCAGGCTGAACAAGCCCAGGTCTCTCTGTCTCTCCTGGTACACCACATGGCTCCAGCCCCCCAGCAGCCTGGTGGCCCTGACCACCGAGGGTGGGCAGCCTCACTCCAGCCCTTCCTCTGCCAGCAAGGCCAGCACTGGACATGGCACTCCAGATGTGGCCCCACAAGTGCTGAAGAGAGCGAAGGATCACCTCGCTCAGCCTGCTGGCTAACACGCTTGCTATCTAGCCCTGTACGCACCGGCCTTTGCTGCACCTTGTTGACTCAGGCTCAGCTGAGGACCTCAGGCCAGGCTCTGCAGAGCTGCTTTCTATGCATCTGGCGTCCAGCCTGTGCTGATGCACGGAGCTGTTCCCTCCCCGTGCAGGACCTGGCATTTGTCTCTTGCTGAACTTGATTTGCAAGCGCACGTTTAGGCAATAGGTGGCACTGATGGTTGATGTAGCTTGCATTGTCACCAGGAGAGTGTCGCTGCGGAAGAGAAAGCCAGCAGAGGAGACACCTGGGTTGTTTCGCTGGGAGCTGTGGCTAGACGAGGAGGAGTGGACATGTGGCAGGAGATGCTTCCAAACGCCTGGTGAGATCTCTTTGGCACAGGGAGGAGGGACTCTAAACAGGGGTCCCCAGGGTTGGGGCAGGAGAAAGGCCCGGTGGGGTCCACCAGGCCATCGGTGGGTGGGAGCATGCAGCTGAGCTTTCCTGAGCATGGGTAGGGAGGAGGTTTTATAAGACTGAGCCTTGTTCTGTGCCACTCAGAGAGCTGTTTCTGGGACATGCTTGCTTTGTTAGCAGTGCCGAGTTTGTGCTGTTGCCGTGATAACTGGTTTCGTGCCTCTGACTCACTAAACTCCAGGATGTAAGTGCAGGGGGTTGTTATTACTTGTTGCATAAGCTACTCAGCCTCCAGGGAGGTGGAGGCTGACACTGTTTGCTCTTAGGAGCTCTTGGTCTTCTTTGTCTGGGAGTGGTTTCAGGAGATACTTCCTTAAAAATCACATAGACTGTCTCAGAGATCAATTACCCAATTGCCTTCACTACTGCTGGGGTGTCCAGTACAGGCACTGTGTTCTGCATCACAGGTAGCAGTGGGAAAGGGTACCAGGCAACAGGAAACACCCAGTGGATTTGGTTTTTCATGGAGTTTCCTGTCCTTTTTAATTTTTTTTTGTCTCAAGGCATCGTAATTATGACACCAAACAGCTCCCTCATCTAGCTGCAGAGTAACAAGACTTTCTCTGTTGCTTCTAACTTTTTGGTAGATTTTAGATTCTGCTTTTCTTGCAAGAGAATCTACCAGGCTAAAAGAGAACCAACGAGGATGTTTCCTTTTTCTTGCGGGCAGATGAGACCTAAAAGCTTGGTATCCAGTCAGGAGTAGCTGGAAGTAGCAAAGGTACAGCAGCTCACTGAACCTGAACAGGGAAGGGTCCCACAAGCTGCTCCTCATGCCAGCCCTGGGCAGGATGAGTACCACGTGGCTGGCAGCAGAGTAACCCTTGAGCTTGGAAGTCCCCTGCCAAGGCTGGGCACCTATCGCTACACAGCTGCCAAAATAAACTATTTACTTGGCTGAAGTAACACAGCCCTCTGTAGGATGAAACACCGCAAGGACACCTACCCAGTTGTTCAGTGCCTTTTATCTAAATTGTGCTGAAGGCGGGAATATTATGGTGACAAACTATCTAGCTAAAACACAGCCCAGAAACACTGTCTCTGTTGCCAGCCAGCTGAACAGCTTGTGATCCCATGGCTGCGCGGTAAATGGTGCTGGCAGGGGATGTTCCTTACACCATCCCCAAGGGATGGTACCATTCAGACAACACTATCAGACCAAGAATCTTTCCCACCCCACCCCCACCCCCATTTTCTAGGGATGGCACCTTGTCCCGGATCAGGTAAGTGAAATAGCTGCTCTGTGCTGAGGAGTTCACTTTTTATTAGCACCTGGGCTGGGGCACAGCATAGTCCCTTCCATACCCTGTATGACAAAAAATCTTCATTCACAGTCTTCTTTGAGCCCCCTGCAATAGCCCCAGACAGCTCTGCTAATCCCCAAGGGAAGCTGGAGAGCTTGAGGCACAGGTCAGGGGGATGGGAAGGGACACTACATTTAGGACTGATTGCTGAAGGGTTTGAACGGTTTTAAAACATTGCTGTCTGTCTGTTAAATCCAGCTCTGGCGCCTTAGCTCCCACACCTCAAGAAAGTCTGAAACTTTGCTGTCTAGGTAAGAAAAAGAGGCACCAGACAGACAAGTTGAGACCTTTACCTATGGACAGCTATGGTGGAGGGCTAGCGTTGCCCTAAAAGATGACTGAATCTGTAGGGGAGCTATGTATGTAGCACAGTCAAGGGGCATGTCTAGCACATCCAGCTGTCTCCAGCAGCTGAAAACTCTTGTCTCTGCTCCTCAGCCCACTCTGTGCAGTTTTTATTCCTGAAGCTGTCCAGGTGCTACTATCCCATTCACTTCAGTACCTGCCTTAAAACAGATAGATCCAGATCCTACTGATCCTTGTCTCCCAGGGCACACCTGGTACATAAGGAGAGGGACAGAGAAGCCTTGTGATTAACAAGTCCTGATCAGCAAAGGCTTAAGGTCCCTAAGAAACACTGGTAGATGTAACCCTGCCACAAATCCTGCCTGCGATCTTCAAAAATAACAGAAACACCCAGCCCCTGCTGACTGCATGGGGTTTGTTACTCACGTCCAACCAATGTGACTACAAGCCTCAGCATAGTCCCTTTACCCTTGACACTTCTGTTGGGCGCAAACAATTTTATGCCTCCCCAGGTCATTTGAATGTTCTCAGAGGAATGCAGTCCTGGTCCCTGTGGCCGCTCTGGGCATTGGAGGGATGCTGGTTTACTGGCTGAGGTCTAGACACAAGATCAAGACTATTGAAATGGGCAATGGATGGTGGGGCTCAGATGAAAGACCTCTAAAAGGGAAAGAAGATGAAAGTATCTGTCCCTTCAAGACTGAAACATCTGACAAAGAAATTGAGGTGCCCGTGCCTGGGAGGTAAGGAGGGGCAGAAAGCTGCGAGGTGGAGCCAGTTCATCACCCACCTTACTGCTTTGAGGTGATGCCTTGGGGGCAATAGCCAGCGCAGGTCCGTTAGATGATGCTCTGGCTCACTGCCCTTTATGAATGGGATTTGAGCTCAGATTCACTGCAATGTCTTTACGCTTTCTGAGACCACAGACTCTCAATGCAACCTGGGGCTGCTCCTGCAGAAAGGCCATGCTTTGAGCAGCAGAATTTGACAGCAGGTCTGCAGTGGTGGAATGGGGTGGGAGGGCACCGGGATAGCAAAGGCACCAGTAGGGCAGGACTGAGGGGCTTCCGCAGAGGACAGGGTTGGAAGGGTGAAGAAGGATGGGGTCCTTCCTTCTGTCCCTACAAGCCTGTCACTAATTATCTGGCCAACTAGCAGTCGGTAGCACAGGCTGAGCTGCTTATTCTTCTCTCAGCTGGCAGTGCTGGCAAGTTCCTAGTGCCCAAAACCCTAAAGCGAGTTAGCAGTAAGGCAAGCGTAGAACCCACTACTCCTGGGTGCCCTAGGGGAACTGCTAACCTGTAGAGAAATATATTCTCCATATAAATGATTCAGGAAGTTATACAGAGTATGGCACTGCTTCAGGAGGGCTTGTGGTGTCCCAGAGAGAGACACAGAAGCCGGTGGAGCCAGGAGAGCCTGTTCATGCCTGCCTTAGCATAGGGCACATGCAGGCATCTGGCCAGCCTTGCAAGAGCTCCTGTCCGCAGGACCTGCATCGCCGCCTGGAGCAGGCCCGCTACACACCGCAGCTGGAAGGGGCTGCCTTCCGCTACGGCTTCACCTCCAGCTACCTGCAGAAGGTGGTGGCCTACTGGAGGAACCCGTTTGACCGGCGCAAGCAAGTGGAAATCCTGAACAAATATCCCCATTTCCGAACCACCATTGAAGGTGAGGGGGTCTCTGTGGCTTGAGCAGGTCTCACTCTGAAATGCACAGAGAGAATGGGGGGCTTTAAGAGGTTACTCTATTAAGACAACAGTGTGCATAACAGCTTAATGAAGGATCAGTAGTGGAGGCTATGTTATTAGTAACCCTCTATAGATTAAGATCATTGCACAGTGGTGATAAGATTAGATCTGCTTGAAGATGGGCTTCATCTGGCTCTGAACCTGCACTAAATAACAACGAGGTTTTCTTCTGCTATTGCCTTGAAGCCACCTTTGAAAACTGTAAAATTTACCCAGGCCCTGAGGTTGGAATATCCACCACCACCACCCAGTTTAGCCAGGTGAGGTTAGCCAGACTTTAGATAAGTGATCTGCAGGTTAAACTTATATCCTGCGCTTACTTTTTCCATGTTTCTCTTTTTATCACCCACACATTTTGTAATTTAGTCATGTTTTTGCACGTGTCTTAGCTGCATTATGCTATGCATTGAAGTGCAGCTGTACTTATATACTGTAAGACCAATTTCTCAGGAGGTGGATGCTCAGTCTCCTGTGACCCCAGTAACTGGGACTGGGATCAATACCTCTGTCTGTAAGTAAAAGATGAGACACAGGTAAAATACCAGGCATGTCCTTTCAGCTAGGCATCTTCTTGCCATGGGTTGATTGTGTACCTTCTGCTGTGAATGCTAATCACAGTTTTGCCACCCTCCTTCTTCAGAGTTCGGAACAGAAACTGTGATGGAACTAAGGCTTTAATTTATCTGTCTGGATGTGTGGCAGGGATTGATATCCATTTTATCCACGTGAAGCCCTCCTATGTCCCTCACAGTTGAGCTGTTCAACCTCTGCTGATGGTCCACGGCTGGCCTGGCTCCTTCTACGAGTTCTACAAGACCATCGCTCTACTCACAGAGCCAGCTGAGCATGGCCTGAATGAGGGTGACATGGTGTTTGAGGTCATCTGCCCATCCATCCCAGGATATGGCTTCTCTGAGGCACCACACCAGAAAGGTGAGCGATGAAAAGGCGCTGTTGGAATTGCCAGGTTCTTGGAGCCTCAGTCATCCCTGGCCCTCACCAGGGAATGCAGTTTGTGAATGCAGATGCTTGGCTCTGCACTAACACCCATGTGGCTGAGGCTCTGGGGCTGGCTGTGGAGATCTGGAAGGTAATGGTAGCTGGAAACCAGGTCTGCTTTCCACTTTATCCACTTTCCACTGAATTTCCATCTTGTGTTCACTGTATTGCCAAGGAGCAAGGCAGAGCAGCATAGCACACTGTGCCTTTACACAGCAGCATACTCATGTGCCTCTGTCAGACCATGATCTTTGGCCAGGGGATGATACACCAAGACAAACAGGTTTCCTCTGTTTCTCTTTACCTACAGGCTTTGACAGCAAAGCAACTGCTCGGAAATTTCATAAGCTGATGAATAGATTGGGCTCCAAAGAATACTACCTACAGGGAGAAGACTGAGGATCTCTTATTACCACAAACATGGCCCAGATGCTGCCGCAGTGAGTAGCAAAGGGAATCAGTGCAGAGAAGGTTTCTCCAGTTCTTACCCTACCTTCTGGCTCCACGGTCCGGGTCCTGCCTTCTGTTTGCCCTGCCTCTCATCGCCTTCTGCTTTGTTTTCTCCAGGGGTATCCCCACCCCTGTGCATTCAGTCATATTCACGTGCTTTGCATTGACAGTGGTATTTGCATTCTCACGCTTTCTAAATTTCATAGAATCATAGAAGCATTTAGGTTGGAAAAGACCTTGAAGATCATTGAGTCCAACCATAAACCTAACACTGCCAAGTCCACTGCTAAACCAGGTCCCTAAGTGCCACATCTACACACCTTTTAAATACCTCAACCACCTCCCTGGGCAGCCTGTTCCAATGCTTGGCAACCCTTTTAGTGAAGAAATTTTTCCTAATATCCCATCTGAACCTCCCCTGGCACGACTTGAGGCCATTTCCTCTCATCCTCTCACTTGTTACCTGGGAAAAAGTGACCAACACCCACCTTGTTACAACCTCCTTTCCTGTAGTTTTAGAGAGCAAGAAGGTCTCCCCCAAGCCCCCTTTCCTCCAGACTAAACAAGCCCGGTTGCCTCAGCTGTTTCTCATAGGACTTGTTCTCTAGACCCTTCACCAGCTCCGTTGCTCTTCTTTGGACACATCTTTCTTGTAGTGAGAGGCCCAAAACCGAACACAGTATTCGAGGTGCAGCCACACCAGTGCTGGGTACAGCATCACTGCCCTTGTCCTGCTGGCCACGCAATTTCTGACACAAGCCAGGATGCTGTTGGCCTCCCTTATCTAGGGAAGAGTTGTACAGAGAAAAATGGAGTGCTGTTTGGCTTCTCTTTCACTAGGCATGGAAGTAAGCTCTGCTGCATTTTGATTTGAGACCTCAAGGATCATCATTCTAAATCAGGAAGGAGATAAATTTAAAATTGGCAGGGAGAAAAGGAAGGAGCTCAGCCTTTCAGCAGCTGATCAGTACCACGAAGTATAGGACTTTCCTGGATGGAGATGGCACCAGCTGTACCATTTTTAACTCTCCCAAATTTTTTTGGAAATCACGATAAATGTGAAGGGCTTATGTATTTGGCTTAGTGAAATGCTTCTATTACAGCTCCCGTCAGACTTATTTTCTAGAAAATTTGGAAACAGAAAATGGCTTGATTTAACCTTCTATTCATTAACTTGATTTCAGATCTGTGAATCTTATCTTTGCTGGCAGAGAAGGTTTGAGAAGGATGATTTCCGTGATGCTTGGGGCTTATATACCATGGCTCATAGGCTTTACTAGGGAAGATGTTCGACGTATGTATCCTTTCATCCAGAAGAATATACATGAACTATTGCGAGAGTCTGGATACTTACACATCCAAGCCACCAAACCAGACACTGCAGGTAATGAACCTTCTCTATATCACTATGAACTTTGTATACTGACTGCTTAAGGCGTATAAACACATAGTTGAACAAAAGCCAACCATGTTTAAGAAGCAATGAATTCTGGTGACTGAATGCAAGACATGGGGACAAGAGCTGTGTAAAAGGAAGTGAAAAGGAACCGCTTAAAAAAAGACGGAGACTACAAATATCACTTTTCAAGGTCTGTTAAATGGCATACCACTTCTCTATGGCAAAGAAACCCTTTGCAAAAACCCTCTTAAAGTAAAGCACAGGACCCTGACATTGAAGCTTCTAGAAATAAATGTGGGTGAAAACAAGAAAAATACCATAAGCAAGTGCAATGTGAAACTTGCAGAAAGGTAGACACAGCCATAATACCTGAAGCCAGAAGCATGATGTAGTGGGACCAGTAGATAAGGAGTCTGAAGAAAGGTATGGCCATCTCAGAAAAGTTACATGATTTATTTGTATAATATTATCAAAGATTATGGGGTATTCCTTTATTGAAATAAACCCTCATCAGGAAAGACAGCAGAGCTGTCTCAGACTGGCATCAGGTATGGAGACCATAGAAGGAATAGCACACCATCCTGGCATTTAACTGGAAAAGAGGAAACTCAAAGTGAAACGTCAGCTAATGCCTAGTCTGTTGCTTGAACTGATTGCAATATCAGAGAAATAAAAGGAGACAAACCAGATACCAGGTTGGGGTTTTTTGGGTTTTCTTTTCAAAAGCCAAACAATGAAGACAGCCCCCAGAAAAACAAAGACCAGTATGTCTAGTGTCTGATCAGAAAACTAGCAGAAATGTTTTTAAAAGGAGAATTCATTTACAGGTGATAATATCACAGGGAAATCATGCTTCAAATATCAGAGCTCTGGCAGGATCAAGAAGCTGTGGATCTAGTAATGGAACATATTTAATTTCCAAAAAAAGTTTTGTTGAGGTTCCTTCCCCCAGTGTTCTTAAAGACATTAAACTGCCTTAAGAAAAAGATTAAGTTCATGGGTTAATAACTAGTTAACATGAGAATTCATGAATATAAATAAGTAAGCAAGTTCCAGGGGAGAGAGAGTATCACAAAAATCTGTGCTGGCACCCGTACCTTTCAATATGATCTTAATTTCTCTACAGATAAAAGTTAATGGTTAAGTGAAAAACTGACACCTATCCAGGGTTTGGTTTAATCTAAAGATAAATGGTTTTGTAACTCTCTGCAGTTAAGTGACTGGTTGATTAAACTGGCCAATAAAAACTGATGTCAACAAAGTCCAAAGCAATTTAAGCAGAGGAAGAAAATCACGATGGGCTCTAGTTTGGTTGCTGCTATGTGAGAGAATCCAAGAGTCAAGGACAGTGCTTTGAAACATCAGCCAGCTCAGACTTTAAGAGAATCTTACAAACTCTTAAAGAAAGCAAAAAGAGAGTAAGACAAAACACTAAATCCATGATATTTAGAATCTGTTCCACCCCTGTTTCATTAATATATTTTATAATCAAAAGAATACAAGAAGGGGAGAAAAAGAACCCTAAAGTGACCAAGCAGCTTCCCTACAAGCACTGTACATAGTCTAGGACTCTTTAACCTGGAAAAAAAGAAGAGCAGGGATTTTGTAGCACACTAAAATTGTGAAAGGTAGAAAATAAATAGGGGGAAAAAAATACATATTCCCTGCTTAGTCTCAAAAAATATCTATATTATCAGTTTAGTTCTCATTAGGCAGGTTTAAAGCAAAGCTACAGTATTTTCACTCACCAGAAGCTGTGGTACCTAAGATGTGTACAGGTTGAATCATTAGTAAGCTGCAAACAAGACTGGTATTTCTGAGCATCCAGTCCATGAAAGTTGAATACAGTGATTCGGAGACAGCTTTCAGCTCAGAAAATGCTCACCTCCAGACGGGTCACATGTTAGCTGGCACATTTTAGCCTGCCCTACCTTTGCTGGTCAAAGCATTTACATGACTTTGATGTGTAGCAAATCACTTTAGGCCTGACAGCACAGGGAAACTGTTGTGCCAATGCACAAACTTACTTTGCATTAACTATGTCCACTATTAAATTGAAATCACATTGTGCATCATCTTCTACGCAGTCATTCAGTGCTAAAGTCACACTAAAATACACTTGAGAGTAGGCAATTCTAAGGATACTGTAAAACTACAGCCTGGAGTGTGGTACAGGAATTTTCCCAAGGCAAGCTCTACCACTGCTGAAGTAATCCCCACCCGTTTTACAGGTTAAAACACAGATATAATATGCTGTGTTTATAATGTTTGTTAGCATTCCCCAAAGGCAGGAGCAGATAGCAGATACACACCACTCCACTGTTGTTTAAATTACATAGAAAGTGAACAGCACTCAGGGTCCCAGTTAGCCATCCTAAGCAGGACAGTGCTCCCAAACAGTTTATCTGAAATTTCTTTTCAGAGTGTAATCCCTTTACATCTGAATTTGCTCTTTCTGCCACACATTACCAAGAAGCCCAGAGGATTTTCTTAACTCCTATTTTCTTTTGTATAGGAATTGCTCAACTTTATAGTGCTGTCAGTTATAGCCAAAATTCCATTGGGGTGAACTTTTCAAGAATAAAGTACTACCAGGGCTAGTAAAACGCACTCTTTACTGAATTCTCATAGAAAACTCTGAAGAATTGATGTAAGTCCAGTTTAACTCCCACTGAAGTATTTGCAATGCCAGGCAACTGCAATGGTTCTCTTCTTCTCTTGAATTAGGTTGTGGACTGAATGACTCCCCTGGGGGGCTTGCTGCATATATATTGGAAAAATTCTCTACCTGGAGAGATAAATCATTTCTGCATAAAGATGATGGAGGCTTGGAAAGGTAAGAAAACAGGTGCTCTTCCATGAGAGGACTCATTAAAAGAATGAGCAATGGTAACTAATGAGGAGATAGGTAAAAGACTGGCCAAAGCTGAATTTTGAGCATGAAAGGTTACACATGACAAGTAGTAGTGTAAACTTACAGCAGACTGCCTGCAAACTACTGCTTCAGCACCGGGCAGTTTTGCTCTGGGCACATGGGTGCCAATTAATTTGCTGCTTGAAAACAAGTGGAGAACAAGAACAACTGTTCTTCAGGGCATGAGCCCAATATAGCGTATTGAGAAACAGCTTCCAATGAAACGTCTTCATCTTTTTCTATCAATAGCAAATACACTCTTGATGAGCTTTTGGCCAATGTGATGATTTATTGGGTGACATCCTCCATTGTGTCCTCAAAGCGATTCTACAAGGAGAACATCTCCAAGAACCCTGGTCTAACAGGTGATGCCAGGTAATGAAGTGGTAGGTGTAAGAAAGATTTGCAAATGAGATTGAAACACGTTTGCCTGTATAAACATTTAGATTACTTAAAACAGCAAACTTAACTTCTTAAAAAAAAAATCTAAGTTCTTATTTTCTTTTGATAAAAATAGTTGAGTCATTTTTCTTTTGAACCTGTAATTCACACAAAGTAGCTTGTAGCCAAGACAATGCAGCGGACATATCAAACTATATTCAGTCTTGTGTTCAAACTACAGGTCTATATACTTAGTCACCAAACAAATGTGATCTCTGGCTCAGTTCAGTTAAAACAAAACAGAAAATCAGGAGCATTTCCAAGAGAGACGTTTAAACTGAATTAGGAAGCATACGGCTTAGTGGTGGATAAAACTAACGACTACAAGTGTTAAGCACAAACTTGGGGAAGCAATCTGGAGAGCAGTACCTTCTAACAAACCAAGCACCTTCTAACAGCCACTGACTTTAAGATGACTATAAGAGAGGCTGACCAGAAAATGCTGCAGAACGGAATTCCATGTGATTGATCACACAAACAAATAGAAGAGTCTTTTCCTTTGTAGACCGAGCCAGCTTACCTTTCCTCAACTCATTCGTTACGCTGGTACTATAAATTCTAAAGTAAACTTGAGCAGGCTCATTTCTGACTGTCACAAAGAGGTGATGCGTCTTGCCATTTATCGCAAAACTGTAAAACAAGGTAAGTTTAAAAACAGGAAACGTTTCAAGATTGAACCGTGTGCGAAGTTGGCTCTACTTTACGTTTTTGGGTATAATATTCTCATACTCAAGGAGACTCAAATACAAGCAAAGCTTTTCAGCAGAGTACAAACCACAAAGTGTGTCGCTGCGGTGAAGCTCTGCCAGCTGACTGTGGCAATTACTAGAGTCAGGAGGTTTTTATAGAATTTCCCCAGGACTTTTTTCAAAAAGGCACTTAGTTAATGTCCTCTAGGTTTGCAGTGTATGTTCCCACAGGGACTGCAGCTTTTTCCTCAGGAGCTAGTACATACACCACGGGTCTGGGCAAAGGAGGTCTTCAAGAACATCATCACTTACTCTTACATGCCACGTGGAGGGCATTTTGCTGCCTTTGAGGAACCAAAGCTTCTGGCACAAGACATCATGCACTTTGTCAGAAAGGTGGAACAGCTGTGAACATGCACTTTAGATACATATATAGAACAGAAGCAAGTTGTTCTGCCACCAGCAGAACCTTCACTTTGAGGGATCAATTAAATCCAATGTAATCACATAGAGAAAACAACATTTCATTTTGATAATCATTACAGTACTAAAATTGTTAATGAAGCTCTAAAGCTTTTCTAAAGAATAAAAGAAAAAACCCCAAAGTAAGCAACTTGTCTTCTTTCACTCCCGGCACCGTATCATTGCTGCACTCATAGTTCAAGTGTAACAGAATACATGAACGGTTTACTGCAGTAACACTGCACTCATCTGGGGAAGAGAGTAGAAAGAAACCAGCCCCTTGATCCTTAGAACGAAGGCTTCTGTTTAGAAGCTTCTTTAAACACTCGAGTGCTAGCGTCTGAAATATGCATTACAAGCAGCTTTGGTGGAAGTGTAAAGGGTTTTGATCTCCTGAGCACAAACACTCCTACGTTCAAGTTATGTTTCATTCAAGAGACCAGGAATTACATATTCAAGTGGGCAGCTGCACACAAGGCAGCTTTCTTCATTCTAACAGGTTTTCCCCCTACGGCTAGCTTTAGCAGCTACTACACTATGTAAACAGATGTTTAATGGATAACAAGGCAGAGACAGCGTTCCTAGTGTGCTCCAAGCTCAAAAATACCAACTTAATTTCCTCTTCGTTCTTTATCATTCCATTCCAAATGGTAAAGTTAAAATATGCACCAAGCGTAGCAGGTTACTTCAACCTTTACCCTCATTTCAAACGATTCTTATCACACCATCGTGCAATTTTTGCTAGCAAGAAGCTGCAAGCAACCTTGCTACCAGTAGGCTCGAGTTTCTCTTCAAATGGGATAGGGCTGTTTGGAGCTGTTAAGCTCACTACATTACAGACACTTCTAAGTAGCTGACTGAAGGTTAAGTCCAGCAGACACCTAGTTTTGACACACTGTTCAAAGCTCTCAAGTGTTTCTCACCCTCCCTCCTTCTCCCATTCTGCACTAGACACCAGGCTAGAAGAAAGGGCTCAAGTTCTGCTCCCAAGTAATACCTTCTGACTTTGAACAGGAGTTTGACAAGTAAAGATAGTGCTGAACTTGATCACACTCGCCTCACCGCCTCTTCACATTTCATAAACATTGAAGAGTCTAAGACTTAGAAGTAAAAGCAAGCAAGAAACTAACTTTTATTGTTGTTGTCTTAAGTGAGAACAAGCTAGCATATTGGGGCAGGAGTCCTATGCAGGAGCGGGCTGGAAACTAATGGGAGAAACAGCTAGGTATTGTGAAGGAGAATAGGAAAGATAAACATGGTTATCTAGTGTTTAATAGGTGTCTGCATGCTTGTAGAGATATATAGCTGTGCAACGGCATGAATGATTCCTGCCCTGAGCCTGGTGGCGCACACAGCTGCGGTTTGTGTCCGGGCTCAGAGATGTAAATAGGGGCTTCTCTGTTTTGGTGGAAGTGTTTCTCTTTGCATAAAAAAAGAGGGAACGAAGGGAATGACCCCAGAGGTATGTTCAGAGAAGGCACACTATGTTTCGAACTTTTTGACTGAACCAGTTCTTTTTTGGTGTGCCCTTCCACCTATGTATAATGTTAATCCAAAAGAAGATGATACTGTTTACACTTTGAATGTCGATCATTGTCTTTCTGTAGATGCTATATGTAGTAGGAGGCTATGATGGGAACGTGTCGCAGCGGTTCTTCTCTTATCCGGAGTAACAGCAGGGAAAGCATTAAAGAGTTAAATCACCTTGTTTGGTAGGCAGTTAAGCATGTGAGTCAAAATTGCCACTGCTTTTTGTTGTTGGTTCAAGGACATGGCTGTGAGGATTTGGATGGTATGTGCTGCGGGGATTTTAGGCGCCCCATTGCAGCAACATGGTATCAAAATCTGAGAAGATGTCAGCCTTTTTTGGCATCCATTCACTCAACTGGCAGTATTGTTTGTTTGCTATTACCTTGGTTGCTGTCATGTTTGCAAGGGCCCTGCAGAACATGGCAAACCTGGTCCTAGCTGTTCAAAAACAAAAAGGGGCAATTGTCAAATTGTACGGAACAGAGACAGCGGGTTATTTTGACACTGATAATATGTCTCAGTTGGTTTTTTATTTGTTCTATTACTTATACCTTGTTTTTACTCGTTCGGTTTCAAAGGTTCTTTTTGTGCAACAGGAAGGGGGAGATGCAGGAGCGGGCTGGAAACTAGGACCATGCGTGGCAATCCGTTTGCTGAGGGGAATGTGCTCGAGCTTGTCTGGACAAGGATTAACATGATGAGGCATGTTTGCAGAGCACAGGGGAGTGGGAGACGGATGGCGCCAAGGAAAAGTAACAGCTTGCTGTTAATTGATGGCAGCTAACCACCAATCGGGGATTGCCTAGTATGCAAGGCTTAGCTTCAAGAACCAATCTGTTTCAAACGCGCAGCTTCTGAAAGTGTATAGAAACTCGTGCTTCTGTACAATAAACTGACATTTGCTTGCATCAAGCTGCGTCCCGTCTCTTCATTCGCCGCAGTCCTAACTTCCTCTGAAGAGGGTTAGAGCAGAAACTGCTTGCTTTTAGTTCTAACTGTATATCTAACTGACCGTCAAGGCTGTTGGGCTAAAGGTTAGTAAAAAAATAGGAAGACGTGCTTCCCCACTTCCACAGGGCCAATCAATCTCTTTTTGTCACCAGTACAAGACCTCCCAATTACTCAGAAGTCCCACTCTTTGTTTGGATTATTAAGTAACTGAAATTGAGTTATAGAGAAGTCTAATTTTATCAAATAGATAGGCAAACACTCGAGTACTCACTCAAGCCTGATCAGACTACAAAGGTCTCCTTTTATGGGTAAGAATGGCTATAGCCTTTTTAGTAAAGGCCAAGTGTATTAATAGTCATGTACATTACCCAGAGAGAGTCCCAAGCAATCAGCTAATTTAGTAATGGCCGCATTAAAACTCGGGAGGGTAAAGGTTTATCCAGTATTTGCCAGTTCAGCAAGTACACAGCAGGAAAGTTTTACTCCCAACGCGCCAATTAATCTCCTGTACCATAACTCAGGTCCCCAAAGAATCACTGTATCTTTGTGCAGCTGTGCCTTAAAGGGTAATTGCTTTCAACAGCCATTCAGGAGATGAAAACAGATGGACACGGTTCAACTACAGGAAGGTAGTAGACACCCTGAATAAAGGATCCAGACAGACAAGAATACACAGTTGTATTTGATAAAGTTATCGCTTAAAGCGGCACCAAAGGTTATTCGATATTCCATTAAAGTTCTACAGAGTGTGGGTCATTCGTGAAAGCCTTTGAGCGCCGCTGGTGCTTGAAACCAGACATAGTCCTCCCAAGTAGAGGTCACATGCTGAGGAGCCGAGGCACTTCTGTTGATGTCTCCATCGCAGGACAAGTTAACAGCTAGTTTCCTCCCTCGAGTTGGCACTTTATAGTTGAGCTTGGGCCGGAACCAATCAACACCACAATCACGGTGTCCTTGGAGCATAACAACAGTGCCCATGACAGGGAGAGCCTTCAGCTCACTGAAGACATCCGCAACAAAGAGCGAGTGAAAGAGCTTGCGAACGCAGGATGCAGTTTTCAGGCTCTCCTCAGCACCGCCCTCACAGATACCCTCCAAGCTGAGCTCATAGAGCTCCTTGGGGCTCATGACATTGCCTCCAAGTAGAATAAGAACTCGAGGAACCAGTGTCAAACTAAACATTATTTCCAAGCGCTGGAACATTTCCTCCAGTTCTGTCAGCACCTGCTGGCACTTCTTGCTTGCCAGGTCCATGGAGGGTGGCTTCTTAATCACATCTCCATCCTGGAAAGCAAAGCAAAGAAAGATCACCACATTTCATTATTAGGAAACATTAGTACCAACACACCCTTCACAAAGCGTGGCCCATCCCATCCCTGAAAGTTAAGGAAGGTTCAAGGGTTTATGTGCCTTTTAAGAGATACAGGTACCCACATACGGAATCAGGAGACCCAAGATGAACACAAATGGCTGCCCTATAGCTACTCAGTTTAAATCTGAACCCCACTACTGAGGAATGTCCACGAGAATTACAAACTCCATCTTTTAAAGATCAGCTATCACTCCAAAAAACACCTACCAGCCTTTTTTCTTCAAGTTGTTTGAGTAACAAACAAAGCAGTGGCATGCTTTGAGCACAAAGTGGAACAACAAGAGATAAACAGCAACTTTTTGAGACCTTTAGCCACCTAACCTAAAGTTTTTTTTAGTTGTTTGTGGGTTGGTTTTGTTTGGGTTTTTTTAATGAAGTTGTGGTAACACTTAAGGATACAGCTACAACTGCACTTCACTTTACAAGTGTTTGGCACATGTGAGAAACTATGGACTAGGGTATTGTTTATTAAGATTTATGTTAAGCCCAATGTAAAGGTCAGACAGCAAAAGATATGAAATCGCTTATGCAAACAGCCACCAGACACCGCTTGTGTAAGGTAGGATAACCGCAATCGCTTACACAAACTAAACCAGATACCGCTTGTGCAAGATAAGATAACCACCAGATGTCCAGGAACCGACAGAAACAGGACAAACAACCCCATATAAGGACATATGAGTGAGGGGTCAACTATGGGACGAAGGAGGAAGACTTCTTACTTCGGCCTCAACGACCACCAGGAGGCAGAAAACGACCCCCTGACAACAACTGAAGCATGCGCAGAGTACCTCCACTACTTCATGAACACGGAAGTAAAGATGTATAAAAAGGGACTGTTTGAACTGCTCAGCACGGCAGTTGGTGGAGCGCAGACTCCCCTGCCGTCCAGCGCTGTTATTGCTCATATTCTACTTGCTATAATTAATAAAATTTTAATTGGATTATGATCCGTTCTGGTCTCAATTTATAACAACATTTATATTTTACATATATAAAAGAATTAGTACAAGGCTACATTTCTTAGACTTAGGTGCAGCATGTAGAAAAAAGTTTCAGCTTGTGTCTTTACATACCTCTTTTGATGTTCTACTCGCTGGCTCAGTTTGACTTCTAGAAGAAGAAAAAAAGATGATCAGAACTTAAAATAAAGCACTCGTAACCAACATAAAGCCGTGAAAACAGTTTATAAAACCTGAACACCAAAACACTGTGTTCTGATAGTCTTATGAATATGGAAATTTATTTCTATACTTAAAGTGTGCTCTCCTGGTACATTCAGTGCAACTGAAATAAAACCCCAAATCCCATTCCTTCTTTGTCCCCAATTACTCTAAGATACAGAATACAGCAGTGCAAGAAGAAGCTCTCACATATTTTCTTTCTGCTCTCTAAGTCTCAAAACTATGAAGACTGTGCTACAGTTTTCTGTTCTTAAATAGTCAGCCATCCAAATGTGAAGGCACCTTCAGGCAATCTGTATAGCCCCACTATCACAAACAGGTACCAGATAGAGCACCTTGGTTTCTACACTCCCCTGACAAAACAAGAACAGTTGTCTGTAGAAAAGTGTTTCTTTGTGGAAGCCCAAGCACTGTGTTCAGGTACCTACCATCCTCTAGCCTAAAGTGACTACCAATAGCAGTAGAAACATCACCTGAAAGCAGTTCCAAGGATTTTCTGTGGTCGAGGAGGCCTGTGTTAAAAAAATAAGAAAAAAAGCCTGGATTACCAGAATTTGCTTTAGGATCATCTTGAACATGCTACAATATTTTAGGAAACACTTATGACACACAAGCCCTTGCCGAGATTCCACATACTCATTGGTCTGTACCTGCATGCTACTCATGAATCAAACATGCAACCGTCCATCAGTTAACAAACAATTCATACATCATCCAAAGCGTCCCACGAGCAGAGGCAACCCAAAGGCTGCTGTGCAGGTCCTGCACAAATAGAAAGGCTCATTCTTCCTGCCACTGCTACACCACCACCAGGCTCGCAAGTACAGCCACGTACCTCCTGAACATGAGGAAGTGCTTTAGATTACCGCACCATGGTTTCTCCATCCACTTGCCTTGAGGAAGATACTACAAGGTGACTAACGCATTTCTGAAGGCCTCTCCACCGTGACACCATGCGTTCACCATTCCCAAACACTAACGACTCTACCAGTTGTTTCCATAATGTTTCCAGCTGAAGGAATAGAAAGCTAACCTGCCCGATCCATTGGCAACTTTAGGAGAGCAGCGGCATTCATCCCTTACCCCCACGTGCAGGCATTTCTTGGATCTTTGATGCTAGTGGCACCTAGCCTCTCATTTTAGGGCAGCATTCCAACACCAGGAGAGGGTGCCACCCAACCAGAAATGGAGGCTATATTGACAAGACAGCACTAAGCATCCCCATCTAAATTAACCCCCCAAACCAGGCCATGTTTAGAAGCACAGTGCTGTGGCATCCAGAAAGTCTTGGTAGCGCCTGAAAGCACTGCAACACCTACTGCAGTAATATGCCCAAAGCTTACAGGGGAGCCACATAAATTCAGGGGGTTTTGCTTGCAGATGCTTCATGGGTACAGGATGCTGCTGTACTGTTTGTTTGAGACACGCTGTAACGCGCCAGTACACTCTATTTATTGAGAACTAACATTAGAAAGACACGGCAAAACCACAAGTCAATAATATCTACTAACGGTGGAGGAGAGGTCTGTCTTGAAGAAGCCTTGAAAACATGACCATTCAAACCATGCTGATGCAGCTGATACAGAACTGGACTGTACGAATACATCGATGACAGCGACAATGCTGTAGTCAGGCTTACATTTGAGTATCTGCAATTGTAATCAGATTCTCTGTCCTCCATAAATCTGAGGAATACAGCAGTAATACCTGGAGCACAGAGAGCAGCTTAGGGTGAAATCAAACTTAGAAAGGTAACTACTAACATTTGGGAAAGTGCTCAACTGCTTTCTGAGCTTCAGGTTTGGAAAAGATCAACTGTTCCTTCACCGTCCTGGCACAAAAGGCAATATGCTTTAGGATGTTGTTCTTTTTCTCTTGCCCGACATAGACATTGTCTTTAGGAATCTAATAGGAAGCACTTAAGAATGAAACTTCTTGTTTGCACGGTTTGCCAGCTGGCCACTCTCAGTCTTTCCTCTGGAGACAGTATGCAGCCCACACACACACACCCCTTTGGGGTGTAAGAATACCCTGCCCCCCTCCCCCAAACAAAGGAAGCAGTCAAACACGGAGACTCGGACTGCTGGCAGATGGGAACAAATCACCAGTTCACACTGCAATGTGTCTCTCCGTTTACTCTAAAAGCAATACAAGCAAAAGCATACAATAAGGGATCTCTCTGCATAGAGGAAACAGGATGGAGAACTTGACTCTCAGAAAAAACAAGCCCAAGAACAAACCCAATTCAAACATCTCAACAGTTACCACTGTTGGAGCTTGAATGCCACGTCCCAGCGGGCTGAAAAATCCAAGTCTGCTTTGGGACAGATACCTTCAAATCTGCCCTGTCACAACAAAAGTTAACAGCAGCTTTAACAAGAAAGATACAACCGGAATGCCTCTGTAAACCAACAGCCACAAAGAAGGTGAACACACTGAAACCCCTCCCAAAGAACACAACGCGTTATGGCTACTTACCCAAGGTCTGTTTTGCCGGTAGCTTTAACTCCTCTAACAGGGACTCCCCTAACAGTTACCGATGAGTTCCCCGGAATCAGGGCATTATCATCTGTGTATTCTGGAAACAACATCAATACAGAGAAAGCATCAGTCAGTTTGTAAGAGTGATATTAACATGTCGTCACGTAGCACTTCAGGGAATCCCTTTACAGATAGAAAAGCAACATTTTACACACAGCGTCATGCTTTCATCATCTCACGGTACCTTTCCAGAAATCTTCAGGTCTGATAGTCAAACACAAGCAGCAAAATCTTTTCCATTTTTTTGGAATCGTTTCAATGCCAACAGCAAAATGGTCTCTAAAGTCACTAAAGCAGTGTCTGCTAAAGCATGAGGTTCTTTCCTGATCTAACTTTCATTGCTTTGGCTCCTGTTAGCTTACAAAACCCTAGAACATGTCTCTATAATAGCGAGCACGGAAGAGGACACCCCCACCCCGCCTCCCACCTTTTCAAACACATCCCAACCATCCATTTTGCCTTCCCACCATCTTCAAAAAGAGTCCACCATCTCTTTTTTTTTCCCCCCAGTGATGTTTAAAATCCTGTTTACTTTCAGCTTCTATTAGCATTGCTTCTATTACGAGATTTCCGTGATCACGGGGCTCGGAAAAATCTGAACAATTGGCCATCTTCACTCAAGGTTCACTGAAGGGTCTTTCCAAGATCATGTCACCATTTAGTCAGGACTCCTGCACCAAGTTATAAAACCCACGACCGTATCTCCACAGGGAAGATCTCCAAGAACCCCCTTTAGGCAGAACATCCTGGCCGAGTTCTTTCCTTCATCTTCTGAAGGTGACTTTAGGCACGCAGATGCTGTTCAACAAAAACGGAAATTCACGGTTATGTATAAAACCCCAAAATCTGGCAGACACGTGTATGACACTGAAATGTATTCCTTAGCTTTGCTCTGACAACCACTGGGGGATTTTTGCATTTCCACAGGGAAGACACCCTTACAGAAGTTCCAGTAAGTATCTGTGTCACAACCTGTACATCTGCCTCTACCTGCATGTCTATCTCTACCGCCGTGTGACACGCGACCCCGTAACACCCCCAAGACCCCTAACACCGTGCTGTTAAGTCTCCTCACAGATACTCTCCTGAACATACTTTACCTATCTGTAGGTAAACAGCGTGTTTAGGTCCAACCACTGGAAAGGCTGGGGCCAAAGTTACAGTTACCACAGCAGGCATGTCATTCTGTTTAAGTTTTAATACAACAAACAGGAAGAGGGAAAACACCTATGAGTACACATTGTAAAGAAAAGACTGTTGAGAGAATGTCACAGAACCACAGGAAAAAAAGAAAAAAACAAAACAAAACACCCGGTAAAATTTGAATGTTTAAGGAATGGAAATGGTTTCCAAGTCTTTTTATTTCTGTCATATCCCAAAGTCTTTAATCACATGCAAGCTTTGCCAGATGGTAGATTACCAAACTGAGACAGCACGCTAAGTAATACGAAACCATTACCGTCTCTGAGAATCAAGCACCATTTCTGAGATTCAAAAGAACTTAGGGCTTCTCGAAGAACATTTTTAGGTATATTCACCATAAGTGATCTGCCATAAAACTTCAGTATTGCCCTGACACCGTCTAACACGCAGTACCAGGAAAAAAATGCACCGTTTGAAAGAAAAGAAGAAATGATGCCCAATAGCATCTGAATGAAAATGTCTTTGGTGCAGCAAAGAAGCTGTATTGGCAAGAAATGCCAAGTATACTTTAGACAGAACGCTCGTCTACAAGATGGCTTTCCAGGGTCTGCATAGATTCCCACTCACAGATACACTCTTGATCCCAAACGTTGCTACTGAGCAGTTTCTGCAACAGCCAAGCACCACTTTTCCAATGCGGTGGAGTAAAAGTAGCTGAAGACAAATTTCAGTCACCAAACCCACTTTTTTCCCCTTCAAATTAGCCATCCACTCCTTTTCTATCACGTTCAGCCTTCTCTGCCGGCTTTCAAAGAAATCTGGCAGGTTTGTGATTACAAGGCATTGTCCCACATTTCCGTATCGTTTTACCTAGAAGGGTCCCAGAAACCAAACCTCTTCCACGCGCGGTGTCGCCCATCGACCCCGTACGCTGCTGTGCCTGGCTGCGCACACAGCCCTGACGCCAGCTGCCAGCGCACAACCACGGAAGAGCAGCTCTGAGGCCCCAGCACAAGTCACCGCTGCCGGCCGCGGCCCAACCGCCTCACTGGCCACCTGCGCCACCGCCAGCCGGCCGGTCCCCGCATCCCGCGCCCGCTGCCCCCACGCACCTTCCATGGTCTGGGCGTTGGTGACCTGCAGGTCGCAGTGAGTCGCCTTCAGCCTCTCGCGGCCCATGATCTGGCGCCTGAGGTCCTGTCACCGCCAGGCTTTCAACACCTGCTCTCCCCTCCTGTACCCCCCAGGCCTGTCCCCACCTACTGTCCCCTCCTGTCACCCTCCAGGCTGCCATTGCCTGCTGTCCCCTCCTGTCACCCCCGGGCTGTCACTACCTGGTGACATAAGCTACATAAGTTAAAAAAGAAAATAAGAAAAAAAAAAAACCAAAACGAAAACCTGCTTTGGTGAACACCAAAACACCCGTGACTTTCTCAGACTCTTCACTACCCCACATGTGAGTCAAGGGACAGGGTCTCCTAAAGGCTCTTTGCGGGCACTTCCTGAAGACACCCCCATCCCCCACCCCCCACCCCACCCTGCTTTTCTACAAGTGCACAAAGAGGTTAAGAAGAGTTTCATGTCTAAGTTAAAGGAGGCAGTTTCTGAAATTAGCTTAGGTGAAAAAAACAAGGTGGTGTATTCATGGATTTTCTCCTCTGCAAAGCCATGAAGAAAACATGAAACGCACTCCCCAAAGGCAAAGGAGCAAACTGAGGGAGAGCAGCTCATTGGCACCTTTCAGAGCTTCAACAGTCTGGAGAAACGGGGAAAAAAACCATACAAAGATAAAGAGCAGCCAAGATGCACTTTTATAAAATGCACATTGGGGCCTCTTCCAGATCTCAGAATGACTTTCAATATTGCTTTGCATGACTATTAGACCAAGGCCTAAAGTGCCGTGATAGCTTCTGCTTGCCGGGGCATGGTAAGATCACTCAAACGAGCGACAAGGTAACAAGTAAACACCAAAGGCAATAGCGGAGCTTACCGTTTCCCTCCACTGGCGACCAGCTGTGCAGTAAACCAGCTTAACCAGCCTCCCTAAGAATGGCTCTAAAGTCGCTGAAAAGGAAAAAAAAGAAGGTAAGTCCTTAGCCTGGATGTAAAGGCACCATCTTGGCTCCCAGGCAGGTGGCACTGATGGCCCAGCAGGGTCATGTCCCCACGTTCCAGGAAAGATAAAAAAAGTGCAGGACATGTTTGTGGGGTGGGTTTGATGCATCCTTTCCGTTTGCTGAAAGCCTGAGGAAGGATGTATTCCACGGTAGGACCGGTGGCACTTTAGACCTGAGGTTAAAATAGTGCTGCACTTCAGTGACGCTCCCCAAGCTGCTTTCACCACCAAAGAGAAAAAGATTTGCTCTCTCCAGTATGGTGGGAATGATACCATAAAGTCGGTCAGGGAGAAAAACCCTCTAAGACTTGCTTGCAAGTTTCAGAAGGCCGGCATTCTTTATGGCAGTGCTGGGAGCACGGGGGAATGTTTCCTCTGAGCGTGCTCACCCAGTTCCTCGAGGGTACGCACTATGGACAGCAGAGCACTTGCACACTCATAGCGCATTACACATGCATTTTCAGTCAGGCACGGGATGGGTTACAAGTTGCTTGCTTTAATGCAAACGAGCACACACCCTCAGACAGCACTGCTGAGGTTTTTTACTAGCTCCCTGTGCTCCCCAGGCGGGGCCTTGCCCTCTCTCGGGGGGCTATCTGAGTCAGAGGTCACGATCTCCCCCCACAACAATTACCTTTGTCCGAATTCCAACCAACATTCTGCGGATCGCAGCACTCTATCGGCTTGTCTCCTCCTGCGACCACAACGTCCTCACCCAGAGGCTCTTTCTGCATCACCGAAGAGAACGCAGATCTTTCCCCCATGCATTCTTTGTTCCCCATCCTTCCCAAGGCTGACTCCCTGGATGAGAGGTCCCTTAATTCGTCACTTCTAACAGCTTTAGAGAGTCAGCTTGGCCTAACCTTTGTGCGCAGGTGTGTTTAACGTAGAGCTACACACCAAATCAGAGCGTGGCAACTGGGGAGCTCAGACATCTTGTCCCTTTGCCGAGCCAGCAGCTTCCCCTTAGCAGAATCCCTGGACATAAATGTATATACAGTGGAATCTATACAGTGGCATCAAACGTCCCGCCAGACACCACATCCGTCCCTAAAATCCTTCCCCCCAAACAACCCTGAAAGACTTCCCTTGACACCCTCCTCCACCCCAGGCTGTTCCTGAAATCATCCCCCACCTCCACCTCCCCGCCCTGGCCCTAAAACCTGTTCCCCCAGACCCTGGTGCAGCCCTCCCCCACCCTCGGTCCGTCCCTAAAATCCTTTCCCCAGATCCTCAGTCCTTCCCTAAAGGCCTTCATCAAACCTCCCGTCCGTCCCTAAAACCCTTCCCCCAGGCTCCCCACTCTGTTCTCTAAATAACACACACACCCTCCACACCCCCCCACCCACACCCCCCACACCCCCATACCCAGGTTTACCAATACACACACACCCGCCTCCTCAAACGTCCCCCACCCCCCATACACCCACTCCCACAAACACACATCCTTGCCCCACCCCCCACCCCCACACACCCCGCTCCACCCCTAAACACCTTCATCGATTCCCACCCGTCCCTCCCTAAACCCCTTCCCCCCGCCCCCTCCCCTGCCCCCGTCCCTCTGTCCCTGGCATGGCCCAACTGCCCAGCACCACCAGACCACTCTGGCCCAAACACCATAAGGCAATGGTTCCCACCTGACAATAGCAAGTCGAGGAACATTTTTTTTTTTCCTAAATAGAGAGAGTTTTACTTCGTACGCTGCCGACTACGCCGAATTATGTTTTGCTGGCTGACTGGATACACAGCAAAGCTGAACTCCACATCAAATATAATCAAATCTATCAAGTATATCAAATAATGGAATATATCAAATGCAGTTTCTTATATTGCAATAAGAGAAAATAGCATGCAATATGATAAAAGGAACCAGTAGCAGTTACTGTGAGCGATATGATAAAAGAGCAATAGGAGCGAAGCATCCATTTGTTATCCCAAAGTGTTAACGTGACTAAGGAAAGGAGACATCACCAATTCCCACCCCAACAACACCCAGGCCCACCCTTCGGCTGGGAGCCCCCTTGCAGCCAGTGCCAGGAGTCTCTCGGGAACTGGGAAATTCCCCTGGGGAAGGTACCAGGAAGGAATTCTCTCGCTGCTTCCCACCGTGCATGGTAGCCATGTGAGGCACAGCACAAGAGTTCTGCTCCCTGCTTTCTCTGGTGAGGAAATTGACACAGCACATTTACACCCATACAGAACCAAAAAACATGGCTTGGGAAAGTGCAGGGCTGCTCCCCTGGAGAGGGTTCGAGGAAGGAATTCTCTTGCTGCTTCTCACCCTGCCCTGGCAGCCGTGTCAGGCACAGCAGAAAAGTTCTGCTCCCTGCTTTCTGTGGTCAGAAAACTGACCTCTTTTCCTTGGCAATAATGCACAGCCCAAAAAACTCACCTTGGCAAAGTGCAGCAGTGCTCCCCTGGAGAAGGTTCCAGGAAGGAATTCTCTGGCTGCTTCTCACCCTGCCCTGGCAGCCATGTCAGGCACAGCACAAAAGTTCTGCTCCCTGCTTTCCGTGGTGAGCAAAATTAATCCTTCAGCGTTGCAGTCGTTAAGAGCCCAAAAAAGTCACTTTGGGAAAGTACAGCACTCCTCCCATAAAGAAGGTACCAGGAAAAAATTCTCTTTTTGTTCTCACCCTGCCCTGGAAGCCATGTGAGGAAGAGCACCAAACTTCTTCTCCCTGCTTTCTGTGCTGAGAACATTGACACAAACCTTGTGCACTCATGCAGAGCTAAAAGAAAAAGTATCTCTTAAGAAAGTGCAGCACAGCTCCCCTGGAGAAGGTTCCAGAAACGAATTCTCTTGCTGCTTCTCACCCTGCCCTGGCACCCATGTGAGGCACAGCACAAAAGTGCTGCTTCCTGCTTCCTGTGGTGAGAAAATTGACCAAAACCTTGTGCACTCATGCTGAACCAGAGCTCACTTTGTGAAAGTGCAGCACTATTCCCCTGGAGAAGGTGCCAGGCAGGAATTCTCTTGCTGTTTCTCACTCTGTCCTTGCAGCCATGTGAGGCACAGCACAAATGTACTGCTCCCTAATAGCTGTGTTCTGAAAATTAACCCCTCACATTTGCAATCGCATAGAGCCAAAAAACCCCTCACCTTGACAAGTGCAGCACTGCTCCCCTGGAGAAGGTTCCAGGAAGAAACTCTCTTGCTGTTTCTCACCATGCCCTGGCCGCCATGTGAGGCACAGCACAAAAGTGCTGCTCCCTGCTTTCTAAAGTTGGCAAAATTGACCGTTTATAGTTCTACTCATGTAGAGACAGGACTTTCTTATTCAAAAGCAAAACCCAAAAAGCCACGTAGCCGTGGGAAACCCTTTATCCTTCCGTGTGGCTGGTGACTTCCCATGGCTCTTCCGCAAGGCAGGAGAAACAACCATGAATTTGGAAGCCCACGTAAATTCAAGTACACTTAATCCTCTGACAGTCACTGCTTATGGGCCAGCAGTCCTCTCACCCCTCCACAGATCTGCCTGTTAGTCCTCTAGCAGTCATTCTCCATGGAGGGACCACAAGTCCTCCATACCTACCTACCAACTCACCAGAAATGAGTCAGACCACGCCAGAAGTGACACTGCCTGACCTGCAGGAGATATATTAGGCCTGTAACGATGGTTTCAAGACAGAAAAAAACACCACCATCCACCAGCCCAGCAGAAAAACAACCAGAAGAAACATCATACACAAACCAAAGGCCCCCATCCAAACCCCACAAAGGCAAAATAGCTGAAAAAAGGCACTCTCCACAAAAAAAAAAAAACACCACACAGAACACATTATAAAAATGCCATAACCCCAGGAACACAGGGCCAACAAACACAGGTTCTGTCCATAACAATAACACACTTTGACACTAACTCGCCTGACCTCTGGCATACCATAACCTTGTTGCCCCCAAACCACAGCACATTGTAGCCCTAAGGCAACACAAAATGGAACGCAAAGTCCCTGAAGATCTCCGCCAGGGCCTTCAGGTGGACCCTGACCTCAGGCATCACAACCTTGAAGTGGAAGCCAGACGGAGGCACCAGGACATCACCGGCACCCATCTTCACACCCTGAAACAGAGCCTGGGATAAACGCTCCTGGGGACAGAGGCTGAGGCACTCGGAGGCTTTGAGCCGGCCAGCCACCATCACAGGGCTTCAGCTCATCATTTCTGTGTCAGAGCCACCAGGCAGGTGGCCCCATCCTCCCTGAGAGCCCGCTCAGGGCACCTGTACCCAGCTCCAGGGGGCTGGATACACAGCCTCGGATCCATGGAGGGGAGGGGTGCTTTAATCCTGGGAGCAGGATTTCTAACAGTGCCCCTGGGGAGGAAAGCCTCCTCAGGCCTGGAAGCCTGAGAGACATCCCTGCGCTGCTCCACATGTCACCAAAAGCAGGGGCTGAGGAAGGCTGCTTTGGGGCCCGTCGAGGGAACCAGCTCCCCTGGGCTGCTCTGCGGCCACCGGCTGCTGTTGCTGTCGCGCGGGTCTCAGTGCTGCTCTGCAGTCAGCCGTCACCTCCCCGTGGGACACTCCCCAGTGCAGCACACGTCTGCACTGGCTCTCCCTGGGGACAAAGATCACAAGCGAGGGATGGGCTTGGCTTTGGCCCCAGCCCCAGGCTGCCACCAGAGAGACTTGCCACCCCCGCCCCAGCTGTGCGATGTGGGCACCACGTACAGCTGCAGATGTGGGTCAGGGCAGCTGTGGGCAGAGGGCAAGCCCCGTGGTGGTACCCCGGCACTGGCAGCAGGCAGAGCTGGGGAGAGCGAGGGGCAGCCCAGGGCAGCCGGCAGCTGGCGGCGGGGCCCGTCAGGGTGCAGCACCCTCAGCAATGCCCGGCTCCTTGCGCCTCGGCCCCAGGGCTGCAGCGCAGGGCTGGCCCCAGCTGGGGCTGGGCTGGGAACAGGCAGGCAGGGCCCCTGGCAGCCCCGGCACGCACCTGCTCCCTGCATGGGGCAGCCTGGTCCTTTGCAACCGACCCCGTGGCATCCAGAGAAGAGCCCTGCCCTGGGCCTGAGCCATCGCTGCAGGGATGAGGCCTTCCTCGGCGTCCGTCCCTCAAACCCCTCCCTCCAGCCCCCACGGTCCGTCTCTAAAACACTTCCCCTCTGGCCCCCAGTCCCTGCTGGCCCTGAAGGCCGGCCACAGCACTTGGTTTCAAGCCTGAGCTGGTCATGTCATGGCTGTTCTGGAATGTGGTACAGTGAAAGAAGAGATTGAAATGGCAAATGTTCCCTCTCAGGGTGGTCCCATGCTGGCAAAGGTTGTCCAAGGAGGTTGTGGGCTCTCTGTCCTTGCAGATCTTCAAAGGCCAAGGGCACACAGTCCTCTGCAACCTGCTGTAGGTGAGCGTGCTGGAGCAGAGGGCTTGGCCCAGAGGACCTCCATGGGTCCCTTCCAACCCCACCCTCCCGTGTGGCTCTGTGCTTTGCTTTTCCTCCTAAAGGCCCTCAACTCAGCCCCGATGCCCGCTGGAAAGGGTGCTGGGGCAAGGGACGATCCCAAACTCCTCCCCTTCCCAGGGTCCTTCCCAGCACAAGAGCTCCCCACTCCGGAAGACACGATGGCAGACACAGTCAGGAGAGGGAAAAGATTCTTTTATTGTCAACACCAGCTGCGAGGGCCCAGGAGTCACAGCGGTTCAGCCGGTGAAAATCAGTCAGCACCTGCAACGACAGAGTCAGAAAGCTCTGATAAGCCCCCAGAGGCAGGAAGAGGCAGGATTTGGTTCCCCCTTCTTTGGAGGACACCGTTTCTGAGGAATTCCTCATGACCCAGAAGGGAGAGCTCTTGCTGGCCTCCACTAGGGGCCTTCTCCCCAGGGGTGATGTCCCTAGGGAGCTGTGCGTGCGCAGGGATGCTGACAGTGCCCCTGTGCCACACAGCAGGGCTCGACGGGGAGCCCCTGGGGAGCTGCCGTGGGGCTCATCCCAAACCCTGCTCAGCACCAGCCCTCGCCGGCCCTTGCCAGCCAGCTGGGCTGACTTAGGGCCGTGTTCAGACTCGGGAAAGATGGGCAGCAGCGCCTGGTACGCACCTGGCCTTCCTGACGTGCTGCACCTTCCTGCATTTTCTCAGGTTTGGGTCAGCAAAATGAGTTCCTCTCTTCTCCGTTTTATTTTTGCTGTGCTGTCCCTCTCCTCTGCCCAGATTTCTTTTCTCTTTCTTTTCCTCGAGTTTTCCTTCTCCTGGTGGGATCCTGAAAAACTTTCCATCCCACAGCGTGATGAGATGGGGAAAGCCCCAGGCCCCTGCAGTGAGCTCTCAGGTCAGGCAAGGGGAGCTCTTCCTACCTGGTTTCCTGGGGCAGGCTGGTCAGTTTTTGCAGGCATGCCAGGGACTCTTCCGTGCCCTCGGGGGTGGCTGGAGGCAAATCTGGAGGTGCCTAAACCAGAAATTTGGGAGGTAACGGGTGGCAAGTAACGGCCTGGGGTAGTGAGGGCCTGACTGCCAAATTGCCATCTTAGCTCTACAGAGGAGATGCTGGTTTGCATCATGCCCATTTTGCACAGTCCAGCCAATGCAGCCTAGACTTGATGAAGCTGCGACGGAGTAGGATTTGAGCAAAAGCCCTCTCAAGGTGACAGCTACTCCCTTCTGTCCTTTTGTGGGTATTTTGTAGGTATGTTTTGTTTGATGAAGCAGATCATACTTAATGAAATGCATTCCAGAAACAGCCTTTCCAGTTTTCCTTAACACGTACCACTCTGGGGGGAGAGGAGGAGCCCCAAAGGCACAAGAGAGCAGCTGCCAGGAGGAGGCCCAGCAGCTACTTGGCCTCCTGGGAAATTACTGTCCCACTTGAGACATGTTGTCCCAGTGTCTGTGGAGCTGCCGTACCTCTGCCGCTTTGGGCCCTGACCCTGTGTCTCCCCCAGCTCCTCTTTTGATGTCCAGCAGAGAGGCGTCTGCATCCAGAAAGGCTTTTGCTGGACGCTGGGTGTCTGCTGTGCCTGCAGGGCCACTTTGCTCTTCGTGCTGCAGCTCTGGAAAGCAAAAGCACGTGCAGCAGCGTGACTTCTTGGAAGTCAAGAACATCTCAAGCAAAGCCCAGCCAAGCCCTACACCGCTTGTCTCCTCAACGTTGAGGTTTCTGGCATCCCAAGCCCCAGTGTCTGTGACAAGCCTCAGCCCCTCCTCCTACCTGTGCGCCTGTCCATGGGTGCTGGCACCTCCTCGGCTGATGGAGGGGAGAGGCCGGCCACCTCCCCCCCAAAGATGTCCCCGCAGTTTTCAATCAGGAACTCCACCAGCACGTTCACCTGCAGACATGAAAGCCTTGGTCTCAAGCCAGGTGCCTGCAGACGTGTCAAGCAGCCTTTCCCGCTGCTGACCCTTTGTCTGCGCAGGTGGCTGCGGCTGGGGGTTGCTCTTCCAGGCACCCAGCCCACCAGCCCTGGCTCAAGGGAGGAGGCAGCCAGGGACCTCTCAACAGCCAAGCTCCGATGGGCCGGGAAGGCAGCAGCCGGCTGCTGGGTAGGGCGTACCTTCTCGGTCACTGCCAGCATGGCCTGCAGCGGGAGCAGGTCCTCGTTGGGTGGGCTCAGCAGGTTGGGCCCGACGCAGATGGCCAGGTTGCTGCAGCTCATTCTGCTGGTGGCTGCGTTGTTGCCGATGTGCTGCAGCAGGGCCATCAGCCGCTTCAGGAGGAGGAGATTGGCCACAGGCAACTTGTCAGCCACCCTGAGGGAAGAGGAAGACAAGGCTGATGAAGCAGAGGGTGCCCACAAGCCGTGCCTGCAGCTGGCCCCAGGCGGGTGGGAGCCAGCAGCCGTGTTGCACAGCTTGGCAGCTGCCCGAAAAGACAGCTTTCTGAGGAACCCATGCTTTGCAGGCAGGTCCCAGAACTCTCCCGGTCCCTGCTCAACAGGCAGGCTGCTGCCCACACTTACGCTTTCAGCTCCTCCACCTTGGCCTGCTTGCTGGCCCTCTCCATGGCTGCCATCCAGTCCTCGTAGAGGTCGATGACGAGGAGCTTGGTGGGGATGCTTCGCAGGAATTCCTGCAATGCCAAGGGCTGCAGGTGAGCCTTTGAACGCTGCAGGCCAGCCAGGAGCTCCTCCAGCTGCAGCTCAGAAGCGCTCACCTTCAAGATGACGGCCAGCAGCAGTGCAGGCTGGCTTCCCACATCGACTTCCGTGCCGCGGTCCAGGGCCTCGCGTAGCTGCCGAAGTTCCGTGCCGCTGGCAGCTCTGCGGAATATCCCCTCCGTCGTCGGTCCTTCCTGGTGCAGGACAGCCAGCAGCTCCTGCAAGAGATGCAGGACAGTGGCTTGGCTGAGGAGCTGCCCTGCAGCAGCGGTGGCCGTGGCCAGAGCTCTTCCCCAGACTGGGCTCTGTCCCCCTGCAAAGGGGCTGGGAGCAGAGAAGCGTGAGCCACGGGCAGAGAGCCCAATTCCCCAGTACCTGGAGCCAGGGGACGCTGCCTGTGGACTGAGTGGGGGGCTGGGGACCCCGTGTGCAGGCTGGCTTACCTGGATGGGCCGGGGCAGCGTGTTGTCCTCCCCACAGAGGGCTGCCAGGGGCTGCCCAAAGAGCGCCTTGCTGCAGCCGGAGCCCGCCTGCCCTGGTGCCTGGGCAGCGGCCGGGGTGCGCCGTAGAGCAAAGGGCCAGGGCAGCCCCATCCTCCTCCTGCTGCTGCTGCTGCTCCCTCCTGCTGCAAAGGAAAACAGAGTAAGACGCCATCAACGGAGAACCCCAGGCCAGCGGTCCCAGAGCCTGCCCTGCCCTGCTCTGTCCTGCCCGCAGCACGATGCTGTGTAGTGCGGCAGGACAGGCAGGGAGCCAGCAGCTGGAACCGTGGCTTTGGCTCAGGAGCTGTGGCTTGGAGGCTGCCGAGAGCTGGTGTGCCACCAGGACAGCCTGTCCCAGCCCTTGCCCTGCCCTCCTGCAAGCTGTGGGCAGCCGCAGAGGCTCTGTGTCCTGCAGAAGCTCATGCAGCGGCCGCTCTCCAGCTGGTGTCCTTGCCAGTCCAGGTGTTGTCCTCCCGTGCGGTGCCCAACCTGCATGGCGACACTCAGGGGACAAGTGAGCACAGTTCAATCCATTGCAGGAGGTTGCCTTTCTTTCCCAAACTCACCTGGCTCGTGGCAAAGTCCTCCTGCGTTTGCAGATGGGGCCGTCGCAGGCCCTTGCTTGGGATGAGCCTGCAAGAACCAAGAATCAGGCTGCGCTTGGACAGCAGCCCCGCAGCAGAAAGGGCCAGCGGCGAGCTGCCCCCCGGAGCCAGCAGCCTGAGCATGGCAGAGCTGGGACCCTCTGCCCTCCCAGGCTCTCTGCCCCGTGCGGCAGGTTTCGTCCCAGCTCCGCCAGCCAGCCAGTACGTACCAGCGTTCCTGGTGTCTCCCCAACCCCCTCTGCTGCGGAGCGGTACTGTGGGAACCCCCGCCCTCCTGCACATGGTCACCCCACTCGCTGCACATCCCAGCACAGCCAGAGATGGGTGAAAGGCAGCCATTCTCACCTCTGCCTGTGCCTCCATCAGCCTCTCCAGGCTCCTGGCGCGCACTGTCCTCCACTGGGCGGGAGAGAAGGAGGGGAAGAAGGTGAGCAGCCATGGGTCTGCTGCTCGGCTGCAGGAGCAGTGCTTGGGGACAGGGCCCAGAGCAGAGAGACACTCACGGCGTGGCGGCGACTCAGCTCCTTCTCCAGGAGCTTGATGGATGTGAGACGGGTGACGCGGGCTCCCGTGCGTCTTTCTGGTGTCCTGTGCACCGGGAAGGGAGAGGGAGAGAGCTGGGTGAGCCCCAAGCCGTCTCTTGTCTCTTGTCAGGCAGCTGTGCCCGAGAGCTGCCTGCAGTCCCAGGGGCACCTTCCCCAGCTGGGGGCTGTGTTCCCCCGTGGGCCCAGCTTCTCCTGGAGCACGTCCCCGGCTTACCCCAGCAGCGTGGCCACCCACAGCTCCTTCAGTGCCTGGGAGCTGCAGAAAGAGAGGGGAGACAGCGTCAGGCCCTGCTGCCCCCAGCCCTGGGCAAAGGTGGGTGCCTGCACAGCCCTGCCCCGTGGGGCAGGACAGAGGCGCTGTCCAAGCCCTGGGTCGCTCTGTCCTGCCCGAGCAGCTGTATTTGCCCTTCCCTTCTGGGGACCAAAAGGTGACCAGGGGATGCAGGATGGGGAAACATCCCCCATCCCTCCCTCCCTGCCACCGAGCTGCCTGCTCCCTGCCCAGGCTCTGCACGCAAGGCAGAGGCCAGTATTCACGGGATGGCGTGGGCACGGCTGGGAAGCTCTCCTGCCCGACCACGACTCACCCAAAAGTGGCGATGCAGGAGCCGGTAGGCCAGGCGAGGATGACAGAGGTGCTGTCCTCATCGGTGCCTTGCTCCTCCTCCTCCTGTCCATCCTGCCCCGCAGCCTCCTTCCCGCTGCTGAGCACCCACAGCTGGTCCAGGGCCAGGCAGAGCTGTGGGCGCAGGCTGGTGCCATGTCTGCAGAGAGCAGAGGCGGGCACTGAGCTGGAGGGGGGCTCCTTGGGCTGGGTCCCCACGCGCAGAGCCCTGTCCCCCACCTGGCCTTGGGACCGACATTGGTGCCTCCAGCACCGAGGGGCCGGGGCCTGGGGCTGGTGCCAGGGTGTCCCTGGGCCGGGGCTGGGGGCAAGGATCTGGGCTCTGAGGGTCTTACCGCAACTTGGCGACCACCAGTTCCTTGTGGAGGAGGAGCAGGCGCCTCTCGCTCCTCTTGCGGCCCCGGGTCAGCCGCACGTCTGCGCTCAGCGCCGGCTCGGCATCGCTGAGAGCCTCCCTGCAGAGCAGAGCGTGGCGGGCATGAGCAACGTCAGTGCTGCGTGGCCCAGCTGTGCCCGTGTGTCCCCGAGCCCGGGGGGAGCCCACCTGGAGCTGCAGCAGCAGCAGGCCTGGCCCATCCTGCCCGGGAGAGGAGGGCCCTGGCTGTGCACCGAGGAGGGGGCCCAGCCGGCGACGGGGAGGCTGGGAAGCGGGGTGCTGGTGCTGTGGCAGCGCTCCTGGGCCAGAGGCTGCCTCCTGCCAGCGCCGCTGCGTGCCAGCACAGCTCTGCCGTGCTGCCTGTGGTGGCCGTGGGCTCCCCGTGACCAACGGTCTGAGCCCAACGGAAAGTGGGCGGAGCCTGGGGGGGCGGGGCTGGGGCCCTCTCCAGTATGGCCGGCCCTGCCTTGCCCGGGGGAGCCCCGAGCAGGACAGGGCAGGGGGCAGGGACCACCTCCCTGCGCCTGCGGCCAACGCTTTCACCTGGCTTTTTGACAGGGTCCTGCTCAATAAAAGAAGCTGTTTTTCCTAGAGATGGCCATTGTGGCTAGAGGCAGACTCCTCTTGGTGGAGGCCGGCCTAGCGGTTGGAAGGCCTCTGGCAACCAGGCCGTGCTAGGCCTCAGGCCCCAAGGCGCTGGAATTGGAGCAGGCCCACCGGGAGGAAAAACTTCCATTTTTACCAAAAGACGGGGGGACTAGCAGCAGTCAAGAGCCGCTCGTGTCCTGCCAGGCGCCACAGGGAAATGAAATGTGTGGTGAGCTTCAGCAGGAATTGTGGTGCCCCTGGAGCACCACCCTTGCTTGGGAAGGCTTTATCCCACCTGGGTGTTAAGGCTTCACCCTTGGCAATCAGGGCTGGATGAGCACCACCCAGGAGCCCCTGCCCTGTTAGCCATGACCTTCACCCAGCCGGTGGCCAACACGGCCAGGGGCGAGTCTGTGGGGTAGGCCATGACCATGGCAAAGAAGGGACTCGTAGTCGGCTTTTGATGGCCCGTGTCTCATTTCACTGTTGACCCTAAGCAATGCCTTGCTTCAAATAGAAGCCATTCAGAGAGTTACACACCCGCCCTTTTCAGGAAAAATGCCGGAAATCAGAGACGTGTAGCAAGTTCTCTGTTGGCTGTTGTACACCGCAGCAAGAAGCAGCGTGGGTCCAGTGGCTAATGCTGGAAGGGGAATTCAGCACTTGTGGGAAAGGGATATAAAGGCACTCTTGTGGGCCAGGCTGGGATTGGGGAGCCTGAGTGGGTGTCTGGGGTCCCAGCTTTCCCGCAGTGCTGACTGTGGTGCCTGCTGCTTGTTCTTCCCTGCATCGCCGGCTGCATCCACCTGATGGGGCTGTGCTTGGGAAGGGCTCCGGGGGTGAGCAAGCCCATGGGAGAGGGCTGCAGAGAAGCTCTTCTCCAGAGATCTACCAGAAACTGTGCAGAGCATCCGAGAGGATGCTCTGTGTGACAAGGGAAGGTGCCCGTTGGTCCAATGTATGGAGCCTGCAGGGCTCCCGTCAGGGTCCTTTGACCGACCCATCCTCCAGCCAGCAATCCAGGTGCTGGGGGGTCCCATGCAGGTCTCCTGAGGTACCCTTTAGCCCCGGTGAAGGTGTCATGCCTCAGTGTGTGCTTGCAGGGCATGTTTCCTTCCTGCTGACAAGGGTGGAATTGCAGTTAAATGCCCCTGGGCGATCCCGAGCCAAAAGCAGGTTTTTTTCTATGGGCCACACTGCTTTGCAGTCCATGTGTGTGGTTCAGCTCCTGCATGGGAGCTGAGGACACGAGGTGACCTAGCTCTGAAGCTGGCCACTCTTGCTCCAGGCAACTCCAGTTGCTTGCGTTTTCCTTCAGCTTCCCCAGCCTGATGATCTCCACTGTCACCTCCTCCCTGCCCTACGAGAAGTATCCCTCTCCCAGCCATTAGGACAGTGGCGCAGCACTCAGAATCCAGATCACTGGTAGAGAAGTAGGACAGAGGAAAAGAGAAGTTCTCCTTTGAAAGAAATCCTTCTTTGTCCTCCTTTAGCTACTAGTGGATGAAAAAAAGGGGGACAGAATTTCAGGCCAGCCACAGCACTGGCTTTCAAGCCTGAGCTTGTAATGTCATGGCTGTTCTGGAATGTGGTACAGTGAAATGAGAGATAGAAATGGCAAATTTTCCCCCTCAGAGCGGTCAAACGCTGGCAAAGGTTGTTCAAGGAGGTTGTGCAGCCTCTGTCCTTGGAGATCTTCAAAGGCCAAGGGCACACAGTTCTCTGCGACCTGCTCTAGGTGAGCATGCTGGAGCAGAGGGCTTGGCCCAGAGGACCTCCATGGGTCCCTTCCAACGCCACCCTCCCGTGTGGCTCTGTGCTTTGCTTTTGCCCTGGCAGAGATCTTCAGGGACTTTGCGTTCCATTTTGTGTTGCCTTAGGGCTACAATGTGCTGTGGTTTGGGGGCAACAAGGTTATGGTATGCCAGAGGTCAGGCGAGTTAGTGTCAAAGTGTGTTACTGTTATGGACAGAACCTGTGTTTTTTGGCCCTGTGTTCCTAGGGTTATGGCATTTTTATCTTGTCTTGCGATCTGTGTGGTTGTTTTTTTTGTGGAGAGTGCCTTTTTTCAGCTATTTTGCCTTTGTGGGGTTTGGATGGGGGCCTTTGGTTTGTGTATGATGTTTCTTCTGGTTGTTTTTCTGCTGGGCTGGTGGATGGTGGTGTTTTTTTCTGTCTTGAAACCATCGTTACAGGCCTAATATATCTCCTGCAGGTCAGGCAGTGTCACTTCTGGCGTGGTCTGACTCATTTCTGGTGAGTTGGTAGGTAGGTATGGAGGACTTGTGGTCCGTCCATGGAGGATGACTGCTAGAGGACTAAGAGGCAGATCTGTGGAGGGGTGAGAGGACTGCTGGCCCATAAGCAGTGACTGTCAGAGGATTAAGTGTACTTGAATTTACGTGGGCTTCCAAATTCATGGTTGTTTCTCCTGCCTTGCGGAAGAGCCATGGGAAGTCACCAGCCACACGGAAGGATAAAGGGTTTCCCACGGCTACGTGGCTTTTTGGGTTTTGCTTTTGAATAAGAAAGTCCTGTCTCTACATGAGTAGAACTATAAACGGTCAATTTTGCCAACTTTAGAAAGCAGGGAGCAGCACTTTTGTGCTGTGCCTCACATGGCGGCCAGGGCATGGTGAGAAACAGCAAGAGAGTTTCTTCCTGGAACCTTCTCCAGGGGAGCAGTGCTGCACTTGTCAAGGTGAGGGGTTTTTTGGCTCTATGCGATTGCAAATGTGAGGGGTTAATTTTCAGAACACAGCTATTAGGGAGCAGTACATTTGTGCTGTGCCTCACATGGCTGCAAGGACAGAGTGAGAAACAGCAAGAGAATTCCTGCCTGGCACCTTCTCCAGGGGAATAGTGCTGCACTTTCACAAAGTGAGCTCTGGTTCAGCATGAGTGCACAAGGTTTTGGTCAATTTTCTCACCACAGGAAGCAGGAAGCAGCACTTTTGTGCTGTGCCTCACATGGGTGCCAGGGCAGGGTGAGAAGCAGCAAGAGAATTTGTTTCTGGAACCTTCTCCAGGGGAGCTGTGCTGCCCTTTCTTAAGAGATACTTTTTCTTTTAGCTCTGCATGAGTGCACAAGGTTTGTGTCAATGTTCTCAGCACAGAAAGCAGGGAGAAGAAGTTTGGTGCTCTTCCTCACATGGCTTCCAGGGCAGGGTGAGAACAAAAAGAGAATTTTTTCCTGGTACCTTCTTTATGGGAGGAGTGCTGTACTTTCCCAAAGTGACTTTTTTGGGCTCTTAACGACTGCAACGCTGAAGGATTAATTTTGCTCACCACGGAAAGCAGGGAGCAGAACTTTTGTGCTGTGCCTGACATGGCTGCCAGGGCAGGGTGAGAAGCAGCCAGAGAATTCCTTCCTGGAACCTTCTCCAGGGGAGCACTGCTGCACTTTGCCAAGGTGAGTTTTTTGGGCTGTGCATTATTGCCAAGGAAAAGAGGTCAGTTTTCTGACCACAGAAAGCAGGGAGCAGAACTTTTCTGCTGTGCCTGACACGGCTGCCAGGGCAGGGTGAGAAGCAGCAAGAGAATTCCTTCCTCGAACCCTCTCCAGGGGAGCAGCCCTGCACTTTCCCAAGCCATGTTTTTTGGTTCTGTATGGGTGTAAATGTGCTGTGTCAATTTCCTCACCAGAGAAAGCAGGGAGCAGAACTCTTGTGCTGTGCCTCACATGGCTACCATGCACGGTGGGAAGCAGCGAGAGAATTCCTTCCTGGTACCTTCCCCAGGGGAATTTCCCAGTTCCCGAGAGACTCCTGGCACTGGCTGCAAGGGGGCTCCCAGCCGAAGGGTGGGCCTGGGTGTTGTTGGGGTGGGAATTGGTGATGTCTCCTTTCCTTAGTCACGTTAACACTTTGGGATAACAAATGGATGCTTCGCTCCTATTGCTCTTTTATCATATCGCTCACAGTAACTGCTACTGGTTCCTTTTATCATATTGCATGCTATTTGCTTTTATTGCAATATAAGAAACTGCATTTGATATATTCCATTATTTGATATACTTGATAGATTTGATTATATTTGATGTGGAGTTCAGCTTTGCTGTGTATCCAGTCAGCCAGCAAAACATAATTCGGCGTAGTCGGCAGCGTACGAAGTAAAACTCTCTCTGTTTAGGAAAAAAAAAAATGTTCCTCGACTTGCTATTGTCAGGTGGGAACCATTGCCTTATGGTGTTTGGGCCAGAGTGGTCTGGTGGTGCTGGGCAGTTGGGCCATGCCAGGGACAGAGGGGCGGGGGCAGGGGAGGGGGGGAAGGGGTTTAGGGAGGGACGGGTGGGAATCGATGAAGGTGTTTAGGGGTGGAGCGGGGTGTGTGGGGGTGGGGGGTGGGGCAAGGATGTGTGTTTGTGGGAGTGGGTGTATGGGGGGTGGGGGAGGTTTGAGGAGGCGGGTGTGTGTGTATTGGTAAACCTGGGTATGGGGGTGTGGGGGGTGTGGGTGGGGGGGTGTGGAGGGTGTGTGTGTTATTTAGAGAACAGAGTGGGGAGCCTGGGGGAAGGGTTTTAGGGACGGACGGGAGGTTTGATGAAGGCCTTTAGGGAAGGACCGGGGATCTGGGGGAAGGATTTTAGGGACGGACCGAGGGTGGGGGAGGGCTGCACCAGGGTCTGGGGGAACAGGTTTTAGGGCCAGGGCGGGGAGGTGGAGGTGGGGGATGATTTCAGGAACAGCCTGGGGTGGAGGAGGGTGTCAAGGGAAGTCTTTCAGGGTTGTTTGGGGGGAAGGATTTTAGGGACGGATGTGGTGTCTGGCGGGACGTTTGATGCCACTGTATAGATTCCACTGTATATACATTTATGTCCAGGGATTCTGCTAAGGGGAAGCTGCTGGCTCGGCAAAGGGACAAGATGTCTGAGCTCCCCAGTTGCCACGCTCTGATTTGGTGTGTAGCTCTACGTTAAACACACCTGCGCACAAAGGTTAGGCCAAGCTGACTCTCTAAAGCTGTTAGAAGTGACGAATTAAGGGACCTCTCATCCAGGGAGTCAGCCTTGGGAAGGATGGGGAACAAAGAATGCATGGGGGAAAGATCTGCGTTCTCTTCGGTGATGCAGAAAGAGCCTCTGGGTGAGGACGTTGTGGTCGCAGGAGGAGACAAGCCGATAGAGTGCTGCGATCCGCAGAATGTTGGTTGGAATTCGGACAAAGGTAATTGTTGTGGGGGGAGATCGTGACCTCTGACTCAGATAGCCCCCCGAGAGAGGGCAAGGCCCCGCCTGGGGAGCACGGGGAGCTAGTAAAAAACCTCAGCAGTGCTGTCTGAGGGTGTGTGCTCGTTTGCATTAAAGCAAGCAACTTGTAACCCATCCCGTGCCTGACTGAAAATGCGTGTGTAATGCGCTATGAGTGTGCAAGTGCTCTGCTGTCCATAGTGCGTACCCTCGAGGAACTGGGTGAGCACGCTCAGAGGAAACATTCCCCCGTGCTCCCAGCACTGCCATAAAGAATGCCGGCCTTCTGAAACTTGCAAGCAAGTCTTAGAGGGTTTTTCTCCCTGACCGACTTTATGGTATCATTCCCACCATACTGGAGAGAGCAAATCTTTTTCTCTTTGGTGGTGAAAGCAGCTTGGGGAGCGTCACTGAAGTGCAGCACTTTTTTAACCTCAGGTTTAAAGTGCCACCGGTCCTACCGTGGAATACATCCTTCCTCAGGCTTTCAGCAAACGGAAAGGATGCATCAAACCCACCCCACAAACATGTCCTGCACTTTTTTTATCTTTCCTGGAACGTGGGGACATGACCCTGCTGGGCCATCAGTGCCACCTGCCTGGGAGCCAAGATGGTGCCTTTACATCCAGGCTAAGGACTTACCTTCTTTTTTTTCCTTTTCAGCGACTTTAGAGCCATTCTTAGGGAGGCTGGTTAAGCTGGTTTACTGCACAGCTGGTCGCCAGTGGAGGGAAACGGTAAGCTCCGCTATTGCCTTTGGTGTTTACTTGTTACCTTGTCGCTCGTTTGAGTGATCTTACCATGCCCCGGCAAGCAGAAGCTATCACGGCACTTTAGGCCTTGGTCTAATAGTCATGCAAAGCAATATTGAAAGTCATTCTGAGATCTGGAACAGGCCCCAATGTGCATTTTATAAAAGTGCATCTTGGCTGCTCTTTATCTTTGTATGGTTTTTTTCCCCATTTCTCCAGACTGTTGAAGCTCTGAAAGGTGCCAATGAGCTGCTCTCCCTCAGTTTGCTCCTTTGCCTTTGGGGAGTGCGTTTCATGTTTTCTTCATGGCTTTGCAGAGGAGAAAATCCATGAATACACCACCTTGTTTTTTTCACCTAAGCTAATTTCAGAAACTGCCTCCTTTAACTTAGACATGAAACTCTTCTTAACCTCTTTGTGCACTTGTAGAAAAGCAGGGTGGGGTGGGGGGTGGGGGATGGGGGTGTCTTCAGGAAGTGCCCGCAAAAGAGCCTTTAGGAGACCCTGTCCCTTGACTCACATGTGGGGTAGTGAAGAGTCTGAGAAAGTCACGGGTGTTTTGGTGTTCACCAAAGCAGGTTTTCGTTTTGGTTTTTTTTTTTTCTTATTTTCTTTTTTATCTTATGTAGCTTATGTCACCAGGTAGTGACAGCCCGGGGGTGACAGGAGGGGACAGCAGGCAATGGCAGCCTGGAGGGTGACAGGAGGGGACAGTAGGTGGGGACAGGCCTGGGGGGTACAGGAGGGGAGAGCAGGTGTTGAAAGCCTGGCGGTGACAGGACCTCAGGCGCCAGATCATGGGCCGCGAGAGGCTGAAGGCAACTCACTGCGACCTGCAGGTCACCAACGCCCAGACCATGGAAGGTGCGTGGGGGCAGCGGGCGCGGGATGCGGGGACCGGCCGGCTGGCGGTGGCGCAGGTGGCCAGTGAGGCGGTTGGGCCGCGGCCGGCAGCGGTGACTTGTGCTGGGGCCTCAGAGCTGCTCTTCCGTGGTTGTGCGCTGGCAGCTGGCGTCAGGGCTGTGTGCGCAGCCAGGCACAGCAGCGTACGGGGTCCGTGTGCGACACCGCGCGTGGAAGGGGTTTGGTTTCTGGGACCCTTCTAGGTAAAACGATAAGGAAATGTGGGACAATGCCTTGTAATCACAAACCTGCCAGATTTCTTTGAAAGCCGGCAGAGAAGGCTGAACGTGATAGAAAAGGAGTGGATGGCTAATTTGAAGGGGAAAAAAGTGGGTTTGGTGACTGAAATTTGTCTTCAGCTACTTTTACTCCACCGCATTGGAAAAGTGGTGCTTGGCTGTTGCAGAAACTGCTCAGTAGCAACGTTTGGGATCAAGAGTGTATCTGTGAGTGGGAATCTATGCAGACCCTGGAAAGCCATCTTGTAGACGAGCGTTCTGTCTAAAGTATACTTGGCATTTCTTGCCAATACAGCTTCTTTGCTACACCAAAGACATTTTCATTCAGATGCTATTGGGCATCATTTCTTCTTTTCTTTCAAACGGTGCATTTTTTTCCTGGTACTGCGTGTTAGACGGTGTCAGGGCAATACTGAAGTTTTATGGCAGATCACTTATGGTGAATATACCTAAAAATGTTCTTCGAGAAGCCCTAAGTTCTTTTGAATCTCAGAAATGGTGCTTGATTCTCAGAGACGGTAATGGTTTCGTATTACTTAGCGTGCTGTCTCAGTTTGGTAATCTACCATCTGGCAAAGCTTGCATGTGATTAAAGACTTTGGGATATGACAGAAATAAAAAGACTTGGAAACCATTTCCATTCCTTAAACATTCAAATTTTACCGGGTGTTTTGTTTTGTTTTTTTCTTTTTTTCCTGTGGTTCTGTGACATTCTCTCAACAGTCTTTTCTTTACAATGTGTACTCATAGGTGTTTTCCCTCTTCCTGTTTGTTGTATTAAAACTTAAACAGGATGACATGCCTGCCACATGTGGTAACTGTAACTTTGGCCCCAGCCTTTCCAGTGGTTGGACCTAAACACGCTGTTTACCTACAGATAGGTAAAGTATGTTCAGGAGAGTATCTGTGAGGAGACTTAACAGCACGGTGTTAGGGGTCTTGGGGGTGTTACGGGGTCGCGTGTCACACGGCGGTAGAGATAGACATGCAGGTAGAGGCAGATGTACAGGTTGTGACACAGATACTTACTGGAACTTCTGTAAGGGTGTCTTCCCTGTGGAAATGCAAAAATCCCCCAGTGGTTGTCAGAGCAAAGCTAAGGAATACATTTCAGTGTCATACACGTGTCTGCCAGATTTTGGGGTTTTATACATAACCGTGAATTTCCGTTTTTGTTGAACAGCATCTGCGTGCCTAAAGTCACCTTCAGAAGATGAAGGAAAGAACTCGGCCAGGATGTTCTGCCTAAAGGGGGTTCTTGGAGATCTTCCCTGTGGAGATACGGTCGTGGGTTTTATAACTTGGTGCAGGAGTCCTGACTAAATGGTGACATGATCTTGGAAAGACCCTTCAGTGAACCTTGAGTGAAGATGGCCAATTGTTCAGATTTTTCCGGGCCGCGTGATCACAGAAATCTCGTAATAGAAGCAATGCTAATAGAAGCTGAAAGTAAACAGGATTTTAAACATCACTGGGGGGAAAAAAAAGAGATGGTGGACTCTTTTTGAAGATGGTGGGAAGGCAAAATGGATGGTTGGGATGTGTTTGAAAAGGTGGGAGGCAGGGTGGGGGTGTCCTCTTCCGTGCTCGCTATTATGGAGACATGTTCTAGGGTTTTGTAAGCTAACAGGAGCAAAAGCAATGAAAGTTAGATCAGGAAAGAACCTCATGCTTTAGCAGACACTGCTTAGTGACTTTAGAGACCATTTTGCTGTTGGCGTTGAAACGATTCCAAAAAAATGGGAAAGATTTTGCTGCTTGTGTTTGACTATCAGACCTGAAGATTTCTGGAAAGGTACCGTGAGATGATGAAAGCATGACGCTGTGTGTAAAATGTTGCTTTTCTATCTGTAAAGGGATTCCCTGAAGTGCTACGTGACGACATGTTAATATCACTCTTACAAACTGACTGATGCTTTCTCTGTATTGATGTTGTTTCCAGAATACACAGATGATAATGCCCTGATTCCGGGGAACTCATCGGTAACTGTTAGGGGAGTCCCTGTTAGAGGAGTTAAAGCTACCGGCAAAACAGACCTTGGGTAAGTAGCCATAACGCGTTGTGTTCTTTGGGAGGGGTTTCAGTGTGTTCACCTTCTTTGTGGCTGTTGGTTTACGGAGGCATTCAGGGTGTATCTTTCTTGTTAAAGCTGCTGTTAACTTTTGTTGTGGCAGGGCAGATTTGAATGTATCTGTCCCAAAGCAGACTTAGATTTTTCAGCCCGCTGGGACGTGGCATTCAAGCTCCAACAGTGGTAACTGTTGAGATGTTTGAATTGGGTTTGTTCTTGGGCTTGGTTTTTCTGAGAGTCAAGTTCTCCATCCTGTTTCCTCTATGCAGAGAGATCCCTTATTGTATGCTTTTGCTTGTATTGCTTTTAGAGTAAACGGAGAGACACATTGCAGTGTGAACTGGTGATTTGTTCCCATCTGCCAGCAGTCCGAGTCTCCGTGTTTGCCTGCTTCCTTTGTTTGGGGGAGGGGGGCAGGGTATTCTTACACCCCAAAGCGGGGTGTGTGTGTGGGCTGCATACTGTCTCCAGAGGAAAGACTGAGAGTGGCCAGCTGGCAAACCGTGCAAACAAGAAGTTTCATTCTTAAGTGCTTCCTATTAGATTCCTAAAGACAATGTCTATGTCGGGCAAGAGAAAAAGAACAACATCCTAAAGCGTATTGCCTTTTGTGCCAGGACGGTGAAGGAACAGTTGATCTTTTCCAAACCTGAAGCTCAGAAAGCAGTTGAGCACTTTCCCAAATGTTAGTAGTTACCTTTCTAAGTTTGATTTCACCCTAAGCTGCTCTCTGTGCTCCAGGTATTACTGCTGTATTCCTCAGATTTATGGAGGACAGAGAATCTGATTACAATTGCAGATACTCAAATGTAAGCCTGACTACAGCATTATCGCTGTCATCGATGTATTCGTACAGTTCAGTTCTGTATCAGCTGCATCAGCATGGTTTGAATGCTCATGTTTTCAAGGCTTCTTCAAGACAGACCTCTCCTCCACCGTTAGTAGATATTATTGACTTGTGGTTTTGCCATGTCTTTCTAATGTTAGTTCTCAATAAATAGAGTGTACTGGCGCGTTACAGCGTGTCTCAAACAAACAGTACAGCAGCATCCTAGTACCCATGAAGCATCTGCAAGCAAAACCCCCTGAATTTATGTGGCTCCCCTGTAAGCTTTGGGCATATTACTGCAGGAGGTGTTGCAGTGCTTTCAGGCGCTACCAAGACTTTCTGGATGCCACAGCACTGTGCTTCTAAACATGGCCTGGTTTGGGGGGTTAATTTAGGTGGGGATGCTTAGTGCTGTCTTGTCAATATAGCCTCCATTTCTGGTTGGATGGCACCCTCTCCTGGTGTTGGAATGCTGCCCTAAAATGAGAGGCTAGGTGCCACTAGCATCAAAGATCCAAGAAATACCTGCACGTGGGGGTAAGGGATGAATGCCGCTGCTCTCCTAAAGTTGCAAATGGATTGGGCAGGTTAGCTTTCTATTCCTTCAGCTGGAAACCTTGTGGAAACAACTGGTAGAGTCGTTAGTGTTTGGGAATGCTGAACGCATGGTGTCACGGTGGAGAGGCCTTCAGAAATGCGTTAGTCACCTTGTAGTATCTTCCTCAAGGCAAATGGATGGAGAAACCCTGGTGTGGTAATCTAAAGCACTTCCTCATGTTCAGGAGGTACGTGGCTGTACTTGCGAGCCTGGTGGTGGTGTAGCAGTGGCAGGAAGAATGAGCCTTTCTATTTGTGCAGGACCGGCACAGCAGCCTTTGGGTTGCCTCTGCTCGTGGGACGCTTTGGATGATGTATGAATTGTTTGTTAACTGATGGACGGTTGCATGTTTGATTCATGAGTAGCATGCAGGTACAGACCAATGAGTATGTGGAATCTCGGCAAGGGCTTGTGTGTCATAAGTGTTTCCTAAAATATTGTAGCATGTTCAAGATGATCCTAAAGCAAATTCTGGTAATCCAGGCTTTTTTTCTTATTTTTTTAACACAGGCCTCCTCGACCACAGAAAATCCTTGGAACTGCTTTCAGGTGATGTTTCTACTGCTATTGGTAGTCACTTTAGGCTAGAGGATAGTAGGTACCTGAACACAGTGCTTGGGCTTCCACAAAGAAACACTTTTCTACAGACAACTGTTCTTGTTTTGTCAGGGGAGTGTAGAAACCAAAGTGCTCTATCTGGTACCTGTTTGTGATAGTGGGGCTATGCAGATTGCCTGAAGGTGCCTTCATATTTGGATGGCTGACTATTTAAGAACCGAAAACTGTAGCACAGTCTTCACAGTTTTGAGACTTAGAGAGCAGAAAGAAAATATGTGAGGACTTCTTCTTGCACTGCTGTATTCTGTATCTTAGAGTAATTGGGGACAAAGAAGGAATGGGATTTGGGGTTTTATTTCAGTTGCACTGAATGTACCAGGAGAGCACACTTTATGTATAGAAATAAATTTCCGTATTCATAAGACTATCAGAACACAGTGTTTTGGTGTTCAGGTTTTATAAACTGTTTTCACGGCTTTATGTTGGTTACGAGTGCTTTATTTTAAGTTCTGATCATCTTTTTTTCTTCTTCTAGAACTCAAACTGAGCCAGCGAGTAGAACATCAAAAGAGGTATGTAAAGACACAAGCTGAAACTTTTTTCTACATGCTGCACCTAAGTCTAAGAAATGTAGCCTTGTACTAATTCTTTTATATATATAAAATATAAATGTTTTATATAGAATATTTGTAAGATATATATAGAAACATATTTTCCAGTGAAACACAGTGTATGCCGTAAATCCAGTGTATTTGATTCAGCATAGTGAAAACTGAGCAATGCCAACATTTGCGCGGTTCTAATGTGAATAATGGTATTTGTGCCTAGTAAGGCATTGCATTTCGTACTGACTAGGCTAGAATATTTCTTGTATGACTGTGTGTTGTACAGATAATGTAGGCTCATTTTTAGAGCTTGCAGGTTCAAGGTTTGCACCACTGAACTTGGTGCCACTCTTCAGTACACCACCACTTTGAATTTACATTTGGAAAAGGGGCAGCATTTTTCTTCAGTTCAGAAAACACTGTCGTTCTGCTGCTAAGACATGAATAAGTAACTCGAGGAGATACTTGACTGGTAATGGCCTAGATCTCCATTTGGCCCTTGGGTGGAATGCTACGTGCAACGATGCATTTCAAAATAGCCCTCATAGTACAAACATTACTTTGCGGTGGTGTTTGCTTTTCATCTGTAAGTATAACTGCTTTTTCTTCACTCGAATGGTGTGATGCATTACACGAGCTCTAGGTCACGGGATCTGATCACTTTGTAAGCTCTTAGGATAACTTAATCTAGAAATTCATGAACTTGGGGTCTAATGAAAGTAAATGAAAGACAGCGCAAAAACTATACTGCGTTCATGAACCATACCTGTGTGCATTTAGAAAATGTTGAGCTATTAACTGATTAATTTATAAACTGCACTGACAAAGTTTCCTGTAGTGACACTTCCTTCTCAAATAAACGGAAATATTTTTTTTAGATCCTTTTGAGCTGAAAATGGACAGCTTCCTTGACCCTCCGTCTTTTAAGCAGTTGTGAGCATTTGACAAGGGTCCCCCTCTGAAGTATCCTGAGCGATAGATTGATCTCAAGAGGGGTTGGTTACTTTAGTTTCTTCTCATTAACAACGCAGGCATACTTCAGCCCTTTAAGGTTTGTACTTTGTTCTGAACAAATCCAAATTCCACTGGCTTGGAGGTGGCTCTTTTAAGTGGCACTCAGAGGATATAGTGCGGGCTTTCATACAGCAGTAGGGGTGTATGTAGAACTTAAATATGTGTTTAATTTTTCTGAATAGATTGGCGACTCTTCCGCACCTCTTTCTCTGGCACAGCTTATTAAGGTATGTTTAGATGTACTTTCTTGTGAAATAGTGGTTTTAAACCTTACACTGTGCTCTCTAGCTGGATAACTGCTGTAATATGAGAAAAAACATTAGTTGTTAATAACTCAGAGTGTTTCTCCTAACTTTAAAATGTGCGTATACTTTGATACTATCCTGTAGAGAATAGTTCCCAGCTTGGGAAGATGGAAGGGGAGCACCTTATTGGCCTCAGTGTAATGCTGCAGTATTACTCATCTGCAAGACACAAAGAAGCAGCACTTCAGAAGCTGTTTACCATTTTTCATACGTCCCGTTAATTCTTCATTGGAAACTAACACAAATTTTACAGAAGAATTTAATTGGCTGTAAGTTATGGACATTGCTGGGGCCTTTGCAACAGCCAGAACAGACGTGTTTCTGGAACATGGACAATTGCATGGCTGTTTTTGAATTACTAGTCATTACCTAACCCTATGGTAGGTATGACCTAACCCTAAGTCTGAATTTTAAGAGATAACCTTAAGACTTCACCCTATGACGTATGCCTATGCCTTAAGCCTAAGACCTATCTCTAAGACTTATGACTCAACCTTAAGATTTAACCCTGAGAGTTAACCCTAAGACTTAAGCTTAAGATTTAATGTTGGGCCTTAACCTTAAGACTTACATTTAAAAGTTAATATTAAGACTTACACCCTAAGACTTAAACTTAAGACTTAAACTTAAGACTTAAATCCTAAGATTAACCCTGAGACTGAACCCTGAGACTTAAATCTCAGACTTAACCTTAATACTTCACCATAAGACTTAAACTTCAGATTTAACATTAAGATTGAACCATTAGACTTAAGGTTAAGTTTTAACCTTAAGTCTCAACCCTTAGACTTAACCGTGAGACTTATCCATAAGACTTATCCCTAAAACTTAAAACGGAGACTTAAACCTAAGATTTAACCTTAAGACGTAACCCTAAAACGTAGCCCTGAGACTTATCCTTGAGACTTAACCTTGAGACTTAATCCTGAGACTTAGCCCTATGACTTATCCCCAAGACATACTTCTGAGGCTTAACCCTAAGACTTAACCTTAAGGCTCAACCTTAAGAGTTAACATGAAGACTTAACCCTGAGATTTAACCATAAGACTCAACTTTAAAACAAAACCTTAAGATTTAAACTTAAGACATAACCCTGAGACTTATCCTTGAGACTTAACCTTGAGACTTAATCCTGAGACTTAGCCATATGACTTATTCCCAAGACATACTTCTAAGGCTTAAACCTAAATACATACTTCTAAGGCTTAACCCTAAGACTTAACCTTAAGAGTTAACATTAAGACTTAACCCTGAGATTTAACCATAAGACTCAACTTTAAAACAAAACCTTAAGATTTAAACCTAAGACATAACCCTGAGACTTATCCTTGAGACTTAACCTTGAGACTTAACCCTGAGACTTAACCCTAAGACTTATCCGCAAGACTTAACACTTCAGACTTAACTCTAAGACTTAAAGTTAAGATTTAACCCTAAGACTCAGTCTATAAGATGTAAACTTAAGACTTAACCTGAAGACTTAAATTTAAGACTTAACATTAAGACTTAACTCTAGACTTTACCCTAAGACATAATCCTGAGACTTGACCCTGAGACTTAATCCTAAGACTTAACCTAAAGTTTAACTTTAACACTTAACCCTAAGACCGAACCCTAAGACACAACCAGACGACTTAACCCTGAGACTTAACCTTGAGACTTTACCGTGAGATTTAACCCTGGGATTTAACCCTAAGTCTTAATGCTCAGACTTAACTTTAAAATGTACCATTAAGACTTAACCTCAAGACTTAACCTTAAGACTTAACCTTAAAACGTATACTTAAGATTTACACTAAAAACTTAACCCTAAGACTTAACCTGTAAGACTTAACCCTAAGACTTAACCCTATGACTTATACTTAAGGCTCAACCTTAAGACTTAACTTTAAGGCTTAACCTTAGAATTAACCGTAAGAGTTAAATTTTAAGGCTTAACCCAAAGATGTAACCCTTAGTCTTAACACTGAGACTTAAACCTAAGACTTAACCTTAAGACTTAACCCTAAGACTTATGCCCAAGACTTAACTCTAAGCATTAACCCTAAGACTTATACTCAGGAATTAAGCTTTATACTTAACCCTAAGACTCAATCCATAAGACTTAAACTTAAGAGTTAACGTTAAGACTTAACATTAAGACTTAACCCTAAGATTTAAGCTTAAGACTTGTCCTTAAGACTTAACCCTAAGAGTTAACCTTAACACTTAAATATTAAGACTTAACCCAATGAATTATCCTTAAGATAAATTTTAAGACTTAACCTGAAGACTTACCCTTAAAACTTAACCCTAAGACTGAACCCTAAGATTTAACCTTAAAACTTAACCTTAAGATTTACACTCATGATTTAACCCTAAGACTTCACCCTAAGACTTAACCTTATGACTTAAACTTAAGGCTCAACTTTAAGACTTAAGTTAAAGACTTAACCCTGAGAATTAACCCTAAGACATAACCTTAAAACTTAACCCTAAGTCATAACCCTAAGACTTAAATTTTAAGACTTAACCCAAAGAGTTATCCCTAAGACTTATCCCCAAGACTTAACTCTAAGGGTTAACCCTAAGACTTAAACTTAAGCATTAAACTATAGACTTAACCCTAAGACTAATCCTTAAGACTTAACATTAAGCATTGACTTAACCTTTAAGACTTAACCATAAGACTGAACCTTAAAGACACAACCTTAGGAATTAACCCTGAGACTTAACCTTGAGACATAACCCTGAGATTTAACCCTAAGACTTAATGGTAAGATTAACTTTAAGATGTACCATTAAGACTTAACCCCAAGACTTAACCTTAAGACTTAACCTTAAAACTTAACCTTAACATTTACACTAAAGACTTAACCTTAAGACTTAAGCCTATGACTTAAACTTAAGGTTAAACCTTAAGACTTAACCCTGAGAATTAACCCTGACATAACCATAAGAGTTAACCCTATGTCATAACCCTAAGACTTAAACGTAAGAAATAATCCTAAGACTTAACCCGAAAACTCAACCTTAAGACTCAACCCTGAGACTTAACCCTAATATTTTACCTTAAGACTTCACCATAAAAATTAACCCTAAGACGGAACCCTAAGATTTAACCTTAAGACTTAACATTAAGACTGAACCTTAAGACACAACCTTACGACTTAACCCAAGACTTATGCCCAAGACTTAACTCTAAGAGTTAACCCTGAGACTTAAACTTAAGAATTAAACTTTATACTAAACCCTAAGACTCAATCCATAAGTCTTAAACTTCAGAGTTAACTTTAAGACTTAACCTTAAGACTTGACCTAAAGACTTAACCCTAAGGCTTAGCCTTAACACTTAAATATTAAGACTTAACCCAAAGACTTATCCCTAAGATAAATTTTAAGACTTAACCTGAAGACTTAACCTTAAAACCTAACCCTAAGAATGAAGCCTAAGACTTAACCCTAAGATATAACCTTAAGACCTAACACTAAGACTGAACCTTAAGACAGGCCCCGGGCCTGAGCCATCTCTGCAGGGATGAGGCCTTCCTTGGCGTCCGTCCCTCAAACCCTCCCTCCGGCCCCCACGGTCCGTCCCTAAAACACTTCCCCTCTGGCCCCCAGTCCCTGCTGGCCCTGAAGGCCGGCCACAGCACTTGGTTTCAAGCCTGAGCTGGTCATGTCATGGCTGTTCTGGAATGTGTACAGTGAAAGAAGAGATTGAAATGGCAAATGTTCCCTCTCAGGGTGGTCCCATGCTGGCAAAGGTTGTCCAAGGAGGTTGTGGGCTCTCTGTCCTTGCAGATCTTCAAAGGCCAAGGGCACACAGTCCTCTGCAACCTGCTGTAGGTGAGCGTGCTGGAGCAGAGGGCTTGGCCCAGAGGACCTCCATGGGTCCCTTCCAACCCCACCCTCCCGTGTGGCTCTGTGCTTTGCTTTTCCTCCTAAAGGCCCTCAACTCAGCCCCGATGCCCGCTGGAAAGGGTGCTGGGGCAAGGGACGATCCCAAACTCCTCCCCTTCCCAGGGTCCTTCCCAGCACAAGAGCTCCCCACTCCGGAAGACACGATGGCAGACACAGTCAGGAGAGGGAAAAGATTCTTTTATTGTCAACACCAGCTGCGAGGGCCCAGGAGTCACAGCGGTTCAGCCGGTGAAAATCAGTCAGCACCTGCAACGACAGAGTCAGAAAGCTCTGATAAGCCCCCAGAGGCAGGAAGAGGCAGGATTTGGTTCCCCCTTCTTTGGAGGACACTGTTTCTGAGGAATTCCTCATGACCCAGAAGGGAGAGCTCTTGCTGGCCTCCACTAGGGGCCTTCTCCCCAGGGGTGATGTCCCTAGGGAGCTGTGCGTGCGCAGGGATGCTGACAGTGCCCCTGTGCCACACAGCAGGGCTCGACGGGGAGCCCCTGGGGAGCTGCCGTGGGGCTCATCCCAAACCCTGCTCAGCACCAGCCCTCGCCGGCCCTTGCCAGCCAGCTGGGCTGACTTAGGGCCGTGTTCAGACTCGGGAAAGATGGGCAGCAGCGCCTGGTACGCACCTGGCCTTCCTGACGTGCTGCACCTTCCTGCATTTTCTCAGGTTTGGGTCAGCAAAATGAGTTCCTCTCTTCTCCGTTTTATTTTTGCTGTGCTGTCCCTCTCCTCTGCCCAGATTTCTTTTCTCTTTCTTTTCCTCGAGTTTTCCTTCTCCTGGTGGGATCCTGAAAAACTTTCCATCCCACAGCGTGATGAGATGGGGAAAGCCCCAGGCCCCTGCAGTGAGCTCTCAGGTCAGGCAAGGGGAGCTCTTCCTACCTGGTTTCCTGGGGCAGGCTGGTCAGTTTTTGCAGGCATGCCAGGGACTCTTCCGTGCCCTCGGGGGTGGCTGGAGGCAAATCTGGAGGTGCCTAAACCAGAAATTTGGGAGGTAACGGGTGGCAAGTAACGGCCTGGGGTAGTGAGGGCCTGACTGCCAAATTGCCATCTTAGCTCTACAGAGGAGATGCTGGTTTGCATCATGCCCATTTTGCACAGTCCGGCCAATGCAGCCTAGACTTGATGAAGCTGCGACGGAGTAGGATTTGAGCAAAAGCCCTCTCAAGGTGACAGCTACTCCCTTCTGTCCTTTTGTGGGTATTTTGTAGGTATGTTTTGTTTGATGAAGCAGATCATACTTAATGAAATGCATTCCAGAAACAGCCTTTCCAGTTTTCCTTAACACGTACCACTCTGGGGGGAGAGGAGGAGCCCCAAAGGCACAAGAGAGCAGCTGCCAGGAGGAGGCCCAGCAGCTACTTGGCCTCCTGGGAAATTACTGTCCCACTTGAGACATGTTGTCCCAGTGTCTGTGGAGCTGCCGTACCTCTGCCGCTTTGGGCCCTGACCCTGTGTCTCCCCCAGCTCCTCTTTTGATGTCCAGCAGAGAGGCGTCTGCATCCAGAAAGGCTTTTGCTGGACGCTGGGTGTCTGCTGTGCCTGCAGGGCCACTTTGCTCTTCGTGCTGCAGCTCTGGAAAGCAAAAGCACGTGCAGCAGCGTGACTTCTTGGAAGTCAAGAACATCTCAAGCAAAGCCCAGCCAAGCCCTACACCGCTTGTCTCCTCAACGTTGAGGTTTCTGGCATCCCAAGCCCCAGTGTCTGTGACAAGCCTCAGCCCCTCCTCCTACCTGTGCGCCTGTCCATGGGTGCTGGCACCTCCTCGGCTGATGGAGGGGAGAGGCCGGCCACCTCCCCCCCAAAGATGTCCCCGCAGTTTTCAATCAGGAACTCCACCAGCACGTTCACCTGCAGACATGAAAGCCTTGGTCTCAAGCCAGGTGCCTGCAGACGTGTCAAGCAGCCTTTCCCGCTGCTGACCCTTTGTCTGCGCAGGTGGCTGCGGCTGGGGGTTGCTCTTCCAGGCACCCAGCCCACCAGCCCTGGCTCAAGGGAGGAGGCAGCCAGGGACCTCTCAACAGCCAAGCTCCGATGGGCCGGGAAGGCAGCAGCCGGCTGCTGGGTAGGGCGTACCTTCTCGGTCACTGCCAGCATGGCCTGCAGCGGGAGCAGGTCCTCGTTGGGTGGGCTCAGCAGGTTGGGCCCGACGCAGATGGCCAGGTTGCTGCAGCTCATTCTGCTGGTGGCTGCGTTGTTGCCGATGTGCTGCAGCAGGGCCATCAGCCGCTTCAGGAGGAGGAGATTGGCCACAGGCAACTTGTCAGCCACCCTGAGGGAAGAGGAAGACAAGGCTGATGAAGCAGAGGGTGCCCACAAGCCGTGCCTGCAGCTGGCCCCAGGCGGGTGGGAGCCAGCAGCCGTGTTGCACAGCTTGGCAGCTGCCCGAAAAGACAGCTTTCTGAGGAACCCATGCTTTGCAGGCAGGTCCCAGAACTCTCCCGGTCCCTGCTCAACAGGCAGGCTGCTGCCCACACTTACGCTTTCAGCTCCTCCACCTTGGCCTGCTTGCTGGCCCTCTCCATGGCTGCCATCCAGTCCTCGTAGAGGTCGATGACGAGGAGCTTGGTGGGGATGCTTCGCAGGAATTCCTGCAATGCCAAGGGCTGCAGGTGAGCCTTTGAACGCTGCAGGCCAGCCAGGAGCTCCTCCAGCTGCAGCTCAGAAGCGCTCACCTTCAAGATGACGGCCAGCAGCAGTGCAGGCTGGCTTCCCACATCGACTTCCGTGCCGCGGTCCAGGGCCTCGCGTAGCTGCCGAAGTTCCGTGCCGCTGGCAGCTCTGCGGAATATCCCCTCCGTCGTCGGTCCTTCCTGGTGCAGGACAGCCAGCAGCTCCTGCAAGAGATGCAGGACAGTGGCTTGGCTGAGGAGCTGCCCTGCAGCAGCGGTGGCCGTGGCCAGAGCTCTTCCCCAGACTGGGCTCTGTCCCCCTGCAAAGGGGCTGGGAGCAGAGAAGCGTGAGCCACGGGCAGAGAGCCCAATTCCCCAGTACCTGGAGCCAGGGGACGCTGCCTGTGGACTGAGTGGGGGGCTGGGGACCCCGTGTGCAGGCTGGCTTACCTGGATGGGCCGGGGCAGCGTGTTGTCCTCCCCACAGAGGGCTGCCAGGGGCTGCCCAAAGAGCGCCTTGCTGCAGCCGGAGCCCGCCTGCCCTGGTGCCTGGGCAGCGGCCGGGGTGCGCCGTAGAGCAAAGGGCCAGGGCAGCCCCATCCTCCTCCTGCTGCTGCTGCTGCTCCCTCCTGCTGCAAAGGAAAACAGAGTAAGACGCCATCAACGGAGAACCCCAGGCCAGCGGTCCCAGAGCCTGCCCTGCCCTGCTCTGTCCTGCCCGCAGCACGATGCTGTGTAGTGCGGCAGGACAGGCAGGGAGCCAGCAGCTGGAACCGTGGCTTTGGCTCAGGAGCTGTGGCTTGGAGGCTGCCGAGAGCTGGTGTGCCACCAGGACAGCCTGTCCCAGCCCTTGCCCTGCCCTCCTGCAAGCTGTGGGCAGCCGCAGAGGCTCTGTGTCCTGCAGAAGCTCATGCAGCGGCCGCTCTCCAGCTGGTGTCCTTGCCAGTCCAGGTGTTGTCCTCCCGTGCGGTGCCCAACCTGCATGGCGACACTCAGGGGACAAGTGAGCACAGTTCAATCCATTGCAGGAGGTTGCCTTTCTTTCCCAAACTCACCTGGCTCGTGGCAAAGTCCTCCTGCGTTTGCAGATGGGGCCGTCGCAGGCCCTTGCTTGGGATGAGCCTGCAAGAACCAAGAATCAGGCTGCGCTTGGACAGCAGCCCCGCAGCAGAAAGGGCCAGCGGCGAGCTGCCCCCCGGAGCCAGCAGCCTGAGCATGGCAGAGCTGGGACCCTCTGCCCTCCCAGGCTCTCTGCCCCGTGCGGCAGGTTTCGTCCCAGCTCCGCCAGCCAGCCAGTACGTACCAGCGTTCCTGGTGTCTCCCCAACCCCCTCTGCTGCGGAGCGGTACTGTGGGAACCCCCGCCCTCCTGCACATGGTCACCCCACTCGCTGCACATCCCAGCACAGCCAGAGATGGGTGAAAGGCAGCCATTCTCACCTCTGCCTGTGCCTCCATCAGCCTCTCCAGGCTCCTGGCGCGCACTGTCCTCCACTGGGCGGGAGAGAAGGAGGGGAAGAAGGTGAGCAGCCATGGGTCTGCTGCTCGGCTGCAGGAGCAGTGCTTGGGGACAGGGCCCAGAGCAGAGAGACACTCACGGCGTGGCGGCGACTCAGCTCCTTCTCCAGGAGCTTGATGGATGTGAGACGGGTGACGCGGGCTCCCGTGCGTCTTTCTGGTGTCCTGTGCACCGGGAAGGGAGAGGGAGAGAGCTGGGTGAGCCCCAAGCCGTCTCTTGTCTCTTGTCAGGCAGCTGTGCCCGAGAGCTGCCTTCAGTCCCAGGGGCACCTTCCCCAGCTGGGGGCTGTGTTCCCCCGTGGGCCCAGCTTCTCCTGGAGCACGTCCCCGGCTTACCCCAGCAGCGTGGCCACCCACAGCTCCTTCAGTGCCTGGGAGCTGCAGAAAGAGAGGGGAGACAGCGTCAGGCCCTGCTGCCCCCAGCCCTGGGCAAAGGTGGGTGCCTGCACAGCCCTGCCCCGTGGGGCAGGACAGAGGCGCTGTCCAAGCCCTGGGTCGCTCTGTCCTGCCCGAGCAGCTGTATTTGCCCTTCCCTTCTGGGGACCAAAAGGTGACCAGGGGATGCAGGATGGGGAAACATCCCCCATCCCTCCCTCCCTGCCACCGAGCTGCCTGCTCCCTGCCCAGGCTCTGCACGCAAGGCAGAGGCCAGTATTCACGGGATGGCGTGGGCACGGCTGGGAAGCTCTCCTGCCCGACCACGACTCACCCAAAAGTGGCGATGCAGGAGCCGGTAGGCCAGGCGAGGATGACAGAGGTGCTGTCCTCATCGGTGCCTTGCTCCTCCTCCTCCTGTCCATCCTGCCCCGCAGCCTCCTTCCCGCTGCTGAGCACCCACAGCTGGTCCAGGGCCAGGCAGAGCTGTGGGCGCAGGCTGGTGCCATGTCTGCAGAGAGCAGAGGCGGGCACTGAGCTGGAGGGGGGCTCCTTGGGCTGGGTCCCCACGCGCAGAGCCCTGTCCCCCACCTGGCCTTGGGACCGACATTGGTGCCTCCAGCACCGAGGGGCCGGGGCCTGGGGCTGGTGCCAGGGTGTCCCTGGGCCGGGGCTGGGGGCAAGGATCTGGGCTCTGAGGGTCTTACCGCAACTTGGCGACCACCAGTTCCTTGTGGAGGAGGAGCAGGCGCCTCTCGCTCCTCTTGCGGCCCCGGGTCAGCCGCACGTCTGCGCTCAGCGCCGGCTCGGCATCGCTGAGAGCCTCCCTGCAGAGCAGAGCGTGGCGGGCATGAGCAACGTCAGTGCTGCGTGGCCCAGCTGTGCCCGTGTGTCCCCGAGCCCGGGGGGAGCCCACCTGGAGCTGCAGAAGCAGCAGGCCTGGCCCATCCTGCCCGGGAGAGGAGGGCCCTGGCCGTGCACCGAGGAGGGGGCCCAGCCGGCGACGGGGAGGCTGGGAAGCGGGGTGCTGGTGCTGTGGCAGCGCTCCTGGGCCAGAGGCTGCCTCCTGCCAGCGCCGCTGCGTGCCAGCACAGCTCTGCCGTGCTGCCTGTGGTGGCCGTGGGCTCCCCGTGACCAACGGTCTGAGCCCAACGGAAAGTGGGCGGAGCCTGGGGGGGCGGGGCTGGGGCCCTCTCCAGTATGGCCGGGCCTGCCCCGCCCGGGGGAGCCCCGAGCAGGACAGGGCAGGGGGCAGGGACCACCTCCCTGCGCCTGCGGCCAACGCTTTCACCTGGCTTTTTGACAGGGTCCTGCTCAATAAAAGAAGCTGTTTTTCCTAGAGATGGCCATTGTGGCTAGAGGCAGACTCCTCTTGGTGGAGGCCGGCCTAGCGGTTGGAAGGCCTCTGGCAACCAGGCCGTGCTAGGCCTCAGGCCCCAAGGCGCTGGAATTGGAGCAGGCCCACCGGGAGGAAAAACTTCCATTTTTACCAAAAGACGGGGGGACTAGCAGCAGTCAAGAGCCGCTCGTGTCCTGCCAGGCGCCACAGGGAAATGAAATGTGTGGTGAGCTTCAGCAGGAATTGTGGTGCCCCTGGAGCACCACCCTTGCTTGGGAAGGCTTTATCCCACCTGGGTGTTAAGGCTTCACCCTTGGCAATCAGGGCTGGATGAGCACCACCCAGGAGCCCCTGCCCTGTTAGCCATGACCTTCACCCAGCCGGTGGCCAACACGGCCAGGGGCGAGTCTGTGGGGTAGGCCATGACCATGGCAAAGAAGGGACCCGTAGTCGGCTTTTGATGGCCCGTGTCTCGTTTCACTGTTGACCCTAAGCAATGCCTTGCTTCAAATAGAAGCCATTCAGAGAGTTACACACCCGCCCTTTTCAGGAAAAATGCAGGAAATCAGAGACGTGTAGCAAGTTCTCTGTTGGCTGTTGTACACCGCAGCAAGAAGCAGCGTGGGTCCAGTGGCTAATGCTGGAAGGGGAATTCAGCACTTGTGGGAAAGGGATATAAAGGCACTCTTGTGGGCCAGGCTGGGATTGGGGAGCCTGAGTGGGTGTCTGGGGTCCCAGCTTTCCCGCAGTGCTGACTGTGGTGCCTGCTGCTTGTTCTTCCCTGCATCGCCAGCTGCATCCACCTGATGGGGCTGTGCTTGGGAAGGGCTCCGGGGGTGAGCAAGCCCATGGGAGAGGGCTGCGGAGAAGCTCTTCTCCAGACATCTACCAGAAACTGTGCAGAGCATCCGAGAGGATGCTCTGTGTGACAAGGGAAGGTGCCCGTTGATCCAATGTATGGAGCCTGCAGGGCTCCCGTCAGGGTCCTTTGACCTACCCATCCTCCAGCCAGCAATCCAGGTGCTGGGGGGTCCCATGCAGGTCTCCTGAGGTACCCTTTAGCCCCGGTGAAGGTGTCATGCCTCAGTGTGTGCTTGCAGGGCATGTTTCCTTCCTGCTGACAAGGGTGGAATTGCAGTTAAATGCCCCTGGGCGATCCCGAGCCAAAAGCAGGTTTTTTTCTATGGGCCACACTGCTTTGCAGTCCGTGTGTGTGGTTCAGCTCCTGCATGGGAGCTGAGGACACGAGGTGACCTAGCTCTGAAGCTGGCCACTCTTGCTCCAGGCAACTCCAGTTGCTTGCGTTTTCCTTCAGCTTCCCCAGCCTGATGATCTCCACTGTCACCTCCTCCCTGCCCTACGAGAAGTATCCCTCTCCCAGCCATTAGGACAGTGGCGCAGCACTCAGAATCCAGATCACTGGTAGAGAAGTAGGACAGAGGAAAAGAGAAGTTCTCCTTTGAAAGAAATCCTTCTTTGTCCTCCTTTAGCTACTAGTGGATGAAAAAAAGGGGGACAGAATTTCAGGCCAGCCACAGCACTGGCTTTCAAGCCTGAGCTTGTAATGTCATGGCTGTTCTGGAATGTGGTACAGTGAAATGAGAGATAGAAATGGCAAATTTTCCCCCTCAGAGCGGTCAAACGCTGGCAAAGGTTGTTCAAGGAGGTTGTGCAGCCTCTGTCCTTGGAGATCTTCAAAGGCCAAGGGCACACAGTTCTCTGCGACCTGCTCTAGGAGAGCGTGCTGGAGCAGAGGGCTTGGCCCAGAGGACCTCCATGGGTCCCTTCCAACGCCACCCTCCCGTGTGGCTCTGTGCTTTGCTTTTGCCCTGGCAGAGATCTTCAGGGACTTTGCGTTCCATTTTGTGTTGCCTTAGGGCTACAATGTGCTGTGGTTTGGGGGCAACAAGGTTATGGTATGCCAGAGGTCAAGCGAGTTAGTGTCAAAGTGTGTTACTGTTATGGACAGAACCTGTGTTTGTTGGCCCTGTGTTCCTAGGGTTATGGCATTTTTATCTTGTCTTGCGATCTGTGTGGTTGTTTTTTTTGTGGAGAGTGCCTTTTTTCAGCTATTTTGCCTTTGTGGGGTTTGGATGGGGGCCTTTGGTTTGTGTATGATGTTTCTTCTGGTTGTTTTTCTGCTGGGCTGGTGGATGGTGGTGGTTTTTTCTGTCTTGAAACCATCGTTACAGGCCTAATATATCTCCTGCAGGTCAGGCAGTGTCACTTCTGGCGTGGTCTGACTCATTTCTGGTGAGTTGGTAGGTAGGTATGGAGGACTTGTGGTCCCTCCATGGAGGATGACTGCTAGAGGACTAAGAGGCAGATCTGTGGAGGGGTGAGAGGACTGCTGGCCCATAAGCAGTGACTGTCAGAGGATTAAGTGTACTTGAATTTACGTGGGCTTCCAAATTCATGGTTGTTTCTCCTGCCTTGCGGAAGAGCCATGGGAAGTCACCAGCCACACGGAAGGATAAAGGGTTTCCCACGGCTACGTGGCTTTTTGGGTTTTGCTTTTGAATAAGAAAGTCCTGTCTCTACATGAGTAGAACTATAAACGGTCAATTTTGCCAACTTTAGAAAGCAGGGAGCAGCACTTTTGTGCTGTGCCTCACATGGCGGCCAGGGCATGGTGAGAAACAGCAAGAGAGTTTCTTCCTGGAACCTTCTCCAGGGGAGCAGTGCTGCACTTGTCAAGGTGAGGGGTTTTTTGGCTCTATGGGATTGCAAATGTGAGGGGTTAATTTTCAGAACACAGCTATTAGGGAGCAGTACATTTGTGCTGTGCCTCACATGGCTGCAAGGACAGAGTGAGAAACAGCAAGAGAATTCCTGCCTGGCACCTTCTCCAGGGGAATAGTGCTGCACTTTCACAAAGTGAGCTCTGGTTCAGCATGAGTGCACAAGGTTTTGGTCAATTTTCTCACCACAGGAAGCAGGAAGCAGCACTTTTGTGCTGTGCCTCACATGGGTGCCAGGGCAGGGTGAGAAGCAGCAAGAGAATTCGTTTCTGGAACCTTCTCCAGGGGAGCTGTGCTGCACTTTCTTAAGAGATACTTTTTCTTTTAGCTCTGCATGAGTGCACAAGGTTTGTGTCAATGTTCTCAGCACAGAAAGCAGGGAGAAGAAGTTTGGTGCTCTTCCTCACATGGCTTCCAGGGCAGGGTGAGAACAAAAAGAGAATTTTTTCCTGGTACCTTCTTTATGGGAGGAGTGCTGTACTTTCCCAAAGTGACTTTTTTGGGCTCTTAACGACTGCAACGCTGAAGGATTAATTTTGCTCACCACGGAAAGCAGGGAGCAGAACTTTTGTGCTGTGCCTGACATGGCTGCCAGGGCAGGGTGAGAAGCAGCCAGAGAATTCCTTCCTGGAACCTTCTCCAGGGGAGCACTGCTGCACTTTGCCAAGGTGAGTTTTTTGGGCTGTGCATTATTGCCAAGGAAAAGAGGTCAGTTTTCTGACCACAGAAAGCAGGGAGCAGAACTTTTCTGCTGTGCCTGACACGGCTGCCAGGGCAGGGTGAGAAGCAGCAAGAGAATTCCTTCCTCGAACCCTCTCCAGGGGAGCAGCCCTGCACTTTCCCAAGCCATGTTTTTTGGTTCTGTATGGGTGTAAATGTGCTGTGTCAATTTCCTCACCAGAGAAAGCAGGGAGCAGAACTCTTGTGCTGTGCCTCACATGGCTACCATGCACGGTGGGAAGCAGCGAGAGAATTCCTTCCTGGTACCTTCCCCAGGGGAATTTCCCAGTTCCCGAGAGACTCCTGGCACTGGCTGCAAGGGGGCTCCCAGCCGAAGGGTGGGCCTGGGTGTTGTTGGGGTGGGAATTGGTGATGTCTCCTTTCCTTAGTCACGTTAACACTTTGGGATAACAAATGGATGCTTCGCTCCTATTGCTCTTTTATCATATCGCTCACAGTAACTGCTACTGGTTCCTTTTATCATATTGCATGCTATTTTCTCTTATTGCAATATAAGAAACTGCATTTGATATATTCCATTATTTGATATACTTGATAGATTTGATTATATTTGATGTGGAGTTCAGCTTTGCTGTGTATCCAGTCAGCCAGCAAAACATAATTCGGCGTAGTCGGCAGCGTACGAAGTAAAACTCTCTCTATTTAGGAAAAAAAAAAATGTTCCTCGACTTGCTATTGTCAGGTGGGAACCATTGCCTTATGGTGTTTGGGCCAGAGTGGTCTGGTGGTGCTGGGCAGTTGGGCCATGCCAGGGACAGAGGGACGGGGGCAGGGGAGGGGGCGGGGGGAAGGGGTTTAGGGAGGGACGGGTGGGAATCGATGAAGGTGTTTAGGGGTGGAGCGGGGTGTGTGGGGGTGGGGGGTGGGGCAAGGATGTGTGTTTGTGGGAGTGGGTGTATGGGGGGTGGGGGACGTTTGAGGAGGCGGGTGTGTGTGTATTGGTAAACCTGGGTATGGGGGTGTGGGGGGTGTGGGTGGGGGGGTGTGGAGGGTGTGTGTGTTATTTAGAGAACAGAGTGGGGAGCCTGGGGGAAGGGTTTTAGGGACGGACGGGAGGTTTGATGAAGGCCTTTAGGGAAGGACTGAGGATCTGGGGAAAGGATTTTAGGGACGGACCGAGGGTGGGGGAGGGCTGCACCAGGGTCTGGGGGAACAGGTTTTAGGGCCAGGGCGGGGAGGTGGAGGTGGGGGATGATTTCAGGAACAGCCTGGGGTGGAGGAGGGTGTCAAGGGAAGTCTTTCAGGGTTGTTTGGGGGGAAGGATTTTAGGGACGGATGTGGTGTCTGGCGGGACGTTTGATGCCACTGTATAGATTCCACTGTATATACATTTATGTCCAGGGATTCTGCTAAGGGGAAGCTGCTGGCTCGGCAAAGGGACAAGATGTCTGAGCTCCCCAGTTGCCACGCTCTGATTTGGTGTGTAGCTCTACGTTAAACACACCTGCGCACAAAGGTTAGGCCAAGCTGACTCTCTAAAGCTGTTAGAAGTGACGAATTAAGGGACCTCTCATCCAGGGAGTCAGCCTTGGGAAGGATGGGGAACAAAGAATGCATGGGGGAAAGATCTGCGTTCTCTTCGGTGATGCAGAAAGAGCCTCTGGGTGAGGACGTTGTGGTCGCAGGAGGAGACAAGCCGATAGAGTGCTGCGATCCGCAGAATGTTGGTTGGAATTCGGACAAAGGTAATTGTTGTGGGGGGAGATCGTGACCTCTGACTCAGATAGCCCCCCGAGAGAGGGCAAGGCCCCGCCTGGGGAGCACGGGGAGCTAGTAAAAAACCTCAGCAGTGCTGTCTGAGGGTGTGTGCTCGTTTGCATTAAAGCAAGCAACTTGTAACCCATCCCGTGCCTGACTGAAAATGCATGTGTAATGCGCTATGAGTGTGCAAGTGCTCTGCTGTCCATAGTGCGTACCCTCGAGGAACTGGGTGAGCACGCTCAGAGGAAACATTCCCCCGTGCTCCCAGCACTGCCATAAAGAATGCCGGCCTTCTGAAACTTGCAAGCAAGTCTTAGAGGGTTTTTCTCCCTGACCGACTTTATGGTATCATTCCCACCATACTGGAGAGAGCAAATCTTTTTCTCTTTGGTGGTGAAAGCAGCTTGGGGAGCGTCACTGAAGTGCAGCACTATTTTAACCTCAGGTCTAAAGTGCCACCGGTCCTACCGTGGAATACATCCTTCCTCAGGCTTTCAGCAAACGGAAAGGATGCATCAAACCCACCCCACAAACATGTCCTGCACTTTTTTTATCTTTCCTGGAACGTGGGGACATGACCCTGCTGGGCCATCAGTGCCACCTGCCTGGGAGCCAAGATGGTGCCTTTACATCCAGGCTAAGGACTTACCTTCTTTTTTTTCCTTTTCAGCGACTTTAGAGCCATTCTTAGGGAGGCTGGTTAAGCTGGTTTACTGCACAGCTGGTCGCCAGTGGAGGGAAACGGTAAGCTCCGCTATTGCCTTTGGTGTTTACTTGTTACCTTGTCGCTCGTTTGAGTGATCTTACCATGCCCCGGCAAGCAGAAGCTATCACGGCACTTTAGGCCTTGGTCTAATAGTCATGCAAAGCAATATTGAAAGTCATTCTGAGATCTGGAAGAGGCCCCAATGTGCATTTTATAAAAGTGCATCTTGGCTGCTCTTTATCTTTGTATGGTTTTTTTCCCCGTTTCTCCAGACTGTTGAAGCTCTGAAAGGTGCCAATGAGCTGCTCTCCCTCAGTTTGCTCCTTTGCCTTTGGGGAGTGCGTTTCATGTTTTCTTCATGGCTTTGCAGAGGAGAAAATCCATGAATACACCACCTTGTTTTTTTCACCTAAGCTAATTTCAGAAACTGCCTCCTTTAACTTAGACATGAAACTCTTCTTAACCTCTTTGTGCACTTGTAGAAAAGCAGGGTGGGGTGGGGGGTGGGGGATGGGGGTGTCTTCAGGAAGTGCCCGCAAAGAGCCTTTAGGAGACCCTGTCCCTTGACTCACATGTGGGGTAGTGAAGAGTCTGAGAAAGTCACGGGTGTTTTGGTGTTCACCAAAGCAGGTTTTCGTTTTGGTTTTTTTTTTTTCTTATTTTCTTTTTTAACTTATGTAGCTTATGTCACCAGGTAGTGACAGCCCGGGGGTGACAGGAGGGGACAGCAGGCAATGGCAGCCTGGAGGGTGACAGGAGGGGACAGTAGGTGGGGACAGGCCTGGGGGGTACAGGAGGGGAGAGCAGGTGTTGAAAGCCTGGCGGTGACAGGACCTCAGGCGCCAGATCATGGGCCGCGAGAGGCTGAAGGCGACTCACTGCGACCTGCAGGTCACCAACGCCCAGACCATGGAAGGTGCGTGGGGGCAGCGGGCGCGGGATGCGGGGACCGGCCGGCTGGCGGTGGCGCAGGTGGCCAGTGAGGCGGTTGGGCCGCGGCCGGCAGCGGTGACTTGTGCTGGGGCCTCAGAGCTGCTCTTCCGTGGTTGTGCGCTGGCAGCTGGCGTCAGGGCTGTGTGCGCAGCCAGGCACAGCAGCGTACGGGGTCGATGGGCGACACCGCGCGTGGAAGAGGTTTGGTTTCTGGGACCCTTCTAGGTAAAACGATACGGAAATGTGGGACAATGCCTTGTAATCACAAACCTGCCAGATTTCTTTGAAAGCCGGCAGAGAAGGCTGAACGTGATAGAAAAGGAGTGGATGGCTAATTTGAAGGGGAAAAAAGTGGGTTTGGTGACTGAAATTTGTCTTCAGCTACTTTTACTCCACCGCATTGGAAAAGTGGTGCTTGGCTGTTGCAGAAACTGCTCAGTAGCAACGTTTGGGATCAAGAGTGTATCTGTGAGTGGGAATCTATGCAGACCCTGGAAAGCCATCTTGTAGACGAGCGTTCTGTCTAAAGTATACTTGGCATTTCTTGCCAATACAGCTTCTTTGCTGCACCAAAGACATTTTCATTCAGATGCTATTGGGCATCATTTCTTCTTTTCTTTCAAACGGTGCATTTTTTTCCTGGTACTGCGTGTTAGACGGTGTCAGGGCAATACTGAAGTTTTATGGCAGATCACTTATGGTGAATATACCTAAAAATGTTCTTCGAGAAGCCCTAAGTTCTTTTGAATCTCAGAAATGGTGCTTGATTCTCAGAGACGGTAATGGTTTCGTATTACTTAGCGTGCTGTCTCAGTTTGGTAATCTACCATCTGGCAAAGCTTGCATGTGATTAAAGACTTTGGGATATGACAGAAATAAAAAGACTTGGAAACCATTTCCATTCCTTAAACATTCAAATTTTACCGGGTGTTTTGTTTTGTTTTTTTCTTTTTTTCCTGTGGTTCTGTGACATTCTCTCAACAGTCTTTTCTTTACAATGTGTACTCATAGGTGTTTTCCCTCTTCCTGTTTGTTGTATTAAAACTTAAACAGGATGACATGCCTGCCACATGTGGTAACTGTAACTTTGGCCCCAGCCTTTCCAGTGGTTGGACCTAAACACGCTGTTTACCTACAGATAGGTAAAGTATGTTCAGGAGAGTATCTGTGAGGAGACTTAACAGCACGGTGTTAGGGGTCTTGGGGGTGTTACGGGGTCGCGTGTCACACGGCGGTAGAGATAGACATGCAGGTAGAGGCAGATGTACAGGTTGTGACACAGATACTTACTGGAACTTCTGTAAGGGTGTCTTCCCTGTGGAAATGCAAAAATCCCCCAGTGGTTGTCAGAGCAAAGCTAAGGAATACATTTCAGTGTCATACACGTGTCTGCCAGATTTTGGGGTTTTATACATAACCGTGAATTTCCGTTTTTGTTGAACAGCATCTGCGTGCCTAAAGTCACCTTCAGAAGATGAAGGAAAGAACTCGGCCAGGATGTTCTGCCTAAAGGGGGTTCTTGGAGATCTTCCCTGTGGAGATACGGTCGTGGGTTTTATAACTTGGTGCAGGAGTCCTGACTAAATGGTGACATGATCTTGGAAAGACCCTTCAGTGAACCTTGAGTGAAGATGGCCAATTGTTCAGATTTTTCCGGGCCGCGTGATCACAGAAATCTCGTAATAGAAGCAATGCTAATAGAAGCTGAAAGTAAACAGGATTTTAAACATCACTGGGGGGAAAAAAAAGAGATGGTGGACTCTTTTTGAAGATGGTGGGAAGGCAAAATGGATGGTTGGGATGTGTTTGAAAAGGTGGGAGGCAGGGTGGGGGTGTCCTCTTCCGTGCTCGCTATTATGGAGACATGTTCTAGGGTTTTGTAAGCTAACAGGAGCAAAAGCAATGAAAGTTAGATCAGGAAAGAACCTCATGCTTTAGCAGACACTGCTTAGTGACTTTAGAGACCATTTTGCTGTTGGCGTTGAAACGATTCCAAAAAAATGGGAAAGATTTTGCTGCTTGTGTTTGACTATCAGACCTGAAGATTTCTGGAAAGGTACCGTGAGATGATGAAAGCATGACGCTGTGTGTAAAATGTTGCTTTTCTATCTGTAAAGGGATTCCCTGAAGTGCTACGTCACGACATGTTAATATCACTCTTACAAACTGACTGATGCTTTCTCTGTATTGATGTTGTTTCCAGAATACACAGATGATAATGCCCTGATTCCGGGGAACTCATCGGTAACTGTTAGGGGAGTCCCTGTTAGAGGAGTTAAAGCTACCGGCAAAACAGACCTTGGGTAAGTAGCCATAACGCGTTGTGTTCTTTGGGAGGGGTTTCAGTGTGTTCACCTTCTTTGTGGCTGTTGGTTTACGGAGGCATTCAGGGTGTATCTTTCTTGTTAAAGCTGCTGTTAACTTTTGTTGTGGCAGGGCAGATTTGAATGTATCTGTCCCAAAGCAGACTTAGATTTTTCAGCCCGCTGGGACGTGGCATTCAAGCTCCAACAGTGGTGACTGTTCAGATGTTTGAATTGGGTTTGTTCTTGGGCTTGGTTTTTCTGAGAGTCAAGTTCTCCATCCTGTTTCCTCTATGCAGAGAGATCCCTTATTGTATGCTTTTGCTTGTATTGCTTTTAGAGTAAACGGAGAGACACATTGCAGTGTGAACTGGTGATTTGTTCCCATCTGCCAGCAGTCCGAGTCTCCATGTTTGCCTGCTTCCTTTGTTTGGGGGAGGGGGGCAGGGTATTCTTACACCCCAAAGCGGGGTGTGTGTGTGGGCTGCATACTGTCTCCAGAGGAAAGACTGAGAGTGGCCAGCTGGCAAACCGTGCAAACAAGAAGTTTCATTCTTAAGTGCTTCCTATTAGATTCCTAAAGACAATGTCTATGTCGGGCAAGAGAAAAAGAACAACATCCTAAAGCGTATTGCCTTTTGTGCCAGGACGGTGAAGGAACAGTTGATCTTTTCCAAACCTGAAGCTCAGAAAGCAGTTGAGCACTTTCCCAAATGTTAGTAGTTACCTTTCTAAGTTTGATTTCACCCTAAGCTGCTCTCTGTGCTCCAGGTATTACTGCTGTATTCCTCAGATTTATGGAGGACAGAGAATCTGATTACAATTGCAGATACTCAAATGTAAGCCTGACTACAGCATTATCGCTGTCATCGATGTATTCGTACAGTTCAGTTCTGTATCAGCTGCATCAGCATGGTTTGAATGCTCATGTTTTCAAGGCTTCTTCAAGACAGACCTCTCCTCCACCGTTAGTAGATATTATTGACTTATGGTTTTGCCATGTCTTTCTAATGTTAGTTCTCAATAAATAGAGTGTACTGGCGCGTTACAGCGTGTCTCAAACAAACAGTACAGCAGCATCCTGTACCCATGAAGCATCTGCAAGCAAAACCCCCTGAATTTATGTGGCTCCCCTGTAAGCTTTGGGCATATTACTGCAGGAGGTGTTGCAGTGCTTTCAGGCGCTACCAAGACTTTCTGGATGCCACAGCACTGTGCTTCTAAACATGGCCTGGTTTGGGGGGTTAATTTAGGTGGGGATGCTTAGTGCTGTCTTGTCAATATAGCCTCCATTTCTGGTTGGATGGCACCCTCTCCTGGTGTTGGAATGCTGCCCTAAAATGAGAGGCTAGGTGCCACTAGCATCAAAGATCCAAGAAATGCCTGCACGTGGGGGTAAGGGATGAATGCCGCTGCTCTCCTAAAGTTGCAAATGGATTGGGCAGGTTAGCTTTCTATTCCTTCAGCTGGAAACATTATGGAAACAACTGGTAGAGTCGTTAGTGTTTGGGAATGCTGAACGCATGGTGTCACGGTGGAGAGGCCTTCAGAAATGCGTTAGTCACCTTGTAGTATCTTCCTCAAGGCAAATGGATGGAGAAACCCTGGTGTGGTAATCTAAAGCACTTCCTCATGTTCAGGAGGTACGTGGCTGTACTTGCGAGCCTGGTGGTGGTGTAGCAGTGGCAGGAAGAATGAGCCTTTCTATTTGTGCAGGACCGGCACAGCAGCCTTTGGGTTGCCTCTGCTCGTGGGACGCTTTGGATGATGTATGAATTGTTTGTTAACTGATGGACGGTTGCATGTTTGATTCATGAGTAGCATGCAGGTACAGACCAATGAGTATGTGGAATCTCGGCAAGGGCTTGTGTGTCATAAGTGTTTCCTAAAATATTGTAGCATGTTCAAGATGATCCTAAAGCAAATTCTGGTAATCCAGGCTTTTTTTCTTATTTTTTTAACACAGGCCTCCTCGACCACAGAAAATCCTTGGAACTGCTTTCAGGTGATGTTTCTACTGCTATTGGTAGTCACTTTAGGCTAGAGGATAGTAGGTACCTGAACACAGTGCTTGGGCTTCCACAAAGAAACACTTTTCTACAGACAACTGTTCTTGTTTTGTCAGGGGAGTGTAGAAACCAAAGTGCTCTATCTGGTACCTGTTTGTGATAGTGGGGCTATGCAGATTGCCTGAAGGTGCCTTCATATTTGGATGGCTGACTATTTAAGAACCGAAAACTGTAGCACAGTCTTCACAGTTTTGAGACTTAGAGAGCAGAAAGAAAATATGTGAGGACTTCTTCTTGCACTGCTGTATTCTGTATCTTAGAGTAATTGGGGACAAAGAAGGAATGGGATTTGGGGTTTTATTTCAGTTGCACTGAATGTACCAGGAGAGCACACTTTATGTATAGAAATAAATTTCCATATTCATAAGACTATCAGAACACAGTGTTTTGGTGTTCAGGTTTTATAAACTGTTTTCACGGCTTTATGTTGGTTACGAGTGCTTTATTTTAAGTTCTGATCATCTTTTTTTCTTCTTCTAGAACTCAAACTGAGCCAGCGAGTAGAACATCAAAAGAGGTATGTAAAGACACAAGCTGAAACTTTTTTCTACATGCTGCACCTAAGTCTAAGAAATGTAGTCTTGTACTAATTCTTTTATATATGTAAAATATAAAAGTTGTTATAAATTGAGACCAGAACGGATCATAATCCAATTAAAATTTTATTAATTATAGCAAGTAGAATATGAGCAAAAACAGCGCTGGACGGCAGGGGAGTCTGCGCTCCACCAACTGCCATGCTGAGCAGTTCAAACAGTCCCTTTTTATACATCTTTACTTCCGTGTTCATGAAGTAGTGGAGGTACTCTGCGCATGCTTCGGTTGTTGTTAGGGGGTCGTTTTCTGCCTCCTGGTGGTCGTTGAGGCCAAAGTAAGAAGTCTTCCTCCTTCGTCCCATAGTTGACCCCTCACTCATATGTCCTTATATGGGGTTGTTTGTCCTGTTTCTGTCTGTTCCTGGACATCTGGTGGTTATCTTGTCTTGCACAAGCGGTATCTGGTTTAGTTTGTGTAAGCGATTGCGGTTATCCTACCTTACACAAGCGGTGTCTGGTGGCTGTTTGCATAAGCGATTTCATATCTTTTGCTGTCTGACCTTTACATTGGGCTTAACATAAATCTTAATAAACAATACCCTAGTCCATAGTTTCTCACATGTGCCAAACACTTGTAAAGTGCAGTGCAGTTGTAGCTGTATCCTTAAGTGTTACCACAACTTCATTAAAAAAAAACAAACAAAACCAACCCACAAACAACTAAAAAAACCTTTAGGTTAGGTGGCTAAAGGTCTCAAAAAGTTGCTGTTTATCTCTTGTTGTTCCACTTTGTGCTCAAAGCATGCCACTGCTTTGTTTGTTACTCAAACAACTTGAAGAAAAAAGGCTGGTAGGTGTTTTTTGGAGTGATAGCTGATCTTTAAAATATGGAGTTTGTAATTCTCGTGGACATTCCTCAGTAGTGGGGTTCAGATTTAAACTGAGTAGCTATAGGGCAGCCATTTGTGTTCATCTTGGGTCTCCTGATTCCGTACGTGGGTACCTGTATCTCTTAAAAGGCACATAAACCCTTGAACCTTCCTTAACTTTCAGGGATGGGATGGGCCATGCTTTCTGAAGGGTGTGTTGGTACTAATGTTTCCTAATAATGAAATGTGGTGATCTTTCTTTGCTTTGTTTTCCAGGATGGAGATGTGATTAAGAAGCCACCCTCCATGGACCTGGCAAGCAAGAAGTGCCAGCAGGTGCTGACAGAACTGGAGGAAATGTTCCAGCGCTTGGAAATAATGTTTAGTTTGACACTGGTTCCTCGGGTTCTTATTCTACTTGGAGGCAATGTCATGAGCCCCAAGGAGCTCTATGAGCTCAGCTTGGAGGGTATCTGTGAGGGCGGTGCTGAGGAGAGCCTGAAAACTGCATCCTGCGTTCACAAGCTCTTTCACTCGCTCTTTGTTGCGGATGTCTTCAGTGAGCTGAAGGCTCTCCCTGTCATGGGCACTGTTGTTATGCTCCAAGGACACCATGATTGTGGTGTTGATTGGTTCCGGCCCAAGCTCAACTATAAGGTGCCGACTCGAGGGAGGAAACTAGCTGTTAACTTGTCCTGCGATGGAGACATCAACAGAAGTGCCTCGGCTCCTCAGCATGTGACCTCTACTTGGGAGGACTATGTCTGGTTTCAAGCACCAGCGGCGCTCAAAGGCTTTCACGAATGACCCACACTCTGTAGAACTTCAATGGAATATCGAATAACCTTTGGTGCCGCTTTAAGCGATAACTTTATCAAATACAACTGTGTATTCTTGTCTGTCTGGATCCTTTATTCAGGGCGTCTACTACCTTCCTGTAGTTGAACCGTGTCCATCTGTTTTCATCTCCTGAATGGCTGTTGAAAGCAATTACCCTTTAAGGCACAGCTGCACAAAGATACAGTGATTCTTTGGGGACCTGAGTTATGGTACAGGAGACTAATTGGCGCGTTGGGAGTAAAACTTTCCTGCTGTGTACTTGCTGAACTGGCAAATACTGGATAAACCTTTTCCCTCCCGAGTTTTAATGTGGCCATTACTAAATTAGCTGATTGCTTGGGACTCTCTCTGGGTAATGTACATGACTATTAATACACTTGGCCTTTACTAAAAAGGCTATAGCCATTCTTACCCGTAAAAGGAGACCTTTGTAGTCTGATCAGGCTTGAGTGAGTACTCGAGTGTTTGCCTATCTATTTGATAAAATTAGACTTCTCTATAACTCAATTTCAGTTACTTAATAATCCAAACAAAGAGTGGGACTTCTGAGTAATTGGGAGGTCTTGTACTGGTGACAAAAAGAGATTGATTGGCCCTGTGGAAGTGGGGAAGCACGTCTTCCTATTTTTTTACTAACCTTTAGCCCAACAGCCTTGACGGTCAGTTAGATATACAGTTAGAACTAAAATCAAGTGGTTTCTGCTCTAACCCTCTTCAGAGGAAGTTAGGACTGCGGCGAATGAAGAGACGGGACGCAGCTTGATGCAAGCAAATGTCAACTTATTGTACAGAAGCACGAGTTTCTATACACTTTCAGAAGCTGCGCGTTTGAAACAGATTGGTTCTTGAAGCTAAGCCTTGCATACTAGGCAATCCCCGATTGGTGGTTAGCTGCCATCAATTAACAGCAAGCTGTTACTTTTCCTTGGCGCCATCCGTCCCCCACTCCCCTGTGCTCTGTAAACATCTCATCATGTTAATTGTTGTCCAGACAAGCTCGAGCACATTCCCCTCAGCAAACTGACCGCCACGCATGGTCCTAGTTTCCAGCCCGCTCCTGCATCTCCCCCTTCCTGTTGCACAAAAAGAACCTTTGAAACCGAACGAGTAAAAACAAGGTATAAGTAATAGAACAAATAAAAAAGCAACTAAGACATATTATCAACGTCAGAATAACCCACTGTCTCTGTTCCGTACAATTTTACAATTTCCCCTTTTTGTTTTTGAACAGCTAGTACCAGGTTTGCCATGTTCTGCAGGGCCCTTGCAAACATGACAGCAACCAAGGTAACAGCAAACAAACAATACTGCCAATTGAGTGAATGGATGCCCCAAAAGGCTGACATCTTCTCAGATTTTGGTAACATGTTGCTGCAATGGGGCGCCTAAAATCCACGCAGCACATACCATCAAAATCCTCACAGCCATGTCCTTGAACCAACAACAAAAAGCAGTGGCAATTTTGACTCACATGCTTAACTGCCTACCAAACAAGGTGATTTAACTCTTTAATGCTTTCCCTGCTGTTATTCCGGATAAGAGAAGAACTGCTGCGACACGTTCCCATCACAGCCTCCTACTACATTAGCATCTACAGAAAGACAATGATCGACATTCAAAGTGTAAACAGTATCATCTTCTTTTGGATTAACATTATACATAGGTGGAAGGGCACACCAAACAAGAACTGGTTCAGTCAAAAAGTTCGAAACATAGCATGCCTTCTCTGAACATACCTCTGGGGTCATTCCCTTCATTCCCTCTTTTTTTATGCAAAGAGAAACACTTCCACCAAAACAGAGAAGCCCCTATTTACATCTCTGAGCCCGGACACAAACCGCAGCTGTATGCGCCACCAGGCTCAGGGCAGGAATCATTCATGCAGTTACATAGCTATATATCTCTACAAGCGTGCAGACACCTATTAAACACTAGATAACCATGTTTATCTTTCCTATTCTCCTTCACAATACCTAGCTGTTTCTCCCATTAGTTTCCAGCCCGCTCCTGCATAGGACTCCTGTCCCAATATGCTAGCTTGTTCTCACTTAAGACAACAACAATAAAAGTTAGTTTCTTGCTTGCTTTTACTTCTAAGTCTTAGACTCTTCAATGTTTATGAAATGTGAAGAGGCGGTGAGGCGAGTGTGATCAAGTTCAGCACTATCTTTACTTGTCAAACTCCTGTTCAAAGTCAGAAGGTATTACTTGGGAGCAGAACTTGAGCCCTTCTGGCCTGGTGTCTAGTGCAGAATGGGAGAAGGAGGGAGGGTGAGAAACACTTGAGAGCTTTGAACAGTGTGTCAAAACTAGGTGTCTGCTGGACTTAACCTTCAGTCAGCTACTTAGAAGTGTCTGTAATGTAGTGAGCTTAACAGCTCCAAACAGCCCTATCCCATTTGAAGAGAAACTCGAGCCTACTGGTAGCAAGGTTGCTTGCAGCTTCTTGCTAGCAAAAATTGCACGATGGTGTGATAAGAATCGTTTGAAATGAGGGTAAAGGTTGAAGTAACCTGCTACGCTTGGTGCATATTTTAACTTTACCATTTGGAATGGAATGATAAAGAACGAAGAGGAAATTAAGTTGGTATTTTTGAGCTTGGAGCACACTAGGAACGCTGTCTCTGCCTTGTTATCCATTAAACATCTGTTTACATAGTGTAGTAGCTGCTAAAGCTAGCCGTAGGGGGAAAACCTGTTAGAATGAAGAAAGCTGCCTTGTGTGCAGCTGCCCACTTGAATATGTAATTCCTGGTCTCTTGAATGAAATATAACTTGAACGTAGGAGTGTTTGTGCTCAGGAGATCAAAACCCTTTACACTTCCACCAAAGCTGCTTGTAATGCATATTTCAGACGCTAGCACTCAAGTGTTTAAAGAAGCTTTTAAACAGAAGCCTTCGTTCTAAGGATCAAGGGGCTGGTTTCTTTCTACTCTCTTCCCCAGATGAGTGCAGTGTTACTGCAGTAAACCGTTCATGTATTCTGTTACACTTGAACTATGAGTGCAGCAATGATACGGTGCCAGGAGTGAAAGAAGACAAGTTGCTTACTTTGGGGTTTTTTCTTTTATTCTTTAGAAAAGCTTTAGAGCTTCATTAACAATTTTAGTACTGTAATGATTATCAAAATGAAATGTTGTTTTCTCTATGTGATTACATTGGATTTATTTGATCCCTCAAAGTAAAGGTTCTGCTGGTGGCAGAACAACTTGCTTCTGTTCTGTATATGTATCTAAAGTGCATGTTCACAGCTGTTCCACCTTTCTGACAAAGTGCATGATGTCTTGTGCCAGAAGCTTTGGTCCCTCAAAGGCAGCAAAATGCCCTCCACGTGGCATGTAAGAGTAAGTGATGATGTTCTTGAAGACCTCCTTTGCCCAGACCCGTGGTGTATGTACTAGCTCCTGAGGAAAAAGCTGCAGTCCCTGTGGGAACATACACTGCAAACCTAGAGGACATTAACTAAGTGCCTTTTTGAAAAAAGTCCTGGGGAAATTCTATAAAAACCTCCTGACTCTAGTAATTGCCACAGTCAGCTGGCAGAGCTTCACCGCAGCGACACATTTTGTGGTTTGTACTCTGCTGAAAAGCTTTGCTTGTATTTGAGTCTCCTTGAGTATGAGAATATTATACCCAAAAACGTAAAGTAGAGCCAACTTCGCACACGGTTCAATCTTGAAACGTTTCCTATTTTTAAACTTACCTTGTTTTACAGTTTTGCGATAAATGGCAAGACGCATCACCTCTTTGTGACAGTCAGAAATGAGCCTGCTCAAGTTTACTTTAGAATTTATAGTACCAGCGTAACGAATGAGTTGAGGAAAGGTAAGCTGGCTCGGTCTACAAAGGAAAAGACTCTTCTATTTGTTTGTGTGATCAATCACATGGAATTCCGTTCTGCAGCATTTTCTGGTCAGCCTCTCTTATAGTCATCTTAAAGTCAGTGGCTGTTAGAAGGTGCTTGGTTTGTTAGAAGGTACTGCTCTCCAGATTGCTTCCCCAAGTTTGTGCTTAACACTTGTAGTCGTTAGTTTTATCCACCACTAAGCCGTATGCTTCCTAATTCAGTTTAAACGTCTCTCTTGGAAATGCTCCTGATTTTCTGTTTTGTTTTAACTGAACTGAGCCAGAGATCACATTTGTTTGGTGACTAAGTATATAGACCTGTAGTTTGAACACAAGACTGAATATAGTTTGATATGTCCGCTGCATTGTCTTGGCTACAAGCTACTTTGTGTGAATTACAGGTTCAAAAGAAAAATGACTCAACTATTTTTATCAAAAGAAAATAAGAACTTAGATTATTTTTTTTAACAACTTAAGTTTGCTGTTTTAAAGTAATCTAAATGTTTATACAGGCAAACGTGGTTCAATCTCATTTGCAAATCTTTCTTACACCTACCACTTCATTACCTGGCATCACCTGTTAGACCAGGGTCCTTGGAGATGTTCTCCTTGTAGAATCGCATTGAGGACACAATGGAGGATGTCACCCAATAAATCATCACATTGGCCAAAAGCTCATCAAGAGTGTATTTGCTATTGATAGAAAAAGATGAAGACGTTTCATTGGAAGCTGTTTCTCAATACGCTATATTGGGCTCATGCCCTGAAGAACAGTTGTTCTTGTTCTCCACTTGTTTTCAAGCAGCAAATTAATTGGCACCCATGTGCCCAGAGCAAAACTGCCCGGTGCTGAAGCAGTAGTTTGCAGGCAGTCTGCTGTGAGTTTACACTACTACTTGTCATGTGTAACCTTTCATGCTCAAAATTCAGCTTTGGCCAGTCTTTTACCTATCTCCTCATTAGTTACCATTGCTCATTCTTTTAATGAGTCCTCTCATGGAAGAGCACCTGTTTTCTTACCTTTCCAAGCCTCCATCATCTTTATGCAGAAATGATTTATCTCTCCAGGTAGAGAATTTTTCCAATATATATGCAGCAAGCCCCCCAGGGGAGTCATTCAGTCCACAACCTAATTCAAGAGAAGAAGAGAACCATTGCAGTTGCCTGGCATTGCAAATACTTCAGTGGGAGTTAAACTGGACTTACATCAATTCTTCAGAGTTTTCTATGAGAATTCAGTAAAGAGTGCGTTTTACTAGCCCTGGTAGTACTTTATTCTTGAAAAGTTCACCCCAATGGAATTTTGGCTATAACTGACAGCACTATAAAGTTGAGCAATTCCTATACAAAAGAAAATAGGAGTTAAGAAAATCCTCTGGGCTTCTTGGTAATGTGTGGCAGAAAGAGCAAATTCAGATGTAAAGGGATTACACTCTGAAAAGAAATTTCAGATAAACTGTTTGGGAGCGCTGTCCTGCTTAGGATGGCTAACTGGGACCCTGAGTGCTGTTCACTTTCTATGTAATTTAAACAACAGTGGAGTGGTGTGTATCTGCTATCTGCTCCTGCCTTTGGGGAATGCTAACAAACATTATAAACACAGCATATTATATCTGTGTTTTAACCTGTAAAACGGGTGGGGATTACTTCAGCAGTGGTAGAGCTTGCCTTGGGAAAATTCCTGTACCACACTCCAGGCTGTAGTTTTACAGTATCCTTAGAATTGCCTACTCTCAAGTGTATTTTAGTGTGACTTTAGCACTGAATGACTGCGTAGAAGATGATGCACAATGTGATTTCAATTTAATAGTGGACATATTTAATGCAAAGTAAGTTTGTGCATTGGCACAACAGTTTCCCTGTGCTGTCAGGCCTAAAGTGATTTGCTACACATCAAAGTCATGTAAATGCTTTGACCAGCAAAGGTAGGGCAGGCTAAAATGTGCCAGCTAACATATGACCCGTCTGGAGGTGAGCATTTTCTGAGCTGAAAGCTGTCTCCGAATCACTGTATTCAACTTTCATGGACTGGATGCTCAGAAATACCAGTCTTGTTTGCAGCTTACTAATGATTCAACCTGTACACATCTTAGGTACCACAGCTTCTGGTGAGTGAAAATACTGTAGCTTTGCTTTAAACCTGCCTAATGAGAACTAAACTGATAATATAGATATTTTTTGAGACTAAGCAGGGAATATGTATTTTTTCCCCCTATTTATTTTCTACCTTTCACAATTTTAGTGTGCTACAAAATCCCTGCTCTTCTTTTTTTCCAGGTTAAAGAGTCCTAGACTATGTACAGTGCTTGTAGGGAAGCTGCTTGGTCACTTTAGGGTTCTTTTTCTCCCCTTCTTGTATTCTTTTGATTATAAAATATATTAATGAAACAGGGGTGGAACAGATTCTAAATATCATGGATTTAGTGTTTTGTCTTACTCTCTTTTTGCTTTCTTTAAGAGTTTGTAAGATTCTCTTAAAGTCTGAGCTGGCTGACGTTTCAAAGCACTGTCCTTGACTCTTGGATTCTCTCACATAGCAGCAACCAAACTAGAGCCCATCGTGATTTTCTTCCTCTGCTTAAATTGCTTTGGACTTTGTTGACATCAGTTTTTATTGGCCAGTTTAATCAACCAGTCACTTAACTGCAGAGAGTTACAAAACCATTTATCTTTAGATTAAACCAAACCCTGGATAGGTGTCAGATTTTCACTTAACCATTCACTTTTATCTGTAGAGAAATTAAGATCATATTGAAAGGTACGGGTGCCAGCACAGATTTTTGTGATACTCTCTCTCCCCTGGAACTTGCTTACTTATTTATATTCATGAATTCTCATGTTAACTAGTTATTAACCCATGAACTTAATCTTTTTCTTAAGGCAGTTTAATGTCTTTAAGAACACTGGGGGAAGGAACCTCAACAAAACTTTTTTTGGAAATTAAATATGTTCCATTACTAGGTCCACAGCTTCTTGATCCTGCCAGAGCTCTGATATTTGAAGCACGATTTCCCTGTGATATTATCACCTGTAAATGAATTCTCCTTTTAAAAACATTTCTGCTAGTTTTCTGATCAGACACTAGACATACTGGTCTTTGTTTTTCTGGGGGCTGTCTTCATTGTTTGGCTTTTGAAAAGAAAACCCAAAAAACCCCAACCTGGTATCTGGTTTGTCTCCTTTTATTTCTCTGATATTGCAATCAGTTCAAGCAACAGACTAGGCATTAGCTGACGTTTCACTTTGAGTTTCCTCTTTTCCAGTTAAATGCCAGGATGGGGTGCTATTCCTTCTATGGTCTCCGTACCTGATGCCAGTCTGAGACAGCTCTGCTGTCTTTCCTGATGAGGGTTTATTTCAATAAAGGAATACCCCATAATCTTTGATAATATTATACAAATAAATCATGTAACTTTTCTGAGATGGCCATACCTTTCTTCAGACTCCTTATCTACTGGTCCCACTACATCATGCTTCTGGCTTCAGGTATTATGGCTGTGTCTACCTTTCTGCAAGATTCACATTGCACTTGCTTATTTTTCTTGTTTTCACCCACATTTATTTCTAGAAGCTTCAATTTCAGGGTCCTGTGCTTTACTTTAAGAGGCATTTTGCAAAGGGTTTCTTTGCCATAGAGAAGTGGTATGCCATTTAACAGACCTTGAAAAGTGATATTTGTAGTCTCCGTCTTTCTTTAAGCGGTTCCTTTTCACTTCCTTTTACACAGCTCTTGTCCCCATGTCTTGCATTCAGTCACCAGAATTCACTGCTTCTCAGACATGGTTGGCTTTTGTTCAACTATGTGTTTATACGCCTTAAGCAGTCAGTATACAAAGTTCATAGTGATATAGAGAAGGTTCATTACCTGCAGTGTCTGGTTTGGTGGCTTGGATGTGTAAGTATCCAGACTCTCGCAATAGTTCATGTATATTCTTCTGGATGAAAGGATACATACGTCGAACATCTTCCCTAGTAAAGCCTATGAGCCATGGTATATAAGCCCCAAGCATCACGGAAATCATCCTTCTCAAACCTTCTCTGCCAGCGAAGATAAGATTCACAGATCTGAAATCAAGTTAATGAATAGAAGGTTAAATCAAGCCATTTTCTGTTTCCAAATTTTCTAGAAAATAAGTCTGACGGGAGCTGTAATAGAAGCATTTCACTAAGCCAAATACATAAGCCCTTCACATTTATCGTGATTTCCAAAAAAATTTGGGAGAGTTAAAAATGGTACAGCTGGTGCCATCTCCATCCAGGAAAGTCCTATACTTCGTGGTACTGATCAGCTGCTGAAAGGCTGAGCTCCTTCCTTTTCTCCCTGCCAATTTTAAATTTATCTCCTTCCTGATTTAGAATGATGATCCTTGAGGTCTCAAATCAAAATGCAGCAGAGCTTACTTCCATGCCTAGTGAAAGAGAAGCCAAACAGCACTCCATTTTTCTCTGTACAACTCTTCCCTAGATAAGGGAGGCCAACAGCATCCTGGCTTGTGTCAGAAATTGCGTGGCCAGCAGGACAAGGGCAGTGATGCTGTACCCAGCACTGGTGTGGCTGCACCTCGAATACTGTGTTCGGTTTTGGGCCTCTCACTACAAGAAAGATGTGTCCAAAGAAGAGCAACGGAGCTGGTGAAGGGTCTAGAGAACAAGTCCTATGAGAAACAGCTGAGGCAACCGGGCTTGTTTAGTCTGGAGGAAAGGGGGCTTGGGGGAGACCTTCTTGCTCTCTAAAACTACAGGAAAGGAGGTTGTAACAAGGTGGGTGTTGGTCACTTTTTCCCAGGTAACAAGTGAGAGGATGAGAGGAAATGGCCTCAAGTCGTGCCAGGGGAGGTTCAGATGGGATATTAGGAAAAATTTCTTCACTAAAAGGGTTGCCAAGCATTGGAACAGGCTGCCCAGGGAGGTGGTTGAGGTATTTAAAAGGTGTGTAGATGTGGCACTTAGGGACCTGGTTTAGCAGTGGACTTGGCAGTGTTAGGTTTATGGTTGGACTCAATGATCTTCAAGGTCTTTTCCAACCTAAATGCTTCTATGATTCTATGAAATTTAGAAAGCGTGAGAATGCAAATACCACTGTCAATGCAAAGCACGTGAATATGACTGAATGCACAGGGGTGGGGATACCCCTGGAGAAAACAAAGCAGAAGGCGATGAGAGGCAGGGCAAACAGAAGGCAGGACCCGGACCGTGGAGCCAGAAGGTAGGGTAAGAACTGGAGAAACCTTCTCTGCACTGATTCCCTTTGCTACTCACTGTGGCAGCATCTGGGCCATGTTTGTGGTAATAAGAGATCCCCAGTCTTCTCCCTGTAGGTAGTATTCTTTGGAGCCCAATCTATTCATCAGCTTATGAAATTTCCGAGCAGTTGCTTTGCTGTCAAAGCCTGTAGGTAAAGAGAAACAGAGGAAACCTGTTTGTCTTGGTGTATCATCCCCTGGCCAAAGATCATGGTCTGACAGAGGCACATGTTTATGCTGCTGTGTAAAGGCACAGTGTGCTATGCTGCTCTGCCTTGCTCCTTGGCAATACAGTGAACACAAGATGGAAATTCAGTGGAAAGTGGATAAAGTGGAAAGCAGACCTGGTTTCCAGCTACCATTACCTTCCAGATCTCCACAGCCAGCCCCAGAGCCTCAGCCACATGGGTGTTAGTGCAGAGCCAAGCATCTGCATTCACAAACTGCATTCCCTGGTGAGGGCCAGGGATGACTGAGGCTCCAAGAACCTGGCAATTCCAACAGCGCCTTTTCATCGCTCACCTTTCTGGTGTGGTGCCTCAGAGAAGCCATATCCTGGGATGGATGGGCAGATGACCTCAAACACCATGTCACCCTCATTCAGGCCATGCTCAGCTGGCTCTGTGAGTAGAGCGATGGTCTTGTAGAACTCGTAGAAGGAGCCAGGCCAGCCGTGGACCATCAGCAGAGGTTGAACAGCTCAACTGTGAGGGACATAGGAGGGCTTCACGTGGATAAAATGGATATCAATCCCTGCCACACATCCAGACAGATAAATTAAAGCCTTAGTTCCATCACAGTTTCTGTTCCAAACTCTGAAGAAGGAGGGTGGCAAAACTGTGATTAGCATTCACAGCAGAAGGTACACAATCAACCCATGGCAAGAAGATGCCTAGCTGAAAGGACATGCCTGGTATTTTACCTGTGTCTCATCTTTTACTTACAGACAGAGGTATTGATCCCAGTCCCAGTTACTGGGGTCACAGGAGACTGAGCATCCACCTCCTGAGAAATTGGTCTTACAGTATATAAGTACAGCTGCACTTCAATGCATAGCATAATGCAGCTAAGACACGTGCAAAAACATGACTAAATTACAAAATGTGTGGGTGATAAAAAGAGAAACATGGAAAAAGTAAGCGCAGGATATAAGTTTAACCTGCAGATCACTTATCTAAAGTCTGGCTAACCTCACCTGGCTAAACTGGGTGGTGGTGGTGGATATTCCAACCTCAGGGCCTGGGTAAATTTTACAGTTTTCAAAGGTGGCTTCAAGGCAATAGCAGAAGAAAACCTCGTTGTTATTTAGTGCAGGTTCAGAGCCAGATGAAGCCCATCTTCAAGCAGATCTAATCTTATCACCACTGTGCAATGATCTTAATCTATAGAGGGTTACTAATAACATAGCCTCCACTACTGATCCTTCATTAAGCTGTTATGCACACTGTTGTCTTAATAGAGTAACCTCTTAAAGCCCCCCATTCTCTCTGTGCATTTCAGAGTGAGACCTGCTCAAGCCACAGAGACCCCCTCACCTTCAATGGTGGTTCGGAAATGGGGATATTTGTTCAGGATTTCCACTTGCTTGCGCCGGTCAAACGGGTTCCTCCAGTAGGCCACCACCTTCTGCAGGTAGCTGGAGGTGAAGCCGTAGCGGAAGGCAGCCCCTTCCAGCTGCGGTGTGTAGCGGGCCTGCTCCAGGCGGCGATGCAGGTCCTGCGGACAGGAGCTCTTGCAAGGCTGGCCAGATGCCTGCATGTGCCCTATGCTAAGGCAGGCATGAACAGGCTCTCCTGGCTCCACCGGCTTCTGTGTCTCTCTCTGGGACACCACAAGCCCTCCTGAAGCAGTGCCATACTCTGTATAACTTCCTGAATCATTTATATGGAGAATATATTTCTCTACAGGTTAGCAGTTCCCCTAGGGCACCCAGGAGTAGTGGGTTCTACGCTTGCCTTACTGCTAACTCGCTTTAGGGTTTTGGGCACTAGGAACTTGCCAGCACTGCCAGCTGAGAGAAGAATAAGCAGCTCAGCCTGTGCTACCGACTGCTAGTTGGCCAGATAATTAGTGACAGGCTTGTAGGGACAGAAGGAAGGACCCCATCCTTCTTCACCCTTCCAACCCTGTCCTCTGCGGAAGCCCCTCAGTCCTGCCCTACTGGTGCCTTTGCTATCCCGGTGCCCTCCCACCCCATTCCACCACTGCAGACCTGCTGTCAAATTCTGCTGCTCAAAGCATGGCCTTTCTGCAGGAGCAGCCCCAGGTTGCATTGAGAGTCTGTGGTCTCAGAAAGCGTAAAGACATTGCAGTGAATCTGAGCTCAAATCCCATTCATAAAGGGCAGTGAGCCAGAGCATCATCTAACGGACCTGCGCTGGCTATTGCCCCCAAGGCATCACCTCAAAGCAGTAAGGTGGGTGATGAACTGGCTCCACCTCGCAGCTTTCTGCCCCTCCTTACCTCCCAGGCACGGGCACCTCAATTTCTTTGTCAGATGTTTCAGTCTTGAAGGGACAGATACTTTCATCTTCTTTCCCTTTTAGAGGTCTTTCATCTGAGCCCCACCATCCATTGCCCATTTCAATAGTCTTGATCTTGTGTCTAGACCTCAGCCAGTAAACCAGCATCCCTCCAATGCCCAGAGCGGCCACAGGGACCAGGACTGCATTCCTCTGAGAACATTCAAATGACCTGGGGAGGCATAAAATTGTTTGCGCCCAACAGAAGTGTCAAGGGTAAAGGGACTATGCTGAGGCTTGTAGTCACATTGGTTGGACGTGAGTAACAAACCCCATGCAGTCAGCAGGGGCTGGGTGTTTCTGTTATTTTTGAAGATCGCAGGCAGGATTTGTGGCAGGGTTACATCTACCAGTGTTTCTTAGGGACCTTAAGCCTTTGCTGATCAGGACTTGTTAATCACAAGGCTTCTCTGTCCCTCTCCTTATGTACCAGGTGTGCCCTGGGAGACAAGGATCAGTAGGATCTGGATCTATCTGTTTTAAGGCAGGTACTGAAGTGAATGGGATAGTAGCACCTGGACAGCTTCAGGAATAAAAACTGCACAGAGTGGGCTGAGGAGCAGAGACAAGAGTTTTCAGCTGCTGGAGACAGCTGGATGTGCTAGACATGCCCCTTGACTGTGCTACATACATAGCTCCCCTACAGATTCAGTCATCTTTTAGGGCAACGCTAGCCCTCCACCATAGCTGTCCATAGGTAAAGGTCTCAACTTGTCTGTCTGGTGCCTCTTTTTCTTACCTAGACAGCAAAGTTTCAGACTTTCTTGAGGTGTGGGAGCTAAGGCGCCAGAGCTGGATTTAACAGACAGACAGCAATGTTTTAAAACCGTTCAAACCCTTCAGCAATCAGTCCTAAATGTAGTGTCCCTTCCCATCCCCCTGACCTGTGCCTCAAGCTCTCCAGCTTCCCTTGGGGATTAGCAGAGCTGTCTGGGGCTATTGCAGGGGGCTCAAAGAAGACTGTGAATGAAGATTTTTTGTCATACAGGGTATGGAAGGGACTATGCTGTGCCCCAGCCCAGGTGCTAATAAAAAGTGAACTCCTCAGCACAGAGCAGCTATTTCACTTACCTGATCCGGGACAAGGTGCCATCCCTAGAAAATGGGGGTGGGGGTGGGGTGGGAAAGATTCTTGGTCTGATAGTGTTGTCTGAATGGTACCATCCCTTGGGGATGGTGTAAGGAACATCCCCTGCCAGCACCATTTACCGCGCAGCCATGGGATCACAAGCTGTTCAGCTGGCTGGCAACAGAGACAGTGTTTCTGGGCTGTGTTTTAGCTAGATAGTTTGTCACCATAATATTCCCGCCTTCAGCACAATTTAGATAAAAGGCACTGAACAACTGGGTAGGTGTCCTTGCGGTGTTTCATCCTACAGAGGGCTGTGTTACTTCAGCCAAGTAAATAGTTTATTTTGGCAGCTGTGTAGCGATAGGTGCCCAGCCTTGGCAGGGGACTTCCAAGCTCAAGGGTTACTCTGCTGCCAGCCACGTGGTACTCATCCTGCCCAGGGCTGGCATGAGGAGCAGCTTGTGGGACCCTTCCCTGTTCAGGTTCAGTGAGCTGCTGTACCTTTGCTACTTCCAGCTACTCCTGACTGGATACCAAGCTTTTAGGTCTCATCTGCCCGCAAGAAAAAGGAAACATCCTCGTTGGTTCTCTTTTAGCCTGGTAGATTCTCTTGCAAGAAAAGCAGAATCTAAAATCTACCAAAAAGTTAGAAGCAACAGAGAAAGTCTTGTTACTCTGCAGCTAGATGAGGGAGCTGTTTGGTGTCATAATTACGATGCCTTGAGACAAAAAAAAATTAAAAAGGACAGGAAACTCCATGAAAAACCAAATCCACTGGGTGTTTCCTGTTGCCTGGTACCCTTTCCCACTGCTACCTGTGATGCAGAACACAGTGCCTGTACTGGACACCCCAGCAGTAGTGAAGGCAATTGGGTAATTGATCTCTGAGACAGTCTATGTGATTTTTAAGGAAGTATCTCCTGAAACCACTCCCAGACAAAGAAGACCAAGAGCTCCTAAGAGCAAACAGTGTCAGCCTCCACCTCCCTGGAGGCTGAGTAGCTTATGCAACAAGTAATAACAACCCCCTGCACTTACATCCTGGAGTTTAGTGAGTCAGAGGCACGAAACCAGTTATCACGGCAACAGCACAAACTCGGCACTGCTAACAAAGCAAGCATGTCCCAGAAACAGCTCTCTGAGTGGCACAGAACAAGGCTCAGTCTTATAAAACCTCCTCCCTACCCATGCTCAGGAAAGCTCAGCTGCATGCTCCCACCCACCGATGGCCTGGTGGACCCCACCGGGCCTTTCTCCTGCCCCAACCCTGGGGACCCCTGTTTAGAGTCCCTCCTCCCTGTGCCAAAGAGATCTCACCAGGCGTTTGGAAGCATCTCCTGCCACATGTCCACTCCTCCTCGTCTAGCCACAGCTCCCAGCGAAACAACCCAGGTGTCTCCTCTGCTGGCTTTCTCTTCCGCAGCGACACTCTCCTGGTGACAATGCAAGCTACATCAACCATCAGTGCCACCTATTGCCTAAACGTGCGCTTGCAAATCAAGTTCAGCAAGAGACAAATGCCAGGTCCTGCACGGGGAGGGAACAGCTCCGTGCATCAGCACAGGCTGGACGCCAGATGCATAGAAAGCAGCTCTGCAGAGCCTGGCCTGAGGTCCTCAGCTGAGCCTGAGTCAACAAGGTGCAGCAAAGGCCGGTGCGTACAGGGCTAGATAGCAAGCGTGTTAGCCAGCAGGCTGAGCGAGGTGATCCTTCGCTCTCTTCAGCACTTGTGGGGCCACATCTGGAGTGCCATGTCCAGTGCTGGCCTTGCTGGCAGAGGAAGGGCTGGAGTGAGGCTGCCCACCCTCGGTGGTCAGGGCCACCAGGCTGCTGGGGGGCTGGAGCCATGTGGTGTACCAGGAGAGACAGAGAGACCTGGGCTTGTTCAGCCTGGAGGAGAGAAGGCAAAGGGTGGGGTCTTACTGCTGTCTGCATCTACCTAGTGGAGAGTGTAGGAAAAATGGACCAAGAACAAAAGGCAATGGACGCAAATTGCAAGAAGGGAAATTCTGGTTAGATGTGAGGAAAAATTAGTTCACCATGGAGGTATTCAGACACTGGGACAGGGGCCCAGAGAGGATGTGGGATCTCCATCCTTAGAGGCAATCAAAATTTGACAGGAACAAGGCACTGAGCAACCTGATCTACCTGAACCTGCTCTGAGCAGAAGCTGCGATGAGCTGACCTCCATGTGCCCCTTCTGACCTGTGCATCGTGTGGCTCTATTCCATGTGCACCTGTGATCTGCAGCAGCCCAAACAAAAAAGGAAAAGTTGCTTTTCATTTTCCACAGAAATCAATGCTTTGTTTTAGCTCATTTTTAGACTTCATTTCCTTCATGGTTAGTAAAATCTTACTAGGTAAAGGCTTCTCTTTCCTAAATTGTGTCCTTGCTGTGCTTCAGTCCAGGAATAACTACATCTTACTGTGAGAGAAAATGATTCCTATCTCCATGCAACGCTCTAAGCGAAGTACCATCACCAGTGAGCTCTGTGATGGTTAGGTCTCATACCGTGACTTCATATGCAGCCACTGTGCCATCAAAAAAGAGTCATCAGGAAGAAAAGCTTGTAAATCCTTCATTTGGTCAAAGTTCAGTTTATTGCTACACCACAGCTATTTCTGGTTACATCCGTCTGGGATTACTTAGCTTTAAGGTTCTATTTCCCAAACAAAACCAGCTCTTTTGAGGCCTCTTGGAAGATGACATCCCTGATTGCAGAGGGACTATAGTCAGCAGACAAGGGAATTATTAGCAACAAGGGGAAAGAACTACAACCCATGTGGAAGGTAGCTGAGGACCCTGTAAAGAGCCAGGTTGAGGTACCGCAGGCTGTGGTGTCGTCGGTAGACAAAAGAGACCTCGAGGAAATTCTGTTTCTTACTTAGCACTGGGAAAAAGCATAAAGGCTGGTGGAGGAAGGACTGGCTTAAACAGCTGTGAGTGAATTTATCTATACCAGGAATGTGGGAGAAGAGCCAGCAGAGCTAGTTACAGCTACAAAGAAAAGACAGAAGTTGCTGCTTTCTGTATAAAAAGCTTGGGAAAGTCAGAATGGCTTTTACTTAAGATACAAGGTGACACACCAAGGCCACTAATACCCTGGGGCTAAAAGGCAACACCTCACCACCACCTTCACCCCCGATAAATCTGGAACAGCTGGGATGCCAGGATCCCATCTACTGAAATGCAGGGGATGTGCAGGAGTTTTGTGTGAGTGCTGGTGAGCAGAGATCAAAGGGTTCCCAGAGGAAATTCCGTCCTGGGATGCAGCAGCAGTGGAAAGCAAGGGGTTTTTCCCCTCCTCTCTTACAACCTCTCGAGGCCAAAATGCACAAATTCAGGCAGAAACTGCTTGCTGGAGACAGCAAGGCTGCCTCCCACGAGATTTTGATGCATGTCTCATAAATGGAAAGGGGAATCCCACAGGAAAGGACCTGCAAAAATGTCTCAGAGCATCTCCCTGCATTGGGGCAGGATCCCTTATTCTTAATGACAGACGTCTTAGCAAACCCATTTTTAAAAAGCCCCCTTCGGAGCACTATTAGAAAAAATTCTGCCTCTGTCCCAGTGCTGTGCTTTTGCTGGTTCAGCTGCTACTCTGGCATGGGAAAAAAAAAAACCAAACCAACCCAAAAGGAGAGAGAATAAAATTTGATACACTGAATCTCACTATTGCACCTCTGTCTAAACTTCCAAATGTCTAAACTTCCCACAGTCCCTGTGCGACAGGCATCATTTTATAAAGGGATTTCATATGTTCCCATTGCACAAATCACATACTAACAGAAAGCTTGTTTCCTATGCTTTTCTCTTGCTCTTGTCACTGATCTGCAGGATCACCCCTGCAGCAATGATAGAAAATACAGACATGGAAATGTTACCGTAATGTATTTTTTCAGCTGGTTTAACAGCTGGATACAAGCAGGAGGAGCCAAACACAACACAACCTGCCAGCTCTCCCAGACCCGTTCGCTACTGCTGGTACAGTGTGACCTGCTGCTGGAGAAAGCACCCAAAGGCCAAGCAGTAGTTCTGCAAACACTGGGTGCCCTCTTGTGGGAAAGAGGAGCTCGCAGCACCAGTAATAACACTTTTTTTGTGTGTATTTGGGCTTTTTTCTATTTTGGACTTTATGTGTTTCTCGTTGCCAGTTTCACGTAATCACAATCCAAGCCTCATCAATGCCATTAATACTGAAACCTGAAACACAGGGAGGAAAGCTGGTGACTTCTCATTATGAAATGGGCTATTGAACAGGGGTAAGAATGGAGCACAAAACCTTTGAACGCAGCTCTTTTATAGCTTGAGATGCTGTGGCAACTTGGAAATGATTATTCTGACCTTTGGAGCCGTTGCAAGGCCCTTGCTGGGATTTATGGCCCCAACTGTAATGCACTGCCCTTCACAGAATCATAGATTCATGGAATTGTTGAGGTTGGAAAAGACCTTTTAAGATCATCAAGCCATCATCTTACAGCATGAAGGCATTGCTGCGTAATTTTCCTTTTGCATGCACAAGATCAGGTTCACTGTCTTAAGCATTACTAGAAAGCAAATGGTGCTCATTAACAGGGGATCTTTGTGAATATGGTCTCCTGACTTATACCAGGGACCAGCTCTCTTCTTTTTTTCTGGTCGGTGGCCACTACCAGTGAGCTGCTGGCCAGTGATGTTGCAGGGCAGGACAACTGGAAGCTTCAGATCTCTCCTGTGCTCTTCCAGGTTCCCAAAACCCTGCTTGCCCCATGGCATCACTCTGTCTTTGAACGTTATGTTCTTCCTTTGCTTTTAAGGAAGGTCCTAAGGCTAACAAGGATTTCATGTGTTATGCCGGATCTTTGCTCCTACAGGCCAAAGACACTGAATGCTGTATTTCCCTGCATGACTTCTGAAGGAAAATGGTCCCCGTGGTCCAACAGGTCCAAGCTGGGACTGTCCATGCACATGCAACTCTTTCCAACTGGTATTGTATGAAAAAAGCCATGCCCAGAGATGGGATTAGATGGGAAAAATTGGAGCTCTTACCACGTGTGGCTGTGTCCTTGGGGTTAAGGGAAAGCCCCCAGCACATCACCCTACTTGCAATGGACAAGCAAAGTTTTCACCTTTCCAGTGAGGTCTCAGGACATTCAGCTGGTTGGTGGGAGATTTGTTTGGTACCAAAGTCTACTCTGGCACTGAATGGCAGGCTCTGTGCTCAGCCTCAGTGATCCCGTCCCTGGAGGAAACACTGAGCTCCTAAGCACCTCCAAGCTGTTAATTCCTCAATCTTACTAACAAGAGCCAGCTCAAACATCTGAGAGCAGACGGCAGCAACACCTTGCTCCTGCCCTCACCGGTAGCCAGTCCATGAGGCCTCTGTGCTGCTCCATGGTATATTACATAAAAGTCGGATTGCAGGAGCAATGAACAGCTTGGGAGAGCCCAGGACAATCTCTCCAACCTCTTCCTCCCCCTCCACAAATGCTCCTTTCTTGCGCAGAAAGCCCATTCTCATTTCTGAATATACCTTCCCCCTAACATCTCTTTAGTCCTCTGCTCTGCACTGTATGCTGAAGAGAAGTTACTGTTTTCCCAGCTGGAAATGGCCCCTTCTCTGTCTCCCTTATTGTCGGAAGACCTCACAAATGTTTCACTGCTACCTCCGGCAAGGACTGGCCCCTTCTGTTGCTAATTAGGGAGCTAAGAGGTTCCTCCAGGCACTTCCCAGTGAAACTGAGCCCATTAAATGAATGGCAGGCAACGTCTCTGGGGGTGGGGAGCAAAATTACACAACCGCTGCTTGGAAATAGGCAGTTTGTTACGCGTGCTGGTTTTAGAGACTCAGCAACATTAAAAACAAAAGCAACTTTCAAATCCAAACCAGTGTATTTAGGTCACTGATACCCCAGGGATAATCTTGGGGATATTGGTGATGGGAGGCAGGCAGCAGGCTCTGGAAGCTTGTGCTCAGAGCCTGGATGCACAAAATGTGATAGCTCCTGCATGTGTGCCAGGCCATGGACTGAAAGTCGGGTGTACAAGACCTTTCTGTGCTCTAGGATATGGGTACTGCTGTGCTGCGTGCTAGGAGTGTTAATCCTGGAACGTAATGTGAAGGATAGCCCTTTTGGGCTTGGACACACTGTGGAGTTTTGGTAGGTGAGTGTGGTGGAGGCTTGCAGGCTTGGCTTAGCTAACCCAGGTGCCCAGCAGACATGAGGAATTTCTTATACAGAAGGGAGCTGCATACAATCAGTACAGATAGAACTTTCAACTCTGCTCAGTTATCCCATTTTTGTTGTTTTACAATCTTAGGATTGCATTGCATATCTCCTGCAACCATTGCTCCAAGCCATGTAAAATTAACATCTTGCAAAGAAAGCAAGAATCATTTTTTTAAAAAAAGGATGCAGCTGACCAAAGGTACTTGAGAGAGGGACTAGTCTTAAGATTTGTAGGACAATATAGATATAAATGTCTTATGGAAAAGAATATGCTGGGTGATTTGTCATTAATGTAGTGAAGAAGCATTGGTGGCAGAAACAAAGGCCTTACCTTCAACAAAGGGCTGCATATAAATTAGTATGTGTAGAGGGTCTATACTCAATGATGTATTTAGTTTAACAAAAAATCTCTAAAAAAGCAGTTAACAGCAAGTATTTGGCTGAGGCAGAAAGAAATGCTAGAGAACGATCTCCATCCTTCTCAATAACAATGATTGCTGCTGAGGATCCTGTAACAGCAGCTATTACGACAGGCCAGATCCCAAGCTGCTTTTCTCCATCCTTACCCTGGAAAACTCCTGTTCTTGCTTTCGGTGGGCATGAGTGCGCAGTGGCTGCGAGGGGTAGCTGTGTTGCAGAGTGGGGCGGGTTGTCTCTGTCCCACCGCTCTGCTGGAGCTCTGCACAGCCACCTTCCTGAAACTAGCTCTTACAACGAAGGGCTTCAGAGGGAAAGGGCGAAGCCCAAATCTAAGCATGGGTTTTGCAGTGCCATCAGCTGAGCATTAGGCGCTCACGGAGCTCCCACAGTCGGTATGGCAGGCAGCTGAAGGGCTGCTGGAGTGTGTGAGCTCCCCTTTGCAGGCCTGAAGAAACATGCAAGAAGAGATCTGTTTTTGAGACGTTGGTCTCATGATGTATTCAGTTCACTGGAAATTTTGGAGAGTTTTCTGCAATGATCCTGTGCGTTATTACCTCCCTTTTGGGGAACTGTGTTAGCTGTTTGGAAGTATTTGTGGCCTTCTTCCCAAATTATTTATTTCTCTATGGTTTTTCCTACTGTCCATTATTAGTTGTTATGCCTACATTGTATAACAACAACAACAACAGTAATATGAGGAGACTCATCAGGTCCAGAGGCATTAAGAGAATGAAGACTGAATCAGCTGAACTTCTGACATAAGGATATGATTTTCATTTTTCATTAAAAACATCTAGTCTGGAAAACGAGGGACATTTGAGTATAATGTAGTAACAGCACTGCAGATATCTCACCTAAAGAAAGCAGCACTATGGACCTTGAGCATTATATCAGGACCCACAAATACAATTGGGAAAATAATTAGGTATTGTATTTTAAGATATTGGTCTGAATATGGTAAACAAGATTCTATCAACAAATCTGTAAGTGTAATTTTTTTTTCTCCTCCAGCTTTTCAGCATTCTTGGAAAGACTTCTCTAAGCAAAATCCCAGATACGTAACTGACTGGCCCTTCCCAAAGGTACAAGGATAAAGCCCTTTGCAAGTGGCTGTTAAGAAAACTGGGCAGCAACAGCTGCAGGATTAATCCTTGCCTAAGATTAATAAGCAGTTCCGCAAGCAGTGTAACTAATGAAGCCTTGTTTCCTACATGTATTTGCAAAATACAGCTACTATTTGCAAATACAAAGAATTTGTATTTTGCAAGTACAAACACAAAAACTTTCTAACAATTGAATTGTTCTAAGATTTTGTTTCCTTTAGGTATGTTTATAAAATCACTCCTGCACTTCCAAAGAAATCACTTTTCGTGAAATGTGTAGAAACACCTTTCAGAACTAATTTTGAAATGTCTGCTTGCCGAAGTTGGTGAAATCAGCAAACAGATCAAAAAGGTACTGAGAGGACACATCTATAGACATACCCAGTGATTGCACCAGCACTGGTTCTGCAGGAAGCAAGGAACAAAAATGAAGTTGTGAAAGAAAACATAGGAGAAAGCACCTATTTTTTAGCAGTGTTGCAGTGAGAGGAGTTGCAAGGCTCGCAGAAGGAACGTCCCCCATGATCAGTGCTGAGACATATGGTAGCCAAGAATGATCGAGTCCAGCTCATTTGGTTTTAATGGTGAAATCTTCAGTGCCATTGACGAGACCACCGCTTGCTTTTGCACCGCATCCAGAGGATGAAGTGTTTAGTGAGGCAGCCAAATCTATGTAAGATAGAGAACAACTGGGAAAAACTTCAAAAGGCCCTAGTAAAGGCTGCTGCTCTGAAATCTAATTCATGTTTTGGCATTTGCCTTCAGTGGGAGCAGGAATGAACCAAAAGTTGGGTAAGTGGCACAAAGTGATTGCAGATGGAGCTCTCTGTATGCCAATAGAAGTTAAGGGAAGCTGGAAAAAATATTTCACTGACCTAATATTTAAATGAAATATTCTGAGTTAGAGCTGATTTCAGGGAAAAACTCCAGGCACCTCTGTGGACAGCACAGTGCTGAGAGAGAAAACTCAGTGCAGAGCAAAGCAAAGCCAAAATAAGATGTCGTGTATTAAATAGGTCAGGAATGTATATATCACCGTAACAATTCCAAAATAAATCAGCTATGCATCCCCACTTTGAAATCAGTGTTAAGTAGGGTCACTTCCATAACAAAAGGGCAGAGAGGAATAGAAAAGGCAGAAAAAACCTGGCACCATAATCACTGGGACAGTGGAGGCTGTAACAGGAGAAGGGAATGAGTGAGCAGGACAGTTTAGCTTTATGAAGAGTTGAGTCAGGGGAGAGACTAACATAATGAATATCTAATTTGACCTTTAATAAAGTCTCTTGTCACCTGCTGAACACCCTTCATGACTTGACATGGATTATAATCTGGGAGTTACACAACACCTGATGTAATAAAGAAAGGAAATGTAATTTTATGGTGCATAGAATTCTGAGATAAAAAGAATGGCTGAAAAATGTCACCAAGGCAAGTAGCTGTAATCATAAAATTAGTATTAATAAAGTTGGTGATGGTGAAAATCCATCAGTTCTTGTGCCTCTTGTTTTAGGATTTCCATTCAGGTTTGTGTGGCTCACTGAAGCTGAGATTATTCCTGCTGCTCTTTAAGCACAGCAGCATCCACATGGTGAAACACACTTTAAACACGGAGAGTTAGAGCTCAGGATGGAGAGCCAGAAAAAGCCAGTGTAATCCTGGTTTCTGGCGCAAAGGCATCACTTAAAAGAGTGCAGAGTTATCCATTCCACAGCTCTCATGCGGTTGCAAATCTCTGTCCTGAAGACACTGGATGGTTTCTTTAAAGCTGCATCTTCTCTCTGGAGTAACCACCTGAGGGCAACATCACAGATGCAACGGGACACACAGGGTTCCTGTGCCTGGAATATTGCGCTCACTTTGAGTAACCCCATTACCAGAAAAATTGTGATGACTGGGAAACAGCTCAAAGAACAGCAACAAAGATGATTAGGAGGCTGGAGCTACTATACAGAAAAAACGTTACAAAAGCAAAATCTAGTTTGCCTAAGGGATGACTGACTAGGAGCAGGATCCTGGCCTTCAAATGTTTGAGGAGTGAAGAGAAATTATGTAGCGTAATAAAGGGAGATAGAACTACCAGTAACTGGTGGAAATGAGGCAAGGAAAATGTGCCTGCTCTTCCTCTTACATTTTTCCTACGGGTGAGATACTGGGTTGTGAATTGGAAGTATTCATATTCTGACTCTCTAATGAAAGATCAGGGTGAGGACAGTGCGGGCCAGGAGCACAGACCCTTGGTCATGGAGATCAGCTCACAGTCTACGTGACAGGCAGGAGATGACTAGTGAGTAAAGCAGACCACTGTTGGGTGGGCAGGAAGATAGGGATACCACGAAGTAAGAAATGATTTACAAAAGAGAAGTCATTCCTTCAAGAAAGTCCAAGAAATCCAAGCTGTTCTCCCCCATCCACAACTTTCAAAATACATATGGCCCCAAGAAGGATCTTTCTTCTTTGCCAGCCTGCGACGTATTTGTGGGGGTGCTCTAGAGCAATACTGATTTCAGGACAGGGATACTTCACCTTCTCATGCCTTTCCAAGGAGGCAGGTGTTGGGGCCGTTGATCAGGCATGACAGTGGTTGGAGGCAGCCAGTGGGACACATCACCATATGCTCTGATTCTGGACAATTATTTTTCTGGTGGAGAGGGTAGTGGAGGCATCCTGCCCTGTGCAAACGCTGAGCTGGTGCTTAGAACACGGAGTGGAAGGGAGTGCTGAATTTATAGTACCGATGTGAAATGCCACCTACGTGTGCAGAGAGGTCTAGAGAGGAGACAGGAGTCCTGCCTGCCCTGCAGTCCGGGTTTGGCTTCTTCACTGCATGGGTCTGTGTACCATAGCACAGCACTGGCAGAGCCTCATGGCAGTGGCTGATGAGGTGTCCAGGTGAACCAGGAGCAAGCTGTGGGCTGGAAGGGCTTTGCTGGAGGGACCCAAGGGGACTGGGAACTGGGCACTGTGCAGCGTGCACACAGCTGAGCACCTCCAATGGTCCACAGGATGGCCATGATGGAAGTCGTCCAGCCTGGTCCCTCCTCGGGGCAAGCAGCCCTCCCCAGCTGCCTGACCAGGTGGGAGGGAGGCACAAGGAGTCACAGTAAGGGGCTGAGAGGGATAAGGCAGGGTGAGCTGGATGCACTGGGCAAGCTAGCAGAGCTGTGACACTGCAAGCCCTGGTGCTGCCTGAGCCTCTTCAAAGAGCGGCTTTAGCAACCTGAGAACATACATAGTCGGCAGAATCATGCTGTGCCAGGGCTGAAGGCAGAGCTAAGCTGCAGAGCTAAAGCTGTGGCACTTGGGCATAGGTTAGTATCCGTTCTTTGCTCGGGAAGGGAAAAGCTTAACGCGGTGTTCAGGGGGAGGGGAGGCTCTGGGTGTTCCTGTAAGCACAACGCGAGGAAATGGTGCTAAGACAGAGGCATGACCCATCATTTGGTAGGAGGTGCCAGCCTGCCCAGGTTAGCAGTGCTCAGTAAAGCAAGTGTGACAAACCAGGGCAGTACAGGGGTGGCACCTCCTGTCTGCTCGTCCAAGCCCAGCCCGTACTTCTGCCATATCCTTCTCCCGTGTGGCACCAAGTGGGTGTTTTTGTGCAGGTTTTGCAGTTACTAACTCTTACCGCACCAGCTTTCCTGCTCTGTTCCCCTCTCAGTATCCCTTGCTTTTGAGGTCTGAGGGACACTGATATAGCTGAGAGACATCTCTTCCCCTACTTTTCCCTCTGCCAGCTGTCAATCACCCACCTGGCACTCAAATTCAAACCTCCCCATATCAGGCTCTCCTTTTCTTCCCTTTCTGTCCCTCCATCTACCTCCTTTAGCCAGTGATGGGACCACACCAGGCCCTGGAACATGCCAGCATGAAAATGAGCTTTTTGTGCAGAGCTCCCTGCGTGGGTTTGGGTTTCATTTGCTTAAAAAGCACAGAGCCAAAAACTTCAGGGTGATCTGGGGCCACTGGAGAGCCCTGGAAAAGGAGCAGTTCTGGACCTGTCCAGCATGTGGAGTGCCCTGTTATACATCAGGACTTTGCAGAAGGATCCACAAGATGTTTCTTATTTAAAATGCAATTGGAGAAGGGAATGCTACACCAGCAGACTCGTCTAGCTCCAGGTCATTGGGATGCCAGCTGCAGTGTGGTCTAACAAGCTTGCTCAAGCCCCTGACTAGACTTGACTGGCCTTCCTGAAGTCTGTCTTGCTGTTACTTCATCCTTGTTAAGAGTTTAAATACAGTTGCTACGCTGCAGTTAAACACTGATGCTGTGGTAGGCATGCCCTAAGTGTGATGGAGCCTGAAAATTTGGGAAGCAAACCAAGCTCAAGTAACTACTCCAAACGGAAAGCAATAAAAGACAGCAACTCCTCCTTCCCTTCACAGATCCCCTACTTAAGAAAGAAAATCCTAATTCTTCTAACAGTCCCATTATAGGACTGAACTGCACCAATGATGACAGGCCTTTAAAAAAAAAAAAAAAAAAAAGATTGGCAAATCTATTGTCTCCTCTTAGAAGGCTTATTTGTAAATATGGCTAACCAGATCCTTTTCCTACAGTCTGCAGCAATATTTTTCCCTGAGATCGAGGAGTTAACACTCAAATACATCAGCCTATCTCAGACCCTGGAGGCAGACTAATGCACCATCTCTGCTAGAGCATTATCCCTACCATCCACTGTTTTCAGGTTCCTGTTAAAGATTAAGGATCAAAGAGCAAACAGCTTTTGCTTTGACTAATTCTGATTCAAGCCTGGATCTCTGTTTAAGCAAAAGCAAACCAAGCGAGTGTTCATTTGTTTTGAGAACCACTGGTTCCCAGGAAAGAGGACAAATTTCTCTTTCTGTCTTCTGGGTAGTTGGTGCGGGCAGCTCTGTGCCTCAAAGGCTTTCCTGCCTCCATGGCACAGCAGCTGGGAGCCGGCGGAGCACATAAACCCGTAAGACAGGTCCCTATCCTGCAAAGTGAGAAGATGTTAGGAAAAAAAAAAAAGTGATTTTCCAATAGAGGGCACTAACTCATGGCTTTTGTGGCAACATAAAGCCCTATCTGTTCTTTACCAGCACCCTCTGCAGGCTCCCAAACGGGGTATGTCTGAGTTGAGGATGAGAAGGGGAAAGGAGACCAGTACTGAAGTGCTTATGGCGCCGTGTTGGTTTCTAGTATCTTCTACTCATAGGTTCCACTGTTGCAAAGCAACATACAAAGGGTATCTGGCAATGCATTCAAGTACCTGACCTGTGCAGTGACATGAAGAGGGAGATACAAACTATTTTGTTATGGAAGACATGGCAGAGGCTTCCCTAGCTGGAGGGGAAGTCACTGCTAGGAGACTGTTTTGTTTTTTCCTGGCAGTTCCTTCCTGGCTTTGTAGGGTCCTTGCCCATAGGCTGTTTTCCTGGGAGAAGCAGTCAGTGAGGTTCGTTTGATTTCATCACATCCTGTTTTCAGGGCTTCTGGAAAATAAAGCTGTTGTGAGGCTGAAAGAAAAAAAAGGAAAAACAAGCTGTCTTTTTCATTCCCCAGCAGCTTCCAGATGGGATTTCTTCAAGAGGATATTCAGGACAATCTCCATTGAAAATAGATAGGATAGCACAAACCAGATTTTTGTTCCAAGTCTTTAGTTCTCTGGTTTTCCTGTTCCAAAACAATGTCCTTAGCATTTAGGTGGTTATTGCACCTCCTGTAAGTTGTTAGATTTAGGCAAGTCACAGCAGACTTCTGCCGAACCAGTTCTTACAGGGTAGGAATGTGTGCCTTGATGTTCTTACTACTGAGGGACCAGGGGGGCTGCCTTGGTGGGTACGAAGTCTACGGATGTTTACAAGGTAGGATTTCTACAGCATACAAGGGAGCTAGTCATCAGCCAAGGTTACTTCTGGCTTAAGCAATCAGTTCAATGGACTTTAGCACTGTTATAGAACTGTAACCTGAAGTCCTCTGGGAGTTTGAACCATGCTGTTGTGCTCTCACAACAAGTAATTTGTGAGGCATCTCTCCCCTTAGGAGTCCGTATTAGTCAGTAACGTGAAGCAGCTGTGAGCTCTCTGTGGGAGAGAGGTACTCCCAATGGCCAGAACCTAGGTCATACTCTCATCAACTCCCATGATGTTATCTCACAGCTTTTCAACAAAGCATGTAGCCACCTCTTGACCACTTTAACTTTCTCATCAAGTTCATATTGTAGATTTATAATTTTGTTTCTCCACACAAAACATCCAGCATCATACCCAAATTTACCACAACTCTTTTACTGCCATTTATGCTACTGCCGTCCCATTGGCTCCTCATTTGCACTCCACAGATGAAATCCTGTTCCAGCAAAATCAATGAAAGCTTTGCTACTGACTTCTGCCAGACCTAGCTTTCAACTGGTAGCCTCTGGCTGTCACAAAACCTGTATCTTAACCCAGATACTGTTTCTGATTTCAGATATTTTCACAGCACAATTCTTCTAACCATTCAGCAATACACACATCTAACAGCCCACTTGAGCTCCTATTTCTGCTTACATCAAGTAGATAATGTTTTGAAATAGGCTGCAGCTTTCACCTACCCTCAGCCAAGTTCATACAGCTGTGGCCCATCAGTTCAAAGATAAATGAACTCAAGCTGCCAAGATGTGATTCTGGGTTAACAGGGGCAAAAATAAAGCTATGGCCAAATGAGAAGGAAACATTAAGTCGTTTCGTATTTTGAAACTGATTAGGCTTTTGTACAGAGAGACCCACTTAAGTCCTAGAACTAGGCATCCAGATCAGTCAGTACTGGCCCAAACAGCTCTCTCTCTCTCGCCAAATAATTACACCTTAACTCATCCCTGCTGGTAGTGTAAAAGTAGCTGTAAAACAAATGGTGCTTGAAGTTGCCTCGTGGTGGTTCTCTGGGAAAGGAAATTTGGTTCACAAGCACCACCGTAGCCCAAGTCTGCATGTCCCAGGTGCTCAGAAGTTGGCAACAGCCCATCCCACAGCGATTCTACTGTGCCAGGCCAAGCTTTGCAATGTGTTGTTATTCGTCTGAGGTGAACCGTAAGACACACTATGGCTGTCTAAACCAGTAGTCCACCACAACACCCACTCCCCTGCCCTCAGTCCCAGTTTTCTTTTGAATGGAAAGCTGGAAGCATGGCAGGGAAGAGAAGGCAGACCATTACACATCCAGGCTGCATCCTGTCAAGCAACCAGGATGTGACTGCAGTGCGCATCTGGGCCTCTGAGCTGGAAAACGGTCCCACGACTCACAGTTCCGGTGTGCCTCTATGCCTCAAAGGTTGCTGTGAGCGTGAAATTGCCCTGTGGCTGGCTATAAAGCCCGAACAGCTGACTGTGTGAGACCCACCCCATTTTCCATTGGCACAGTGCTGTGCTGCTGCATTGACAAACTCACGGTGGGGGCTTGGGCATGTGATTTCCCCTATTGTTGTTGAGGAAACTTCCCTAGTTCAGATCTACAATGACCTCCAGCCCTTGCTGGCCAAGCTCAAGGTTACTGTGTTGCAGGAAATTCAGAGGTAGAGGCCAGCAGAACTAAAGGCACATCTAACAGCAGGAAAGCAAACTGGTAGTCATTATGATGTGTGACACCACTTGTATTCTCATACAGACTGAAGGCCACAAGTGAGACTGGGGGGAGGATTAATTCTCCTAGGTGCTGAACAAACCCGGAGTGACCCTCCACCCTTGCAGTTTACAGGTGTAAACCAGGCTTATGTAAAGGAAAATTTCTAAAGTTGCAGCATTTACTTGCTCGCATTTTTTGCTCTGAATACTTTCACTTACTTAAAGACCAGAAAACTTGAAAAGAGATCAAACCAAGAAAGGCTGGAGTCTGCAAGGAGCTGTGTGGCTCAAGCCTACAAATTATGATTTTATAGAGTTAATCTGGTTTTGGGAGTGATGCAGACAATTATAAACAAATCAAGGCAAGAAGGAGAGAGGTAGGAAATAAATGTCAAAAGATCGTAACTTATTAAGAGAAGTCTTCATGCATGCCCATGAAACCACAGACTGCATTCTCTCTTTAGATCAAGTAGGAGTCTCTAAGCAGACAAGAAAGAAAAATTTCTCCTACCGGAGCTCTGTCAATAAAGGTTCAGCTGATTAAAACAATTGCCCAACACAGAGGATAAAATAAATTTGACAGGGTGGTCTATTACTTCTTTCAGTGACAACCCTTCTCCTCTCAGTTACAAATAATTACTTAGCTTTTCATTAGCTATGTTGGAGGCACGCATCCATTTAGTATTTGGAATTTTTCACATATAATTCCCTTCTGAATGATCAGTGTGTGTTTAAGATTTTACTAAAGGAATAGGGACAAATTCTGCTCTTTGAAAATTTGATGTAAATCTGAAGTATCTGCCCTAATATAGACTTACACTTGTCGTTAAATCAGAGTAAATGAGAGGACACTTTGGCCTCGTGATACCTAGCACAGGGCCAGGAAGATAATACAAGAAAGGGTTACTTTCTAACTGCTTGTAAGATTTAAGTCAGACAAATACATGATAATAGTAAGTCTTTGTTTCTGAAAGGAGATATTCAGTCTACCCAAAGCACCATCCGAGTCATTAAAGGATTCCCAGGTGCCAGTATTTGGAAAGGGTATTAGCTATTCAAACAGTTTAGGCAGAGGTCTCTGCTGTTCTCTCTCCTGGGTCATCTCAGATGTCCTCAATCTCTGCCCAGAACTGAGTACAGGCAGCAAAGAAAGGCTGGAAATTTCAGAGGAGTAACATTTTCTCCAGAACTAGACAGAACATATTTTTCAGTCTTGCGGTAAAAAGGAGGAAACCCCTCCTTTATTAGCGCTAAGCAACTCCAAGGCTGGCAGGGTGAGGGCCATACAGTGCATGTGGAGGGACAGACTCTGCAGCAGATGCTGTGCAGGGAGCCCTCTTTTCCTCCCCTTTTCAGATATAATTTACCTGGTTCCACTCCATTACTGGGAAAAGAAACCACATGAAAGTATCAGCATGATGCAGCTGGGTTGCTCAAACAAAGCAATTCAGCAGCAGATTGGAGGAGTGAATCCACACAAAGGCAAAAGGCTTGCTGAGGAGATGCCTGAGCTCCGCTGACAAAAGTCAGTGCCTCAGAGACAGGGATGCAAACACAGCAGAGGTCTCTGCGTGTTTGATGCTTGGAGGGTGCAGACAGACATCTGAAGCCACCCACCCCACCTCAGCTGGTGTCTGGCTCCTGCACATTTTTAAAGATTAATAGTTCTAAGCAGGTGCCTGAGACTGAGCAGAAATTTCAGACTGGGAACTATTTTCCTGAGGAGGAAAAAAAAAAAGGTGTTGGAAATGGCAATTGCTATAGAAAGTGACATGAAAAAAGGCCAGTGGTCTCTGACTATCTGGCAAAGGGAGGGATGCAGATATCTCCAACGGGAATAACCTCTGCCTAGATAAAAGCAAAGCTAACTAGAAGGAGCATGTTTTCTGAAAACGTCATCTTTAATTAATGAGATCTGCCTTGTTGATTACTCTGATCCCAGAGCTCCCCTGGATTCGCTTCCTTACTTCTGCTCTGGGCTCTCAGGCAGTAGGCCAGAAACACTTATCCCATCATCAGCTTGCTGCATGCTTTTCTCACGCATCACCCAGGTCTTTGTTGCCCCTGTGCTTAAATGGTTTACAGAGGTTCTGCCTGGAGCCATCTGCAAGCTGCAAACTTGTTGGGCTTTCTTCCAAGGACAAGTTGACTCAACCTTGTTATACCAAGACTGTGCTTACTGATGGCTGCCGATTCATTCCTCTCTGTCATATGTAATCTTGGTCATGGCTCTGAAAAACCTAAATCGTTCAGGTCCCTGCCACTATAAGACATGCTCTTCCACCATTTTGCCGTAGCAACTTCAGCTTGTAGAGACAAGATGAGTGTCAGCCATAAAAACTGAACTTGCAAAGACCAGGGATCATTGTCAGCAAGCTGCTTCCAGGGAATCACTAAAACAATTTGGCAGTATTTCATGCAGTGCCTGTCCTTGCTTAGGCTGTCTAAGAACCCCTTTATTATATTGGAGTATATATTTGTGTATATATTAACTGCTAGTGCCAAGACACTAGGATGATGGGCAGCCTGAAATGCGGCTAATACCTATACCAATGCATTAAATCCTCCTGAAGCCTAATCACAGCCAGGACTACACTTACGTAGCAGTTTCTCACCGTCCTGTTTTGTCTTTCCCAGGGTTCCTCAACAGCATCCTCCTACTCAGACTGCTGGCAGTTTGACTGGCAGTATGGTGGCTGCAAGGTCAGAGGGCTGCATCTCACCCCTCTGGGTACCTGAAAAACACAAAGACAGACGTGTGTGTTCAGCTGCCAGCTGGAAGAATCACAGCTGCTCATGTGATGCCTGGGCAAGATGATATAATCAGCACATTAGTACTTCTTACCCCAGTAAACTCTTTGCCTGTCCCCTGTGCCAAGAGCAGTCAGGAAGACAGAGGCTATTAGGGGAGTGATGAAAAATACAAAATGAACCTTAAAGACATAGAAAACTTCATGTCACAAAATGACAAAGCTCTTTGGCTCTTGTGCCTTCTTCCTGAGTAGGGCAGTATAACACATAATGTCTGCCCCGGATTACGCCAAAGAGAATCTCCAGGGAAGACTTGTCACAGTCATCCCACAGATTCCTCTTTTATCTCAGCACAGCTGTTCCCATCCTGACCTACTAGCCTGATTTCTTGCTGCCTTCTTACTGAGAATGCTACTGCAGGGATTCGATTCCAGATGTGGAGGAACCCAGCCCACAGCACACGTTGTACCTTCACCCCTTCCTTTCCGAGTCTCCCAGTGACTGCACACAGCTAGCTCCGGTCTCAGTAATGGAGACAATGGCACTGGTCCCAGACAAGCCAAAAGACCCACATTCTTTGGACAGCTTGCAGTCAAAGTATTCCCAGAGTTTTTCTGTATTCAGTACGATCTCCAAACCAGAGGAAAGCGTCTATATTATACCAGGTAGGGACACCCCTGGTCCCTTCCATTCCTGTTAAACTGTTACTTGGCTGCAGTTCCTTACTTCATGCTCAGCACAGCTCAAGGCTTCATTTTGCAGCTCTTGAAGTTTGTCCAACTGTTCGTCACCCACAACCTCCTCCCCTTCTGTCAAGCAGCCACCTATCATGCCTTCCTTATTGAGAAAAACTGTACTTTTCTTTCTTGTTTCCTATCTTTTACTATCCTTACACAGTAATGACTTACACGCAGGAAAATGATTCAAAACCACACTGTTTCTGAAGCCAGACAGTCCGAACTTTTGAGATAACTGGAAGGAAAACCAGACCTTATATTCAACACACCTGGGAGGAATAACCCCAATCTATTTCTTGGTGCATCAGAACCAACTGCAGCCTGTCCCCACCACACTGAAGTGACCTGGATGATGGATACCAGTATAACTCGTGAGCAGTGTCAGTCTAATGGGTGCCCAGGACAGTGAAACAGTTTGTCCTGCAAGAGTATTTTGAGGGTAGCCTTCTTAATCTGTACCAGCAGAAATGCTGACATGGATTAATAACTATTTTTCTTTCTCTTGAGATCAGTATACTACAGAATGCAAAGGAAGGTGAGCTAGCTTCCTCCTAAATCACTGAAAGTTTTTTCAAATGTTTTATAAAGCTGTGCAAGCATACAGGAGTCACTGTGCACTCAGCATTAACTTACAGGTACTTCAGGATTTTTAACTCTGATGCTGTAAACAGTTCTGTGAGCTTCATTCAGTACCTTGCTCAAGATGAGCGGAAGGGAACCTGAGTTTGATTTCTCACCCAAAATGATGCCAGCTCTAAATGAGTGGAGCTGGGAGGAGCTAAAGCTGTTTGGCACACAGGTACACACACGTTCTGTGCAAAGGCAGGAGAGCTCAGTCCTCTGACTGGAGCTGCTGGGCATTGCTGGAGCATGGCACCTTCCCTCCCTGAAGCAGGTGTCCACGCAAAGCCGCCTAGCCAGCAGCCGGCTGAATGATGCCTGGTGCCTCTCTCCCCTCCTGGCTGCCCGAGTGCTGCTCCAGCCTGGGATGGCAACGGATGGGAGAAACTGCTTTCAAACTGTTTAATAGCAGTGATGGTAACCTCTGACCTTAGTGAATAGCAGCGCTTTTGACCTTTCATTTGTTAAATAATGCAACCACTTACTTCCCGATCCTTATCAGTGTTCAGTAATTGGGGTCAAGACAAAGCAAAGCAGAGTACAGTTACCCACCAGACTTCACTGAACCAGGAAGAATTTCCTTAAGCTATAGATTTCCTTTTTGATAATCTTCAATCAGGACTGGCAAAAACTAGACACTGGGTGGCTTAGAAGATCCATAACAGGCTAAAGAGCCTCTCAGCTGTTAGCATCTGGTTTGAATCCAGCTGTGGTTGACAGTGGCAGAAATTCACTTCAGATCTCAGGTTGACTCTGACTGGTTTGCAGTTCTGTTTACTAGCCAGAGAGCCATAGCATATTAACATGTGATTCTAGAGACATCAGTGATTAAATGAGCTCACAAAGCCTGAAAATGCCTATTCCCATAGAGAGAATCAGACTATGGCACAGCGGTAGGTGACAGCATGGACAAAAAGTTTGCAGTCACTCCTACATGTTCTGCCTGATTCATGTCTAGGAGAGGTGGTTAATCTTCAGGAATCTGAGTCGCTTTTTGTGTGGCGTACATAAAACTAATGGGTCAGATTGTGTGCTGCACAGCTCCTTAAAGATTTCACGTGACAGATCAGCAGGTGACGATTGTTACAGGCAGCAGTTCCAGGATCACTGTTTTCCTTAGAAATGAACAGGAAACATATGAAAAAGAAACCCAAGAATTTATGATGTGACAATGGATTTAAATGTAAGTGCATACACATACATTTATTTATATAATGCACACATATAAAAGCTTCAACTTCCTGAAGATGTCAAACAAATTCTGTTTGTTTAAACAGCCACACAATCTCATTATTTATTGCATTTTGTACTAAGTCAGATTGCAAGGGCAGGAACTGTTTCATGGCTGTCTGTATGGGATTCAGCAAAATGAGCTCCCAAAGAGTGACTTGCACAAAGAGTGAAAGCACAAAGAGTGCTGTCGTTTATAAACGAGCCAATTGATTATAGATGTACACGAGCTAGGTAAGAACTGTAAAAAAGGCACTGCAAGTAATGAGATTCAGAGGTTTGGATTTTTTTAATTTTTTTTTTTTTTTTTGCTGCCGTTCATGTAACAAATGAGGAAGGTGGAGCCCTTTGTGGTATCCTTTGTGGTGTAATTGTATGCCCTCCTGCTTTTGGACGTACATTTGGATTTGGGCCTCTTGAAATGGAGGCCATTGACCTAGGCAGGGCAGCCACCCCTAACCGCATTCCGAGCGGGCTGCTGCCCCTCAGGGCCGGGGCTGGCTCCCCACAGGCCCGGCACAGCCTGCCCTGCCTGCCCAGGCTCTCCAGGGCCCTGCTTTCTCCGCCATTCCCCGAAGCCCGCGGTGCCCCAGGCCTGCGCACGGCCTCCGGGCCGCGGCCACCCCGCTCCCCTCAGCCCCGCACCGCGCGGGAACGGCCACCGCCTCGTGCCAGGCACTGAGGCACACCGGCCCCGCGCGGCTCCCGGCCCGCCCAGGCCCTCAGCCCCGGCACACCGGCCGCCTGCGCCCGCCGGCGCCACCGGGAAGGTGGGACCCGCCATTGCCGTGCATAGTTTATGTCAGCGGTTAGCACTTATAGCTGCAGTGAGTTCTCTAGATATAGGGTGTAACCAAATGGGCACAGAGGGTTGGTCTCAACTCAGTGCCCATTGCTCATCTAGGACTGCAGTTAGCATGGCGTGCAATGCACATCATTGATGACTGATGTCACCCATTTCCGGCAAGTCTTTGGTCTTCTGTGGAGTCCACTGAAGAAAGACTGTGATTCTTTCCTATGTTGTGGGCATTAGAGAAACGATATGATACTCTATGGTGTGACGAACGTTAGCCTAGCTCACTCTGTTAATGGTCATCAATGGCTGTTTGCAGGTCTTTCTTTGATGGAGGCAAAAAAGTTAAGTTCCTATTTCCATTTCACTGAGCCTGTTAACCTGAAGAATAAAACCCTGCTGGAAAAGGCTGACCTCGACCCATCCACTGACTTTCTAGACTCTCTGGAGCGTGATATCCCACAAGGTAAAGGTAGAAGAATCGACAGATGCAATGAAAGGGAAGGCAGCCTTGAGTAGTCTGGGAAATGCTGAGGTGACAGGATGCAGGTTACTATGGAGTTTGGTATGCTTGTGAGGAGCTCCTGCAAATCTGTAAAGGAATTGTATCCTTTACTAACTGTTGTACTTAGTTCCCTTCTTTAGCAAATCTAAATGCTTACAGTGGTAGATGTAAGTGTACCAGAGCTGTTACATCCTCACAACAGATCTGACCACATCAGCAGTTAATAACCCCTCTGCCTGAGTGGCGTATTGTCTCTTGGCTTGGGTAAAGCCTGTGACAGCTGGTGTCCCTGTGGGGAGAGATAACTCCGCCAGTGATAGAGGGAATTTATGTGGTTTGAAGTATTGAAGAGACCTCTTGTCTCACCCGGTATTGCTGCTCTTTATCTAAATGGGCTCTCATTAACACTAAGCTGGTATCTCTGAGAGGCTGAATTCAAATGTTCCTTTGATAAACTGTGTTAGATGCTGCAGTGTGGAATAATCTGTATTCTAGTGGGATTACACTGGAAGCAGAAAGGAAGATGTGCCTACTGGAATGTATTTTCAGTTCACATCTCTATTGTTCTGCTGGACAACTGTTAAGTATATTTAAAGCTTCTTCCCCTGGCAGGCTATTTCTCTAAAGAGATGGGCATGATTTTTATTTGCTTCTAACTACCTTTTGCTGATTTGTTGCATTTTTTTGGATTGGGCCAAGTGTTTTCATGGCCTGCTGTCTAGAAAGAACAGAAAGAAAGCTTCTTGGGTCATAGTCAGAACTTAAGTTTGCTATTTTATTCCTATCCTAGAGTAGCAGGATAGGATAGTAGGTGACCTGTGCCTGATGGATTTGGCTGGAAGGACAGTGAATTACCAGTGCTCTGACTTTCAGACTTTACGTGTGTGTGATTAGACAAGATATATATATATCTTGTCCAATCTTTCCTTTGACCGAGAAGGAACCTAGTGAGCTCCTGCCTGAATTCTGAACATTTCTGACTGTTCAGAGCATAAACAGTGCTAAAATGTAAACCATTGTTCAACTTACTGGGAGTGTCCTTGCTGCAGTCGTTTTACAAAGGTGTAGTCTGGAGGGACTGCACATTTTTATGTATGCTGGCCCATTGAGCTGGCCCTTTTGACTCAAAAAGGAGTATTGCAAGGGAGATTAGGTCCTAGATACCTCCTAAGAAAATTTTAGCTGCAGTTTTGTATGGTAGTTCAGGCATTGCTACTGTTTGCATTCCCTGCCCACCCTTTTTTTCCTAGGGTTTGTGGTAAGGAGACTTTTTAATTTTGTGAGGCCTGAAACCATAGAGCCACTGCAACAGGCGATAAATCTGGGGTGCTTTCTATGTTTCCACTAGAAAACAGGCACCAAGGGCTAAGAGCCTGGAGACTAATTTGCATCACAGAGCTGGTTTTAGCCCCCTTAGGCTGTGATGAAGAATGGCACCTTTGAAAGATTACAGATACAATTCTGCAGTGTTTCACATCTAGTTCAAGGGACCAGGCAACTGGCAGGTCATGCTGTGTGTTAGACATGAAGATGGCGGTTTTATTGAAGTCTTTAAATCAAATTTGACTTGTAGTCAAATTTTACACAGTGGCAGATAGAAAGTGAGGCTCAGCTGTGCCACTTTTGTGTTTGTCTTCCTGTCGCAACCTGCGGTCTGAGTAAGTGTGAACCTTTGCCCCGTTCCTGGGAGGTTGTTGCTGTTAGTGCAGATCTCTGTCTCCTCAAAAAAGTTAATTCTCAAAGACTACCTGAGCTCGAGTGCAGCTGGGCGCTTCTTAATGGAAGAAAAGAAGATTCATCATGGTGCCTGTGCAGCTCTGGCTGCTCTGTTCTGCTCCTTTTGGGACTGAACCTGAGGATTGATGGAATGAGCTTGTCAGGCGAAGGAAGTAAGACAGGAACTGGTTACAGGATCAGCAAGGCATGTAGCCTCTCTAATTGCACTCTATCACATGCAGATAGGAGCTCTGACATTAAAGAAAGATCAATCCACCCCCCTTTAACAAGCGTTCAGGTTGCCTGAAGTACTGGTTGCTTGTGAAAATGTAGGGGGAAAAAAAAGAACAGGAGGTAGACAGAGGCTTTCTGCTGACTTTATCTGCACGGCTCTGCCGAACTCCCTCACTCCAGGTTGCAAGGTACTCAAACTCTGGGTCTTGAATTACCCTCTTTCAATTCTGCCAGTTCATGTTGGTCCTGACCCAGCGCAGACAGTGCTTTTTCTATTTCCTGACATGTTGTTCATAGCTCTGGCAAATCCCCTCATTTTGACGCGAAGCTTTTCTTGTCTTTCTTGGCTAGATCCACTCTTGAACAGTTATTGTCAGAGCAGAAGTAGGAATTCCCAAATCTATTGACTCTAGAATTGTGACCGAAGCCAAAATCATCTCTGCCCTCAATAAATACACAAAAAGTTGACCGGGTTGAGTAACATGTGAGTGATGCTCCCAGCGTGCATTAGGATTCTCCCTTAAAAGACCTAAAGAACAGGACTGAGAGATTAAGGGCTGATTTTAACCTGTCTAAAAGTAACAACTCTTTTGGAATAGTTTTCTTGATTAATTGGAAACTGAACATCTGTGGTGGCTGTCAAGGGTGTAACTGTCATCAAATGTATGGGGTGTCATAATAGGAGAGCAGAGGTGTCTTACAGAATGGAAAATTGGAGGCAGAGACAACATTTTATATGACAGCTGAGAGGTGGGAAGAAAGGAAGTTAAACCAGATTGAATAAAGGAAACAACGGTAAAAGAGAGTTTAGTGCAAGATTTGGGGAACCTGGAGTTTTGTAACAAAATTGTCTGCCACCCTCATCTTTATCAGTGATATCTGTGGTGATTGCAGGTTCCAGATTCTGTCCGTGTGTCTGTCTGTTGGGTTATCTGTGCACTTCAAGAGTTCAGACTATGTTGCTGCTCCTCCCCTAATCATACTGTGAGTCTGTCTGGTTTTTCTTGGTGTCTCAGCTCCCAGAGACAAGTGACTGTGTAACTTAGATTTTACTTTAAAAATACATTTTTGTAAATGATTGTAGAGAAAAGTGGGAGAATGCAAACCCTGTCTCAAAAGCAAATTCAATTGGCTTATCCCCTCTAAAGTCGCCAGCTCTCTGAGCTAAACTCATGAGTTTGAGTGGCCCGACTCATGATTTTTGAACATGGAGGGGTTGTGATACTGATCTTCTGTCACCACAGTATCAGATCATGTAATGCTTCTTTCTGATCCAAGTGGCCAGCTGGCCATCATGTTGCATGCTGGGATCTGTAGGTTTTGCTGGCCATATGTCTGCCTTAAAGATAAGCTTGTTTGCTCTAGTCTAAGCAGACGATCTGCTCAACTTTATGCACAATTAGATATAGCCTTTCAGCTGCTGGCAGATTGCCAGTGTGGTCCTTTCTGTTGCATGGAGTTTGGCACCCTGGGTGATAGCATCTCGGGATCTAGAGTTGTGGCAGTTTTACATGTGCTTGTAGGTAATGGAATGGTGAAAAAAATAGCAGAAATTCCTAGCATGCCTACAGCATTTTCACTTGATGACCTAATGTTGCATAGGTATGAAATAACGGTCACCTGTCAAGCATTGACATGACGGGAAAAGTGAAAATGGAGGTGGAAGGATGATTTTACTGTCACCATAGTATCAGATCAGGCTATGCTACATTCTGCAAGGACGAATGAAAGGGAATGGGAGAAAGCCTAAGGTACTAGCATGGACTGGAAAGCTTGGGAGGAAGTAAAACAGGGGATGCAGAATTCAGGTCTTTGGTGCTTTCAAAGTACAGTTCAGAAAAGCAATAAATTGACTCTGAGTTTTGTTACAGATTGCTGACTCAGATCACTTTGATATGGAGATAAGGGACACCAACAGGTTAAAAAACTAATGCAGTTAAAAACTGATGCGGGAGGGGAGGTATGTTGGAGGCAAAGGAAAAGAAAAATGTGGATAGGAAAAGATATGAGTGGAAATAGGATTTATAAAAGAAAACTTTATTCACAAGTCATGACTCCCAGTCAATGAAGAGTTGCTTCTGGCTGAAAGCCTACCACAGTTCACTGGTGGAATAAGGGTAGGAATTAGAATTTAAAAAGCAATATAAAAGAAATACAGAAAGTTGGGAACAATTAATGATTGATATAATTTGGAATTTATATTGAGTAGAAAATGACAAGGAAGCCAGGATAACCTGCAGTAGTCCCTGACAACTATAGGGAGGACTTTTTCAACTATAGTGATAGGAGAAGAAAGCATAGTAATGGTACTGGAAACTGTCACTAAATGGTGAAGGTAAAAAGGCTGATGAGAAATGTGGAAGAGCAGAAATGCTCAATTTTTTTTTCTGGTTTGTTTTGGGGAAGAATATGGACTTACATGAAATGAAGACAATAAAATACTCTTTCAGACAGTTTTCAGACTGTTTGCTATGGGAGGGTAGTTAGACAACCTTTACTGTGTGTCAAAAAATGAAAATGGCTGAGCCAGATAAGTTACTGCTGAAATCATTATCTCAGGAGACTTGTGGCATACTTACGATGTTAACCTTTAATAAATCCCAGCATTGCAGAAATATTCCCCTAAACTTATCTTAATTGGTAGTTGTGATTTAGAAATCACTGAATGGGCGTATTTCTGGAGAGGGTCAGAAGGGGATTCAGCTGGGACTAGTGCCAGTACTGGTATTCTTCAACTTATTTATAAATGATCTAGGAGTAAAGAATTGGTGGAGAGGCAAATAATGACAAGGGCAGGACAGCTACAGAGATCTGGTAAACTGGGCTTGCTTAAAGAAAGTACATTTTGATGTAGCTACTTGCAAAGTCACAGACCTAAGAGCAGGGACTGGAAGCCAGACTGTGAGCTGTATTCTGGAAGCTGTGGCTCTGAAAGGAAATCCAGGCACAACCCACTGAACATCAGCTCCCAGTCTGATCCTGAAACTTAAAAGGCTAATTTGATCTGTAGATTTATAAACAAGGGGGTAGCAAATAGGAACAGGGAGGTGATTTTTTTTCTGTGCATGCTGTTAGTGGAATCAGGACTGGATTACTGCACATTGCAAAACTGGAGAGTTACAGAAAAGAGCCACAAAAGGATTCAAGGGCTGGTGAGAGACATAAACAGTTCAATCTCTTTATCTTGCAGGAAAGAACATGAGAATGACTGTATCACACTGTGTAAATACTCCATGGAGTTTAGGTATTGATTATTGAAGAGCTATTTAGTATAGCAGAGACAGGCGTATCAGGAATCAGAAGCTGAATATTATAGCCAGAAAAATGAAAATGAGAAACTAGGTACAAATTTTAACAGTAAAATTACTACCGTCTAACAAGGATAATGGAGGAATTTGTGTCTCTTGGTATCTTAGCATCATTCTGGATGTCTTCCTGGGAATTGTGTTTTAGCCAAAGGCAAATCTAAGTTGCTAGTCCCAGACATGAGTAACTGAGTTAAGGTTAATGTAGGAGTACAGAACAGGTGATTTCCTGATATGCCTGGCGGTAAACTTGATGACAGCCATGGAGGGTGATTTTTAGTTTGGGCTTCTTCATTGTCAGTGACATTAACGCAAAGGTGGCAATGTGCTCCTGAGACAGCGACTCTAAGCACAGGACTCTCCGTACAGCTGGCTTTACGCTCTGAACTATGACGCATGAGGGCTCAAAAGAGGACTGAGGAGATTCCTGACTTATTGCCATGCATTGTGTAGGGTAGACCGGGGAGCTGAGACCTCTCAGATGTGATTGCTCTGGCTCTGTAATGCTGGGATTTCGTAGCGTCATTCTAAACGGGTATACAGCGGCAGGGTGGATCATAGTGGGTCTTGTCTAGTTGCTGTTTCATGATTCAGCCAGAGAAGTGCCTAGAGAGAAGATCGTTTCAGCTCCTTTACCATTTTGACTGTGGAAGAAGTGACAGCCACTCAGTCTGTAGCTCCGTTTGTTCACCTGAAAGTGCAGTGATTTTGAGGCATTCCTTACACAGCATTGCAGACAATGGGATTTGTGGCTGTTTCCTTGGCTGAATACTTTGGGCACTAGCCTTTCTGCAAACTTGCTGAACAGTAGCCTGGGTTAGAACACTCATAACCGCCTGTTCTCTGAGCTTCATTGGCACGCTTTTTTACCGGTTTAGCAACAGCTGGTGCTTAATGGGCCCTTGAAGATAGAGAGGCTGCGTTTCTAAGTGGGAGATAATTTCCTTTGGCCACTCTCAAGGCCCATTTTGGTAGCTCCATCTTGGTTGCCCCAAAAGTCCAGGTGCTGGAAGTAAGGCGGCCAGGAGGCATGAACCTGCTTTATCTCCATGCATTAACACAGCTAATTAACTCCCTTTCGACCCACCCTCCAGGCGATTAATCCTCTATCAGCCTAGTCTCCAGCCATTTGAAGAGTCTGTGTCTGCAGAGGTATTTACAACCCCCAGCTAGCGAGCAGAGAGCAAGCCTGCCCGTTATCAGGGCTCTAAGACAAATGGCTATCTCCCCAGTGGCCTTGCAAAATCCAGCAGTGCTATGCTGTGCTGGCCACCTACTTTCACCCAGCCTCCCTTCTCCGCTAACATTTCACTGATGTGACCTGAGCCCTCCCCTTTCATTGCTTAACAAGAAGCAGCACCTCCCCAGCTCTGTGAAAACTGAGAGCAAAAGCACTTTACCTCTTAGCCTGCCAAGAGCCACACGGGGACAAGGCTTTTCAAGCTGTCTTGCTGAAATTCAAACTAAAAGACCCATAATGAATGAGAGGGCAGTGCTTCATATTAGCAAGGATAAAAAGAGGTAGCCAAAACATAGAACAAAACTCCTAGTGTGCCTCACAGCTATCCTCATTCCTGGTTCGGAGAGGTGATCTGTAGGTCTGGCAAATGTGTGAAACCGAGCTACAGCATCCCATGGAGTTACCTGACATTTATAGAAGTGTTTTTGACAAACTTCATAACACAGTAGTGCAGAAGGAGTAAAACAGATTAGCGTGCATCAGAACAGTCGGCTTTCGGATGTAAGAATCGAACCAAACAGTTTGCTCAGTGGGCTATTACTTAAAGCGTTGGTACCTGAAGTTCTCTGTTAAAACTGAAGTCATCCATCCCTAGAAATAGTTCCAGGCTGGCCGTAGCTGCTGCTTTCCAGCAGGGCGCACTGTGGTCCAGGCGTTGTCAGTGCTGCGCACAGAAAAGGAGACTATAGAAAAGCAAAACGAGAAAGAAAAGCACCGAGAGCAGCATCAAATTGAGGAGAAGGTATGGCCTGAGTTTCCAGGCTGTGTGTGGTATATTGACCTTCTGAACTGTAGGTATGGAGAAGCTACTCTGTCCCTTCCAAGCTTAGGCAATTTCTGGAATGGTCCTGGGGCTTTTCAATAGCTTTCTTTGCACCCTTAGTGATTACAGGCATGCAATGGATGTACGCAAATACATAAGCATGTCTCCTACATCCTTCAAAAGTAGAGACACTCTTCATGTTTTTGGACTGAGGAGCCTTTAAAGGCTGTTAAGGCTACGCCTGCAGCGACCCAAGAGCATTGCCTGGGAGCAATACAAGATGTTGTCCTCTTACAAGCTGGGGTGCTGCCAGCTCAGGAGTTCAAGATCAGACTGGAACCTCTCCTGCTATGTTGCCACGTGAGGACTCCAGAGCCAGCTAGTATTAGAGCTTTTGACTGGCCGTCTGTGGTCTGCTTTGATTTCTGGAAAGGAGTCTGCTTTCCTTGGGCTTTGTGTCTATGGGTAATAAAGCAGTGCATTCACTGCTTTTGGGTCCTCGGTCTGTATCACCTCAGGGGTCTTGTTTAGTCAGAGACCTTGGATGAGTTTATACTGGAGCAGGGCTGCCCATCAACCGAGAGCCGTGGTGGAATCCTTCACTCTCCTGACTGCTGCAGTGAAAGGAGGAGGACAGAAGCAGAGTCTTCCGTAGCAACTTTCCAGGGATTATATTTGAAGTTTTTTCCTTCTCAGTAAAAGAAATCATGGTCCACCCTGTCTCCGTTTCAGCTCCTGGTTCATTGGACATGAAAAGGAGATGAACTTCTTGATGAACTGATGGGAAATGCGGGTGAAGCCTCTTAGAACCAGAAGTTATAGTTTTATCACCACATCGGTCAGCCTTGGCCTAGCCCTTTCTCTAGGGAATGATGAAAAATCACTTGCAGGGGAAAGCCCAGGGCAGTCTGTATGTCACTGAAGTCACAACAAGGTCAGCTTTTGCTAGGAGTGATTTATTTCTGAGTGGCAGCTCCTGCCTGTGCAGCAGCTGGCATTGGTGCCAGCCCTGTTTATAGCTTTGCTTTGCTGTTTGCTGCCCCTTTGGCCATAGAACATTTGCAGGGAGGAAGTAATGGGCGTTGTCTTGCTTTACTTATGCAAATGTCATATAGATTGAAATTCTGCAGGCTGAATGGGTGCGTGGCTGTGTGTAGAGGGAAAAGCATGAGACAGTTCATCTATGGGTATATTTGTATGGCAGTTGTGCTGTGCAGGTTGTGCTGTGCAGAGACAGCTAAGATATCCCAGGCATTAGAAGATGCTTAGCCATCTTTAGTGTTCAGAATTAGCTTGAATATCAACACAACTGCACCGTGCTGTGTGGATACGCTCAGTGTGACAGTCTTCTCAGAAACTGGTAAGCTCTTCAGGTAATTCGGGCTAGATTTCAGTATCTAGTTTAGTATGAGAACATCAACAGTTAATAATCCATGCCATCTGTTCCTCACCCTAAGCCCTTTTAACTAGTCCTGCTAATTTGATGATGAGGTAAGAAGTACAACTGGGGGACTGACAGGGCTTGTAGCCTTGCCCCTCCTGCAGGAGAGCGAATTGGATGTCCTCTAAGCATTCGATGGGTTTTGAATCCCAGCATCGACTGCTTTGTGTTCTCTCAGAATTCGGAGATCGATGTGAGGTTCTTTGCCCCTAATCCAGCCCCTGTTCATCATTATCACCTCCTCAAAGTGGCCAGTGCTTTGTTATCAGGAGAGGCAAAATCTTACAGGGTGGCCATAATCTCCTCTGAGAGTCAGACAGATATTCTCCGTGGGTAAGAAAGTGACAGTGACCGAAAGCTCTAGGGGGAAGCAGGCTAGAACAAAGCTGTCCATTGCATCCTTTCATCAAACTGTTAATCTTTCTTTCAAAGACATCACATTTGTTTGGTGACAAAAGCCCCAAAGAAGCTGAATTGAGCCTGAAATCCTGTAGCAAGATTTAGAGGAAGCGTCTTTCATTCAGAGCAGGGAGGGGCGAGAGACTCCTTCTTTTTCTTCCTACCAACCAATGGGCTCACAGAAGCCCACGAAGGTGACGGATTAATGCAGGGGCTCCCCAGGTAGATGCTACGTGACTCCTGGCACGCTCCACACAGCGACCAGCTGAACAAGAAATATGGAGTGTGACAAGATCCAGCATAAACTTGTGCTTTGGAAGGAGGGTGCTTTGCCTCTCTGAGAGATTTGTAAATTTACTACAGAAGACCCAAGATACAATGATCAGTATTACAGTTGTCAGAATCCAAATAGCACAGATTTTAACCAGTTTTTCTACTCCTAAATTTTGATTGTATATTGTCTTGCTGTTTCCTCTAGTGCACAGCCCTGTTCCAAATCTCTGTTCTGGATGCTTTCTGTGCAAAGTCTGCATCTTTTTCTCAAGAACAACAACAAAAGTTAAAAGGATCCTAGCTCTATTCTAATTATCAGGTGGATTTAGGACTTAAGGGCAAACTAACTGGGCTATAAGGAGGCTGCAATTTGATGTGTGTTACTTCTGTGCTAGCTTTTTCAGTCTTTCCCATCCTTTGCTGCTCATTTATGTCTGTGTATTGTCCCTTCTTTTGTGTTGGCATTGCTGGCTGTGCAGCCAGATTTCAGCTGGAAAAATAATTTTATTTTTGGCTAAACTATTTTTCAGCCAGATCGTTTCCCTGACCTGGTTCACTGAGCAGTAAATAAACACTTTTGTGGTCTCTGTGATGGAAGAGTGATGAGGAGGGGAATAAGGGTTTGGGGGCAGAGCCTGCTTCAACTGGATTAAGCCGCACTGTTGTCAGATGTCTAAGTACGGCCTCATTTCAGCCAGTACTTGGAGGCTTCTGAATACTGTGCTCCTGGGACAACATTGCAATGCCTGGGTCTTCCTTGTCAGCAGGAAACAGGTACTTTGTGCGTAAATGGAAGGCCCAGGGCTGTCTTAATCATTTGTGCTGCAAAGGCATCCCCAGAGGGAGAGGATAATGGAGAGAAAAACCCTCTGAAGCAAGACCATTTTACTTTGAGGTTTGGGCATGGTTGTATTTGTGTGTCAAAGATGTGTCAGGCATTAGGACCACGCAAGAGCCACTTGGAAGCATCTGACTGTTTGTAAACTGTGCTTTCCTGGCTCTGGAGGCTTTTAAAAATAGTACCGAACCTGCAACCAGTCTGTGTTTTTATTTAATTATTATTAAATAGTTATATGGGGAATTGGAAATATTGACAGCAGTGTTAACGTATGGGGTGCAGGTGGTGTGTCAAGCAAATGATAGAGATTTAGTTTGTAGCCAGTAAATGGCATGAAGGAGTCTGAGCCCCACATATAAGAGCGTTCGGATGTGTGTCCTTATGGCTGGTAGGCTGTGCCTCAAATGTCCGTGCAGCAAAATTTCCTTACAGCTGCTCTGCTGTGCAATTTGTCTTTGTTTCCTATCGACAGCAAATTAGAAGTAGGAAGCTCTTTGCAGTGCTAGATTTTCTGTTGGAGGGAAATGGAAGCTAAATCCCATGGGTGCAGTGTAGCTTTGTCAGAGCTAAGTGCCTGGGGTCGCGCAGCCAAGCAGTGGCTGCTTTTGCAAAGGGAAGCGGTTATGTTACCCCTCTGTGGGTTAATATTTGTGCTATAACTCCATACTTCACCCTCACTCAGAACTGAACTGCAGCAAGGTAGGTTATAACCTGCTCATGTGGCAGCGTATTGTGTTAATGGTAAGAGCAACCATGCTGACGCTGCTTTTCCCTTGAGACATTTCCTCCTTTGAAGAGGAATTGATAATGTCACTTTTATGACCCTCTGTGAGCTTTTGCAACATGGAGCCTCTCTATCAGCCTGTCTAGCTCTTAAAGCTGTTTCTTCTCAAGCTTGTACTGAAACGAGGCATTGCTGAATCACCTCCGAAGCAGCAATGTTATGAGAGGTCATACTGAAAGTGGACCAGTTCCCACAGGAAAGTTCTGCAAACAGCCTTCTTAAAAGGCTCTTGTTTAAAAGCTAATGTCTCACGCACCCTGTTGCCTCTGTGAATTAGAAGATTCAGCCCATAGCTGAGACAGACATGGGGGATGAGACAGGGATTTCTATTGGCAACTGGAAAGGAAGAAGAAGCTGAGAAGTAGGTTGACTTTTGAAATTCAGCTCTGGTGTCCTGGCAGCTGTTGAAGTGCCATAAAAAAGTGCAGTGGTTTAACACTGGGTGAGCATCAGAATCTTCAAAGCACTTTCCTGTTTGGGAAAGATGTAAGGAACTCCTCAGAATTCCTGTCTGCGTTTGGAGGGGTGGAGGCTGCAGCCTGCTCTAAAGAGGGAATAGGAAGCTCCAGATCTTCATCCAGCGGATATTTTTCCCATGCTCTTTCCTCCCACACAGCAGCTCCCTCCCTTCCCTTCTGGAGCAGCAACAGACAATAGTTTCAACACAGACAGTGCTTGGCTTCCTTAGGTTTGCTGGGTGCAGCTTCAGAATTAATTTGCTCTTTTAAAAAAATGTATTTTGAAGAACGGAAATCTTACCAGAGTGGTGTTACTGTTAGAAATCTCTGGCGTGAGAGCAATGACCTCTGGTTCCCCGTACCTCAGCAAGCATGATGAGTGAAGTTAACTCTGCTGCCTGATTTAGGGATAACATAGGCTAGCTACAGCTCACACGTAGATGCAAGTAAAAATCAGTATTTAACTCTAGGAAAGCCAGCTTTTACTTGCTGTCTCTTAGTTCTATTTGTATTCCCTCCAATGCAAATAATAGTTCGTAAATTTTTTTTCCTGACAACTTTTATCTAGGAGTCTTGGTGTACCTTACAGACTGATGCTCTGAGTTTCTCAGCCTCCCAGCAAGAGACATGTTGTCTGACACAGGGGCAATGAACAGTACGGGGACTGCCCTGGGATATTCTGAGCCAATATTAGAAAGGATTTGAACCCAGCATCCCACTCCTGCATTTTTATAGTAATAGAGACCTACAGCTACCTATGCAATGATTTTACTCCAAGAACCATTTGTAATAGCAGGGAGGTTTAAAAGAAAAGAAAAAGGATAAAAGAAAAAAAAAAAAAAAGGGATAAACGCAGCATTTCATTTTTGCAGTTCTCAGCCCTTTTTATATTTTATTATGAAATGCATTTCTAAGGCATTTTCTTGAAGGAGGAAAGAAGGCATATTCATTTTAAGCTATTATTTCATGCTGTTCATGAGCTTCTGATTAAAGTACATTTAGAGTGGTTTATGACATCGTTATTTCAAACTCCTACAAGAAAGGTGGGCCTGAAAAAGCATTTTTTATTAATATAGTGAGATTTGAGCTGTGATGGAAGAGAACACAATTGTCTTGAAGCTTTCAAGGAGAAGAACTTGCTCCGTGTCTCATGAGTTCAAATAATTTTGTCTTCTGGACCATCTCCTCAAATGCTGCTAATGTGGTGAGGTATGGGAAAAAACAGACTGAGATAATGGGCTCTAAAAGGACCAAAATAAGTGGTTAGGTTTCACAACTTTAATGTGCTGCCTCCTTAGAAGGCAAACACCAGCACTGTGTATCAGTGCGGTTTCTGAATTGATTTTGTGTGTTGCAAAGGTCCAGCCTGGAAAAGTATACTGAATAGATCACTTTTGATTGCTGTGTTAGAAATATGTCCCCAGTGATCTGGTTAGTAAAAGGTAGAAGGTGGCACGGCTGCTGCTGTTTTGGCTCTGCAGAATAAAGAGCAGCGCTATGACTAATTCTTGCTGAAAACAGGATCTGAGTGAAAATGACATTACAGTTTCAGACAGTTTCATGTAATTTTTTTCCTGTCTTCAACGAGTGTTGTGTCAGTCCAGGTGGGATTGCCCTGAAGTAACCTGCTTGTTTTGTTCAGGTCCTTATTTCACAGGAAGACTTATGCAGCATCAGCAAAACTTTATTGTCCTTATTTGCATAGAATTAGATGCAGAACCAAGCATCAGAGAAGAGCTAGAAAGCTGTAACAATGTAATATTCCCCAAAGGTCTCACATTTGTGAAATGACAAATCTGAGCCCTTTGGGAGTTTGCAGCTTGGACAGACAGTAGGGAAATGAAACAGCTGCACATCACAGCCTTTAGAGATCAAGCATAAAAGTGAATGGAGCTGTCTTCAATTACATCTGTCCATTTCTGCCAGGTGTGAAGGTACATGGGAAGTTCCTTTGATCAGCAGAGTTAACTGCTGATGAATCCTCTGCAGAGATAGATAAGCACACTGGGTAAATGTTGTGAGGAGATCATGGATCCATGTACTGTATTGCCCCAGAGCATAGATAAAGGGATTAAATCAAGTTGAACTCTATTTACTCTACCTTCTCTGTGAATTTGTCCAGCAAAAAGAAGTCTGAATCCAGATATAGTTCATGAGAGCATTAATATACCTGCTTTCCTTCTCAACTTTCCCATTTGTCATGCTCCAGGCATTTCTTTTCGTTCTTTGTAAATAGTTTTGGGCAGAGGATTCGTCTGTGTACATGAACAAAAATATACACACACACACAAGCTATCACATGTACCCAGGCTGCTGGATGCTTCCAGTATGTCGGGAGACATTTAGCAAACCAGATAATCCCTAGAGGCTCTCACCACCCAGCAAGGCAAGGCACAGTCCTATTCTTGACAGACTTGCTTCTCAGAGGACTGGTCCTAAATCAAAGACAATGAGAGGTCCTCATTCCATTAGCTTTTTGTCAGAGAAACTCTTTCAAAAGTTTACAGTCACCCCCCTGCAAACCAATGTGTAAAGCCACAGCAAGAACCACCAGTACGTGATAAAGGGCTTGCAGATCATTTCTGCAAGCGCAAGCTGCAAGAACCCTGCACTGAAAGCAGAGTCGATGTTCAAAGGAGAAATGGAAAAAGTCATTTGTCACATATTCAGACCTATTTGCTTGCCACTTGTTGCTCAACTCCCCTATGCATAGTCTAGCTACCGCCACGAGCAAATGGTGAAAATTTTTAGAGGCAAAGTTCAATAAACTGTTTGAAAGCTTGTCCTTTGACAGCAGATGGCTGTAGTGCTTCAGCCACTGGGTGATCTGCCTCGTCATGAAATGTTCTTCACCTGGGATTCCATGCTATCCAAGTAGTGAAGTTTCTTAAGAACATGCAGATTTTGTCAGAGACCCAGTCAGTTAGAATTTGTAATCCCAGTGGCTGAACCATTAATATGTGGTTTTACTCCAGCTATGACCAAGGTCCAGTTCAGTTTGTGTCCATATGAGTAGCACTGGAGAGACTGCATGGGAGACTGGGGTTGCCTGGTCTGTGAAACCACTGTGTGTGAAGACACTAGCTCATGCTTTAACTAGGACGTGTGCAAGGAATGTTACAGTGCAAGGAAGATGGCACACACCTGTACTGATCCTGCTCTGTATTAAGTAGCGCTTTGCTTTACTGAGATTCCAGCTGTTTCTCTTTAGTGGCAACATGGAGCTGAGTGAGTCAGAAGTAAGCTCTCCGGTATGGAAATCTCCCGAGTCCTTAAAAGATTGTGAATGTCTCTTTTGTACTTCTATCCTGCAGCCAGAGTCACTTTGTTAGAAAGTTCAGTGACTGCCATGGAAGGCAGGTGTTGCTGTCCATTTAGTTCCATGTTTGCACGTAACTGAAGAGGGTGCTTTGGAAGGTAACAGATCAAAGACGACACGGTGCGTATTATGATATAACCAACCTGTGGAACTTGCTACTGAAGGAGACAGGGGAAACAGTGGTGCCCAAGAAACTTCTGAAAAGTACAGAAATACAAAGAGAAGAGGGAGGTAACAGGTGAGCAGCAGAACTCACGACACCTGGTTTTACAGGGCTTTGAATTGTGGTGTTCCTTTCTGATTCTGCACCCACAGCTGCTGGCAGATAAACAAATAGCTTCAGGAGCTGCAGTCAACCCTTGGGCCGTGTCCTGTGGAGACCTGTTGTAGGAACCTGTGGTGTTAAAACACTTCAACCCTTTGTCGGATGCCACTAAAATTGGCCAAGAGTCAGAAGTGAGTGGGAAGGGGAGGACTGGCAGCTGACAGCAATCACAGAAGCCCTTCCCCAGGCTAACCGTGACGTAAGTAAGCATGAGTCACAGCATAAACTGATGAGCCTAAAATTTTCTACAAGGATGAATACCGTCTAACTGTCCCAACGCATTATGGGCTTTCTGCTTACTCTGGAATTGGCAGATTTTGACTTTGGGTGCAGACAGCCTGACCGCTTGACTCCAGGCCCGTAGTAGTATGACAGCTCCAACTGCACTTTTTTATTTGGGCCTGCTGCTTTTGCTTTTAGATGAAGATTCAGCAGGAACCTTCTTCCTTACATTGTAGCCTCTAGGCATTACTGATTTGGTGCTGAAGCTGGTATTTTCTTCTTTTGGCAGCTCCTTGCCCTCTGGCATTGAATCCAGGCTGATGCTCCAGCCCCCTCCCCTCCTGTGTTGTTCCCAGGCTGTCAGATGCAAAACAAACACTCAGTGGCTCAGAGCTCCTTGCATCCAGGAGAAATTGCATTTTCACACTGGCTCTGAACCTCCTCCGCAGAGCCAAAGCAAAATTAATGCGGAAACTAATCCCTTTGCCCCTACCACGCACATCCTCTTCAATGATGGAGCCAGGAAAGACTGAAGAGAATTAACCTTTTCTGCAAAATTCTCTGAGCTAAGAAATACCCTGCTTTTCATGCTCTCTTCCTCTTTCCCAGTTGCTGCATCAGGGAAACCAGTCTTCTCTGGAGCTGAAGTGTCTTCTTCCTCTTCTCACTACTAATGCTACAAGTTTATTTTAAAAATAAATTCCATACTATGCAGGATTGCTATAGCTAGTCTTGGCTCTCTATAGCTAGTAGCTAGACCAAGTAGGTGGCAGCTTGGTAGAGTAACTGCTGCCCGCTCAGAAGCATCCAAGAATAGCTCTAGCCTCTCCTAGGGATCAAGTATACAAGTCTGGAGCTCCAGGGGTCCCTTCCTGTGACGCATATGGCGTTACTATCATAGCCATGGAATATGCTACCGTGTGAAGCTAGACACAGACATCTGGAATTGAGGGCAGCCTGTAACACTGAACTGACAAAAGGAAAAAAGGTATCAAGGTTTCTGGTCTCCCTCACTTCCCTTTTCTCAGGTGTCACAAACTCCAGTGCAGCCTTGTGCACTGTTAACTGGTCAGGCAGAACGCACTGCAGTCCCCCTCTCAGCTTAGGGACGGCTTGCTCCAGGAACGCTGCCTCTTTCTCCTTTCCAGGGACTGCACTTGTGACATACTGACAAATGGCATTTTCTTGCACAGGCTCCTGGACTGTCCAGCTAGAGAAGGGAGGCACTGTGGTGGTGCTGCGGAGCCTGCTGCGGCTGGGACTGATGTTCTACCATGTCCCAATGACCGAGCGATACGGCTATGTCTGCTTCGGCACTGGCGAGAAGAACTTGGATCTGCCCTTCATGCTGTGACTCGCCTGTCTGGGATGAGGGCTCGAGAACATTTAGATTTTATACTTAGGAGACTTTTGTTTACTGCTTGTTCTAATAAATGTGTGAAACCTCTGCACTTTGAGCAAGATTCTTTTGTGCCTGGATTCTGGCCCCAGTTCTTTTCTCAGGACTTTGCTGTGTGCGATCCTCCTTCAGCTCCAGGTTGAATTCCCTGTTATGTGTCACTGAAGATCCTTTAGATACTGACAGATGGCATTTTCTTCCACGATGGGTGAAGCCCCAGGTTAGAAATCAAACCTAGGCCATCTAGTTACACATGCTTACACAACCATGACACTTCCTTGACACCATGCTTACACAAAAACTAATTTGGAGACAGCATGAATGAATGCCTACTATCACCCATGAACAACAAACAGAACAGGGCTGCACTCAAGAGTAGAAAGCTCATGCATACTGTAAGGGATCTGTACTAAACCCTGAACTCGAGAAAGGCATATTGAAGAAAGTATTTTGGTTTTCAAATGTTAGGTTTCATGAAAATTAGAGAGGTCCTTCCAGCTCATGGCATTAAACTGTAGAAAACATTAACTGTGGGCATCACCTGGTCTTTTGCAAAATGTGCTCATTCAGGTTCATCTCAAGGCAGTGGTTTAATCCAGTGACTTTTCCATTAGTAAAGCTCATTGAGCAGAGCTACCTAGGCTAGAAGACATAGTAACTTCTGTACGCAGGAGAAGAAAGAAAAATCTTTTCCCTTCTGAAGGGCTGTAGGTTTCAAAGCTTCATAAAATAGACGGTCAGCCAGAGATTTTATCTCAGTATAGTTAATGAAGTCTTAGCTCTGCCTCCCAAAGCAAAAAGATCTTGGCCAGCTCAAGGGGCTGAATGTAGGGCTTCCATTTCACAAAGTAAGGCTAAGAAGAACGATTATAACCTGGTTTCCTAGGTAAAACGTGTTTATCCTTACTCTCTGTTCCTGTCCATGCTGATAGGTATTAGCAGATGATTCTGATGAAAGCAGTACAAGGTTAAGTGGCATAGTAGTATATAAATAAGCTGTGTTGATCTGTAGCCCCCAGACAAATATCAAAGAAACGGAGCCAAAGCCATAATGACCCTGATAAATGTAATGACCTTTTCATACCAGGCCCATAAGTAGCACGTCTCAAGTAGCAGTGGTCAGTAGGTGCAAGGTACACGCACGTACTACTATACAAGGAGAGAAATGGTGCCACCTTTTAGTTAGAGCGTGGAAAATTATGCGCATCGATCAGGCCCAAACTATCCCAGGAAGCAGCCGTACCACCGATACGGACAACTTAAGGCAAATGTATTTCCATGGGGAAAAAATCACAGGCCAAGTCATCAAGGATGTCAGCATTCTGTATTTCCTAGATCCAGGAGTGAAGCACAAGCCAGAAATCCTTAAGGGGACGTGTAAGATACACACGTCTGTTTACCACTGCCATAGGTGTTCTGCTGCAAATTATGGATAGTACAGATAATTAAAAAAATTAATTTCGGTAGTCATAACAATTTCTGTTACTGCCAAGGAAATACAGTTCTGCAGGAGACTTTTTCTTCCATTAGTGTCACAGGTATAAAAGCCCAAATGAGGCAGATCTGAGTTGAAACACAGGTTAATGGGGAATCACCATTCATTGTTGGAAAAAGCGGGAAACATGCTTTTCCAAACCCAGTCGTGAACCACGATGAAACAAAAGCCTTCAGATCCTTTCCAGCTTTGAGGTAAAAGTCTTTGCCCCTCCTTTCTCCAAATCATTCTGCACACTGGACTTTGCTTTGCTAAATCTTGTATTCTGCTAGAGGAGCAGGTTGCAGCTCATTCACTGGAGACAGTATAGAGTACTAATGACAGTTTTGGCATAAGAAAATCGGGGATACTGACAACCTTGCAAAAAAAGCAGAGCAGTGGGAAACAGCTGTGCTTACTGACTATGCCAGTTCTGTCCATTAGTGGTTTAAGCAGAGAGGCTTGTGTGTATGTTTGACATTATCCTTCAGCAAAGGGTGTCCCACTGGCAGAGGTTTTTTGCACCACTTAGGGCCCCTCTTCCAGATAAGCTCTGCAGATCTGACGGACCAGTGGGTCAGATACCTGTCAAAAAAACACAAATGCATTTCAGCTTGAGAGTGATCACAGAGAAGAGGTTCCAACTGAAGCAGGAGCAGGCACTGTAGCCTTTGCCTCCACACATGCCTCTTTATAAAAGGAATAACCATGAGCAGAGCCCCCTCAATTCAGAAGGGGCCACTGGAAAGGAATCTTTCTTTGTTTTGGAACTTCTGAGCTGCACCTCTGCACTGAACCCCCTGGCACCTGCTTGACTTCCAGTCTTACAAACCAGGCGTAGTCTCCAGGCTGCTGGCAAGTTGTCCACCTGTAGTGAAACTGGAGTGCCAAACCCCGTCATTGCAACCAAGTCCAAGACTGAATGCATCCAGCCTCTATGGGAGGTGTTATTTCAACAGCTGGCCTCAATAAGGTAAACGAATTACAAAGGCTAAACTCTGTGAGAAATAAAGTCTCTAAAAAGGGGTTAGTTTACTTCTGGTGGATAATCGGTTATTTCTTCTGCATGTGATGGGTTTCTGGCCTAGTCTTTTATTTTCATACATTCAGCTTTGCTTTAGTGTTCTCTGTAAATACTACTGCAGCTTGGTGGTGCGGGAAGTCAGAACCTACAGTGTAAGAGGTACTAGAATGGAATTATCATCACAAAACTACAAATCTCTGTGAAGAGCAATGTCTGGCAAATATCCTCTGTTTTTTACCACTTGGCTTTGCAAACAGGCAGGGGATTTCAGATCCAGAATCAGTTACTGGAAATCTTACCCTGCGGCTGGGTGGCCTAGAGTTTTGTTAGACTTTAAATCTTTTGCTACCAGTAGAGAGGGGAATAGAGGTCCTCAGAGAAAGAGGAGTCTTTTCAGACAATAAAGATCCAAAGTAAAACCCTAGCATAATCTGCAAAAATAATGTTCTAACAAATTAGAATTTGGAACAGACTGATAAACTTTGTCCAGCGATGTTTGCATGCCTCTGGTTGAGTAATCCCATGGTCTTAATGTAACCTCAATCAGTCATCCTCTCCCCAAACAGCTTTGTTACCTTTTATTTTGCATCGTGCAAATTTGAGATACTAGGAACTTTGGACAGAGACCATGTAGTGCATTTGTTTGAAGGCATTTGGCACATTCCTGAGAACTACAAAGCAAGCTTGCTATGCCAGGCAGCCACAGACTATGTAACAGCAAGCCCGTTTTCCTAGCACTTTTCTTCCTCAGCAATCCTGAACAGCACAAATTGAAAAAAGAATCATATTTGGAAGTACCTGCTACTGAAACGAAGCCACTTCCAAAAGGCTTTGCTTTTGCTTTGAGAAGTTTATGTTGGTTAACTAAACACCTAGAAGCAACAGCAGGAGGGATCTGGGAAAAGGTATCGAGCAAGATACAGCCACTTCTTCTCCTATGCATGCATTATATTAGTCTCTTTTGACCTTCAGAGTTATGCTAGTGCATTAGTGGAATCCCTTACATAACAACATCAGGACAGGACTCTTAATTTCTCTTGCCTTTAATTTCCCATGCAAGGGGAGTTCAGCAAGACCAAACACAGGTCCCCAGTTTGGAATCTGGCAAAGAACCATGGCAAGGCAGCTCCTTTGGGAGAAGCTGCAGGGGTATTAGATGGGCATGTGGGGCTCGGCCCTTCTTTTCATATTCCCCTTGCTGCAGGGGGAGGTCTGCAGCACAAGTTTTGGTATCGCAAGATGGCACTTACAGTGAAAGTGGAAAAAAAAATCCCCAATTGTTTTAATGCATCAGCGTGCCAAGTGCAGTTCTGGTCATGTGTCCACATGCTTATGGGAAAGTGCTCCCGTGATAATAAATGATCTCAGTGGGAGAGAAGTGAATGTGTGAATGTGAGATAGATACACATCAATGCTGTGTGCAGGTTTAGACAGACAGTGGCTTTTTAAGAAACCCCTCTGTTTCTGTGTGGGGGCTGGAAGTGCACACCCCAATTCTGCATAGGAAGGAGGATTTAGTACTGGCCTGATTTTAAAGCTTTTGTTATTTCTCTTTTGAGCAGGTCTAATGATTCAAGATTTGGCACTTTCTCTTGCTGAACCCGATGTCATGTCCTAGTGCCAGGAGAAACTGTAGGCTGTAGGAAGTGCTGTCTTCCAGCAGAGATAACAGACCTGTCATCTTCCTCTTCATCAATGAAGAGTCCAGTGGTATTTTTCGTGAGAAAGTAAACCCCTGTTTATAGTATCCTGACCAAGACTGTGTGTGGAAGTCTTGTGTGTGTGTGTGTGTGTGTGTGTGTGTAAGAAACCATCTCAGTTTCCAAACTGCAGTGGAATCTCTCCTCATTTCAGACACATCTTGCTTTGTGCACATACATTGATTTGTTAGTGTATCTGAGGAGCTTGTTCTCTTGCTCACTAGGACAAGATGTGTTTATTCTTTTTGTTATAATTCTTACAGCCTTTTTTCCCCTCTCTTTGAAGTGCTGAGGTGCAGTCACTCTTCTTGGCTGTTTGTGGACAGCGCCGTGGTTTGGTTTGTGCATTTTGCTCCAGATGAAGTCAATTTCCTTTTGGAGAAAAATATTACTAGGAGGAAGCTTCTTGTGACACTTTATGGATGCTGTGGACCTCAGCTGTTGGGATGTAAAGATGTTAAATAATAACAGCAACCATTATTCTTCCTCTGCTGATCATTTTTGGAGCAGTGCTCTGCTATTGTGCTTCTCCAGCTGTCCCTCCTCCTCTCCCGTTCCCATCTGCCCATCCCTTGGCTTGCACCTGTACGTCCCACTTGCCCACTGTCCAGGTACCTTTGGGGAAGCACAGATATGTCTGTAGTCCAAAATCCTACTGTGACTTGTTGAAAGTGTTCCAGCAGTGGTGAAAATGCTACATTTCATAGCCAACTCAACAAAAAGAAAGGGCTTTGCATGGATGACTCAGTTAATTTCCCTTTGCCTACCGCAGAAGCAGCTGAAGGATTTCCAGTTGGTTGCGCCATTAGCCAGGGTGTCTCACTGCGGGTCTATTGAAATTGCATACACAGCAGCAGCCATGGCTGTTGCACCGGTGAGCTAAAGAGGGCACTTGAGGCTTTCGAGCAGCAAAGACAGAGTCCTGAGAATAACATATGGAAACCATGCAAACCATCCCTGGCCTGCTGGTCTTAAGTCTTAAGGTTAAGTCTTAGGGTTCAGTCTTAAGGTTAATTCTTAAGGTTGAGTCTTAGGGTTAAGTCTTAAGCTTAATTCTTAAGGTTAAGTCTTAGGGTTAGGTCTTTAGGTTAAGACTTATGGTTAAGTCTTAGGGTTAGGTCTTTAGGTTAAGACTTATGGTTAAGTATCAGGGATAAGTCTTAAGGGTAAGTCTTAAAGTTAAGTCTAAAGGTTGAGTCTTAGGGTTAAGTCTTCACGTTAATTCTTAAGGTTGAGTCTTAGGGTTAATTCTTAAGGATGAGTCTTAGAGTTAAGTCTCTAGGCTCAGCCTTAGGGTTAAGACTTAGGGTTAAGTCTTAAGGTTAAGTCCTAGGGTTAAGTCTTAAGGCTGAGTCTTAAGGTTGAGTCTTAGGGTTGAGTCTTAGGATTAGGTTATTTGGTTAAGACTTAGGGTTACGTCTCAAGGTTAAGACTTAGGGTTAAATCTCCCCCAGCTGGAGAGCCTCCCCCAGCCCTCAGCAGCACAGGGGTGTGGGGGCAGGAGAGGAGAGGAGGGTCTCCCTGAAACCCCCATCTCAGCTGCTTGCCTCGCCCTGGCCTTCAGGACAGCAGGCACTGGCCCCTTTGGGGATCTGCTGGCAAGAGTCCCAGGGCACTCCCCCTTCCCCTTCTGGGGATGCATCCCATCCCCGCAGCAATGAGCAAAGCAGCAGAGAAGAAGCCAGTAGTGGCCCCTCTCCCCCAGTTCCGACACACACATTCCTCCCTCTCTACCAGTTCTTGAGCCATATGCCAGCCTCTTCCCCAGTTCCCAGGGCCATACCCCTCTCACTCCCCGACTTGTGCAGCAAAGAGCAACCAGACACAGAAGAAACCAGATGTGGCCCCTCTCAGCATCCCCAGTGTTTTCATTTCAGGGGGGCCCTGGAGGGCCCGGCCGCCTCACTCGGTAGCGGGGCAAGGGGAGGCGGCGCGCATGGTCCCCTGAGCCCGGCTCATCCTCCAACAACCTGCGCAGCCATTGCAGATCTTCGCTGATGTCCGGCAAGCGGCGGAGGGGGCTGCGGTCTCTGTCCTGCGGGCTGGACATGCTGCGGACGCGCTGGCAGGGCACGGGGGGCCTGCACTCCCCACGGTCGTCAGAGAGCCTCCGGCGCCTGGGACCTCCGGGGCCCCGCTGCTGCCGCCGCTGCCACCGCCCCTGCCACCACCACAGCTCTACTTGAGGATGGAGCCGGCCGTGATGATGGCGGGCTGCCCCATTGTGGTCCACCTGTCCCTGCAGGCGGCGGATGGCCACGATGCGCCCCCGGCAGATGGGGCAGGTGGCAGCGACGGTGGTGGCAGCCCAGTGCTGGATGCAAGCGTGGCAGAATGCATGCCAGCACGGATCCACAGCAGCGGGGCCCTCAAGGGGACCCAAGCAGATGGGGCAGGTGTCCTCCCGCCGGGAGATCCCGGCGGCTCCCAGTGCTGCTGGCTCATGCCTGGACGCCTCCATCGCTGGTGCTGGAAGTTGGTGCCCTGTCAGCTGCTGCTGGCACTTGCTATCTCACCTGCCACTGGCAGGGCTGGATGGGTGCCGCCAGCAGGACTCGAAGGCTCGGGTGCTGCTGGTGGGACTTGAAGGCTCGGGTTCCACGGGCAGGACTCTCTGGCTCCTCAGCTGCTGGCAGCTCTCAACGTCCGGTGTGCTGTGACAGGACTCGATGGTTTGGGTGCTGCCCACAGGACACTCTGACTCTGGCAGTACCTGATGCTGGCAGTGTTGCTGTGCAGCCCAAGTGAAGTCAAGGGGTGACTGTGACCCTCTGGTGACATCGCAGTGGTCTCAGGGGTGCACCTACAGGCGCACCCAGGCGCTCGCCCAGCCTCAGAGACAGACCCTGTGATGCAAAGCCCCTCCAGCAGCGTTGCTTCACACCTCCGTGTCTGCTCAGGCCCCTTTCAGGCGGTCCCTGCTGCTGCTGGTAGTTGTGCCAGCATCACACGCTGTTGGAGCGGTTGGGGCTGGCAGAGCCCTCTGGGGGCCACCTGGTGCCAGTCCCTGTTGAAGGAGGGCCACCCTGAGCCGCATGGATGCTGGGCACCACTGGAAAGAGCCAGGCTCCAGCTTCTTTGCACCCTGCCTTCAGATAGTGACCTATATGGAGAAGGTGCCCTGGGCCTTCTCTTCTGCAGGCTGAAGAGTCCCATCTCTCTCAGCCCCTTCTCACCGGAGAGATGCGTTGTCCAGATGGTTGGCATCAGAAAGTTTGTGAAAAAGAAATATCACGGCCCAGGCCTTCCCTAGAGCCACACACCCACCACAGAAAGCCTTTGGAGACAATTGATGGAGAGACACGTCCAGAACTCTCTCCTACCTCTGCCGTGGGCCAAAGGCAGTGCTAGACCTCCACCTCCCTCACTGGTGAGGGACTCCAGGACACATTTCACAAAGGTCAGAGGCTGCATCATCACTCCCATGCTAGAAAAAAAAGAGCTGCCGAGATCAATCCCACTGTTGGCAGTTTCTCTTCTGTCTGTTGGCTCGCAGTTCTCACCCAAACTCTCGTGTTGCTCTGCACTGAAGCTAGGCAAGGTCTGGTCCTGACTTTCAGGACGGCCCCAAGTCCTCTCAAGTCAGCTGGACGGCACCATCAGAACTGGGTCCTGTGACAGGTCTCCCGGTCCCAGAGCAAGCTGTAGGTGCTCCCTCCAAACATTTGAGCCGAGTTTCATTAGGCAGGAGCTGCAGTTTTCAGGGTATGTCCCTGCCACGCAAATCCATTCCTGACCCTGCTGCTTCTTGCAGCGTTATTCAGGTGGCGGAGAAGGGTCCAGGAGCTTGGATTGCAACCCAATGCCTACTAATGAACAGGCACCAAACCGCCCCTCTCTAACCCCTGCCAGAGCAGAGGGATGCACAGACCACTCTGCAATCACACCCAAGGACACAGCCAGAAAAAGAAAAGCTTTTTATTTCCTTTTTTTTGGGTTGGTTTTTTTTTTTTTCTGTAAATATACAATTACAGAAACCTCTGCGTAACATTCTCAACAGGACAGGCAGCTCCATGGCCCTGGGGGCGAGCACAGGCTGCCAGTTCCTGGCTCTGCCGTGCTGTGCTCCGGAGCTGCCCCTGCTCTCAGTGCACGATGCCCGGCTCCTCGCCCTCCGCAGGGAAAACTGGCCCTCCTGGTGTCAGGGTGTTGCCTTTTTGTAGGTGATGTGGAGGTGCTGAGCCACAGGCTGCATACCATTACAGAAACAGCAGGGAACAACTGCTGCATCCGTCATCACATCTTTACAAATGGGACATAACAACTCCTCTGGAATGGGATCGTCTGAGGAGGAGGAGGAAGGCTCCTCTGGTAAAAAGGGTGGCTTTCCTTCTTCCCTCTAGCATAAGCTTCCCTGGAGGAGAGGGGGGGGGGGGGGGGGGGGGGAGGAAAAAGACAAAATTGAAAGATGGGTAAAGGAAAACTGTTACAAGCTTTGGATTTTATCCAACTAAGGTGATAGATGGAAGCCTTCTCACGCCACATTGGCCTTCTACAATGTAGGCATTTAGGTTAAATGACTTTTCTAGAGCCACAATATCAAAAGAAGGAGGGAGGAACAGTTTTCCTTCTGCAGAGCTCTCCTATCCATTGGATCAACTACAAAACGATCTCAGACTGGAAAAATGATTGCTCTGCAGCTAGAGAGCAGGGGAAAGGAATCCACCCGCTCCTTTGCCAGAGGGTAAATGTAAATTGCTGGATCAGGGTAAAGTTCGTCCCCAGGTAATTTCATTTTGTAAATTAAAGAAGTCTGTGCTACAGCTTCTACAACAGGAGATCCACGATAGAAAAAGGGAAGTGCTACCGAGTGCATTTTCCAACAGCCACTCTTGAGAGCACACAGTAGGAATTTCTTAGTTTACAGCTACAGGAAAACTTCACTAAAAGTTAGAGGGGGAGGAAATCTCAGTCCAAGGGCTATTTATTAAATTTTGCAAGAAGCCTTTGAAACGTAAACCAGAAGCAAAACGAGTTTTCAAAGAGAATGAGGCCAACTGTAAACGCTACTGAAATGCCTTGCAGAAATACAGGTTCTTAGCATATCCCAAGGTCAGCCAGCTTCCAGGGGCATGAACATTAAGACCACCCTATTTTAATATTGTAAAGTATTGCAGGTCTTAATGTTAAGATACGATGATAATGTTTCCTCCCTCGTAATGGCAGAGGCTGGCCACCTTGGCTACGTTGCCACTCAGACATTTTTACATGGTTTATCTCATTCACTTTTTGGTCAGGCCAATGAATTCCACACTTACACATTAATAGTTGGTATTGCATTTTTCCTAGCCTTTGTCAGCATGGCACCCTTTGTGTTGGGATCTTCCACCTCCATCATGAAACTTGTTGGAATTCCTGTGCTTCTTTTAATCCTGGGAAGAGACTCAACATTTTTGTCCTGTTAAGAATGGAAATGCAGACATCTCTCATCTTAAGACCCACACTTAATATGACATTGCAGTGATTATTTTAAGCACTGAAAGCCTTTAATCCTCCCCTTTTACCTAGCATAAGGGCTGCTCGACTGAAATATCTACTTTCCTCAGTGAATATAGCCAGGACGTACCAGAGCTTTGAGCAGTGTTTTGGACTCAGTCAACATTCTTTGGCTTAACTTCAGGACCCTTCAGGGTGAAACAGCCCTTTGCTCACCATCTGTTCGGAGCAGAGACACAAACCCGCTGCCCCTCCAAAACGCTTTGCAGAGTGAGAGCTTCATTCAGGGCTCTGAATCAGTCCCTGTGGCTTATTGATGCACGGACTCTGAGAGCAGATTGAAGACTCGAAGACAATCAAAGACACCTCAAAGACACTTTACTAAAATCAAGCAAGCCTTTTTACCTTTACAGCAGGCTGACGTATCAGCCTGTGATTGTGCTCAGTAATTTTCCACTGTAGCTCTTTTTTCTGTTGCAGACACAGCAACTTAGCAACTGCCTTTACCTACAAGGCCACGAGCTCTGCAGACAACTCCGTATCTTAAAGTTTCTCTTCTTGCTCCCATGACTTCCTTCCAACAAGCATAACTGTGTCTCTCTCCCAAGGTCAGTTTTTGCTCACTGATGCTGTTGAGCTAGCTCGAGAAATATCCACAAGTCCCTGGGGAAACTTATATTCACCATCTATGTTCAAGGTTAATCGTAGATTAATAGCAGTATTGTCTAGGTTAAACTAGCAAGATTAGTTGTTAGCAGCAGTGAAAACACAGGTGCAGCAATAACAATATAACCACATCCATTGTACAATTCTTTCCGTGATTGATTTAGCCTTCAACTGAGTTAATCAGTAGATAAAAATAAATGGGTATGTTAAACAGTAAGTAATAATCAAATAAGCCTGTCAGATGATTATGATTAGATATAAATGACTTTTATGATTTTGAGTCAAGAAGAGAACAGCATGACCTACACCATCAACAACTGGATTGAATGACGAGGATCAGCTGATGGATGAGAATTCAAAGTACTTTCCGGCTGACCAAGAAGAACAGAACAATCGAAAAGATGATGAAACTTTAAGTGGACTGGACTTCAGGGATTATGTAATTGCTTTAAGAAATCTATATAAGATGCAAAATGAAAAATTTCAAGTTGCCACTCACTGAGGTGATGCCCAACTCTGTATTGTGATTAAAAGCAAACCTAGAGAAACCCATTCGGCTTGTGGAAATTCTTCAATAATCCATCTATGAAAGCTGAATTCATACCTCTTGCATATACATTCAGTGGCTGATGTTAAACGGCATGAATACTCAGCCAGAGGCTTCTGGTAGTTAAAACTCACAGATATTCAATAGAGGGGGTCAACAGAAAAATCTTGTTTTTATAGGAAATACTAAAAACTTTGAATGGTCATTGAACAGAGTTAGAAGCAGAAAAATTTCCAGTCCTACTGAAACAGACAAAAATAGGTGTGAAAGTTCACTGAGAAAGATCTATGGACATCTTTAATGACTGTGACCTAGAGAAAAGAAAATTTCACATTCAGAATTCCAGGCTTCCCTTGGATATGGAAGGGCTTTGCAACATTGCCATGTAACCTCTGTATTTCACCCCAAGAGAAACAATTCTTACTAGGAGCGTTCATGTCTTTGTCACATAAATGCCAAGGTAAAAACCCTAAAAGGTTCAGTAACACCAGAAGCGCCCCACAACCCTACCCATTTTGTTGGGCAGTTCTTTCTATAGTGGCCAGGTTTTCCACAACGCAAGCAAATGTTCGATGGTGGAGGTGGATCCCAGGGGTCTTTCATGTAACTAGAAGTTTTTTGAAAAAAGAAAAAAAAAAGGAAAACGTATGCATGTATCTTTCTTCTTAAAACAAACATCTCTACAATGTTCCCATAACCTTCAAAGAACATACCTGACACTCACTTGACTGGGTTGTATTCACAGCAAGACTGTATCATCATAGCCTGTACCTTATCCTCTTTGGTAGCATTGTCTTCAGCCAGGTTGTCAGTCTGTTTAACAGGTAATGGTTATTTGACACTCACGTTAGGCTACAAATAGGCTCTCTTTGTACCTTACATAAAGACTTGTTTAACCAATCCAATTTTCTTCCAAGTGGACTGAAGCTATGTTTAGAAAAAAGCCCACCAGCCAGCATTTTGAAGCTGAACTTTAAGCTCCAGACTGGTTGAAGAAGCTAGCCACGGTACATTTAACTGAGATGCATGCAAGTAGCATTATTTATGTTTTGCAGCATTAAAATGACACACAGCTTAAGAGTTGTTGCAGATGCTTTTGCTTGCTGAAATTCAGCTTCAGACCCAGAAGCACTAAAAGGAAATCAGCTTTTGATAATCCCTTAGCAAGGGATTTAAGAATTTTCTGTTGGTACTGGATTTTCTGTTGGTTTTTGTCTGCCCACAAGCTCTGCTTCTGGCCAGGAAAAGGACTCCTTAACAGCGGCTATTGCCAAGTGCAGTGGAACTGCAGGCCTAACACGTACTCAGAAGCTACTCTTTGTTGATCTTAAATGATTCCAAAACCATCCTCAGCACTCCTTTTCAAAACAATCGCCCTTTGACACCCAAAAGGAAACCTTTGGATTCAACATGTCCCCAGGGAGGGCTCGACACAAAACCTCTGCCCAGACCTGCTGCCCTGTGATGCCTGCCAGCAGAGCTGGTGACGCGAGTGCTCCTTCCCTGTCTCTGCTGAGGATACTAAGGTTAGCAAAGCCCTCCTGTTTGTCTTGTTGACAGGCGTGCTCAGCCTGAAAGGCGGTGAGGGAGCGCTAACAGGCAGCCCTGCCAGCCAGCCTGAAGGGCAGGGGGGATGTGAAAAGCAGCTTGGGGCCGCCTGAGAACTAGCACAGGCATCGAGGGAGGGAACGCGTGGGAGCAGGGTGTTCTCTCGCTTTCACTCACTGGGAATGTGCAATCCATTCCTTCCCTCGGAATCTCTCATCTCTAAGTGAGAGATAGTCAACGTTTTAACTAATGTTTTACAAAATGCCTCTTTGTAAATACCTACACATACATACACATACACGTTCTGTTAAAGTAGCAAAGAGTATGTTTCCCAGAAAAGAAGTACCTGAATTTTGAGAAATTTTGAAGACTCTTTGATGGCCATCTGAATTGTGGACCGCATCATCTGATTTGTGGACCCCATCTTAAAATCTATTTAAGGAAAAGGAGGTATGGGAATGATACCACTATGGAAATAGACAGTTAGGCATTTCACAGGAGTCAGAAAATGGTGCGTCAGCCACAGCTGGTGACTACCAGCTCCAATATTTTGAAGATTAGGAAACTATTTCAAAAACTTGTTGACAAGTCTTTCCTAGAAGTGTAATGCTCTTTCTAAGAAATCATTCGCGCAGTGCATTGCAAGAGTTGAAAAGCCCCTCATTCTTCTTCCTTGCAAAAAAAAAAGAAAAAAACTGTTTACAGTTCTCTTCCTCTTCATTGTACTCCTCATTGTCATCTTCACCACTGTAGATGACAGTGGTGAAGACGTTAATCAGTGCAGAGTGTGTTGGTCTTAAAATATTCTCTTGAATTCTGCATGATTGTTTATGATGGGCTGGATGCAGGACCCCTTCCTGGAGACCCCGTTGCAATGGGGCATCTACAGCAAAGAACATTCTATTTATTTTGTTAGGAGGGAACTAGAACATGAAATCCAGGTTCAGACCAGCAGGCACAGTTTTTAAATCATTATCAGGCTGAAGGAACACTTAAATGGACAGATTATGCCTTTTAGGAAAACTTGTCTGTGGTGGCTGGCAAAAACACTTCTTCCAGCTACAGAAAATCTGAAAAAAAGGTGGACATGACCTCCTCTGAACGGACAGGGGAGGCACTGCTGATTAAAGCCTTTAGATAGCATAGAAAGCATGAATAACCCCTGATTTCTCATTTTTATAAAAAAAGGAGTAATCTAAGGAGGTCTATAAAAAAGAAAGAAATGTTGTGGTTTATCTGTTTTTAAGCTTTTTGTGAGCTTTCCCAATCTTAATGGCTGTCCATTGCACGTTTAGTTAGAGCTCACAAAACAGAAGCCACTCTGTGTAGCTGTACCCTCAGCCCTCTGCACTACTGGCTTCTGCAGAAGCAGCAAAGGTACAAAGAAAAAAACCAAAACTCCATTGGTGAGGGGTGTGCGTATTTACTTGACACAACATTATTATTGTCCAAGGAATTGCATTTTAAAGACTGATCTCCAGTTTTTGAAAATCACAGGCCGTCTTTACACTGCAGAACAGTGAAAATGTCACAGACGTACCTTGGTGCCAAGAACCCAGCTCAGCAGAGTTGTGGGCTTCTCCTCTGCCTCATTTAACCTGCTACCTCACAGACCTTGGGCTGGCCAAGTTCCGTGGTTCCCAGTGATGATCCCAGATTGACCGAAGCCAGACCAGGAGCTTCTACCCTTTAGGTCTTAGGGTTGAACCTTAGGGTTAGATCTTAAGGTTAGGTCTTTAGGTTAAGACTTATGGTTATGTCTCAAGGTTAAGTCTTAGAGATAAATCTTAGAGACACGCTGAAACTCGCCGGTATACTTTATTTATTGAGAACTAACATTAGAAAGACACGGCAAAACCACAGGTCAATAATATCTACTAACGGTGGAGGAGAGGTCTGTCTTGAAGAAGCCTTGAAAACATGACCATTCAAACCATGCTGATGCAGCTGATACAGAACTGGACTGTACGAATACATCGATGACAGCGATAATGCTGTAGTCAGGCTTACATTTGAGTATCTGCAATTGTAATCAGATTCTCTGTCCTCCATAAATCTGAGGAATACAGCAGTAATACCTGGAGCACAGAGAGCAGCTTAGGGTGAAATCAAACTTAGAAAGGTAACTACTAACATTTGGGAAAGTGCTCAACTGCTTTCTGAGCTTCAGGTTTGGAAAAGATCAACTGTTCCTTCACCGTCCTGGCACAAAAGGCAATACGCTTTAGGATGTTGTTCTTTTTCTCTTGCCCGACATAGACATTGTCTTTAGGAATCTAATAGGAAGCACTTAAGAATGAAACTTCTTGTTTGCACGGTTTGCCAGCTGGCCACTCTCAGTCTTTCCTCTGGAGACAGTATGCAGCCCACACACACACCCCGCTTTGGGGTGTAAGAATACCCTGCCCCCCTCCCCCAAACAAAGGAAGCAGGCAAACACGGAGACTCGGACTGCTGGCAGATGGGAACAAATCACCAGTTCACACTGCAATGTGTCTCTCCGTTTACTCTAAAAGCAATACAAGCAAAAGCATACAATAAGGGATCTCTCTGCATAGAGGAAACAGGATGGAGAACTTGACTCTCAGAAAAACCAAGCCCAAGAACAAACCCAATTCAAACATCTGAACAGTCACCACTGTTGGAGCTTGAATGCCACGTCCCAGCGGGCTGAAAAATCTAAGTCTGCTTTGGGACAGATACATTCAAATCTGCCCTGCCACAACAAAAGTTAACAGCAGCTTTAACAAGAAAGATACACCCTGAATGCCTCCGTAAACCAACAGCCACAAAGAAGGTGAACACACTGAAACCCCTCCCAAAGAACACAACGCGTTATGGCTACTTACCCAAGGTCTGTTTTGCCGGTAGCTTTAACTCCTCTAACAGGGACTCCCCTAACAGTTACCGATGAGTTCCCCGGAATCAGGGCATTATCATCTGTGTATTCTGGAAACAACATCAATACAGAGAAAGCATCAGTCAGTTTGTAAGAGTGATATTAACATGTCGTCACGTAGCACTTCAGGGAATCCCTTTACAGATAGAAAAGCAACATTTTACACACAGCGTCATGCTTTCATCATCTCACGGTACCTTTCCAGAAATCTTCAGGTCTGATAGTCAAACACAAGCAGCAAAATCTTTCCCATTTTTTTGGAATCGTTTCAACGCCAACAGCAAAATGGTCTCTAAAGTCACTACAGCAGTGTCTGCTAAAGCATGAGGTTCTTTCCTGATCTAACTTTCATTGCTTTTGCTCCTGTTAGCTTACAAAACCCTAGAACATGTCTCTATAATAGCGAGCACGGAAGAGGACACCCCCACCCTGCCTCCCACCTTTTCAAACACATCCCAACCATCCATTTTGCCTTCCCACCATCTTCAAAGAGAGTCCACCATCTCTTTTTTTTCCCCCCAGTGATGTTTAAAATCCTGTTTACTTTCAGCTTCTATTAGCATTGCTTCTATTACGAGATTTCTGTGATCACGCGGCCCGGAAAAATCTGAACAATTGGCCATCTTCACTCAAGGTTCACTGAAGGGTCTTTCCAAGATCATGTCACCATTTAGTCAGGACTCCTGCACCAAGTTATAAAACCCACGACCGTATCTCCACAGGGAAGATCTCCAAGAACCCCCTTTAGGCAGAACATCCTGGCCGAGTTCTTTCCTTCATCTTCTGAAGGTGACTTTAGGCACGCAGATGCTGTTCAACAAAAACGGAAATTCACGGTTATGTATAAAACCCCAAAATCTGGCAGACACGTGTATGACACTGAAATGTATTCCTTAGCTTTGCTCTGACAACCACTGGGGGATTTTTGCATTTCCACAGGGAAGACACCCTTACAGAAGTTCCAGTAAGTATCTGTGTCACAACCTGTACATCTGCCTCTACCTGCATGTCTATCTCTACCGCCGTGTGACACGCGACCCCGTAACACCCCCAAGACCCCTAACACCATGCTGTTAAGTCTCCTCACAGATACTCTCCTGAACATACTTTACCTATCTGTAGGTAAACAGCGTGTTTAGGTCCAACCACTGGAAAGGCTGGGGCCAAAGTTACAGTTACCACATGTGGCAGGCATGTCATCCTGTTTAAGTTTTAATACAACAAACAGGAAGAGGGAAAACACCTATGAGTACACATTGTAAAGAAAAGACTGTTGAGAGAATGTCACAGAACCACAGGAAAAAAAGAAAAAAACAAAACAAAACACCCGGTAAAATTTGAATGTTTAAGGAATGGAAATGGTTTCCAAGTCTTTTTATTTCTGTCATATCCCAAAGTCTTTAATCACATGCAAGCTTTGCCAGATGGTAGATTACCAAACTGAGACAGCACGCTAAGTAATACGAAACCATTACCGTCTCTGAGAATCAAGCACCATTTCTGAGATTCAAAAGAACTTAGGGCTTCTCGAAGAACATTTTTAGGTATATTCACCATAAGTGATCTGCCATAAAACTTCAGTATTGCCCTGACACCGTCTAACACGCAGTACCAGGAAAAAAATGCACCGTTTGAAAGAAAAGAAGAAATGATGCCCAATAGCATCTGAATGAAAATGTCTTTGGTGTAGCAAAGAAGCTGTATTGGCAAGAAATGCCAAGTATACTTTAGACAGAACGCTCGTCTACAAGATGGCTTTCCAGGGTCTGCATAGATTCTCACTCACAGATACACTCTTGATCCCAAACGTTGCTACTGAGCAGTTTCTGCAACAGCCAAGCACCACTTTTCCAATGCGGTGGAGTAAAAGTAGCTGAAGACAAATTTCAGTCACCAAACCCACTTTTTTCCCCTTCAAATTAGCCATCCACTCCTTTTCTATCACGTTCAGCCTTCTCTGCCGGCTTTCAAAGAAATCTGGCAGGTTTGTGATTACAAGGTATTGTCCCACATTTCCGTATCGTTTTACCTAGAAGGGTCCCAGAAACCAAACCTCTTCCACGCGCGGTGTCGCCCATCGACCCCGTACGCTGCTGTGCCTGGCTGCGCACACAGCCCTGACGCCAGCTGCCAGCGCACAACCACGGAAGAGCAGCTCTGAGGCCCCAGCACAAGTCACCGCTGCCGGCCGCGGCCCAACCGCCTCACTGGCCACCTGCGCCGCCGCCAGCCGGCCGGTCCCCGCATCCCGCGCCCGCTGCCCCCACGCACCTTCCATGGTCTGGGCGTTGGTGACCTGCAGGTCGCAGTGAGTTGCCTTCAGCCTCTCGCGGCCCATGATCTGGCGCCTGAGGTCCTGTCACCGCCAGGCTTTCAACACCTGCTCTCCCCTCCTGTACCCCCCAGGCCTGTCCCCACCTACTGTCCCCTCCTGTCACCCTCCAGGCTGCCATTGCCTGCTGTCCCCTCCTGTCACCCCCGGGCTGTCACTACCTGGTGACATAAGCTACATAAGATAAAAAAGAAAATAAGAAAAAAAAAAAACCAAAACGAAAACCTGCTTTGGTGAACACCAAAACACCCGTGACTTTCTCAGACTCTTCACTACCCCACATGTGAGTCAAGGGACAGGGTCTCCTAAAGGCTCTTTTGCGGGCACTTCCTGAAGACACCCCCATCCCCCACCCCCCACCCCACCCTGCTTTTCTACAAGTGCACAAAGAGGTTAAGAAGAGTTTCATGTCTAAGTTAAAGGAGGCAGTTTCTGAAATTAGCTTAGGTGAAAAAAACAAGGTGGTGTATTCATGGATTTTCTCCTCTGCAAAGCCATGAAGAAAACATGAAACGCACTCCCCAAAGGCAAAGGAGCAAACAGGGAGAGCAGCTCATTGGCACCTTTCAGAGCTTCAACAGTCTGGAGAAACGGGGAAAAAAACCATACAAAGATAAAGAGCAGCCAAGATGCACTTTTATAAAATGCACATTGGGGCCTGTTCCAGATCTCAGAATGACTTTCAATATTGCTTTGCATGACTATTAGACCAAGGCCTAAAGTGCCGTGATAGCTTCTGCTTGCCGGGGCATGGTAAGATCACTCAAACGAGCGACAAGGTAACAAGTAAACACCAAAGGCAATAGCGGAGCTTACCGTTTCCCTCCACTGGCGACCAGCTGTGCAGTAAACCAGCTTAACCAGCCTCCCTAAGAATGGCTCTAAAGTCGCTGAAAAGGAAAAAAAAGAAGGTAAGTCCTTAGCCTGGATGTAAAGGCACCATCTTGGCTCCCAGGCAGGTGGCACTGATGGCCCAGCAGGGTCATGTCCCCACGTTCCAGGAAAGATAAAAAAAGTGCAGGACATGTTTGTGGGGTGGGTTTGATGCATCCTTTCCGTTTGCTGAAAGCCTGAGGAAGGATGTATTCCACGGTAGGACCGGTGGCACTTTAAACCTGAGGTTAAAAAAGTGCTGCACTTCAGTGACGCTCCCCAAGCTGCTTTCACCACCAAAGAGAAAAAGATTTGCTCTCTCCAGTATGGTGGGAATGATACCATAAAGTCGGTCAGGGAGAAAAACCCTCTAAGACTTGCTTGCAAGTTTCAGAAGGCCGGCATTCTTTATGGCAGTGCTGGGAGCACGGGGGAATGTTTCCTCTGAGCGTGCTCACCCAGTTCCTCGAGGGTACGCACTATGGACAGCAGAGCACTTGCACACTCATAGCGCATTACACATGCATTTTCAGTCAGGCACGGGATGGGTTACAAGTTGCTTGCTTTAATGCAAACGAGCACACACCCTCAGACAGCACTGCTGAGGTTTTTTACTAGCTCCCCGTGCTCCCCAGGCGGGGCCTTGCCCTCTCTCGGGGGGCTATCTGAGTCAGAGGTCACGATCTCCCCCCACAACAATTACCTTTGTCCGAATTCCAACCAACATTCTGCGGATCGCAGCACTCTATCGGCTTGTCTCCTCCTGCGACCACAACGTCCTCACCCAGAGGCTCTTTCTGCATCACCGAAGAGAACGCAGATCTTTCCCCCATGCATTCTTTGTTCCCCATCCTTCCCAAGGCTGACTCCCTGGATGAGAGGTCCCTTAATTCGTCACTTCTAACAGCTTTAGAGAGTCAGCTTGGCCTAACCTTTGTGCGCAGGTGTGTTTAACGTAGAGCTACACACCAAATCAGAGCGTGGCAACTGGGGAGCTCAGACATCTTGTCCCTTTGCCGAGCCAGCAGCTTCCCCTTAGCAGAATCCCTGGACATAAATGTATATACAGTGGAATCTATACAGTGGCATCAAACGTCCCGCCAGACACCACATCCGTCCCTAAAATCCTTCCCCCCAAACAACCCTGAAAGACTTCCCTTGACACCCTCCTCCACCCCAGGCTGTTCCTGAAATCATCCCCCACCTCCACCTCCCCGCCCTGGCCCTAAAACCTGTTCCCCCAGACCCTGGTGCAGCCCTCCCCCACCCTCGGTCCGTCCCTAAAATCCTTCCCCCAGATCCCCGGTCCTTCCCTAAAGGCCTTCATCAAACCTCCCGTCCGTCCCTAAAACCCTTCCCCCAGGCTCCCCACTCTGTTCTCTAAATAACACACACACCCTCCACACCCCCCCACCCACACCCCCCACACCCCCATACCCAGGTTTACCAATACACACACACCCGCCTCCTCAAACCTCCCCCACCCCCCATACACCCACTCCCACAAACACACATCCTTGCCCCACCCCCCACCCCCACACACCCCGCTCCACCCCTAAACACCTTCATCGATTCCCACCCGTCCCTCCCTAAACCCCTTCCCCCCGCCCCCTCCCCTGCCCCCGTCCCTCTGTCCCTGGCATGGCCCAACTGCCCAGCACCACCAGACCACTCTGGCCCAAACACCATAAGGCAATGGTTCCCACCTGACAATAGCAAGTCGAGGAACATTTTTTTTTTTCCTAAACAGAGAGAGTTTTACTTCGTACGCTGCCGACTACGCCGAATTATGTTTTGCTGGCTGACTGGATACACAGCAAAGCTGAACTCCACATCAAATATAATCAAATCTATCAAGTATATCAAATAATGGAATATATCAAATGCAGTTTCTTATATTGCAATAAAAGCAAATAGCATGCAATATGATAAAAGGAACCAGTAGCAGTTACTGTGAGCGATATGATAAAAGAGCAATAGGAGCGAAGCATCCATTTGTTATCCCAAAGTGTTAACGTGACTAAGGAAAGGAGACATCACCAATTCCCACCCCAACAACACCCAGGCCCACCCTTCGGCTGGGAGCCCCCTTGCAGCCAGTGCCAGGAGTCTCTCGGGAACTGGGAAGTTCCCCTGGAGAAGGTACCAGGAAGGAATTCTCTCGCTGCTTCCCACCGTGCATGGTAGCCATGTGAGGCACAGCACAAGAGTTCTGCTCCCTGCTTTCTCTGGTGAGGAAATTGACACAGCACATTTACACCCATACAGAACCAAAAAACATGGCTTGGGAAAGTGCAGGGCTGCTCCCCTGGAGAGGGTTCGAGGAAGGAATTCTCTTGCTGCTTCTCACCCTGCCCTGGCAGCCGTGTCAGGCACAGCAGAAAAGTTCTGCTCCCTGCTTTCTGTGGTCAGAAAACTGACCTCTTTTCCTTGGCAATAATGCACAGCCCAAAAAACTCACCTTGGCAAAGTGCAGCAGTGCTCCCCTGGAGAAGGTTCCAGGAAGGAATTCTCTGGCTGCTTCTCACCCTGCCCTGGCAGCCATGTCAGGCACAGCACAAAAGTTCTGCTCCCTGCTTTCCGTGGTGAGCAAAATTAATCCTTCAGCGTTGCAGTCGTTAAGAGCCCAAAAAAGTCACTTTGGGAAAGTACAGCACTCCTCCCGTAAAGAAGGTACCAGGAAAAAATTCTCTTGTTGTTCTCACCCTGCCCTGGAAGCCATGTGAGGAAGAGCACCAAACTTCTTCTCCCTGCTTTCTGTGCTGAGAACATTGACACAAACCTTGTGCACTCATGCAGAGCTAAAAGAAAAAGTATCTCTTAAGAAAGGGCAGCACAGCTCCCCTGGAGAAGGTTCCAGAAACGAATTCTCTTGCTGCTTCTCACCCTGCCCTGGCACCCATGTGAGGCACAGCACAAAAGTGCTGCTTCCTGCTTCCTGTGGTGAGAAAATTGACCAAAACCTTGTGCACTCATGCTGAACCAGAGCTCACTTTGTGAAAGTGCAGCACTATTCCCCTGGAGAAGGTGCCAGGCAGGAATTCTCTTGCTGTTTCTCACTCTGTCCTTGCAGCCATGTGAGGCACAGCACAAATGTACTGCTCCCTAATAGCTGTGTTCTGAAAATTAACCCCTCACATTTGCAATCGCATAGAGCCAAAAAACCCCTCACCTTGACAAGTGCAGCACTGCTCCCCTGGAGAAGGTTCCAGGAAGAAACTCTCTTGCTGTTTCTCACCATGCCCTGGCCGCCATGTGAGGCACAGCACAAAAGTGCTGCTCCCTGCTTTCTAAAGTTGGCAAAATTGACCGTTTATAGTTCTACTCATGTAGAGACAGGACTTTCTTATTCAAAAGCAAAACCCAAAAAGCCACGTAGCCGTGGGAAACCCTTTATCCTTCCGTGTGGCTGGTGACTTCCCATGGCTCTTCCGCAAGGCAGGAGAAACAACCATGAATTTGGAAGCCCACGTAAATTCAAGTACACTTAATCCTCTGACAGTCACTGCTTATGGGCCAGCAGTCCTCTCACCCCTCCACAGATCTGCCTCTTAGTCCTCTAGCAGTCATCCTCCATGGACGGACCACAAGTCCTCCATACCTACCTACCAACTCACCAGAAATGAGTCAGACCACGCCAGAAGTGACACTGCCTGACCTGCAGGAGATATATTAGGCCTGTAACGATGGTTTCAAGACAGAAAAAAACACCACCATCCACCAGCCCAGCAGAAAAACAACCAGAAGAAACATCATACACAAACCAAAGGCCCCCATCCAAACCCCACAAAGGCAAAATAGCTGAAAAAAGGCACTCTCCACAAAAAAAACAACCACACAGATCGCAAGACAAGATAAAAATGCCATAACCCTAGGAACACAGGGCCAAAAAACACAGGTTCTGTCCATAACAGTAACACACTTTGACACTAACTCGCCTGACCTCTGGCATACCATAACCTTGTTGCCCCCAAACCACAGCACATTGTAGCCCTAAGGCAACACAAAATGGAACGCAAAGTCCCTGAAGATCTCTGCCAGGGCAAAAGCAAAGCACAGAGCCACACGGGAGGGTAGGGTTGGAAGGGACCCATGGAGGTCCTCTGGGCCAAGCCCTCTGCTCCAGCATGCTCACCTAGAGCAGGTCGCAGAGAACTGTGTGCCCTTGGCCTTTGAAGATCTCCAAGGACAGAGGCTGCACAACCTCCTTGGACAACATTTGCCAGCGTTTGACCGCTCTGAGGGGGAAAATTTGCCATTTCTATCTCTCATTTCACTGTACCACATTCCAGAACAGCCATGACATTACAAGCTCAGGCTTGAAAGCCAGTGCTGTGGCTGGCCTGAAATTCTGTCCCCCTTTTTTTCATCCACTAGTAGCTAAAGGAGGACAAAGAAGGATTTCTTTCAAAGGAGAACTTCTCTTTTCCTCTGTCCTACTTCTCTACCAGTGATCTGGATTCTGAGTGCTGCGCCACTGTCCTAATGGCTGGGAGAGGGATACTTCTCGTAGGGCAGGGAGGAGGTGACAGTGGAGATCATCAGGCTGGGGAAGCTGAAGGAAAACGCAAGCAACTGGAGTTGCCTGGAGCAAGAGTGGCCAGCTTCAGAGCTAGGTCATCTCGTGTCCTCAGCTCCCATGCAGGAGCTGAACCACACACATGGACTGCAAAGCAGTGTGGCCCATAGAAAAAAACCTGCTTTTGGCTCGGGATCGCCCAGGGGCATTTAACTGCAATTCCACCCTTGTCAGCAGGAAGGAAACATGCCCTGCAAGCACACACTGAGGCATGACACCTTCACCGGGGCTAAAGGGTACCTCAGGAGACCTGCATGGGACCCCCCAGCACCTGGATTGCTGGCTGGAGGATGGGTCGGTCAAAGGACCCTGACGGGAGCCCTGCAGGCTCCATACATTGGACCAACGGGCACCTTCCCTTGTCACACAGAGCATCCTCTCGGATGCTCTGCACAGTTTCTGGTAGATCTCTGGAGAAGAGCTTCTCTGCAGCCCTCTCCCATGGGCTTGCTCACCCCCGGAGCCCTTCCCAAGCACAGCCCCATCAGGTGGATGCAGCCGGCGATGCAGGGAAGAACAAGCAGCAGGCACCACAGTCAGCACTGCGGGAAAGCTGGGACCCCAGACACCCACTCAGGCTCCCCAATCCCAGCCTGGCCCACAAGAGTGCCTTTATATCCCTTTCCCACAAGTGCTGAATTCCCCTTCCAGCATTAGCCACTGGACCCACGCTGCTTCTTGCTGCGGTGTACAACAGCCAACAGAGAACTTGCTACACGTCTCTGATTTCCGGCATTTTTCCTGAAAAGGGCGGGTGTGTAACTCTCTGAATGGCTTCTATTTGAAGCAAGGCATTGCTTAGGGTCAACAGTGAAATGAGACACGGGCCATCAAAAGCCGACTACGGGTCCCTTCTTTGCCATGGTCATGGCCTACCCCACAGACTCGCCCCTGGCCGTGTTGGCCACCGGCTGGGTGAAGGTCATGGCTAACAGGGCAGGGGCTCCTGGGTGGTGCTCATCCAGCCCTGATTGCCAAGGGTGAAGCCTTAACACCCAGGTGGGATAAAGCCTTCCCAAGCAAGGGTGGTGCTCCAGGGGCACCACAATTCCTGCTGAAGCTCACCACACATTTCATTTCCCTGTGGCGCCTGGCAGGACACGAGCGGCTCTTGACTGCTGCTAGTCCCCCCGTCTTTTGGTAAAAATGGAAGTTTTTCCTCCCGGTGGGCCTGCTCCAATTCCAGCGCCTTGGGGCCTGAGGCCTAGCACGGCCTGGTTGCCAGAGGCCTTCCAACCGCTAGGCCGGCCTCCACCAAGAGGAGTCTGCCTCTAGCCACAATGGCCATCTCTAGGAAAAACAGCTTCTTTTATTGAGCAGGACCCTGTCAAAAAGCCAGGTGAAAGCGTTGGCCGCAGGCGCAGGGAGGTGGTCCCTGCCCCCTGCCCTGTCCTGCTCGGGGCTCCCCCGGGCAAGGCAGGGCCGGCCATACTGGAGAGGGCCCCAGCCCCGCCCCCCCAGGCTCCGCCCACTTTCCGTTGGGCTCAGACCGTTGGTCACGGGGAGCCCACGGCCACCACAGGCAGCACGGCAGAGCTGTGCTGGCACGCAGCGGCGCTGGCAGGAGGCAGCCTCTGGCCCAGGAGCGCTGCCACAGCACCAGCACCCCGCTTCCCAGCCTCCCCGTCGCCGGCTGGGCCCCCTCCTCGGTGCACAGCCAGGGCCCTCCTCTCCCGGGCAGGATGGGCCAGGCCTGCTGCTGCTGCAGCTCCAGGTGGGCTCCCCCCGGGCTCGGGGACACACGGGCACAGCTGGGCCACGCAGCACTGACGTTGCTCATGCCCGCCACGCTCTGCTCTGCAGGGAGGCTCTCAGCGATGCCGAGCCGGCGCTGAGCGCAGACGTGCGGCTGACCCGGGGCCGCAAGAGGAGCGAGAGGCGCCTGCTCCTCCTCCACAAGGAACTGGTGGTCGCCAAGTTGCGGTAAGACCCTCAGAGCCCAGATCCTTGCCCCCAGCCCCGGCCCAGGGACACCCTGGCACCAGCCCCAGGCCCCGGCCCCTCGGTGCTGGAGGCACCAATGTCGGTCCCAAGGCCAGGTGGGGGACAGGGCTCTGCGCGTGGGGACCCAGCCCAAGGAGCCCCCCTCCAGCTCAGTGCCCGCCTCTGCTCTCTGCAGACATGGCACCAGCCTGCGCCCACAGCTCTGCCTGGCCCTGGACCAGCTGTGGGTGCTCAGCAGCGGGAAGGAGGCTGCGGGGCAGGATGGACAGGAGGAGGAGGAGCAAGGCACCGATGAGGACAGCACCTCTGTCATCCTCGCCTGGCCTACCGGCTCCTGCATCGCCACTTTTGGGTGAGTCGTGGTCGGGCAGGAGAGCTTCCCAGCCGTGCCCACGCCATCCCGTGAATACTGGCCTCTGCCTTGCGTGCAGAGCCTGGGCAGGGAGCAGGCAGCTCGGTGGCAGGGAGGGAGGGATGGGGGATGTTTCCCCATCCTGCATCCCCTGGTCACCTTTTGGTCCCCAGAAGGGAAGGGCAAATACAGCTGCTCGGGCAGGACAGAGCGACCCAGGGCTTGGACAGCGCCTCTGTCCTGCCCCACGGGGCAGGGCTGTGCAGGCACCCACCTTTGCCCAGGGCTGGGGGCAGCAGGGCCTGACGCTGTCTCCCCTCTCTTTCTGCAGCTCCCAGGCACTGAAGGAGCTGTGGGTGGCCACGCTGCTGGGGTAAGCCGGGGACGTGCTCCAGGAGAAGCTGGGCCCACGGGGGAACACAGCCCCCAGCTGGGGAAGGTGCCCCTGGGACTGCAGGCAGCTCTCGGGCACAGCTGCCTGACAAGAGACAAGAGACGGCTTGGGGCTCACCCAGCTCTCTCCCTCTCCCTTCCCGGTGCACAGGACACCAGAAAGACGCACGGGAGCCCGCGTCACCCGTCTCACATCCATCAAGCTCCTGGAGAAGGAGCTGAGTCGCCGCCACGCCGTGAGTGTCTCTCTGCTCTGGGCCCTGTCCCCAAGCACTGCTCCTGCAGCCGAGCAGCAGACCCATGGCTGCTCACCTTCTTCCCCTCCTTCTCTCCCGCCCAGTGGAGGACAGTGCGCGCCAGGAGCCTGGAGAGGCTGATGGAGGCACAGGCAGAGGTGAGAATGGCTGCCTTTCACCCATCTCTGGCTGTGCTGGGATGTGCAGCGAGTGGGGTGACCATGTGCAGGAGGGCGGGGGTTCCCACAGTACCGCTCCGCAGCAGAGGGGGTTGGGGAGACACCAGGAACGCTGGTACGTACTGGCTGGCTGGCGGAGCTGGGACGAAACCTGCCGCACGGGGCAGAGAGCCTGGGAGGGCAGAGGGTCCCAGCTCTGCCATGCTCAGGCTGCTGGCTCCGGGGGGCAGCTCGCCGCTGGCCCTTTCTGCTGCGGGGCTGCTGTCCAAGCGCAGCCTGATTCTTGGTTCTTGCAGGCTCATCCCAAGCAAGGGCCTGCGACGGCCCCATCTGCAAACGCAGGAGGACTTTGCCACGAGCCAGGTGAGTTTGGGAAAGAAAGGCAACCTCCTGCAATGGATTGAACTGTGCTCACTTGTCCCCTGAGTGTCGCCATGCAGGTTGGGCACCGCACGGGAGGACAACACCTGGACTGGCAAGGACACCAGCTGGAGAGCGGCCGCTGCATGAGCTTCTGCAGGACACAGAGCCTCTGCGGCTGCCCACAGCTTGCAGGAGGGCAGGGCAAGGGCTGGGACAGGCTGTCCTGGTGGCACACCAGCTCTCGGCAGCCTCCAAGCCACAGCTCCTGAGCCAAAGCCACGGTTCCAGCTGCTGGCTCCCTGCCTGTCCTGCCGCACTACACAGCATCGTGCTGCGGGCAGGACAGAGCAGGGCAGAGCAGGCTCTGGGACCGCTGGCCTGGGGTTCTCCGTTGATGGCGTCTTACTCTGTTTTCCTTTGCAGCAGGAGGGAGCAGCAGCAGCAGCAGGAGGAGGATGGGGCTGCCCTGGCCCTTTGCTCTACGGCGCACCCCGGCCGCTGCCCAGGCACCAGGGCAGGCGGGCTCCGGCTGCAGCAAGGCGCTCTTTGGGCAGCCCCTGGCAGCCCTCTGTGGGGAGGACAACACGCTGCCCCGGCCCATCCAGGTAAGCCAGCCTGCACACGGGGTCCCCAGCCCCCCACTCAGTCCACAGGCAGCGTCCCCTGGCTCCAGGTACTGGGGAATTGGGCTCTCTGCCCGTGGCTCACGCTTCTCTGCTCCCAGCCCCTTTGCAGGGGGACAGAGCCCAGTCTGGGGAAGAGCTCTGGCCACGGCCACCGCTGCTGCAGGGCAGCTCCTCAGCCAAGCCACTGTCCTGCATCTCTTGCAGGAGCTGCTGGCTGTCCTGCACCAGGAAGGACCGACGACGGAGGGGATATTCCGCAGAGCTGCCGGCGGCACGGAACTTCGGCAGCTACGCGAGGCCCTGGACCGCGGCACGGAAGTCGATGTGGGAAGCCAGCCTGCACTGCTGCTGGCCGTCATCTTGAAGGTGAGCGCTTCTGAGCTGCAGCTGGAGGAGCTCCTGGCTGGCCTGCAGCGTTCAAAGGCTCACCTGCAGCCCTTGGCATTGCAGGAATTCCTGCGAAGCATCCCCACCAAGCTCCTCGTCATCGACCTCTACGAGGACTGGATGGCAGCCATGGAGAGGGCCAGCAAGCAGGCCAAGGTGGAGGAGCTGAAAGCGTAAGTGTGGGCAGCAGCCTGCCTGTTGAGCAGGGACCGGGAGAGTTCTGGGACCTGCCTGCAAAGCATGGGTTCCTCAGAAAGCTGTCTTTTCGGGCAGCTGCCAAGCTGTGCAACACGGCTGCTGGCTCCCACCCGCCTGGGGCCAGCTGCAGGCACGGCTTGTGGGCACCCTCTGCTTCATCAGCCTTGTCTTCCTCTTCCCTCAGGGTGGCTGACAAGTTGCCTGTGGCCAATCTCCTCCTCCTGAAGCGGCTGATGGCCCTGCTGCAGCACATCGGCAACAACGCAGCCACCAGCAGAATGAGCTGCAGCAACCTGGCCATCTGCGTCGGGCCCAACCTGCTGAGCCCACCCAACGAGGACCTGCTCCCGCTGCAGGCCATGCTGGCAGTGACCGAGAAGGTACGCCCTACCCAGCAGCCGGCTGCTGCCTTCCCGGCCCATCGGAGCTTGGCTGTTGAGAGGTCCCTGGCTGCCTCCTCCCTTGAGCCAGGGCTGGTGGGCTGGGTGCCTGGAAGAGCAACCCCCAGCCGCAGCCACCTGCGCAGACAAAGGGTCAGCAGCGGGAAAGGCTGCTTGACACGTCTGCAGGCACCTGGCTTGAGACCAAGGCTTTCATGTCTGCAGGTGAACGTGCTGGTGGAGTTCCTGATTGAAAACTGCGGGGACATCTTTGGGGGGGAGGTGGCCGGCCTCTCCCCTCCATCAGCCGAGGAGGTGCCAGCACCCATGGACAGGCGCACAGGTAGGAGGAGGGGCTGAGGCTTGTCACAGACACTGGGGCTTGGGATGCCAGAAACCTCAACGTTGAGGAGACAAGCGGTGTAGGGCTTGGCTGGGCTTTGCTTGAGATGTTCTTGACTTCCAAGAAGTCACGCTGCTGCACGTGCTTTTGCTTTCCAGAGCTGCAGCACGAAGAGCAAAGTGGCCCTGCAGGCACAGCAGACACCCAGCGTCCAGCAAAAGCCTTTCTGGATGCAGACGCCTCTCTGCTGGACATCAAAAGAGGAGCTGGGGGAGACACAGGGTCAGGGCCCAAAGCGGCAGAGGTACGGCAGCTCCACAGACACTGGGACAACATGTCTCAAGTGGGACAGTAATTTCCCAGGAGGCCAAGTAGCTGCTGGGCCTCCTCCTGGCAGCTGCTCTCTTGTGCCTTTGGGGCTCCTCCTCTCCCCCCAGAGTGGTACGTGTTAAGGAAAACTGGAAAGGCTGTTTCTGGAATGCATTTCATTAAGTATGATCTGCTTCATCAAACAAAACATACCTACAAAATACCCACAAAAGGACAGAAGGGAGTAGCTGTCACCTTGAGAGGGCTTTTGCTCAAATCCTACTCCGTCGCAGCTTCATCAAGTCTAGGCTGCATTGGCTGGACTGTGCAAAATGGGCATGATGCAAACCAGCATCTCCTCTGTAGAGCTAAGATGGCAATTTGGCAGTCAGGCCCTCACTACCCCAGGCCGTTACTTGCCACCCGTTACCTCCCAAATTTCTGGTTTAGGCACCTCCAGATTTGCCTCCAGCCACCCCCGAGGGCACGGAAGAGTCCCTGGCATGCCTGCAAAAACTGACCAGCCTGCCCCAGGAAACCAGGTAGGAAGAGCTCCCCTTGCCTGACCTGAGAGCTCACTGCAGGGGCCTGGGGCTTTCCCCATCTCATCACGCTGTGGGATGGAAAGTTTTTCAGGATCCCACCAGGAGAAGGAAAACTCGAGGAAAAGAAAGAGAAAAGAAATCTGGGCAGAGGAGAGGGACAGCACAGCAAAAATAAAACGGAGAAGAGAGGAACTCATTTTGCTGACCCAAACCTGAGAAAATGCAGGAAGGTGCAGCACGTCAGGAAGGCCAGGTGCGTACCAGGCGCTGCTGCCCATCTTTCCCGAGTCTGAACACAGCCCTAAGTCAGCCCAGCTGGCTGGCAAGGGCCGGCGAGGGCTGGTGCTGAGCAGGGTTTGGGATGAGCCCCACGGCAGCTCCCCAGGGGCTCCCCGTCGAGCCCTGCTGTGTGGCACAGGGGCACTGTCAGCATCCCTGCGCACGCACAGCTCCCTAGGGACATCACCCCTGGGGAGAAGGCCCCTAGTGGAGGCCAGCAAGAGCTCTCCCTTCTGGGTCATGAGGAATTCCTCAGAAACAGTGTCCTCCAAAGAAGGGGGAACCAAATCCTGCCTCTTCCTGCCTCTGGGGGCTTATCAGAGCTTTCTGACTCTGTCGTTGCAGGTGCTGACTGATTTTCACCGGCTGAACCGCTGTGACTCCTGGGCCCTCGCAGCTGGTGTTGACAATAAAAGAATCTTTTCCCTCTCCTGACTGTGTCTGCCATCGTGTCTTCCGGAGTGGGGAGCTCTTGTGCTGGGAAGGACCCTGGGAAGGGGAGGAGTTTGGGATCGTCCCTTGCCCCAGCACCCTTTCCAGCGGGCATCGGGGCTGAGTTGAGGGCCTTTAGGAGGAAAAGCAAAGCACAGAGCCACACGGGAGGGTGGGGTTGGAAGGGACCCATGGAGGTCCTCTGGGCCAAGCCCTCTGCTCCAGCACGCTCACCTACAGCAGGTTGCAGAGGACTGTGTGCCCTTGGCCTTTGAAGATCTGCAAGGACAGAGAGCCCACAACCTCCTTGGACAACCTTTGCCAGCATGGGACCACCCTGAGAGGGAACATTTGCCATTTCAATCTCTTCTTTCACTGTACACATTCCAGAACAGCCATGACATGACCAGCTCAGGCTTGAAACCAAGTGCTGTGGCCGGCCTTCAGGGCCAGCAGGGACTGGGGGCCAGAGGGGAAGTGTTTTAGGGACGGACCGTGGGGGCCGGAGGGAGGGTTTGAGGGACGGACGCCAAGGAAGGCCTCATCCCTGCAGAGATGGCTCAGGCCCGGGGCCTGTCTTAAGGTTCAGTCTTAGTGTTAGGTCTTAAGGTTATATCTTAGGGTTAAGTCTTAGGCTTCATTCTTAGGGTTAGGTTTTAAGGTTAAGTCTTCAGGTTAAGTCTTAAAATTTATCTTAGGGATAAGTCTTTGGGTTAAGTCTTAATATTTAAGTGTTAAGGCTAAGCCTTAGGGTTAAGTCTTTAGGTCAAGTCTTAAGGTTAAGTCTTAAAGTTAACTCTGAAGTTTAAGACTTATGGATTGAGTCTTAGGGTTTAGTATAAAGTTTAATTCTTAAGTTTAAGTCTCAGGGTTAACTCTTAGAGTTAAGTCTTGGGCATAAGTCTTGGGTTAAGTCGTAAGGTTGTGTCTTAAGGTTCAGTCTTAATGTTAAGTCTTAAGGTTAAATCTTAGGGTTCCGTCTTAGGGTTAATTTTTATGGTGAAGTCTTAAGGTAAAATATTAGGGTTAAGTCTCAGGGTTGAGTCTTAAGGTTGAGTTTTCGGGTTAAGTCTTAGGATTATTTCTTACGTTTAAGTCTTAGGGTTATGACATAGGGTTAACTCTTATGGTTATGTCAGGGTTAATTCTCAGGGTTAAGTCTTAAGGTTTAACCTTAAGTTTAAGTCATAGGCTTAAGTCTTAAGGTTAAGTCTTTAGTGTAAATGTTAAGGTTAAGTTTTAAGGTTAAGTCTTAAGGTTAAGTCTTGGGGTTAAGTCTTAATGGTACATCTTAAAGTTAATCTTACCATTAAGTCTTAGGGTTAAATCTCAGGGTTATGTCTCAAGGTTAAGTCTCAGGGTTAATTCCTAAGGTTGTGTCTTTAAGGTTCAGTCTTATGGTTAAGTCTTAAAGGTTAAGTCAATGCTTAATGTTAAGTCTTAAGGATTAGTCTTAGGGTTAAGTCTATAGTTTAATGCTTAAGTTTAAGTCTTAGGGTTAACCCTTAGAGTTAAGTCTTGGGGATAAGTCTTAGGGATAACTCTTTGGGTTAAGTCTTAAAATTTAAGTCTTAGGGTTATGACTTAGGGTTAAGTTTTAAGGTTATGTCTTAGGGTTAATTCTCAGGGTTAAGTCTTTAACTTAAGTCTTAAAGTTGAGCCTTAAGTTTAAGTCATAAGGTTAAGTCTTAGGGTTAAATCATGAGTGTAAATCTTAAGGTTAAGTTTTAAGGTTAAATCTTAGGGTTCAGTCTTAGGGTTAAGTTTTAAGGGTAAGTCTTCAGGTTAAGTCTTAAAATTTATCTTAAGGATAATTCATTGGGTTAAGTCTTAATATTTAAGTGTTAAGGTTAACTCTTAGGGTTAAGTCTTAAGGACAAGTCTTAAGCTTAAATCTTAGGGTTAAGTCTTAATGTTAAGTCTTAACGTTAACTCTTAAGTTTAAGTCTTATGGATTGAGTCTTAGGGTTAAGTATAAAGCTTAATTCCTGAGTATAAGTCTTAGGGTTAATGCTTAGAGTTAAGTCTTGGGCATAAGTCTTAGGGTTAAGTCTTAAGGTTAAGTCTTAGGTTTAAGTCTCAGTGTTAAGACTAAGGGTTACATCTTTGGGTTAAGCCTTAAAATTTAACTCTTACGGTTAATTCTAAGGTTAAGCCTTAAAGTTAAGTCTTAAGGTTGAGCCTTAAGTATAAGTCATAGGGTTAAGTCTTAGGGTTAAGTCTTACAGGTTAAGTCTTAGGGTTAAGTTTTTAGTGTAAATCTTAAGTATACGTTTTAAGGTTAAGTCTTAAGGTTAAGTCTTGAGGTTAAGTCTTAATGGTACATTTTAAAGTTAAGTCTGAGCATTAAGACTTAGGGTTAAATCCCAGGGTTAAATCTCACGGTAAAGTCTCAAGGTTAAGTCTCAGGGTTAAGTCGTCTGGTTGTGTCTTAGGGTTCGGTCTTAGGGTTAAGTGTTAAAGTTAAACTTTAGGTTAAGTCTTAGGATTAAGTCTCAGGGTCAAGTCTCAGGATTATGTCTTAGGGTAAAGTCTAGAGTTAAGTCTTAATGTTAAGTCTTAAATTTAAGTCTTCAGGTTAAGTCTTAAGTTTACATCTTATAGACTGAGTCTTAGGGTTAAATCTTAACTTTAAGTCTTAGAGTTAAGTCTGAAGTGTTAAGTCTTGCGGATAAGTCTTAGGGTTAAGTCTCAGGGTTAAGTCTCAAGGTTAAGTCTCAAGGATAAGTCTCAGGGTTATGTCTTAGGTTTAAATCTTAAGGTTTTGTTTTAAAGTTGAGTCTTATGGTTAAATCTCAGGGTTAAGTCTTAATGTTAACTCTTAAGGTTAAGTCTTAGGGTTAAGCCTTAGAAGTATGTATTTAGGTTTAAGCCTTAGAAGTATGTCTTGGGAATAAGTCATATGGCTAAGTCTCAGGATTAAGTCTCAAGGTTAAGTCTCAAGGATAAGTCTCAGGGTTATGTCTTAAGTTTAAATCTTAAGGTTTTGTTTTAAAGTTGAGTCTTATGGTTAAATCTCAGGGTTAAGTCTTCATGTTAACTCTTAAGGTTGAGCCTTAAGGTTAAGTCTTAGGGTTAAGCCTCAGAAGTATGTCTTGGGGATAAGTCATAGGGCTAAGTCTCAGGATTAAGTCTCAAGGTTAAGTCTCAAGGATAAGTCTCAGGGCTACGTTTTAGGGTTGCGTCTTAAGGTTAAATCTTAGGTTTAAGTCTCCGTTTTAAGTTTTAGGGATAAGTCTTATGGATAAGTCTCACGGTTAAGTCTAAGGGTTGAGACTTAAGGTTAAAACTTAACCTTAAGTCTAATGGTTCAATCTTAATGTTAAATCTGAAGTTTAAGTCTTATGGTGAAGTATTAAGGTTAAGTCTGAGATTTAAGTCTCAGGGTTCAGTCTCAGGGTTAATCTTAGGATTTAAGTCTTAAGTTTAAGTCTTAAGTTTAAGTCTTAGGGTGTAAGTCTTAATATTAACTTTTAAATGTAAGTCTTAAGGTTAAGGCCCAACATTAAATCTTAAGCTTAAGTCTTAGGGTTAACTCTCAGGGTTAAATCTTAAGGTTGAGTCATAAGTCTTAGAGATAGGTCTTAGGCTTAAGGCATAGGCATACGTCATAGGGTGAAGTCTTAAGGTTATCTCTTAAAATTCAGACTTAGGGTTAGGTCATACCTACCATAGGGTTAGGTAATGACTAGTAATTCAAAAACAGCCATGCAATTGTCCATGTTCCAGAAACACGTCTGTTCTGGCTGTTGCAAAGGCCCCAGCAATGTCCATAACTTACAGCCAATTAAATTCTTCTGTAAAATTTGTGTTAGTTTCCAATGAAGAATTAACGGGACGTATGAAAAATGGTAAACAGCTTCTGAAGTGCTGCTTCTTTGTGTCTTGCAGATGAGTAATACTGCAGCATTACACTGAGGCCAATAAGGTGCTCCCCTTCCATCTTCCCAAGCTGGGAACTATTCTCTACAGGATAGTATCAAAGTATACGCACATTTTAAAGTTAGGAGAAACACTCTGAGTTATTAACAACTAATGTTTTTTCTCATATTACAGCAGTTATCCAGCTAGAGAGCACAGTGTAAGGTTTAAAACCACTATTTCACAAGAAAGTACATCTAAACATACCTTAATAAGCTGTGCCAGAGAAAGAGGTGCGGAAGAGTCGCCAATCTATTCAGAAAAATTAAACACATATTTAAGTTCTACATACACCCCTACTGCTGTATGAAAGCCCGCACTATATCCTCTGAGTGCCACTTAAAAGAGCCACCTCCAAGCCAGTGGAATTTGGATTTGTTCAGAACAAAGTACAAACCTTAAAGGGCTGAAGTATGCCTGCGTTGTTAATGAGAAGAAACTAAAGTAACCAACCCCTCTTGAGATCAATCTATCGCTCAGGATACTTCAGAGGGGGACCCTTGTCAAATGCTCACAACTGCTTAAAAGACGGAGGGTCAAGGAAGCTGTCCATTTTCAGCTCAAAAGGATCTAAAAAAAATATTTCCGTTTATTTGAGAAGGAAGTGTCACTACAGGAAACATTGTCAGTGCAGTTTATAAATTAATCAGTTAATAGCTCAACATTTTCTAAATGCACACAGGTATGGTTCATGAACGCAGTATAGTTTTTGCGCTGTCTTTCATTTACTTTCATTAGACCCCAAGTTCATGAATTTCTAGATTAAGTTATCCTAAGAGCTTACAAAGTGATCAGATCCCGTGACCTAGAGCTCGTGTAATGCATCACACCATTCGAGTGAAGAAAAAGCAGTTATACTTACAGATGAAAAGCAAACACCACCGCAAAGTAATGTTTGTACTATGAGGGCTATTTTGAAATGCATCGTTGCACGTAGCATTCCACCCAAGGGCCAAATGGAGATCTAGGCCATTACCAGTCAAGTATCTCCTCGAGTTACTTATTCATGTCTTAGCAGCAGAACGACAGTGTTTTCTGAACTGAAGAAAAATGCTGCCCCTTTTCCAAATGTAAATTCAAAGTGGTGGTGTACTGAAGAGTGGCACCAAGTTCAGTGGTGCAAACCTTGAACCTGCAAGCTCTAAAAATGAGCCTACATTATCTGTACAACACACAGTCATACAAGAAATATTCTAGCCTAGTCAGTACGAAATGCAATGCCTTACTAGGCACAAATACCATTATTCACATTAGAACCGCGCAAATGTTGGCATTGCTCAGTTTTCACTATGCTGAATCAAATACACTGGATTTACGGCATACACTGTGTTTCACTGGAAAATATGTTTCTATATATATCTTACAAATATTCTATATAAAACATTTATATTTTATATATATAAAAGAATTAGTACAAGGCTACATTTCTTAGACTTAGGTGCAGCATGTAGAAAAAAGTTTCAGCTTGTGTCTTTACATACCTCTTTTGATGTTCTACTCGCTGGCTCAGTTTGAGTTCTAGAAGAAGAAAAAAAGATGATCAGAACTTAAAATAAAGCACTCGTAACCAACATAAAGCCGTGAAAACAGTTTATAAAACCTGAACACCAAAACACTGTGTTCTGATAGTCTTATGAATACGGAAATTTATTTCTATACATAAAGTGTGCTCTCCTGGTACATTCAGTGCAACTGAAATAAAACCCCAAATCCCATTCCTTCTTTGTCCCCAATTACTCTAAGATACAGAATACAGCAGTGCAAGAAGTCCTCACATATTTTCTTTCTGCTCTCTAAGTCTCAAAACTGTGAAGACTGTGCTACAGTTTTCGGTTCTTAAATAGTCAGCCATCCAAATATGAAGGCACCTTCAGGCAATCTGCATAGCCCCACTATCACAAACAGGTACCAGATAGAGCACTTTGGTTTCTACACTCCCCTGACAAAACAAGAACAGTTGTCTGTAGAAAAGTGTTTCTTTGTGGAAGCCCAAGCACTGTGTTCAGGTACCTACTATCCTCTAGCCTAAAGTGACTACCAATAGCAGTAGAAACATCACCTGAAAGCAGTTCCAAGGATTTTCTGTGGTCGAGGAGGCCTGTGTTAAAAAAATAAGAAAAAAAGCCTGGATTACCAGAATTTGCTTTAGGATCATCTTGAACATGCTACAATATTTTAGGAAACACTTATGACACACAAGCCCTTGCCGAGATTCCACATACTCATTGGTCTGTACCTGCATGCTACTCATGAATCAAACATGCAACCGTCCATCAGTTAACAAACAATTCATACCTCATCCAAAGCGTCCCACGAGCAGAGGCAACCCAAAGGCTGCTGTGCCGGTCCTGCACAAATAGAAAGGCTCATTCTTCCTGCCACTGCTACACCACCACCAGGCTCGCAAGTACAGCCACGTACCTCCTGAACATGAGGAAGTGCTTTAGATTACCACACCAGGGTTTCTCCATCCATTTGCCTTGAGGAAGATACTACAAGGTGACTAACGCATTTCTGAAGGCCTCTCCACCGTGACACCATGCGTTCAGCATTCCCAAACACTAACGACTCTACCAGTTGTTTCCACAAGGTTTCCAGCTGAAGGAATAGAAAGCTAACCTGCCCGATCCATTTGCAACTTTAGGAGAGCAGCGGCATTCATCCCTTACCCCCACGTGCAGGTATTTCTTGGATCTTTGATGCTAGTGGCACCTAGCCTCTCATTTTAGGGCAGCATTCCAACACCAGGAGAGGGTGCCATCCAACCAGAAATGGAGGCTATATTGACAAGACAGCACTAAGCATCCCCATCTAAATTAACCCCCCAAACCAGGCCATGTTTAGAAGCACAGTGCTGTGGCATCCAGAAAGTCTTGGTAGCGCCTGAAAGCACTGCAACACCTCCTGCAGTAATATGCCCAAAGCTTACAGGGGAGCCACATAAATTCAGGGGGTTTTGCTTGCAGATGCTTCATGGGTACAGGATGCTGCTGTACTGTTTGTTTGAGACACGCTGTAACGCGCCAGTACACTCTATTTATTGAGAACTAACATTAGAAAGACATGGCAAAACCATAAGTCAATAATATCTACTAACGGTGGAGGAGAGGTCTGTCTTGAAGAAGCCTTGAAAACATGAGCATTCAAACCATGCTGATGCAGCTGATACAGAACTGAACTGTACGAATACATCGATGACAGCGACAATGCTGTAGTCAGGCTTACATTTGAGTATCTGCAATTGTAATCAGATTCTCTGTCCTCCATAAATCTGAGGAATACAGCAGTAATACCTGGAGCACAGAGAGCAGCTTAGGGTGAAATCAAACTTAGAAAGGTAACTACTAACATTTGGGAAAGTGCTCAACTGCTTTCTGAGCTTCAGGTTTGGAAAAGATCAACTGTTCCTTCACCGTCCTGGCACAAAAGGCAATACGCTTTAGGATGTTGTTCTTTTTCTCTTGCCCGACATAGACATTGTCTTTAGGAATCTAATAGGAAGCACTTAAGAATGAAACTTCTTGTTTGCACGGTTTGCCAGCTGGCCACTCTCAGTCTTTCCTCTGGAGACAGTATGCAGCCCACACACACACCCCGCTTTGGGGTGTAAGAATACCCTGCCCCCCTCCCCCAAACAAAGGAAGCAGGCAAACACGGAGACTCGGACTGCTGGCAGATGGGAACAAATCACCAGTTCACACTGCAATGTGTCTCTCCGTTTACTCTAAAAGCAATACAAGCAAAAGCATACAATAAGGGATCTCTCTGCATAGAGGAAACAGGATGGAGAACTTGACTCTCAGAAAAACCAAGCCCAAGAACAAACCCAATTCAAACATCTGAACAGTCACCACTGTTGGAGCTTGAATGCCACGTCCCAGCGGGCTGAAAAATCTAAGTCTGCTTTGGGACAGATACATTCAAATCTGCCCTGCCACAACAAAAGTTAACAGCAGCTTTAACAAGAAAGATACACCCTGAATGCCTCCGTAAACCAACAGCCACAAAGAAGGTGAACACACTGAAACCCCTCCCAAAGAACACAACGCGTTATGGCTACTTACCCAAGGTCTGTTTTGCCGGTAGCTTTAACTCCTCTAACAGGGACTCCCCTAACAGTTACCGATGAGTTCCCCGGAATCAGGGCATTATCATCTGTGTATTCTGGAAACAACATCAATACAGAGAAAGCATCAGTCAGTTTGTAAGAGTGATATTAACATGTCGTCACGTAGCACTTCAGGGAATCCCTTTACAGATAGAAAAGCAACATTTTACACACAGCGTCATGCTTTCATCATCTCACGGTACCTTTCCAGAAATCTTCAGGTCTGATAGTCAAACACAAGCAGCAAAATCTTTCCCATTTTTTTGGAATCGTTTCAACGCCAACAGCAAAATGGTCTCTAAAGTCACTAAGCAGTGTCTGCTAAAGCATGAGGTTCTTTCCTGATCTAACTTTCATTGCTTTTGCTCCTGTTAGCTTACAAAACCCTAGAACATGTCTCCATAATAGCGAGCACGGAAGAGGACACCCCCACCCTGCCTCCCACCTTTTCAAACACATCCCAACCATCCATTTTGCCTTCCCACCATCTTCAAAAAGAGTCCACCATCTCTTTTTTTTCCCCCCAGTGATGTTTAAAATCCTGTTTACTTTCAGCTTCTATTAGCATTGCTTCTATTACGAGATTTCTGTGATCACGCGGCCCGGAAAAATCTGAACAATTGGCCATCTTCACTCAAGGTTCACTGAAGGGTCTTTCCAAGATCATGTCACCATTTAGTCAGGACTCCTGCACCAAGTTATAAAACCCACGACCGTATCTCCACAGGGAAGATCTCCAAGAACCCCCTTTAGGCAGAACATCCTGGCCGAGTTCTTTCCTTCATCTTCTGAAGGTGACTTTAGGCACGCAGATGCTGTTCAACAAAAACGGAAATTCACGGTTATGTATAAAACCCCAAAATCTGGCAGACACGTGTATGACACTGAAATGTATTCCTTAGCTTTGCTCTGACAACCACTGGGGGATTTTTGCATTTCCACAGGGAAGACACCCTTACAGAAGTTCCAGTAAGTATCTGTGTCACAACCTGTACATCTGCCTCTACCTGCATGTCTATCTCTACCGCCGTGTGACACGCGACCCCGTAACACCCCCAAGACCCCTAACACCGTGCTGTTAAGTCTCCTCACAGATACTCTCCTGAACATACTTTACCTATCTGTAGGTAAACAGCGTGTTTAGGTCCAACCACTGGAAAGGCTGGGGCCAAAGTTACAGTTACCACATGTGGCAGGCATGTCATCCTGTTTAAGTTTTAATACAACAAACAGGAAGAGGGAAAACACCTATGAGTACACATTGTAAAGAAAAGACTGTTGAGAGAATGTCACAGAACCACAGGAAAAAAAGAAAAAAACAAAACAAAACACCCGGTAAAATTTGAATGTTTAAGGAATGGAAATGGTTTCCAAGTCTTTTTATTTCTGTCATATCCCAAAGTCTTTAATCACATGCAAGCTTTGCCAGATGGTAGATTACCAAACTGAGACAGCACGCTAAGTAATACGAAACCATTACCGTCTCTGAGAATCAAGCACCATTTCTGAGATTCAAAAGAACTTAGGGCTTCTCGAAGAACATTTTTAGGTATATTCACCATAAGTGATCTGCCATAAAACTTCAGTATTGCCCTGACACCGTCTAACACGCAGTACCAGGAAAAAAATGCACCGTTTGAAAGAAAAGAAGAAATGATGCCCAATAGCATCTGAATGAAAATGTCTTTGGTGTAGCAAAGAAGCTGTATTGGCAAGAAATGCCAAGTATACTTTAGACAGAACGCTCGTCTACAAGATGGCTTTCCAGGGTCTGCATAGATTCTCACTCACAGATACACTCTTGATCCCAAACGTTGCTACTGAGCAGTTTCTGCAACAGCCAAGCACCACTTTTCCAATGCGGTGGAGTAAAAGTAGCTGAAGACAAATTTCAGTCACCAAACCCACTTTTTTCCCCTTCAAATTAGCCATCCACTCCTTTTCTATCACGTTCAGCCTTCTCTGCCGGCTTTCAAAGAAATCTGGCAGGTTTGTGATTACAAGGTATTGTCCCACATTTCCGTATCGTTTTACCTAGAAGGGTCCCAGAAACCAAACCTCTTCCACGCGCGGTGTCGCCCATCGACCCCGTACGCTGCTGTGCCTGGCTGCGCACACAGCCCTGACGCCAGCTGCCAGCGCACAACCACGGAAGAGCAGCTCTGAGGCCCCAGCACAAGTCACCGCTGCCGGCCGCGGCCCAACCGCCTCACTGGCCACCTGCGCCGCCGCCAGCCGGCCGGTCCCCGCATCCCGCGCCCGCTGCCCCCACGCACCTTCCATGGTCTGGGCGTTGGTGACCTGCAGGTCGCAGTGAGTTGCCTTCAGCCTCTCGCGGCCCATGATCTGGCGCCTGAGGTCCTGTCACCGCCAGGCTTTCAACACCTGCTCTCCCCTCCTGTACCCCCCAGGCCTGTCCCCACCTACTGTCCCCTCCTGTCACCCTCCAGGCTGCCATTGCCTGCTGTCCCCTCCTGTCACCCCCGGGCTGTCACTACCTGGTGACATAAGCTACATAAGTTAAAAAAGAAAATAAGAAAAAAAAAAACCCAAAACGAAAACCTGCTTTGGTGAACACCAAAACACCCGTGACTTTCTCAGACTCTTCACTACCCCACATGTGAGTCAAGGGACAGGGTCTCCTAAAGGCTCTTTTGCGGGCACTTCCTGAAGACACCCCCATCCCCCACCCCCCACCCCACCCTGCTTTTCTACAAGTGCACAAAGAGGTTAAGAAGAGTTTCATGTCTAAGTTAAAGGAGGCAGTTTCTGAAATTAGCTTAGGTGAAAAAAACAAGGTGGTGTATTCATGGATTTTCTCCTCTGCAAAGCCATGAAGAAAACATGAAACGCACTCCCCAAAGGCAAAGGAGCAAACTGAGGGAGAGCAGCTCATTGGCACCTTTCAGAGCTTCAACAGTCTGGAGAAACGGGGAAAAAAACCATACAAAGATAAAGAGCAGCCAAGATGCACTTTTATAAAATGCACATTGGGGCCTCTTCCAGATCTCAGAATGACTTTCAATATTGCTTTGCATGACTATTAGACCAAGGCCTAAAGTGCCGTGATAGCTTCTGCTTGCCGGGGCATGGTAAGATCACTCAAACGAGCGACAACGTAACAAGTAAACACCAAAGGCAATAGCGGAGCTTACCGTTTCCCTCCACTGGCGACCAGCTGTGCAGTAAACCAGCTTAACCAGCCTCCCTAAGAATGGCTCTAAAGTCGCTGAAAAGGAAAAAAAAGAAGGTAAGTCCTTAGCCTGGGATGTAAAGGCACCATCTTGGCTCCCAGGCAGGTGGCACTGATGGCCCAGCAGGGTCATGTCCCCACGTTCCAGGAAAGATTAAAAAAGTGCAGGACATGTTTGTGGGGTGGGTTTGATGCATCCTTTCCGTTTGCTGAAAGCCTGAGGAAGGATGTATTCCACGGTAGGACCGGTGGCACTTTAGACCTGAGGTTAAAATAGTGCTGCACTTCAGTGACGCTCCCCAAGCTGCTTTCACCACCAAAGAGAAAAAGATTTGCTCTCTCCAGTATGGTGGGAATGATACCATAAAGTCGGTCAGGGAGAAAAACCCTCTAAGACTTGCTTGCAAGTTTCAGAAGGCTGGCATTCTTTATGGCAGTGCTGGGAGCACGGGGGAATGTTTCCTCTGAGCGTGCTCACCCAGTTCCTCGAGGGTACGCACTATGGACAGCAGAGCACTTGCACACTCATAGCGCATTACACATACATTTTCAGTCAGGCACGGGATGGGTTACAAGTTGCTTGCTTTAATGCAAACGAGCACACACCCTCAGACAGCACCGCTGAGGTTTTTTACTAGCTCCCCGTGCTCCCCAAGCGGGGCCTTGCCCTCTCTCGGGGGGCTATCTGAGTCAGAGGTCACGATCTCCCCCCACAACAATTACCTTTGTCCGAATTCCAACCAACATTCTGCGGATCGCAGCACTCTATCGGCTTGTCTCCTCCTGCGACCACAACGTCCTCACCCAGAGGCTCTTTCTGCATCACCGAAGAGAACGCAGATCTTTCCCCCATCCATTCTTTGTTCCCCATCCTTCCCAAGGCTGACTCCCTGGATGAGAGGTCCCTTAATTCGTCACTTCTAACAGCTTTAGAGAGTCAGCTTGGCCTAACCTTTGTGCGCAGGTGTGTTTAACGTAGAGCTACACACCACATCAGAGCGTGGCAACTGGGGAGCTCAGACATCTTGTCCCTTTGCCGAGCCAGCAGCTTCCCCTTAGCAGAATCCCTGGACATAAATGTATATACAGTGGAATCTATACAGTGGCATCAAACGTCCCGCCAGACACCACATCCGTCCCTAAAATCCTTCCCCCCAAACAACCCTGAAAGACTTCCCTTGACACCCTCCTCCACCCCAGGCTGTTCCTGAAATCATCCCCCACCTCCACCTCCCCGCCCTGGCCCTAAAACCTGTTCCCCCAGACCCTGGTGCAGCCCTCCCCCACCCTCGGTCCGTCCCTAAAATCCTTCCCCCAGATCCCCGGTCCTTCCCTAAAGGCCTTCATCAAACCTCCCGTCCGTCCCTAAAACCCTTCCCCCAGGCTCCCCACTCTGTTCTCTAAATAACACACACACCCTCCACACCCCCCCACCCACACCCCCCCACCCCCATACCCAGGTTTACCAATACACACACACCCGCCTCCTCAAACCTCCCCCACCCCCCATACACCCACTCCCACAAATACACATCCTTGCCCCACCCCCCACCCACACACACCCCGCTCCACCCCTAAACACCTTCATCGACTCCCATCCGTCCCTCCCTAAACCCCTTCCCCCCGCCCCCTCCCCTGCCCCCGTCCCTCTGTCCCTGGCATGGCCCAACTGCCCAGCACCACCAGACCACTCTGGCCCAAACACCATAAGGCAATGGTTCCCACCTGACAATAGCAAGTCGAGGAACATTTTTTTTTTTCCTAAACAGAGAGAGTTTTACTTCGTACGCTGCCGACTACGCCGAATTATGTTTTGCTGGCTGACTGGATACACAGCAAAGCTGAACTCCACATCAAATATAATCAAATCTATCAAGTATATCAAATAATGGAATATATCAAATGCAGTTTCTTATATTGCAATAAGAGAAAATAGCATGCAATATGATAAAAGGAACCAGTAGCAGTTACTGTGAGCGATATGATAAAAGAGCAATAGGAGCGAAGCATCCATTTGTTATCCCAAAGTGTTAACGTGACTAAGGAAAGGAGACATCACCAATTCCCACCCCAACAACACCCAGGCCCACCCTTCGGCTGGGAGCCCCCTTGCAGCCAGTGCCAGGAGTCTCTCGGGAACTGGGAAATTCCCCTGGGGAAGGTACCAGGAAGGAATTCTCTCGCTGCTTCCCACCGTGCATGGTAGCCATGTGAGGCACAGCACAAGAGTTCTGCTCCCTGCTTTCTCTGGTGAGGAAATTGACACAGCACATTTACACCCATACAGAACCAAAAAACATGGCTTGGGAAAGTGCAGGGCTGCTCCCCTGGAGAGGGTTCGAGGAAGGAATTCTCTTGCTGCTTCTCACCCTGCCCTGGCAGCCGTGTCAGGCACAGCAGAAAAGTTCTGCTCCCTGCTTTCTGTGGTCAGAAAACTGACCTCTTTTCCTTGGCAATAATGCACAGCCCAAAAAACTCACCTTGGCAAAGTGCAGCAGTGCTCCCCTGGAGAAGGTTCCAGGAAGGAATTCTCTGGCTGCTTCTCACCCTGCCCTGGCAGCCATGTCAGGCACAGCACAAAAGTTCTGCTCCCTGCTTTCCGTGGTGAGCAAAATTAATCCTTCAGCGTTGCAGTCGTTAAGAGCCCAAAAAAGTCACTTTGGGAAAGTACAGCACTCCTCCCATAAAGAAGGTACCAGGAAAAAATTCTCTTGTTGTTCTCACCCTGCCCTGGAAGCCATGTGAGGAAGAGCACCAAACTTCTTCTCCCTGCTTTCTGTGCTGAGAACATTGACACAAACCTTGTGCACTCATGCAGAGCTAAAAGAAAAAGTATCTCTTAAGAAAGGGCAGCACAGCTCCCCTGGAGAAGGTTCCAGAAACGAATTCTCTTGCTGCTTCTCACCCTGCCCTGGCACCCATGTGAGGCACAGCACAAAAGTGCTGCTTCCTGCTTCCTGTGGTGAGAAAATTGACCAAAACCTTGTGCACTCATGCTGAACCAGAGCTCACTTTGTGAAAGTGCAGCACTATTCCCCTGGAGAAGGTGCCAGGCAGGAATTCTCTTGCTGTTTCTCACTCTGTCCTTGCAGCCATGTGAGGCACAGCACAAATGTACTGCTCCCTAATAGCTGTGTTCTGAAAATTAACCCCTCACATTTGCAATCGCATAGAGCCAAAAAACCCCTCACCTTGACAAGTGCAGCACTGCTCCCCTGGAGAAGGTTCCAGGAAGAAACTCTCTTGCTGTTTCTCACCATGCCCTGGCCGCCATGTGAGGCACAGCACAAAAGTGCTGCTCCCTGCTTTCTAAAGTTGGCAAAATTGACCGTTTATAGTTCTACTCATGTAGAGACAGGACTTTCTTATTCAAAAGGAAAACCCAAAAAGCCACGTAGCCGTGGGAAACCCTTTATCCTTCCGTGTGGCTGGTGACTTCCCATGGCTCTTCCGCAAGGCAGGAGAAACAACCATGAATTTGGAAGCCCACGTAAATTCAAGTACACTTAATCCTCTGACAGTCACTGCTTATGGGCCAGCAGTCCTCTCACCCCTCCACAGATCTGCCTCTTAGTCCTCTAGCAGTCATCCTCCATGGACGGACCACAAGTCCTCCATACCTACCTACCAACTCACCAGAAATGAGTCAGACCACGCCAGAAGTGACACTGCCTGACCTGCAGGAGATATATTAGGCCTGTAACGATGGTTTCAAGACAGAAAAAAACACCACCATCCACCAGCCCAGCAGAAAAACAACCAGAAGAAACATCATACACAAACCAAAGGCCCCCATCCAAACCCCACAAAGGCAAAATAGCTGAAAAAAGGCACTCTCCACAAAAAAAAAAAACACCACACAGAACACATTATAAAAATGCCATAACCCCAGGAACACAGGGCCAACAAACACAGGTTCTGTCCATAACAATAACACACTTTGACACTAACTCGCCTGACCTCTGGCATACCATAACCTTGTTGCCCCCAAACCACAGCACATTGTAGCCCTAAGGCAACACAAAATGGAACGCAAAGTCCCTGAAGATCTCCGCCAGGGCCTTCAGGTGGACCCTGACCTCAGGCATCACAACCTTGAAGTGGAAGCCAGACGGAGGCACCAGGACATCACCGGCACCCATCTTCACACCCTGAAACAGAGCCTGGGATAAACGCTCCTGGGGACAGAGGCTGAGGCACTCGGAGGCTTTGAGCCGGCCAGCCACCATCACAGGGCTTCAGCTCATCATTTCTGTGTCAGAGCCACCAGGCAGGTGGCCCCATCCTCCCTGAGAGACCGCTCAGGGCACCTGTACCCAGCTCCAGGGGGCTGGATACACAGCCTCGGATCCATGGAGGGGAGGGGTGCTTTAATCCTGGGAGCAGGATTTCTAACAGTGCCCCTGGGGAGGAAAGCCTCCTCAGGCCTGGAAGCCTGAGAGACATCCCTGCGCTGCTCCACATGTCACCAAAAGCAGGGGCTGAGGAAGGCTGCTTTGGGGCCCGTCGAGGGAACCAGCTCCCCTGGGCTGCTCTGCGGCCACCGGCTGCTGTTGCTGTCGCGCGGGTCTCAGTGCTGCTCTGCAGTCAGCCGTCACCTCCCCGTGGGACACTCCCCAGTGCAGCACACGTCTGCACTGGCTCTCCCTGGGGACAAAGATCACAAGCGAGGGATGGGCTTGGCTTTGGCCCCAGCCCCAGGCTGCCACCAGAGAGACTTGCCACCCCCGCCCCAGCTGTGCGATGTGGGCACCACGTACAGCTGCAGATGTGGGTCAGGGCAGCTGTGGGCAGAGGGCAAGCCCCGTGGTGGTACCCCGGCACTGGCAGCAGGCAGAGCTGGGGAGAGCGAGGGGCAGCCCAGGGCAGCCGGCAGCTGGCGGCGGGGCCCGTCAGGGTGCAGCACCCTCAGCAATGCCCGGCTCCTTGCGCCTCGGCCCCAGGGCTGCAGCGCAGGGCTGGCCCCAGCTGGGGCTGGGCTGGGAACAGGCAGGCAGGGCCCCTGGCAGCCCCGGCACGCACCTGCTCCCTGCATGGGGCAGCCTGGTCCTTTGCAACCGACCCCGTGGCATCCAGAGAAGAGCCCTGCCCTGGGCCTGAGCCATCGCTGCAGGGATGAGGCCTTCCTCGGCGTCCGTCCCTCAAACCCCTCCCTCCAGCCCCCACGGTCCGTCTCTAAAACACTTCCCCTCTGGCCCCCAGTCCCTGCTGGCCCTGAAGGCCGGCCACAGCACTTGGTTTCAAGCCTGAGCTGGTCATGTCATGGCTGTTCTGGAATGTGGTACAGTGAAAGAAGAGATTGAAATGGCAAATGTTCCCTCTCAGGGTGGTCCCATGCTGGCAAAGGTTGTCCAAGGAGGTTGTGGGCTCTCTGTCCTTGCAGATCTTCAAAGGCCAAGGGCACACAGTCCTCTGCAACCTGCTGTAGGTGAGCGTGCTGGAGCAGAGGGCTTGGCCCAGAGGACCTCCATGGGTCCCTTCCAACCCCACCCTCCCGTGTGGCTCTGTGCTTTGCTTTTCCTCCTAAAGGCCCTCAACTCAGCCCCGATGCCCGCTGGAAAGGGTGCTGGGGCAAGGGACGATCCCAAACTCCTCCCCTTCCCAGGGTCCTTCCCAGCACAAGAGCTCCCCACTCCGGAAGACACGATGGCAGACACAGTCAGGAGAGGGAAAAGATTCTTTTATTGTCAACACCAGCTGCGAGGGCCCAGGAGTCACAGCGGTTCAGCCGGTGAAAATCAGTCAGCACCTGCAACGACAGAGTCAGAAAGCTCTGATAAGCCCCCAGAGGCAGGAAGAGGCAGGATTTGGTTCCCCCTTCTTTGGAGGACACTGTTTCTGAGGAATTCCTCATGACCCAGAAGGGAGAGCTCTTGCTGGCCTCCACTAGGGGCCTTCTCCCCAGGGGTGATGTCCCTAGGGAGCTGTGCGTGCGCAGGGATGCTGACAGTGCCCCTGTGCCACACAGCAGGGCTCGACGGGGAGCCCCTGGGGAGCTGCCGTGGGGCTCATCCCAAACCCTGCTCAGCACCAGCCCTCGCCGGCCCTTGCCAGCCAGCTGGGCTGACTTAGGGCCGTGTTCAGACTCGGGAAAGATGGGCAGCAGCGCCTGGTACGCACCTGGCCTTCCTGACGTGCTGCACCTTCCTGCATTTTCTCAGGTTTGGGTCAGCAAAATGAGTTCCTCTCTTCTCCGTTTTATTTTTGCTGTGCTGTCCCTCTCCTCTGCCCAGATTTCTTTTCTCTTTCTTTTCCTCGAGTTTTCCTTCTCCTGGTGGGATCCTGAAAAACTTTCCATCCCACAGCGTGATGAGATGGGGAAAGCCCCAGGCCCCTGCAGTGAGCTCTCAGGTCAGGCAAGGGGAGCTCTTCCTACCTGGTTTCCTGGGGCAGGCTGGTCAGTTTTTGCAGGCATGCCAGGGACTCTTCCGTGCCCTCGGGGGTGGCTGGAGGCAAATCTGGAGGTGCCTAAACCAGAAATTTGGGAGGTAACGGGTGGCAAGTAACGGCCTGGGGTAGTGAGGGCCTGACTGCCAAATTGCCATCTTAGCTCTACAGAGGAGATGCTGGTTTGCATCATGCCCATTTTGCACAGTCCAGCCAATGCAGCCTAGACTTGATGAAGCTGCGACGGAGTAGGATTTGAGCAAAAGCCCTCTCAAGGTGACAGCTACTCCCTTCTGTCCTTTTGTGGGTATTTTGTAGGTATGTTTTGTTTGATGAAGCAGATCATACTTAATGAAATGCATTCCAGAAACAGCCTTTCCAGTTTTCCTTAACACGTACCACTCTGGGGGGAGAGGAGGAGCCCCAAAGGCACAAGAGAGCAGCTGCCAGGAGGAGGCCCAGCAGCTACTTGGCCTCCTGGGAAATTACTGTCCCACTTGAGACATGTTGTCCCAGTGTCTGTGGAGCTGCCGTACCTCTGCCGCTTTGGGCCCTGACCCTGTGTCTCCCCCAGCTCCTCTTTTGATGTCCAGCAGAGAGGCGTCTGCATCCAGAAAGGCTTTTGCTGGACGCTGGGTGTCTGCTGTGCCTGCAGGGCCACTTTGCTCTTCGTGCTGCAGCTCTGGAAAGCAAAAGCACGTGCAGCAGCGTGACTTCTTGGAAGTCAAGAACATCTCAAGCAAAGCCCAGCCAAGCCCTACACCGCTTGTCTCCTCAACGTTGAGGTTTCTGGCATCCCAAGCCCCAGTGTCTGTGACAAGCCTCAGCCCCTCCTCCTACCTGTGCGCCTGTCCATGGGTGCTGGCACCTCCTCGGCTGATGGAGGGGAGAGGCCGGCCACCTCCCCCCCAAAGATGTCCCCGCAGTTTTCAATCAGGAACTCCACCAGCACGTTCACCTGCAGACATGAAAGCCTTGGTCTCAAGCCAGGTGCCTGCAGACGTGTCAAGCAGCCTTTCCCGCTGCTGACCCTTTGTCTGCGCAGGTGGCTGCGGCTGGGGGTTGCTCTTCCAGGCACCCAGCCCACCAGCCCTGGCTCAAGGGAGGAGGCAGCCAGGGACCTCTCAACAGCCAAGCTCCGATGGGCCGGGAAGGCAGCAGCCGGCTGCTGGGTAGGGCGTACCTTCTCGGTCACTGCCAGCATGGCCTGCAGCGGGAGCAGGTCCTCGTTGGGTGGGCTCAGCAGGTTGGGCCCGACGCAGATGGCCAGGTTGCTGCAGCTCATTCTGCTGGTGGCTGCGTTGTTGCCGATGTGCTGCAGCAGGGCCATCAGCCGCTTCAGGAGGAGGAGATTGGCCACAGGCAACTTGTCAGCCACCCTGAGGGAAGAGGAAGACAAGGCTGATGAAGCAGAGGGTGCCCACAAGCCGTGCCTGCAGCTGGCCCCAGGCGGGTGGGAGCCAGCAGCCGTGTTGCACAGCTTGGCAGCTGCCCGAAAAGACAGCTTTCTGAGGAACCCATGCTTTGCAGGCAGGTCCCAGAACTCTCCCGGTCCCTGCTCAACAGGCAGGCTGCTGCCCACACTTACGCTTTCAGCTCCTCCACCTTGGCCTGCTTGCTGGCCCTCTCCATGGCTGCCATCCAGTCCTCGTAGAGGTCGATGACGAGGAGCTTGGTGGGGATGCTTCGCAGGAATTCCTGCAATGCCAAGGGCTGCAGGTGAGCCTTTGAACGCTGCAGGCCAGCCAGGAGCTCCTCCAGCTGCAGCTCAGAAGCGCTCACCTTCAAGATGACGGCCAGCAGCAGTGCAGGCTGGCTTCCCACATCGACTTCCGTGCCGCGGTCCAGGGCCTCGCGTAGCTGCCGAAGTTCCGTGCCGCCGGCAGCTCTGCGGAATATCCCCTCCGTCGTCGGTCCTTCCTGGTGCAGGACAGCCAGCAGCTCCTGCAAGAGATGCAGGACAGTGGCTTGGCTGAGGAGCTGCCCTGCAGCAGCGGTGGCCGTGGCCAGAGCTCTTCCCCAGACTGGGCTCTGTCCCCCTGCAAAGGGGCTGGGAGCAGAGAAGCGTGAGCCACGGGCAGAGAGCCCAATTCCCCAGTACCTGGAGCCAGGGGACGCTGCCTGTGGACTGAGTGGGGGGCTGGGGACCCCGTGTGCAGGCTGGCTTACCTGGATGGGCCGGGGCAGCGTGTTGTCCTCCCCACAGAGGGCTGCCAGGGGCTGCCCAAAGAGCGCCTTGCTGCAGCCGGAGCCCGCCTGCCCTGGTGCCTGGGCAGCGGCCGGGGTGCGCCGTAGAGCAAAGGGCCAGGGCAGCCCCATCCTCCTCCTGCTGCTGCTGCTGCTCCCTCCTGCTGCAAAGGAAAACAGAGTAAGACGCCATCAACGGAGAACCCCAGGCCAGCGGTCCCAGAGCCTGCTCTGCCCTGCTCTGTCCTGCCCGCAGCACGATGCTGTGTAGTGCGGCAGGACAGGCAGGGAGCCAGCAGCTGGAACCGTGGCTTTGGCTCAGGAGCTGTGGCTTGGAGGCTGCCGAGAGCTGGTGTGCCACCAGGACAGCCTGTCCCAGCCCTTGCCCTGCCCTCCTGCAAGCTGTGGGCAGCCGCAGAGGCTCTGTGTCCTGCAGAAGCTCATGCAGCGGCCGCTCTCCAGCTGGTGTCCTTGCCAGTCCAGGTGTTGTCCTCCCGTGCGGTGCCCAACCTGCATGGCGACACTCAGGGGACAAGTGAGCACAGTTCAATCCATTGCAGGAGGTTGCCTTTCTTTCCCAAACTCACCTGGCTCGTGGCAAAGTCCTCCTGCGTTTGCAGATGGGGCCGTCGCAGGCCCTTGCTTGGGATGAGCCTGCAAGAACCAAGAATCAGGCTGCGCTTGGACAGCAGCCCCGCAGCAGAAAGGGCCAGCGGCGAGCTGCCCCCCGGAGCCAGCAGCCTGAGCATGGCAGAGCTGGGACCCTCTGCCCTCCCAGGCTCTCTGCCCCGTGCGGCAGGTTTCGTCCCAGCTCCGCCAGCCAGCCAGTACGTACCAGCGTTCCTGGTGTCTCCCCAACCCCCTCTGCTGCGGAGCGGTACTGTGGGAACCCCCGCCCTCCTGCACATGGTCACCCCACTCGCTGCACATCCCAGCACAGCCAGAGATGGGTGAAAGGCAGCCATTCTCACCTCTGCCTGTGCCTCCATCAGCCTCTCCAGGCTCCTGGCGCGCACTGTCCTCCACTGGGCGGGAGAGAAGGAGGGGAAGAAGGTGAGCAGCCATGGGTCTGCTGCTCGGCTGCAGGAGCAGTGCTTGGGGACAGGGCCCAGAGCAGAGAGACACTCACGGCGTGGCGGCGACTCAGCTCCTTCTCCAGGAGCTTGATGGATGTGAGACGGGTGACGCGGGCTCCCGTGCGTCTTTCTGGTGTCCTGTGCACCGGGAAGGGAGAGGGAGAGAGCTGGGTGAGCCCCAAGCCGTCTCTTGTCTCTTGTCAGGCAGCTGTGCCCGAGAGCTGCCTGCAGTCCCAGGGGCACCTTCCCCAGCTGGGGGCTGTGTTCCCCCGTGGGCCCAGCTTCTCCTGGAGCACGTCCCCGGCTTACCCCAGCAGCGTGGCCACCCACAGCTCCTTCAGTGCCTGGGAGCTGCAGAAAGAGAGGGGAGACAGCGTCAGGCCCTGCTGCCCCCAGCCCTGGGCAAAGGTGGGTGCCTGCACAGCCCTGCCCCGTGGGGCAGGACAGAGGCGCTGTCCAAGCCCTGGGTCGCTCTGTCCTGCCCGAGCAGCTGTATTTGCCCTTCCCTTCTGGGGACCAAAAGGTGACCAGGGGATGCAGGATGGGGAAACATCCCCCATCCCTCCCTCCCTGCCACCGAGCTGCCTGCTCCCTGCCCAGGCTCTGCACGCAAGGCAGAGGCCAGTATTCACGGGATGGCGTGGGCACGGCTGGGAAGCTCTCCTGCCCGACCACGACTCACCCAAAAGTGGCGATGCAGGAGCCGGTAGGCCAGGCGAGGATGACAGAGGTGCTGTCCTCATCGGTGCCTTGCTCCTCCTCCTCCTGTCCATCCTGCCCCGCAGCCTCCTTCCCGCTGCTGAGCACCCACAGCTGGTCCAGGGCCAGGCAGAGCTGTGGGCGCAGGCTGGTGCCATGTCTGCAGAGAGCAGAGGCGGGCACTGAGCTGGAGGGGGGCTCCTTGGGCTGGGTCCCCACGCGCAGAGCCCTGTCCCCCACCTGGCCTTGGGACCGACATTGGTGCCTCCAGCACCGAGGGGCCGGGGCCTGGGGCTGGTGCCAGGGTGTCCCTGGGCCGGGGCTGGGGGCAAGGATCTGGGCTCTGAGGGTCTTACCGCAACTTGGCGACCACCAGTTCCTTGTGGAGGAGGAGCAGGCGCCTCTCGCTCCTCTTGCGGCCCCGGGTCAGCCGCACGTCTGCGCTCAGCGCCGGCTCGGCATCGCTGAGAGCCTCCCTGCAGAGCAGAGCGTGGCGGGCATGAGCAACGTCAGTGCTGCGTGGCCCAGCTGTGCCCGTGTGTCCCCGAGCCCGGGGGGAGCCCACCTGGAGCTGCAGCAGCAGCAGGCCTGGCCCATCCTGCCCGGGAGAGGAGGGCCCTGGCTGTGCACCGAGGAGGGGGCCCAGCCGGCGACGGGGAGGCTGGGAAGCGGGGTGCTGGTGCCGTGGCAGCGCTCCTGGGCCAGAGGCTGCCTCCTGCCAGCGCCGCTGCGTGCCAGCACAGCTCTGCCGTGCTGCCTGTGGTGGCCGTGGGCTCCCCGTGACCAACGGTCTGAGCCCAACGGAAAGTGGGCGGAGCCTGGGGGGGCGGGGCTGGGGCCCTCTCCAGTATGGCCGGCCCTGCCTTGCCCGGGGGAGCCCCGAGCAGGACAGGGCAGGGGGCAGGGACCACCTCCCTGCGCCTGCGGCCAACGCTTTCACCTGGCTTTTTGACAGGGTCCTGCTCAATAAAAGAAGCTGTTTTTCCTAGAGATGGCCATTGTGGCTAGAGGCAGACTCCTCTTGGTGGAGGCCGGCCTAGCGGTTGGAAGGCCTCTGGCAACCAGGCCGTGCTAGGCCTCAGGCCCCAAGGCGCTGGAATTGGAGCAGGCCCACCGGGAGGAAAAACTTCCATTTTTACCAAAAGACGGGGGGACTAGCAGCAGTCAAGAGCCGCTCGTGTCCTGCCAGGCGCCACAGGGAAATGAAATGTGTGGTGAGCTTCAGCAGGAATTGTGGTGCCCCTGGAGCACCACCCTTGCTTGGGAAGGCTTTATCCCACCTGGGTGTTAAGGCTTCACCCTTGGCAATCAGGGCTGGATGAGCACCACCCAGGAGCCCCTGCCCTGTTAGCCATGACCTTCACCCAGCCGGTGGCCAACACGGCCAGGGGCGAGTCTGTGGGGTAGGCCATGACCATGGCAAAGAAGGGACCCGTAGTCGGCTTTTGATGGCCCGTGTCTCATTTCACTGTTGACCCTAAGCAATGCCTTGCTTCAAATAGAAGCCATTCAGAGAGTTACACACCCGCCCTTTTCAGGAAAAATGCCGGAAATCAGAGACGTGTAGCAAGTTCTCTGTTGGCTGTTGTACACCGCAGCAAGAAGCAGCGTGGGTCCAGTGGCTAATGCTGGAAGGGGAATTCAGCACTTGTGGGAAAGGGATATAAAGGCACTCTTGTGGGCCAGGCTGGGATTGGGGAGCCTGAGTGGGTGTCTGGGGTCCCAGCTTTCCCGCAGTGCTGACTGTGGTGCCTGCTGCTTGTTCTTCCCTGCATCGCCGGCTGCATCCACCTGATGGGGCTGTGCTTGGGAAGGGCTCCGGGGGTGAGCAAGCCCATGGGAGAGGGCTGCAGAGAAGCTCTTCTCCAGAGATCTACCAGAAACTGTGCAGAGCATCCGAGAGGATGCTCTGTGTGACAAGGGAAGGTGCCCGTTGGTCCAATGTATGGAGCCTGCAGGGCTCCCGTCAGGGTCCTTTGACCGACCCATCCTCCAGCCAGCAATCCAGGTGCTGGGGGGTCCCATGCAGGTCTCCTGAGGTACCCTTTAGCCCCGGTGAAGGTGTCATGCCTCAGTGTGTGCTTGCAGGGCATGTTTCCTTCCTGCTGACAAGGGTGGAATTGCAGTTAAATGCCCCTGGGCGATCCCGAGCCAAAAGCAGGTTTTTTTCTATGGGCCACACTGCTTTGCAGTCCATGTGTGTGGTTCAGCTCCTGCATGGGAGCTGAGGACACGAGGTGACCTAGCTCTGAAGCTGGCCACTCTTGCTCCAGGCAACTCCAGTTGCTTGCGTTTTCCTTCAGCTTCCCCAGCCTGATGATCTCCACTGTCACCTCCTCCCTGCCCTACGAGAAGTATCCCTCTCCCAGCCATTAGGACAGTGGCGCAGCACTCAGAATCCAGATCACTGGTAGAGAAGTAGGACAGAGGAAAAGAGAAGTTCTCCTTTGAAAGAAATCCTTCTTTGTCCTCCTTTAGCTACTAGTGGATGAAAAAAAGGGGGACAGAATTTCAGGCCAGCCACAGCACTGGCTTTCAAGCCTGAGCTTGTAATGTCATGGCTGTTCTGGAATGTGGTACAGTGAAATGAGAGATAGAAATGGCAAATTTTCCCCCTCAGAGCGGTCAAACGCTGGCAAAGGTTGTCCAAGGAGGTTGTGCAGCCTCTGTCCTTGGAGATCTTCAAAGGCCAAGGGCACACAGTTCTCTGCGACCTGCTCTAGGTGAGCATGCTGGAGCAGAGGGCTTGGCCCAGAGGACCTCCATGGGTCCCTTCCAACGCCACCCTCCCGTGTGGCTCTGTGCTTTGCTTTTGCCCTGGCAGAGATCTTCAGGGACTTTGCGTTCCATTTTGTGTTGCCTTAGGGCTACAATGTGCTGTGGTTTGGGGGCAACAAGGTTATGGTATGCCAGAGGTCAGGCGAGTTAGTGTCAAAGTGTGTTACTGTTATGGACAGAACCTGTGTTTTTTGGCCCTGTGTTCCTAGGGTTATGGCATTTTTATCTTGTCTTGCGATCTGTGTGGTTGTTTTTTTTGTGGAGAGTGCCTTTTTTCAGCTATTTTGCCTTTGTGGGGTTTGGATGGGGGCCTTTGGTTTGTGTATGATGTTTCTTCTGGTTGTTTTTCTGCTGGGCTGGTGGATGGTGGTGGTTTTTTCTGTCTTGAAACCATCGTTACAGGCCTAATATATCTCCTGCAGGTCAGGCAGTGTCACTTCTGGCGTGGTCTGACTCATTTCTGGTGAGTTGGTAGGTAGGTATGGAGGACTTGTGGTCCGTCCATGGAGGATGACTGCTAGAGGACTAAGAGGCAGATCTGTGGAGGGGTGAGAGGACTGCTGGCCCATAAGCAGTGACTGTCAGAGGATTAAGTGTACTTGAATTTACGTGGGCTTCCAAATTCATGGTTGTTTCTCCTGCCTTGCGGAAGAGCCATGGGAAGTCACCAGCCACACGGAAGGATAAAGGGTTTCCCACGGCTACGTGGCTTTTTGGGTTTTGCTTTTGAATAAGAAAGTCCTGTCTCTACATGAGTAGAACTATAAACGGTCAATTTTGCCAACTTTAGAAAGCAGGGAGCAGCACTTTTGTGCTGTGCCTCACATGGCGGCCAGGGCATGGTGAGAAACAGCAAGAGAGTTTCTTCCTGGAACCTTCTCCAGGGGAGCAGTGCTGCACTTGTCAAGGTGAGGGGTTTTTTGGCTCTATGCGATTGCAAATGTGAGGGGTTAATTTTCAGAACACAGCTATTAGGGAGCAGTACATTTGTGCTGTGCCTCACATGGCTGCAAGGACAGAGTGAGAAACAGCAAGAGAATTCCTGCCTGGCACCTTCTCCAGGGGAATAGTGCTGCACTTTCACAAAGTGAGCTCTGGTTCAGCATGAGTGCACAAGGTTTTGGTCAATTTTCTCACCACAGGAAGCAGGAAGCAGCACTTTTGTGCTGTGCCTCACATGGGTGCCAGGGCAGGGTGAGAAGCAGCAAGAGAATTCGTTTCTGGAACCTTCTCCAGGGGAGCTGTGCTGCCCTTTCTTAAGAGATACTTTTTCTTTTAGCTCTGCATGAGTGCACAAGGTTTGTGTCAATGTTCTCAGCACAGAAAGCAGGGAGAAGAAGTTTGGTGCTCTTCCTCACATGGCTTCCAGGGCAGGGTGAGAACAACAAGAGAATTTTTTCCTGGTACCTTCTTTATGGGAGGAGTGCTGTACTTTCCCAAAGTGACTTTTTTGGGCTCTTAACGACTGCAACGCTGAAGGATTAATTTTGCTCACCACGGAAAGCAGGGAGCAGAACTTTTGTGCTGTGCCTGACATGGCTGCCAGGGCAGGGTGAGAAGCAGCCAGAGAATTCCTTCCTGGAACCTTCTCCAGGGGAGCACTGCTGCACTTTGCCAAGGTGAGTTTTTTGGGCTGTGCATTATTGCCAAGGAAAAGAGGTCAGTTTTCTGACCACAGAAAGCAGGGAGCAGAACTTTTCTGCTGTGCCTGACACGGCTGCCAGGGCAGGGTGAGAAGCAGCAAGAGAATTCCTTCCTCGAACCCTCTCCAGGGGAGCAGCCCTGCACTTTCCCAAGCCATGTTTTTTGGTTCTGTATGGGTGTAAATGTGCTGTGTCAATTTCCTCACCAGAGAAAGCAGGGAGCAGAACTCTTGTGCTGTGCCTCACATGGCTACCATGTGGGAACGGTGGGCTACGGTGGGAAGCAGCGAAAGAATTCCTTCCTGGTACCTTCCCCAGGGGAATTTCCCAGTTCCCGAGAGACTCCTGGCACTGGCTGCAAGGGGGCTCCCAGCCGAAGGGTGGGCCTGGGTGTTGTTGGGGTGGGAATTGGTGATGTCTCCTTTCCTTAGTCACGTTAACACTTTGGGATAACAAATGGATGCTTCGCTCCTATTGCTCTTTTATCATATCGCTCACAGTAACTGCTACTGGTTCCTTTTATCATATTGCATGCTATTTTCTCTTATTGCAATATAAGAAACTGCATTTGATATATTCCATTATTTGATATACTTGATAGATTTGATTATATTTGATGTGGAGTTCAGCTTTGCTGTGTATCCAGTCAGCCAGCAAAACATAATTCGGCGTAGTCGGCAGCGTACGAAGTAAAACTCTCTCTGTTTAGGAAAAAAAAAAATGTTCCTCGACTTGCTATTGTCAGGTGGGAACCATTGCCTTATGGTGTTTGGGCCAGAGTGGTCTGGTGGTGCTGGGCAGTTGGGCCATGCCAGGGACAGAGGGACGGGGGCAGGGGAGGGGGCGGGGGGAAGGGGTTTAGGGAGGGACGGGTGGGAATCGATGAAGGTGTTTAGGGGTGGAGCGGGGTGTGTGGGGGTGGGGGGTGGGGCAAGGATGTGTGTTTGTGGGAGTGGGTGTATGGGGGGTGGGGGAGGTTTGAGGAGGCGGGTGTGTGTGTATTGGTAAACCTGGGTATGGGGGTGTGGGGGGTGTGGGTGGGGGGGTGTGGAGGGTGTGTGTGTTATTTAGAGAACAGAGTGGGGAGCCTGGGGGAAGGGTTTTAGGGACGGACGGGAGGTTTGATGAAGGCCTTTAGGGAAGGACCGGGGAGCTGGGGGAAGGATTTTAGGGACGGACCGAGGGTGGGGGAGGGCTGCACCAGGGTCTGGGGGAACAGGTTTTAGGGCCAGGGCGGGGAGGTGGAGGTGGGGGATGATTTCAGGAACAGCCTGGGGTGGAGGAGGGTGTCAAGGGAAGTCTTTCAGGGTTGTTTGGGGGGAAGGATTTTAGGGACGGATGTGGTGTCTGGCGGGACGTTTGATGCCACTGTATAGATTCCACTGTATATACATTTATGTCCAGGGATTCTGCTAAGGGGAAGCTGCTGGCTCGGCAAAGGGACAAGATGTCTGAGCTCCCCAGTTGCCACGCTCTGATTTGGTGTGTAGCTCTACGTTAAACACACCTGCGCACAAAGGTTAGGCCAAGCTGACTCTCTAAAGCTGTTAGAAGTGACGAATTAAGGGACCTCTCATCCAGGGAGTCAGCCTTGGGAAGGATGGGGAACAAAGAATGCATGGGGGAAAGATCTGCGTTCTCTTCGGTGATGCAGAAAGAGCCTCTGGGTGAGGACGTTGTGGTCGCAGGAGGAGACAAGCCGATAGAGTGCTGCGATCCGCAGAATGTTGGTTGGAATTCGGACAAAGGTAATTGTTGTGGGGGGAGATCGTGACCTCTGACTCAGATAGCCCCCCGAGAGAGGGCAAGGCCCCGCCTGGGGAGCACGGGGAGCTAGTAAAAAACCTCAGCAGTGCTGTCTGAGGGTATGTGCTCGTTTGCATTAAAGCAAGCAACTTGTAACCCATCCGGTGCCTGACTGAAAATGCATGTGTAATGCGCTATGAGTGTGCAAGTGCTCTGCTGTCCATAGTGCGTACCCTCGAGGAACTGGGTGAGCACGCTCAGAGGAAACATTCCCCCGTGCTCCCAGCACTGCCATAAAGAATGCCGGCCTTCTGAAACTTGCAAGCAAGTCTTAGAGGGTTTTTCTCCCTGACCGACTTTATGGTATCATTCCCACCATACTGGAGAGAGCAAATCTTTTTCTCTTTGGTGGTGAAAGCAGCTTGGGGAGCGTCACTGAAGTGCAGCACTTTTTTAACCTCAGGTTTAAAGTGCCACCGGTCCTACCGTGGAATACATCCTTCCTCAGGCTTTCAGCAAACGGAAAGGATGCATCAAACCCACCCCACAAACATGTCCTGCACTTTTTTTATCTTTCCTGGAACGTGGGGACATGACCCTGCTGGGCCATCAGTGCCACCTGCCTGGGAGCCAAGATGGTGCCTTTACATCCAGGCTAAGGACTTACCTTCTTTTTTTTCCTTTTCAGCGACTTTAGAGCCATTCTTAGGGAGGCTGGTTAAGCTGGTTTACTGCACAGCTGGTCGCCAGTGGAGGGAAACGGTAAGCTCCGCTATTGCCTTTGGTGTTTACTTGTTACCTTGTCGCTCGTTTGAGTGATCTTACCATGCCCCGGCAAGCAGAAGCTATCACGGCACTTTAGGCCTTGGTCTAATAGTCATGCAAAGCAATATTGAAAGTCATTCTGAGATCTGGAACAGGCCCCAATGTGCATTTTATAAAAGTGCATCTTGGCTGCTCTTTATCTTTGTATGGTTTTTTTCCCCATTTCTCCAGACTGTTGAAGCTCTGAAAGGTGCCAATGAGCTGCTCTCCCTCAGTTTGCTCCTTTGCCTTTGGGGAGTGCGTTTCATGTTTTCTTCATGGCTTTGCAGAGGAGAAAATCCATGAATACACCACCTTGTTTTTTTCACCTAAGCTAATTTCAGAAACTGCCTCCTTTAACTTAGACATGAAACTCTTCTTAACCTCTTTGTGCACTTGTAGAAAAGCAGGGTGGGGTGGGGGGTGGGGGATGGGGGTGTCTTCAGGAAGTGCCCGCAAAAGAGCCTTTAGGAGACCCTGTCCCTTGACTCACATGTGGGGTAGTGAAGAGTCTGAGAAAGTCACGGGTGTTTTGGTGTTCACCAAAGCAGGTTTTCGTTTTGGTTTTTTTTTTTTCTTATTTTCTTTTTTATCTTATGTAGCTTATGTCACCAGGTAGTGACAGCCCGGGGGTGACAGGAGGGGACAGCAGGCAATGGCAGCCTGGAGGGTGACAGGAGGGGACAGTAGGTGGGGACAGGCCTGGGGGGTACAGGAGGGGAGAGCAGGTGTTGAAAGCCTGGCGGTGACAGGACCTCAGGCGCCAGATCATGGGCCGCGAGAGGCTGAAGGCAACTCACTGCGACCTGCAGGTCACCAACGCCCAGACCATGGAAGGTGCGTGGGGGCAGCGGGCGCGGGATGCGGGGACCGGCCGGCTGGCGGCGGCGCAGGTGGCCAGTGAGGCGGTTGGGCCGCGGCCGGCAGCGGTGACTTGTGCTGGGGCCTCAGAGCTGCTCTTCCGTGGTTGTGCGCTGGCAGCTGGCGTCAGGGCTGTGTGCGCAGCCAGGCACAGCAGCGTACGGGGTCGATGGGCGACACCGCGCGTGGAAGAGGTTTGGTTTCTGGGACCCTTCTAGGTAAAACGATAAGGAAATGTGGGACAATGCCTTGTAATCACAAACCTGCCAGATTTCTTTGAAAGCCGGCAGAGAAGGCTGAACGTGATAGAAAAGGAGTGGATGGCTAATTTGAAGGGGAAAAAAGTGGGTTTGGTGACTGAAATTTGTCTTCAGCTACTTTTACTCCACCGCATTGGAAAAGTGGTGCTTGGCTGTTGCAGAAACTGCTCAGTAGCAACGTTTGGGATCAAGAGTGTATCTGTGAGTGGGAATCTATGCAGACCCTGGAAAGCCATCTTGTAGACGAGCGTTCTGTCTAAAGTATACTTGGCATTTCTTGCCAATACAGCTTCTTTGCTACACCAAAGACATTTTCATTCAGATGCTATTGGGCATCATTTCTTCTTTTCTTTCAAACGGTGCATTTTTTTCCTGGTACTGCGTGTTAGACGGTGTCAGGGCAATACTGAAGTTTTATGGCAGATCACTTATGGTGAATATACCTAAAAATGTTCTTCGAGAAGCCCTAAGTTCTTTTGAATCTCAGAAATGGTGCTTGATTCTCAGAGACGGTAATGGTTTCGTATTACTTAGCGTGCTGTCTCAGTTTGGTAATCTACCATCTGGCAAAGCTTGCATGTGATTAAAGACTTTGGGATATGACAGAAATAAAAAGACTTGGAAACCATTTCCATTCCTTAAACATTCAAATTTTACCGGGTGTTTTGTTTTGTTTTTTTCTTTTTTTCCTGTGGTTCTGTGACATTCTCTCAACAGTCTTTTCTTTACAATGTGTACTCATAGGTGTTTTCCCTCTTCCTGTTTGTTGTATTAAAACTTAAACAGGATGACATGCCTGCCACATGTGGTAACTGTAACTTTGGCCCCAGCCTTTCCAGTGGTTGGACCTAAACACGCTGTTTACCTACAGATAGGTAAAGTATGTTCAGGAGAGTATCTGTGAGGAGACTTAACAGCACGGTGTTAGGGGTCTTGGGGGTGTTACGGGGTCGCGTGTCACACGGCGGTAGAGATAGACATGCAGGTAGAGGCAGATGTACAGGTTGTGACACAGATACTTACTGGAACTTCTGTAAGGGTGTCTTCCCTGTGGAAATGCAAAAATCCCCCAGTGGTTGTCAGAGCAAAGCTAAGGAATACATTTCAGTGTCATACACGTGTCTGCCAGATTTTGGGGTTTTATACATAACCGTGAATTTCCGTTTTTGTTGAACAGCATCTGCGTGCCTAAAGTCACCTTCAGAAGATGAAGGAAAGAACTCGGCCAGGATGTTCTGCCTAAAGGGGGTTCTTGGAGATCTTCCCTGTGGAGATACGGTCGTGGGTTTTATAACTTGGTGCAGGAGTCCTGACTAAATGGTGACATGATCTTGGAAAGACCCTTCAGTGAACCTTGAGTGAAGATGGCCAATTGTTCAGATTTTTCCGGGCCGCGTGATCACAGAAATCTCGTAATAGAAGCAATGCTAATAGAAGCTGAAAGTAAACAGGATTTTAAACATCACTGGGGGGAAAAAAAAGAGATGGTGGACTCTTTTTGAAGATGGTGGGAAGGCAAAATGGATGGTTGGGATGTGTTTGAAAAGGTGGGAGGCAGGGTGGGGGTGTCCTCTTCCGTGCTCGCTATTATGGAGACATGTTCTAGGGTTTTGTAAGCTAACAGGAGCAAAAGCAATGAAAGTTAGATCAGGAAAGAACCTCATGCTTTAGCAGACACTGCTGTAGTGACTTTAGAGACCATTTTGCTGTTGGCGTTGAAACGATTCCAAAAAAATGGGAAAGATTTTGCTGCTTGTGTTTGACTATCAGACCTGAAGATTTCTGGAAAGGTACCGTGAGATGATGAAAGCATGACGCTGTGTGTAAAATGTTGCTTTTCTATCTGTAAAGGGATTCCCTGAAGTGCTACGTGACGACATGTTAATATCACTCTTACAAACTGACTGATGCTTTCTCTGTATTGATGTTGTTTCCAGAATACACAGATGATAATGCCCTGATTCCGGGGAACTCATCGGTAACTGTTAGGGGAGTCCCTGTTAGAGGAGTTAAAGCTACCGGCAAAACAGACCTTGGGTAAGTAGCCATAACGCGTTGTGTTCTTTGGGAGGGGTTTCAGTGTGTTCACCTTCTTTGTGGCTGTTGGTTTACGGAGGCATTCAGGGTGTATCTTTCTTGTTAAAGCTGCTGTTAACTTTTGTTGTGGCAGGGCAGATTTGAATGTATCTGTCCCAAAGCAGACTTAGATTTTTCAGCCCGCTGGGACGTGGCATTCAAGCTCCAACAGTGGTGACTGTTCAGATGTTTGAATTGGGTTTGTTCTTGGGCTTGGTTTTTCTGAGAGTCAAGTTCTCCATCCTGTTTCCTCTATGCAGAGAGATCCCTTATTGTATGCTTTTGCTTGTATTGCTTTTAGAGTAAACGGAGAGACACATTGCAGTGTGAACTGGTGATTTGTTCCCATCTGCCAGCAGTCCGAGTCTCCGTGTTTGCCTGCTTCCTTTGTTTGGGGGAGGGGGGCAGGGTATTCTTACACCCCAAAGCGGGGTGTGTGTGTGGGCTGCATACTGTCTCCAGAGGAAAGACTGAGAGTGGCCAGCTGGCAAACCGTGCAAACAAGAAGTTTCATTCTTAAGTGCTTCCTATTAGATTCCTAAAGACAATGTCTATGTCGGGCAAGAGAAAAAGAACAACATCCTAAAGCGTATTGCCTTTTGTGCCAGGACGGTGAAGGAACAGTTGATCTTTTCCAAACCTGAAGCTCAGAAAGCAGTTGAGCACTTTCCCAAATGTTAGTAGTTACCTTTCTAAGTTTGATTTCACCCTAAGCTGCTCTCTGTGCTCCAGGTATTACTGCTGTATTCCTCAGATTTATGGAGGACAGAGAATCTGATTACAATTGCAGATACTCAAATGTAAGCCTGACTACAGCATTATCGCTGTCATCGATGTATTCGTACAGTTCAGTTCTGTATCAGCTGCATCAGCATGGTTTGAATGCTCATGTTTTCAAGGCTTCTTCAAGACAGACCTCTCCTCCACCGTTAGTAGATATTATTGACTTGTGGTTTTGCCATGTCTTTCTAATGTTAGTTCTCAATAAATAGAGTGTACTGGCGCGTTACAGCGTGTCTCAAACAAACAGTACAGCAGCATCCTAGTACCCATGAAGCATCTGCAAGCAAAACCCCCTGAATTTATGTGGCTCCCCTGTAAGCTTTGGGCATATTACTGCAGGAGGTGTTGCAGTGCTTTCAGGCGCTACCAAGACTTTCTGGATGCCACAGCACTGTGCTTCTAAACATGGCCTGGTTTGGGGGGTTAATTTAGGTGGGGATGCTTAGTGCTGTCTTGTCAATATAGCCTCCATTTCTGGTTGGATGGCACCCTCTCCTGGTGTTGGAATGCTGCCCTAAAATGAGAGGCTAGGTGCCACTAGCATCAAAGATCCAAGAAATACCTGCACGTGGGGGTAAGGGATGAATGCCGCTGCTCTCCTAAAGTTGCAAATGGATTGGGCAGGTTAGCTTTCTATTCCTTCAGCTGGAAACCTTGTGGAAACAACTGGTAGAGTCGTTAGTGTTTGGGAATGCTGAACGCATGGTGTCACGGTGGAGAGGCCTTCAGAAATGCGTTAGTCACCTTGTAGTATCTTCCTCAAGGCAAATGGATGGAGAAACCCTGGTGTGGTAATCTAAAGCACTTCCTCATGTTCAGGAGGTACGTGGCTGTACTTGCGAGCCTGGTGGTGGTGTAGCAGTGGCAGGAAGAATGAGCCTTTCTATTTGTGCAGGACCGGCACAGCAGCCTTTGGGTTGCCTCTGCTCGTGGGACGCTTTGGATGATGTATGAATTGTTTGTTAACTGATGGACGGTTGCATGTTTGATTCATGAGTAGCATGCAGGTACAGACCAATGAGTATGTGGAATCTCGGCAAGGGCTTGTGTGTCATAAGTGTTTCCTAAAATATTGTAGCATGTTCAAGATGATCCTAAAGCAAATTCTGGTAATCCAGGCTTTTTTTCTTATTTTTTTAACACAGGCCTCCTCGACCACAGAAAATCCTTGGAACTGCTTTCAGGTGATGTTTCTACTGCTATTGGTAGTCACTTTAGGCTAGAGGATAGTAGGTACCTGAACACAGTGCTTGGGCTTCCACAAAGAAACACTTTTCTACAGACAACTGTTCTTGTTTTGTCAGGGGAGTGTAGAAACCAAAGTGCTCTATCTGGTACCTGTTTGTGATAGTGGGGCTATGCAGATTGCCTGAAGGTGCCTTCATATTTGGATGGCTGACTATTTAAGAACCGAAAACTGTAGCACAGTCTTCACAGTTTTGAGACTTAGAGAGCAGAAAGAAAATATGTGAGGACTTCTTCTTGCACTGCTGTATTCTGTATCTTAGAGTAATTGGGGACAAAGAAGGAATGGGATTTGGGGTTTTATTTCAGTTGCACTGAATGTACCAGGAGAGCACACTTTATGTATAGAAATAAATTTCCGTATTCATAAGACTATCAGAACACAGTGTTTTGGTGTTCAGGTTTTATAAACTGTTTTCACGGCTTTATGTTGGTTACGAGTGCTTTATTTTAAGTTCTGATCATCTTTTTTTCTTCTTCTAGAACTCAAACTGAGCCAGCGAGTAGAACATCAAAAGAGGTATGTAAAGACACAAGCTGAAACTTTTTTCTACATGCTGCACCTAAGTCTAAGAAATGTAGCCTTGTACTAATTCTTTTATATATATAAAATATAAATGTTTTATATAGAATATTTGTAAGATATATATAGAAACATATTTTCCAGTGAAACACAGTGTATGCCGTAAATCCAGTGTATTTGATTCAGCATAGTGAAAACTGAGCAATGCCAACATTTGCGCGGTTCTAATGTGAATAATGGTATTTGTGCCTAGTAAGGCATTGCATTTCGTACTGACTAGGCTAGAATATTTCTTGTATGACTGTGTGTTGTACAGATAATGTAGGCTCATTTTTAGAGCTTGCAGGTTCAAGGTTTGCACCACTGAACTTGGTGCCACTCTTCAGTACACCACCACTTTGAATTTACATTTGGAAAAGGGGCAGCATTTTTCTTCAGTTCAGAAAACACTGTCGTTCTGCTGCTAAGACATGAATAAGTAACTCGAGGAGATACTTGACTGGTAATGGCCTAGATCTCCATTTGGCCCTTGGGTGGAATGCTACGTGCAACGATGCATTTCAAAATAGCCCTCATAGTACAAACATTACTTTGCGGTGGTGTTTGCTTTTCATCTGTAAGTATAACTGCTTTTTCTTCACTCGAATGGTGTGATGCATTACACGAGCTCTAGGTCACGGGATCTGATCACTTTGTAAGCTCTTAGGATAACTTAATCTAGAAATTCATGAACTTGGGGTCTAATGAAAGTAAATGAAAGACAGCGCAAAAACTATACTGCGTTCATGAACCATACCTGTGTGCATTTAGAAAATGTTGAGCTATTAACTGATTAATTTATAAACTGCACTGACAATGTTTCCTGTAGTGACACTTCCTTCTCAAATAAACGGAAATATTTTTTTTAGATCCTTTTGAGCTGAAAATGGACAGCTTCCTTGACCCTCCGTCTTTTAAGCAGTTGTGAGCATTTGACAAGGGTCCCCCTCTGAAGTATCCTGAGCGATAGATTGATCTCAAGAGGGGTTGGTTACTTTAGTTTCTTCTCATTAACAACGCAGGCATACTTCAGCCCTTTAAGGTTTGTACTTTGTTCTGAACAAATCCAAATTCCACTGGCTTGGAGGTGGCTCTTTTAAGTGGCACTCAGAGGATATAGTGCGGGCTTTCATACAGCAGTAGGGGTGTATGTAGAACTTAAATATGTGTTTAATTTTTCTGAATAGATTGGCGACTCTTCCGCACCTCTTTCTCTGGCACAGCTTATTAAGGTATGTTTAGATGTACTTTCTTGTGAAATAGTGGTTTTAAACCTTACACTGTGCTCTCTAGCTGGATAACTGCTGTAATATGAGAAAAAACATTAGTTGTTAATAACTCAGAGTGTTTCTCCTAACTTTAAAATGTGCGTATACTTTGATACTATCCTGTAGAGAATAGTTCCCAGCTTGGGAAGATGGAAGGGGAGCACCTTATTGGCCTCAGTGTAATGCTGCAGTATTACTCATCTGCAAGACACAAAGAAGCAGCACTTCAGAAGCTGTTTACCATTTTTCATACGTCCCGTTAATTCTTCATTGGAAACTAACACAAATTTTACAGAAGAATTTAATTGGCTGTAAGTTATGGACATTGCTGGGGCCTTTGCAACAGCCAGAACAGACGTGTTTCTGGAACATGGACAATTGCATGGCTGTTTTTGAATTACTAGTCATTACCTAACCCTATGGTAGGTATGACCTAACCCTAAGTCTGAATTTTAAGAGATAACCTTAAGACTTCACCCTATGACGTATGCCTATGCCTTAAGCCTAAGACCTATCTCTAAGACTTATGACTCAACCTTAAGATTTAACCCTGAGAGTTAACCCTAAGACTTAAGCTTAAGATTTAATGTTGGGCCTTAACCTTAAGACTTACATTTAAAAGTTAATATTAAGACTTACACCCTAAGACTTAAACTTAAGACTTAAACTTAAGACTTAAATCCTAAGATTAACCCTGAGACTGAACCCTGAGACTTAAATCTCAGACTTAACCTTAATACTTCACCATAAGACTTAAACTTCAGATTTAACATTAAGATTGAACCATTAGACTTAAGGTTAAGTTTTAACCTTAAGTCTCAACCCTTAGACTTAACCGTGAGACTTATCCATAAGACTTATCCCTAAAACTTAAAACGGAGACTTAAACCTAAGATTTAACCTTAAGACGCAACCCTAAAACGTAGCCCTGAGACTTATCCTTGAGACTTAACCTTGAGACTTAATCCTGAGACTTAGCCCTATGACTTATCCCCAAGACATACTTCTGAGGCTTAACCCTAAGACTTAACCTTAAGGCTCAACCTTAAGAGTTAACATGAAGACTTAACCCTGAGATTTAACCATAAGACTCAACTTTAAAACAAAACCTTAAGATTTAAACTTAAGACATAACCCTGAGACTTATCCTTGAGACTTAACCTTGAGACTTAATCCTGAGACTTAGCCATATGACTTATTCCCAAGACATACTTCTAAGGCTTAAACCTAAATACATACTTCTAAGGCTTAACCCTAAGACTTAACCTTAAGAGTTAACATTAAGACTTAACCCTGAGATTTAACCATAAGACTCAACTTTAAAACAAAACCTTAAGATTTAAACCTAAGACATAACCCTGAGACTTATCCTTGAGACTTAACCTTGAGACTTAACCCTGAGACTTAACCCTAAGACTTATCCTCAAGACTTAACACTTCAGACTTAACTCTAAGACTTAAAGTTAAGATTTAACCCTAAGACTCAGTCTATAAGATGTAAACTTAAGACTTAACCTGAAGACTTAAATTTAAGACTTAACATTAAGACTTAACTCTAGACTTTACCCTAAGACATAATCCTGAGACTTGACCCTGAGACTTAATCCTAAGACTTAACCTAAAGTTTAACTTTAACACTTAACCCTAAGACCGAACCCTAAGACACAACCAGACGACTTAACCCTGAGACTTAACCTTGAGACTTTACCGTGAGATTTAACCCTGGGATTTAACCCTAAGTCTTAATGCTCAGACTTAACTTTAAAATGTACCATTAAGACTTAACCTCAAGACTTAACCTTAAGACTTAACCTTAAAACGTATACTTAAGATTTACACTAAAAACTTAACCCTAAGACTTAACCTGTAAGACTTAACCCTAAGACTTAACCCTATGACTTATACTTAAGGCTCAACCTTAAGACTTAACTTTAAGGCTTAACCTTAGAATTAACCGTAAGAGTTAAATTTTAAGGCTTAACCCAAAGATGTAACCCTTAGTCTTAACACTGAGACTTAAACCTAAGACTTAACCTTAAGACTTAACCCTAAGACTTATGCCCAAGACTTAACTCTAAGCATTAACCCTAAGACTTATACTCAGGAATTAAGCTTTATACTTAACCCTAAGACTCAATCCATAAGACTTAAACTTAAGAGTTAACGTTAAGACTTAACATTAAGACTTAACCCTAAGATTTAAGCTTAAGACTTGTCCTTAAGACTTAACCCTAAGAGTTAACCTTAACACTTAAATATTAAGACTTAACCCAATGAATTATCCTTAAGATAAATTTTAAGACTTAACCTGAAGACTTACCCTTAAAACTTAACCCTAAGACTGAACCCTAAGATTTAACCTTAAAACTTAACCTTAAGATTTACACTCATGATTTAACCCTAAGACTTAACCTTATGACTTAAACTTAAGGCTCAACTTTAAGACTTAAGTTAAAGACTTAACCCTGAGAATTAACCCTAAGACATAACCTTAAAACTTAACCCTAAGTCATAACCCTAAGACTTAAATTTTAAGACTTAACCCAAAGAGTTATCCCTAAGACTTATCCCCAAGACTTAACTCTAAGGGTTAACCCTAAGACTTAAACTTAAGCATTAAACTATAGACTTAACCCTAAGACTAATCCTTAAGACTTAACATTAAGCATTGACTTAACCTTTAAGACTTAACCATAAGACTGAACCTTAAAGACACAACCTTAGGAATTAACCCTGAGACTTAACCTTGAGACATAACCCTGAGATTTAACCCTAAGACTTAATGGTAAGATTAACTTTAAGATGTACCATTAAGACTTAACCCCAAGACTTAACCTTAAGACTTAACCTTAAAACTTAACCTTAACATTTACACTAAAGACTTAACCTTAAGACTTAAGCCTATGACTTAAACTTAAGGTTAAACCTTAAGACTTAACCCTGAGAATTAACCCTGACATAACCATAAGAGTTAACCCTATGTCATAACCCTAAGACTTAAACGTAAGAAATAATCCTAAGACTTAACCCGAAAACTCAACCTTAAGACTCAACCCTGAGACTTAACCCTAATATTTTACCTTAAGACTTCACCATAAAAATTAACCCTAAGACGGAACCCTAAGATTTAACCTTAAGACTTAACATTAAGACTGAACCTTAAGACACAACCTTACGACTTAACCCAAGACTTATGCCCAAGACTTAACTCTAAGAGTTAACCCTGAGACTTAAACTTAAGAATTAAACTTTATACTAAACCCTAAGACTCAATCCATAAGTCTTAAACTTCAGAGTTAACTTTAAGACTTAACCTTAAGACTTGACCTAAAGACTTAACCCTAAGGCTTAGCCTTAACACTTAAATATTAAGACTTAACCCAAAGACTTATCCCTAAGATAAATTTTAAGACTTAACCTGAAGACTTAACCTTAAAACCTAACCCTAAGAATGAAGCCTAAGACTTAACCCTAAGATATAACCTTAAGACCTAACACTAAGACTGAACCTTAAGACAGGCCCCGGGCCTGAGCCATCTCTGCAGGGATGAGGCCTTCCTTGGCGTCCGTCCCTCAAACCCTCCCTCCGGCCCCCACGGTCCGTCCCTAAAACACTTCCCCTCTGGCCCCCAGTCCCTGCTGGCCCTGAAGGCCGGCCACAGCACTTGGTTTCAAGCCTGAGCTGGTCATGTCATGGCTGTTCTGGAATGTGTACAGTGAAAGAAGAGATTGAAATGGCAAATGTTCCCTCTCAGGGTGGTCCCATGCTGGCAAAGGTTGTCCAAGGAGGTTGTGGGCTCTCTGTCCTTGCAGATCTTCAAAGGCCAAGGGCACACAGTCCTCTGCAACCTGCTGTAGGTGAGCGTGCTGGAGCAGAGGGCTTGGCCCAGAGGACCTCCATGGGTCCCTTCCAACCCCACCCTCCCGTGTGGCTCTGTGCTTTGCTTTTCCTCCTAAAGGCCCTCAACTCAGCCCCGATGCCCGCTGGAAAGGGTGCTGGGGCAAGGGACGATCCCAAACTCCTCCCCTTCCCAGGGTCCTTCCCAGCACAAGAGCTCCCCACTCCGGAAGACACGATGGCAGACACAGTCAGGAGAGGGAAAAGATTCTTTTATTGTCAACACCAGCTGCGAGGGCCCAGGAGTCACAGCGGTTCAGCCGGTGAAAATCAGTCAGCACCTGCAACGACAGAGTCAGAAAGCTCTGATAAGCCCCCAGAGGCAGGAAGAGGCAGGATTTGGTTCCCCCTTCTTTGGAGGACACTGTTTCTGAGGAATTCCTCATGACCCAGAAGGGAGAGCTCTTGCTGGCCTCCACTAGGGGCCTTCTCCCCAGGGGTGATGTCCCTAGGGAGCTGTGCGTGCGCAGGGATGCTGACAGTGCCCCTGTGCCACACAGCAGGGCTCGACGGGGAGCCCCTGGGGAGCTGCCGTGGGGCTCATCCCAAACCCTGCTCAGCACCAGCCCTCGCCGGCCCTTGCCAGCCAGCTGGGCTGACTTAGGGCCGTGTTCAGACTCGGGAAAGATGGGCAGCAGCGCCTGGTACGCACCTGGCCTTCCTGACGTGCTGCACCTTCCTGCATTTTCTCAGGTTTGGGTCAGCAAAATGAGTTCCTCTCTTCTCCGTTTTATTTTTGCTGTGCTGTCCCTCTCCTCTGCCCAGATTTCTTTTCTCTTTCTTTTCCTCGAGTTTTCCTTCTCCTGGTGGGATCCTGAAAAACTTTCCATCCCACAGCGTGATGAGATGGGGAAAGCCCCAGGCCCCTGCAGTGAGCTCTCAGGTCAGGCAAGGGGAGCTCTTCCTACCTGGTTTCCTGGGGCAGGCTGGTCAGTTTTTGCAGGCATGCCAGGGACTCTTCCGTGCCCTCGGGGGTGGCTGGAGGCAAATCTGGAGGTGCCTAAACCAGAAATTTGGGAGGTAACGGGTGGCAAGTAACGGCCTGGGGTAGTGAGGGCCTGACTGCCAAATTGCCATCTTAGCTCTACAGAGGAGATGCTGGTTTGCATCATGCCCATTTTGCACAGTCCAGCCAATGCAGCCTAGACTTGATGAAGCTGCGACGGAGTAGGATTTGAGCAAAAGCCCTCTCAAGGTGACAGCTACTCCCTTCTGTCCTTTTGTGGGTATTTTGTAGGTATGTTTTGTTTGATGAAGCAGATCATACTTAATGAAATGCATTCCAGAAACAGCCTTTCCAGTTTTCCTTAACACGTACCACTCTGGGGGGAGAGGAGGAGCCCCAAAGGCACAAGAGAGCAGCTGCCAGGAGGAGGCCCAGCAGCTACTTGGCCTCCTGGGAAATTACTGTCCCACTTGAGACATGTTGTCCCAGTGTCTGTGGAGCTGCCGTACCTCTGCCGCTTTGGGCCCTGACCCTGTGTCTCCCCCAGCTCCTCTTTTGATGTCCAGCAGAGAGGCGTCTGCATCCAGAAAGGCTTTTGCTGGACGCTGGGTGTCTGCTGTGCCTGCAGGGCCACTTTGCTCTTCGTGCTGCAGCTCTGGAAAGCAAAAGCACGTGCAGCAGCGTGACTTCTTGGAAGTCAAGAACATCTCAAGCAAAGCCCAGCCGAGCCCTACACCGCTTGTCTCCTCAACGTTGAGGTTTCTGGCATCCCAAGCCCCAGTGTCTGTGACAAGCCTCAGCCCCTCCTCCTACCTGTGCGCCTGTCCATGGGTGCTGGCACCTCCTCGGCTGATGGAGGGGAGAGGCCGGCCACCTCCCCCCCAAAGATGTCCCCGCAGTTTTCAATCAGGAACTCCACCAGCACGTTCACCTGCAGACATGAAAGCCTTGGTCTCAAGCCAGGTGCCTGCAGACGTGTCAAGCAGCCTTTCCCGCTGCTGACCCTTTGTCTGCGCAGGTGGCTGCGGCTGGGGGTTGCTCTTCCAGGCACCCAGCCCACCAGCCCTGGCTCAAGGGAGGAGGCAGCCAGGGACCTCTCAACAGCCAAGCTCCGATGGGCCGGGAAGGCAGCAGCCGGCTGCTGGGTAGGGCGTACCTTCTCGGTCACTGCCAGCATGGCCTGCAGCGGGAGCAGGTCCTCGTTGGGTGGGCTCAGCAGGTTGGGCCCGACGCAGATGGCCAGGTTGCTGCAGCTCATTCTGCTGGTGGCTGCGTTGTTGCCGATGTGCTGCAGCAGGGCCATCAGCCGCTTCAGGAGGAGGAGATTGGCCACAGGCAACTTGTCAGCCACCCTGAGGGAAGAGGAAGACAAGGCTGATGAAGCAGAGGGTGCCCACAAGCCGTGCCTGCAGCTGGCCCCAGGCGGGTGGGAGCCAGCAGCCGTGTTGCACAGCTTGGCAGCTGCCCGAAAAGACAGCTTTCTGAGGAACCCATGCTTTGCAGGCAGGTCCCAGAACTCTCCCGGTCCCTGCTCAACAGGCAGGCTGCTGCCCACACTTACGCTTTCAGCTCCTCCACCTTGGCCTGCTTGCTGGCCCTCTCCATGGCTGCCATCCAGTCCTCGTAGAGGTCGATGACGAGGAGCTTGGTGGGGATGCTTCGCAGGAATTCCTGCAATGCCAAGGGCTGCAGGTGAGCCTTTGAACGCTGCAGGCCAGCCAGGAGCTCCTCCAGCTGCAGCTCAGAAGCGCTCACCTTCAAGATGACGGCCAGCAGCAGTGCAGGCTGGCTTCCCACATCGACTTCCGTGCCGCGGTCCAGGGCCTCGCGTAGCTGCCGAAGTTCCGTGCCGCCGGCAGCTCTGCGGAATATCCCCTCCGTCGTCGGTCCTTCCTGGTGCAGGACAGCCAGCAGCTCCTGCAAGAGATGCAGGACAGTGGCTTGGCTGAGGAGCTGCCCTGCAGCAGCGGTGGCCGTGGCCAGAGCTCTTCCCCAGACTGGGCTCTGTCCCCCTGCAAAGGGGCTGGGAGCAGAGAAGCGTGAGCCACGGGCAGAGAGCCCAATTCCCCAGTACCTGGAGCCAGGGGACGCTGCCTGTGGACTGAGTGGGGGGCTGGGGACCCCGTGTGCAGGCTGGCTTACCTGGATGGGCCGGGGCAGCGTGTTGTCCTCCCCACAGAGGGCTGCCAGGGGCTGCCCAAAGAGCGCCTTGCTGCAGCCGGAGCCCGCCTGCCCTGGTGCCTGGGCAGCGGCCGGGGTGCGCCGTAGAGCAAAGGGCCAGGGCAGCCCCATCCTCCTCCTGCTGCTGCTGCTGCTCCCTCCTGCTGCAAAGGAAAACAGAGTAAGACGCCATCAACGGAGAACCCCAGGCCAGCGGTCCCAGAGCCTGCTCTGCCCTGCTCTGTCCTGCCCGCAGCACGATGCTGTGTAGTGCGGCAGGACAGGCAGGGAGCCAGCAGCTGGAACCGTGGCTTTGGCTCAGGAGCTGTGGCTTGGAGGCTGCCGAGAGCTGGTGTGCCACCAGGACAGCCTGTCCCAGCCCTTGCCCTGCCCTCCTGCAAGCTGTGGGCAGCCGCAGAGGCTCTGTGTCCTGCAGAAGCTCATGCAGCGGCCGCTCTCCAGCTGGTGTCCTTGCCAGTCCAGGTGTTGTCCTCCCGTGCGGTGCCCAACCTGCATGGCGACACTCAGGGGACAAGTGAGCACAGTTCAATCCATTGCAGGAGGTTGCCTTTCTTTCCCAAACTCACCTGGCTCGTGGCAAAGTCCTCCTGCGTTTGCAGATGGGGCCGTCGCAGGCCCTTGCTTGGGATGAGCCTGCAAGAACCAAGAATCAGGCTGCGCTTGGACAGCAGCCCCGCAGCAGAAAGGGCCAGCGGCGAGCTGCCCCCCGGAGCCAGCAGCCTGAGCATGGCAGAGCTGGGACCCTCTGCCCTCCCAGGCTCTCTGCCCCGTGCGGCAGGTTTCGTCCCAGCTCCGCCAGCCAGCCAGTACGTACCAGCGTTCCTGGTGTCTCCCCAACCCCCTCTGCTGCGGAGCGGTACTGTGGGAACCCCCGCCCTCCTGCACATGGTCACCCCACTCGCTGCACATCCCAGCACAGCCAGAGATGGGTGAAAGGCAGCCATTCTCACCTCTGCCTGTGCCTCCATCAGCCTCTCCAGGCTCCTGGCGCGCACTGTCCTCCACTGGGCGGGAGAGAAGGAGGGGAAGAAGGTGAGCAGCCATGGGTCTGCTGCTCGGCTGCAGGAGCAGTGCTTGGGGACAGGGCCCAGAGCAGAGAGACACTCACGGCGTGGCGGCGACTCAGCTCCTTCTCCAGGAGCTTGATGGATGTGAGACGGGTGACGCGGGCTCCCGTGCGTCTTTCTGGTGTCCTGTGCACCGGGAAGGGAGAGGGAGAGAGCTGGGTGAGCCCCAAGCCGTCTCTTGTCTCTTGTCAGGCAGCTGTGCCCGAGAGCTGCCTGCAGTCCCAGGGGCACCTTCCCCAGCTGGGGGCTGTGTTCCCCCGTGGGCCCAGCTTCTCCTGGAGCACGTCCCCGGCTTACCCCAGCAGCGTGGCCACCCACAGCTCCTTCAGTGCCTGGGAGCTGCAGAAAGAGAGGGGAGACAGCGTCAGGCCCTGCTGCCCCCAGCCCTGGGCAAAGGTGGGTGCCTGCACAGCCCTGCCCCGTGGGGCAGGACAGAGGCGCTGTCCAAGCCCTGGGTCGCTCTGTCCTGCCCGAGCAGCTGTATTTGCCCTTCCCTTCTGGGGACCAAAAGGTGACCAGGGGATGCAGGATGGGGAAACATCCCCCATCCCTCCCTCCCTGCCACCGAGCTGCCTGCTCCCTGCCCAGGCTCTGCACGCAAGGCAGAGGCCAGTATTCACGGGATGGCGTGGGCACGGCTGGGAAGCTCTCCTGCCCGACCACGACTCACCCAAAAGTGGCGATGCAGGAGCCGGTAGGCCAGGCGAGGATGACAGAGGTGCTGTCCTCATCGGTGCCTTGCTCCTCCTCCTCCTGTCCATCCTGCCCCGCAGCCTCCTTCCCGCTGCTGAGCACCCACAGCTGGTCCAGGGCCAGGCAGAGCTGTGGGCGCAGGCTGGTGCCATGTCTGCAGAGAGCAGAGGCGGGCACTGAGCTGGAGGGGGGCTCCTTGGGCTGGGTCCCCACGCGCAGAGCCCTGTCCCCCACCTGGCCTTGGGACCGACATTGGTGCCTCCAGCACCGAGGGGCCGGGGCCTGGGGCTGGTGCCAGGGTGTCCCTGGGCCGGGGCTGGGGGCAAGGATCTGGGCTCTGAGGGTCTTACCGCAACTTGGCGACCACCAGTTCCTTGTGGAGGAGGAGCAGGCGCCTCTCGCTCCTCTTGCGGCCCCGGGTCAGCCGCACGTCTGCGCTCAGCGCCGGCTCGGCATCGCTGAGAGCCTCCCTGCAGAGCAGAGCGTGGCGGGCATGAGCAACGTCAGTGCTGCGTGGCCCAGCTGTGCCCGTGTGTCCCCGAGCCCGGGGGGAGCCCACCTGGAGCTGCAGCAGCAGCAGGCCTGGCCCATCCTGCCCGGGAGAGGAGGGCCCTGGCTGTGCACCGAGGAGGGGGCCCAGCCGGCGACGGGGAGGCTGGGAAGCGGGGTGCTGGTGCTGTGGCAGCGCTCCTGGGCCAGAGGCTGCCTCCTGCCAGCGCCGCTGCGTGCCAGCACAGCTCTGCCGTGCTGCCTGTGGTGGCCGTGGGCTCCCCGTGACCAACGGTCTGAGCCCAACGGAAAGTGGGCGGAGCCTGGGGGGGCGGGGCTGGGGCCCTCTCCAGTATGGCCGGCCCTGCCTTGCCCGGGGGAGCCCCGAGCAGGACAGGGCAGGGGGCAGGGACCACCTCCCTGCGCCTGCGGCCAACGCTTTCACCTGGCTTTTTGACAGGGTCCTGCTCAATAAAAGAAGCTGTTTTTCCTAGAGATGGCCATTGTGGCTAGAGGCAGACTCCTCTTGGTGGAGGCCGGCCTAGCGGTTGGAAGGCCTCTGGCAACCAGGCCGTGCTAGGCCTCAGGCCCCAAGGCGCTGGAATTGGAGCAGGCCCACCGGGAGGAAAAACTTCCATTTTTACCAAAAGACGGGGGGACTAGCAGCAGTCAAGAGCCGCTCGTGTCCTGCCAGGCGCCACAGGGAAATGAAATGTGTGGTGAGCTTCAGCAGGAATTGTGGTGCCCCTGGAGCACCACCCTTGCTTGGGAAGGCTTTATCCCACCTGGGTGTTAAGGCTTCACCCTTGGCAATCAGGGCTGGATGAGCACCACCCAGGAGCCCCTGCCCTGTTAGCCATGACCTTCACCCAGCCGGTGGCCAACACGGCCAGGGGCGAGTCTGTGGGGTAGGCCATGACCATGGCAAAGAAGGGACCCGTAGTCGGCTTTTGATGGCCCGTGTCTCATTTCACTGTTGACCCTAAGCAATGCCTTGCTTCAAATAGAAGCCATTCAGAGAGTTACACACCCGCCCTTTTCAGGAAAAATGCAGGAAATCAGAGACGTGTAGCAAGTTCTCTGTTGGCTGTTGTACACCGCAGCAAGAAGCAGCGTGGGTCCAGTGGCTAATGCTGGAAGGGGAATTCAGCACTTGTGGGAAAGGGATATAAAGGCACTCTTGTGGGCCAGGCTGGGATTGGGGAGCCTGAGTGGGTGTCTGGGGTCCCAGCTTTCCCGCAGTGCTGACTGTGGTGCCTGCTGCTTGTTCTTCCCTGCATCGCCGGCTACATCCACCTGATGGGGCTGTGCTTGGGAAGGGCTCCGGGGGTGAGCAAGCCCATGGGAGAGGGCTGCAGAGAAGCTCTTCTCCAGAGATCTACCAGAAACTGTGCAGAGCATCCGAGAGGATGCTCTGTGTGACAAGGGAAGGTGCCCGTTGGTCCAATGTATGGAGCCTGCAGGGCTCCCGTCAGGGTCCTTTGACCGACCCATCCTCCAGCCAGCAATCCAGGTGCTGGGGGGTCCCATGCAGGTCTCCTGAGGTACCCTTTAGCCCCGGTGAAGGTGTCATGCCTCAGTGTGTGCTTGCAGGGCATGTTTCCTTCCTGCTGACAAGGGTGGAATTGCAGTTAAATGCCCCTGGGCGATCCCGAGCCAAAAGCAGGTTTTTTTCTATGGGCCACACTGCTTTGCAGTCCATGTGTGTGGTTCAGCTCCTGCATGGGAGCTGAGGACACGAGGTGACCTAGCTCTGAAGCTGGCCACTCTTGCTCCAGGCAACTCCAGTTGCTTGCGTTTTCCTTCAGCTTCCCCAGCCTGATGATCTCCACTGTCACCTCCTCCCTGCCCTACGAGAAGTATCCCTCTCCCAGCCATTAGGACAGTGGCGCAGCACTCAGAATCCAGATCACTGGTAGAGAAGTAGGACAGAGGAAAAGAGAAGTTCTCCTTTGAAAGAAATCCTTCTTTGTCCTCCTTTAGCTACTAGTGGATGAAAAAAAGGGGGACAGAATTTCAGGCCAGCCACAGCACTGGCTTTCAAGCCTGAGCTTGTAATGTCATGGCTGTTCTGGAATGTGGTACAGTGAAATGAGAGATAGAAATGGCAAATTTTCCCCCTCAGAGCGGTCAAACGCTGGCAAAGGTTGTCCAAGGAGGTTGTGCAGCCTCTGTCCTTGGAGATCTTCAAAGGCCAAGGGCACACAGTTCTCTGCGACCTGCTCTAGGTGAGCATGCTGGAGCAGAGGGCTTGGCCCAGAGGACCTCCATGGGTCCCTTCCAACGCCACCCTCCCGTGTGGCTCTGTGCTTTGCTTTTGCCCTGGCAGAGATCTTCAGGGACTTTGCGTTCCATTTTGTGTTGCCTTAGGGCTACAATGTGCTGTGGTTTGGGGGCAACAAGGTTATGGTATGCCAGAGGTCAGGCGAGTTAGTGTCAAAGTGTGTTACTGTTATGGACAGAACCTGTGTTTTTTGGCCCTGTGTTCCTAGGGTTATGGCATTTTTATCTTGTCTTGCGATCTGTGTGGTTGTTTTTTTTGTGGAGAGTGCCTTTTTTCAGCTATTTTGCCTTTGTGGGGTTTGGATGGGGGCCTTTGGTTTGTGTATGATGTTTCTTCTGGTTGTTTTTCTGCTGGGCTGGTGGATGGTGGTGTTTTTTTCTGTCTTGAAACCATCGTTACAGGCCTAATATATCTCCTGCAGGTCAGGCAGTGTCACTTCTGGCGTGGTCTGACTCATTTCTGGTGAGTTGGTAGGTAGGTATGGAGGACTTGTGGTCCGTCCATGGAGGATGACTGCTAGAGGACTAAGAGGCAGATCTGTGGAGGGGTGAGAGGACTGCTGGCCCATAAGCAGTGACTGTCAGAGGATTAAGTGTACTTGAATTTACGTGGGCTTCCAAATTCATGGTTGTTTCTCCTGCCTTGCGGAAGAGCCATGGGAAGTCACCAGCCACACGGAAGGATAAAGGGTTTCCCACGGCTACGTGGCTTTTTGGGTTTTGCTTTTGAATAAGAAAGTCCTGTCTCTACATGAGTAGAACTATAAACGGTCAATTTTGCCAACTTTAGAAAGCAGGGAGCAGCACTTTTGTGCTGTGCCTCACATGGCGGCCAGGGCATGGTGAGAAACAGCAAGAGAGTTTCTTCCTGGAACCTTCTCCAGGGGAGCAGTGCTGCACTTGTCAAGGTGAGGGGTTTTTTGGCTCTATGCGATTGCAAATGTGAGGGGTTAATTTTCAGAACACAGCTATTAGGGAGCAGTACATTTGTGCTGTGCCTCACATGGCTGCAAGGACAGAGTGAGAAACAGCAAGAGAATTCCTGCCTGGCACCTTCTCCAGGGGAATAGTGCTGCACTTTCACAAAGTGAGCTCTGGTTCAGCATGAGTGCACAAGGTTTTGGTCAATTTTCTCACCACAGGAAGCAGGAAGCAGCACTTTTGTGCTGTGCCTCACATGGGTGCCAGGGCAGGGTGAGAAGCAGCAAGAGAATTCGTTTCTGGAACCTTCTCCAGGGGAGCTGTGCTGCCCTTTCTTAAGAGATACTTTTTCTTTTAGCTCTGCATGAGTGCACAAGGTTTGTGTCAATGTTCTCAGCACAGAAAGCAGGGAGAAGAAGTTTGGTGCTCTTCCTCACATGGCTTCCAGGGCAGGGTGAGAACAACAAGAGAATTTTTTCCTGGTACCTTCTTTATGGGAGGAGTGCTGTACTTTCCCAAAGTGACTTTTTTGGGCTCTTAACGACTGCAACGCTGAAGGATTAATTTTGCTCACCACGGAAAGCAGGGAGCAGAACTTTTGTGCTGTGCCTGACATGGCTGCCAGGGCAGGGTGAGAAGCAGCCAGAGAATTCCTTCCTGGAACCTTCTCCAGGGGAGCACTGCTGCACTTTGCCAAGGTGAGTTTTTTGGGCTGTGCATTATTGCCAAGGAAAAGAGGTCAGTTTTCTGACCACAGAAAGCAGGGAGCAGAACTTTTCTGCTGTGCCTGACACGGCTGCCAGGGCAGGGTGAGAAGCAGCAAGAGAATTCCTTCCTCGAACCCTCTCCAGGGGAGCAGCCCTGCACTTTCCCAAGCCATGTTTTTTGGTTCTGTATGGGTGTAAATGTGCTGTGTCAATTTCCTCACCAGAGAAAGCAGGGAGCAGAACTCTTGTGCTGTGCCTCACATGGCTACCATGCACGGTGGGAAGCAGCGAGAGAATTCCTTCCTGGTACCTTCTCCAGGGGAATTTCCCAGTTCCCGAGAGACTCCTGGCACTGGCTGCAAGGGGGCTCCCAGCCGAAGGGTGGGCCTGGGGGTTGTTGGGGTGGGAATTGGTGATGTCTCCTTTCCTTAGTCACGTTAACACTTTGGGATAACAAATGGATGCTTCGCTCCTATTGCTCTTTTATCATATTGCTCACAGTAACTGCTACTGGTTCCTTTTATCATATTGCATGCTATTTGCTTTTATTGCAATATAAGAAACTGCATTTGATATATTCCATTATTTGATATACTTGATAGATTTGATTATATTTGATGTGGAGTTCAGCTTTGCTGTGTATCCAGTCAGCCAGCAAAACATAATTCGGCGTAGTCGGCAGCGTACGAAGTAAAACTCTCTCTGTTTAGGAAAAAAAAAAATGTTCCTCGACTTGCTATTGTCAGGTGGGAACCATTGCCTTATGGTGTTTGGGCCAGAGTGGTCTGGTGGTGCTGGGCAGTTGGGCCATGCCAGGGACAGAGGGACGGGGGCAGGGGAGGGGGCGGGGGGAAGGGGTTTAGGGAGGGACGGGTGGGAATCGATGAAGGTGTTTAGGGGTGGAGCGGGGTGTGTGGGGGTGGGGGGTGGGGCAAGGATGTGTGTTTGTGGGAGTGGGTGTATGGGGGGTGGGGGAGGTTTGAGGAGGCGGGTGTGTGTGTATTGGTAAACCTGGGTATGGGGGTGTGGGGGGTGTGGGTGGGGGGGTGTGGAGGGTGTGTGTGTTATTTAGAGAACAGAGTGGGGAGCCTGGGGGAAGGGTTTTAGGGACGGACGGGAGGTTTGATGAAGGCCTTTAGGGAAGGACCGGGGATCTGGGGGAAGGATTTTAGGGACGGACCGAGGGTGGGGGAGGGCTGCACCAGGGTCTGGGGGAACAGGTTTTAGGGCCAGGGCGGGGAGGTGGAGGTGGGGGATGATTTCAGGAACAGCCTGGGGTGGAGGAGGGTGTCAAGGGAAGTCTTTCAGGGTTGTTTGGGGGGAAGGATTTTAGGGACGGATGTGGTGTCTGGCGGGACGTTTGATGCCACTGTATAGATTCCACTGTATATACATTTATGTCCAGGGATTCTGCTAAGGGGAAGCTGCTGGCTCGGCAAAGGGACAAGATGTCTGAGCTCCCCAGTTGCCACGCTCTGATTTGGTGTGTAGCTCTACGTTAAACACACCTGCGCACAAAGGTTAGGCCAAGCTGACTCTCTAAAGCTGTTAGAAGTGACGAATTAAGGGACCTCTCATCCAGGGAGTCAGCCTTGGGAAGGATGGGGAACAAAGAATGCATGGGGGAAAGATCTGCGTTCTCTTCGGTGATGCAGAAAGAGCCTCTGGGTGAGGACGTTGTGGTCGCAGGAGGAGACAAGCCGATAGAGTGCTGCGATCCGCAGAATGTTGGTTGGAATTCGGACAAAGGTAATTGTTGTGGGGGGAGATCGTGACCTCTGACTCAGATAGCCCCCCGAGAGAGGGCAAGGCCCCGCCTGGGGAGCACGGGGAGCTAGTAAAAAACCTCAGCAGTGCTGTCTGAGGGTGTGTGCTCGTTTGCATTAAAGCAAGCAACTTGTAACCCATCCGGTGCCTGACTGAAAATGCATGTGTAATGCGCTATGAGTGTGCAAGTGCTCTGCTGTCCATAGTGCGTACCCTCGAGGAACTGGGTGAGCACGCTCAGAGGAAACATTCCCCCGTGCTCCCAGCACTGCCATAAAGAATGCCGGCCTTCTGAAACTTGCAAGCAAGTCTTAGAGGGTTTTTCTCCCTGACCGACTTTATGGTATCATTCCCACCATACTGGAGAGAGCAAATCTTTTTCTCTTTGGTGGTGAAAGCAGCTTGGGGAGCGTCACTGAAGTGCAGCACTATTTTAACCTCAGGTCTAAAGTGCCACCGGTCCTACCGTGGAATACATCCTTCCTCAGGCTTTCAGCAAACGGAAAGGATGCATCAAACCCACCCCACAAACATGTCCTGCACTTTTTTAATCTTTCCTGGAACGTGGGGACATGACCCTGCTGGGCCATCAGTGCCACCTGCCTGGGAGCCAAGATGGTGCCTTTACATCCCAGGCTAAGGACTTACCTTCTTTTTTTTCCTTTTCAGCGACTTTAGAGCCATTCTTAGGGAGGCTGGTTAAGCTGGTTTACTGCACAGCTGGTCGCCAGTGGAGGGAAACGGTAAGCTCCGCTATTGCCTTTGGTGTTTACTTGTTACCTTGTCGCTCGTTTGAGTGATCTTACCATGCCCCGGCAAGCAGAAGCTATCACGGCACTTTAGGCCTTGGTCTAATAGTCATGCAAAGCAATATTGAAAGTCATTCTGAGATCTGGAAGAGGCCCCAATGTGCATTTTATAAAAGTGCATCTTGGCTGCTCTTTATCTTTGTATGGTTTTTTTCCCCGTTTCTCCAGACTGTTGAAGCTCTGAAAGGTGCCAATGAGCTGCTCTCCCTCAGTTTGCTCCTTTGCCTTTGGGGAGTGCGTTTCATGTTTTCTTCATGGCTTTGCAGAGGAGAAAATCCATGAATACACCACCTTGTTTTTTTCACCTAAGCTAATTTCAGAAACTGCCTCCTTTAACTTAGACATGAAACTCTTCTTAACCTCTTTGTGCACTTGTAGAAAAGCAGGGTGGGGTGGGGGGTGGGGGATGGGGGTGTCTTCAGGAAGTGCCCGCAAAAGAGCCTTTAGGAGACCCTGTCCCTTGACTCACATGTGGGGTAGTGAAGAGTCTGAGAAAGTCACGGGTGTTTTGGTGTTCACCAAAGCAGGTTTTCGTTTTGGTTTTTTTTTTTTCTTATTTTCTTTTTTATCTTATGTAGCTTATGTCACCAGGTAGTGACAGCCCGGGGGTGACAGGAGGGGACAGCAGGCAATGGCAGCCTGGAGGGTGACAGGAGGGGACAGTAGGTGGGGACAGGCCTGGGGGGTACAGGAGGGGAGAGCAGGTGTTGAAAGCCTGGCGGTGACAGGACCTCAGGCGCCAGATCATGGGCCGCGAGAGGCTGAAGGCAACTCACTGCGACCTGCAGGTCACCAACGCCCAGACCATGGAAGGTGCGTGGGGGCAGCGGGCGCGGGATGCGGGGACCGGCCGGCTGGCGGCGGCGCAGGTGGCCAGTGAGGCGGTTGGGCCGCGGCCGGCAGCGGTGACTTGTGCTGGGGCCTCAGAGCTGCTCTTCCGTGGTTGTGCGCTGGCAGCTGGCGTCAGGGCTGTGTGCGCAGCCAGGCACAGCAGCGTACGGGGTCGATGGGCGACACCGCGCGTGGAAGAGGTTTGGTTTCTGGGACCCTTCTAGGTAAAACGATAAGGAAATGTGGGACAATGCCTTGTAATCACAAACCTGCCAGATTTCTTTGAAAGCCGGCAGAGAAGGCTGAACGTGATAGAAAAGGAGTGGATGGCTAATTTGAAGGGGAAAAAAGTGGGTTTGGTGACTGAAATTTGTCTTCAGCTACTTTTACTCCACCGCATTGGAAAAGTGGTGCTTGGCTGTTGCAGAAACTGCTCAGTAGCAACGTTTGGGATCAAGAGTGTATCTGTGAGTGAGAATCTATGCAGACCCTGGAAAGCCATCTTGTAGACGAGCGTTCTGTCTAAAGTATACTTGGCATTTCTTGCCAATACAGCTTCTTTGCTACACCAAAGACATTTTCATTCAGATGCTATTGGGCATCATTTCTTCTTTTCTTTCAAACGGTGCATTTTTTTCCTGGTACTGCGTGTTAGACGGTGTCAGGGCAATACTGAAGTTTTATGGCAGATCACTTATGGTGAATATACCTAAAAATGTTCTTCGAGAAGCCCTAAGTTCTTTTGAATCTCAGAAATGGTGCTTGATTCTCAGAGACGGTAATGGTTTCGTATTACTTAGCGTGCTGTCTCAGTTTGGTAATCTACCATCTGGCAAAGCTTGCATGTGATTAAAGACTTTGGGATATGACAGAAATAAAAAGACTTGGAAACCATTTCCATTCCTTAAACATTCAAATTTTACCGGGTGTTTTGTTTTGTTTTTTTCTTTTTTTCCTGTGGTTCTGTGACATTCTCTCAACAGTCTTTTCTTTACAATGTGTACTCATAGGTGTTTTCCCTCTTCCTGTTTGTTGTATTAAAACTTAAACAGGATGACATGCCTGCCACATGTGGTAACTGTAACTTTGGCCCCAGCCTTTCCAGTGGTTGGACCTAAACACGCTGTTTACCTACAGATAGGTAAAGTATGTTCAGGAGAGTATCTGTGAGGAGACTTAACAGCACGGTGTTAGGGGTCTTGGGGGTGTTACGGGGTCGCGTGTCACACGGCGGTAGAGATAGACATGCAGGTAGAGGCAGATGTACAGGTTGTGACACAGATACTTACTGGAACTTCTGTAAGGGTGTCTTCCCTGTGGAAATGCAAAAATCCCCCAGTGGTTGTCAGAGCAAAGCTAAGGAATACATTTCAGTGTCATACACGTGTCTGCCAGATTTTGGGGTTTTATACATAACCGTGAATTTCCGTTTTTGTTGAACAGCATCTGCGTGCCTAAAGTCACCTTCAGAAGATGAAGGAAAGAACTCGGCCAGGATGTTCTGCCTAAAGGGGGTTCTTGGAGATCTTCCCTGTGGAGATACGGTCGTGGGTTTTATAACTTGGTGCAGGAGTCCTGACTAAATGGTGACATGATCTTGGAAAGACCCTTCAGTGAACCTTGAGTGAAGATGGCCAATTGTTCAGATTTTTCCGGGCCGCGTGATCACAGAAATCTCGTAATAGAAGCAATGCTAATAGAAGCTGAAAGTAAACAGGATTTTAAACATCACTGGGGGGAAAAAAAAGAGATGGTGGACTCTTTTTGAAGATGGTGGGAAGGCAAAATGGATGGTTGGGATGTGTTTGAAAAGGTGGGAGGCAGGGTGGGGGTGTCCTCTTCCGTGCTCGCTATTATGGAGACATGTTCTAGGGTTTTGTAAGCTAACAGGAGCAAAAGCAATGAAAGTTAGATCAGGAAAGAACCTCATGCTTTAGCAGACACTGCTTAGTGACTTTAGAGACCATTTTGCTGTTGGCGTTGAAACGATTCCAAAAAAATGGGAAAGATTTTGCTGCTTGTGTTTGACTATCAGACCTGAAGATTTCTGGAAAGGTACCGTGAGATGATGAAAGCATGACGCTGTGTGTAAAATGTTGCTTTTCTATCTGTAAAGGGATTCCCTGAAGTGCTACGTGACGACATGTTAATATCACTCTTACAAACTGACTGATGCTTTCTCTGTATTGATGTTGTTTCCAGAATACACAGATGATAATGCCCTGATTCCGGGGAACTCATCGGTAACTGTTAGGGGAGTCCCTGTTAGAGGAGTTAAAGCTACCGGCAAAACAGACCTTGGGTAAGTAGCCATAACGCGTTGTGTTCTTTGGGAGGGGTTTCAGTGTGTTCACCTTCTTTGTGGCTGTTGGTTTACGGAGGCATTCAGGGTGTATCTTTCTTGTTAAAGCTGCTGTTAACTTTTGTTGTGGCAGGGCAGATTTGAATGTATCTGTCCCAAAGCAGACTTAGATTTTTCAGCCCGCTGGGACGTGGCATTCAAGCTCCAACAGTGGTGACTGTTCAGATGTTTGAATTGGGTTTGTTCTTGGGCTTGGTTTTTCTGAGAGTCAAGTTCTCCATCCTGTTTCCTCTATGCAGAGAGATCCCTTATTGTATGCTTTTGCTTGTATTGCTTTTAGAGTAAACGGAGAGACACATTGCAGTGTGAACTGGTGATTTGTTCCCATCTGCCAGCAGTCCGAGTCTCCGTGTTTGCCTGCTTCCTTTGTTTGGGGGAGGGGGGCAGGGTATTCTTACACCCCAAAGCGGGGTGTGTGTGTGGGCTGCATACTGTCTCCAGAGGAAAGACTGAGAGTGGCCAGCTGGCAAACCGTGCAAACAAGAAGTTTCATTCTTAAGTGCTTCCTATTAGATTCCTAAAGACAATGTCTATGTCGGGCAAGAGAAAAAGAACAACATCCTAAAGCGTATTGCCTTTTGTGCCAGGACGGTGAAGGAACAGTTGATCTTTTCCAAACCTGAAGCTCAGAAAGCAGTTGAGCACTTTCCCAAATGTTAGTAGTTACCTTTCTAAGTTTGATTTCACCCTAAGCTGCTCTCTGTGCTCCAGGTATTACTGCTGTATTCCTCAGATTTATGGAGGACAGAGAATCTGATTACAATTGCAGATACTCAAATGTAAGCCTGACTACAGCATTGTCGCTGTCATCGATGTATTCGTACAGTTCAGTTCTGTATCAGCTGCATCAGCATGGTTTGAATGCTCATGTTTTCAAGGCTTCTTCAAGACAGACCTCTCCTCCACCGTTAGTAGATATTATTGACTTGTGGTTTTGCCATGTCTTTCTAATGTTAGTTCTCAATAAATAGAGTGTACTGGCGCGTTACAGCGTGTCTCAAACAAACAGTACAGCAGCATCCTGTACCCATGAAGCATCTGCAAGCAAAACCCCCTGAATTTATGTGGCTCCCCTGTAAGCTTTGGGCATATTACTGCAGGAGGTGTTGCAGTGCTTTCAGGCGCTACCAAGACTTTCTGGATGCCACAGCACTGTGCTTCTAAACATGGCCTGGTTTGGGGGGTTAATTTAGGTGGGGATGCTTAGTGCTGTCTTGTCAATATAGCCTCCATTTCTGGTTGGATGGCACCCTCTCCTGGTGTTGGAATGCTGCCCTAAAATGAGAGGCTAGGTGCCACTAGCATCAAAGATCCAAGAAATGCCTGCACGTGGGGGTAAGGGATGAATGCCGCTGCTCTCCTAAAGTTGCAAATGGATTGGGCAGGTTAGCTTTCTATTCCTTCAGCTGGAAACATTATGGAAACAACTGGTAGAGTCGTTAGTGTTTGGGAATGCTGAACGCATGGTGTCACGGTGGAGAGGCCTTCAGAAATGCGTTAGTCACCTTGTAGTATCTTCCTCAAGGCAAATGGATGGAGAAACCCTGGTGTGGTAATCTAAAGCACTTCCTCATGTTCAGGAGGTACGTGGCTGTACTTGCGAGCCTGGTGGTGGTGTAGCAGTGGCAGGAAGAATGAGCCTTTCTATTTGTGCAGGACCGGCACAGCAGCCTTTGGGTTGCCTCTGCTCGTGGGACGCTTTGGATGATGTATGAATTGTTTGTTAACTGATGGACGGTTGCATGTTTGATTCATGAGTAGCATGCAGGTACAGACCAATGAGTATGTGGAATCTCGGCAAGGGCTTGTGTGTCATAAGTGTTTCCTAAAATATTGTAGCATGTTCAAGATGATCCTAAAGCAAATTCTGGTAATCCAGGCTTTTTTTCTTATTTTTTTAACACAGGCCTCCTCGACCACAGAAAATCCTTGGAACTGCTTTCAGGTGATGTTTCTACTGCTATTGGTAGTCACTTTAGGCTAGAGGATAGTAGGTACCTGAACACAGTGCTTGGGCTTCCACAAAGAAACACTTTTCTACAGACAACTGTTCTTGTTTTGTCAGGGGAGTGTAGAAACCAAAGTGCTCTATCTGGTACCTGTTTGTGATAGTGGGGCTATGCAGATTGCCTGAAGGTGCCTTCATATTTGGATGGCTGACTATTTAAGAACCGAAAACTGTAGCACAGTCTTCACAGTTTTGAGACTTAGAGAGCAGAAAGAAAATATGTGAGGACTTCTTGCACTGCTGTATTCTGTATCTTAGAGTAATTGGGGACAAAGAAGGAATGGGATTTGGGGTTTTATTTCAGTTGCACTGAATGTACCAGGAGAGCACACTTTATGTATAGAAATAAATTTCCATATTCATAAGACTATCAGAACACAGTGTTTTGGTGTTCAGGTTTTATAAACTGTTTTCACGGCTTTATGTTGGTTACGAGTGCTTTATTTTAAGTTCTGATCATCTTTTTTTCTTCTTCTAGAACTCAAACTGAGCCAGCGAGTAGAACATCAAAAGAGGTATGTAAAGACACAAGCTGAAACTTTTTTCTACATGCTGCACCTAAGTCTAAGAAATGTAGCCTTGTACTAATTCTTTTATATATATAAAATATAAATGTTTTATATAGAATATTTGTAAGATATATATAGAAACATATTTTCCAGTGAAACACAGTGTATGCCGTAAATCCAGTGTATTTGATTCAGCATAGTGAAAACTGAGCAATGCCAACATTTGCGCGGTTCTAATGTGAATAATGGTATTTGTGCCTAGTAAGGCATTGCATTTCGTACTGACTAGGCTAGAATATTTCTTGTATGACTGTGTGTTGTACAGATAATGTAGGCTCATTTTTAGAGCTTGCAGGTTCAAGGTTTGCACCACTGAACTTGGTGCCACTCTTCAGTACACCACCACTTTGAATTTACATTTGGAAAAGGGGCAGCATTTTTCTTCAGTTCAGAAAACACTGTCGTTCTGCTGCTAAGACATGAATAAGTAACTCGAGGAGATACTTGACTGGTAATGGCCTAGATCTCCATTTGGCCCTTGGGTGGAATGCTACGTGCAACGATGCATTTCAAAATAGCCCTCATAGTACAAACATTACTTTGCGGTGGTGTTTGCTTTTCATCTGTAAGTATAACTGCTTTTTCTTCACTCGAATGGTGTGATGCATTACACGAGCTCTAGGTCACGGGATCTGATCACTTTGTAAGCTCTTAGGATAACTTAATCTAGAAATTCATGAACTTGGGGTCTAATGAAAGTAAATGAAAGACAGCGCAAAAACTATACTGCGTTCATGAACCATACCTGTGTGCATTTAGAAAATGTTGAGCTATTAACTGATTAATTTATAAACTGCACTGACAATGTTTCCTGTAGTGACACTTCCTTCTCAAATAAACGGAAATATTTTTTTTAGATCCTTTTGAGCTGAAAATGGACAGCTTCCTTGACCCTCCGTCTTTTAAGCAGTTGTGAGCATTTGACAAGGGTCCCCCTCTGAAGTATCCTGAGCGATAGATTGATCTCAAGAGGGGTTGGTTACTTTAGTTTCTTCTCATTAACAACGCAGGCATACTTCAGCCCTTTAAGGTTTGTACTTTGTTCTGAACAAATCCAAATTCCACTGGCTTGGAGGTGGCTCTTTTAAGTGGCACTCAGAGGATATAGTGCGGGCTTTCATACAGCAGTAGGGGTGTATGTAGAACTTAAATATGTGTTTAATTTTTCTGAATAGATTGGCGACTCTTCCGCACCTCTTTCTCTGGCACAGCTTATTAAGGTATGTTTAGATGTACTTTCTTGTGAAATAGTGGTTTTAAACCTTACACTGTGCTCTCTAGCTGGATAACTGCTGTAATATGAGAAAAAACATTAGTTGTTAATAACTCAGAGTGTTTCTCCTAACTTTAAAATGTGCGTATACTTTGATACTATCCTGTAGAGAATAGTTCCCAGCTTGGGAAGATGGAAGGGGAGCACCTTATTGGCCTCAGTGTAATGCTGCAGTATTACTCATCTGCAAGACACAAAGAAGCAGCACTTCAGAAGCTGTTTACCATTTTTCATACGTCCCGTTAATTCTTCATTGGAAACTAACACAAATTTTACAGAAGAATTTAATTGGCTGTAAGTTATGGACATTGCTGGGGCCTTTGCAACAGCCAGAACAGACGTGTTTCTGGAACATGGACAATTGCATGGCTGTTTTTGAATTACTAGTCATTACCTAACCCTATGGTAGGTATGACCTAACCCTAAGTCTGAATTTTAAGAGATAACCTTAAGACTTCACCCTATGACGTATGCCTATGCCTTAAGCCTAAGACCTATCTCTAAGACTTATGACTCAACCTTAAGATTTAACCCTGAGAGTTAACCCTAAGACTTAAGCTTAAGATTTAATGTTGGGCCTTAACCTTAAGACTTACATTTAAAAGTTAATATTAAGACTTACACCCTAAGACTTAAACTTAAGACTTAAACTTAAGACTTAAATCCTAAGATTAACCCTGAGACTGAACCCTGAGACTTAAATCTCAGACTTAACCTTAATACTTCACCATAAGACTTAAACTTCAGATTTAACATTAAGATTGAACCATTAGACTTAAGGTTAAGTTTTAACCTTAAGTCTCAACCCTTAGACTTAACCGTGAGACTTATCCATAAGACTTATCCCTAAAACTTAAAACGGAGACTTAAACCTAAGATTTAACCTTAAGACGCAACCCTAAAACGTAGCCCTGAGACTTATCCTTGAGACTTAACCTTGAGACTTAATCCTGAGACTTAGCCCTATGACTTATCCCCAAGACATACTTCTGAGGCTTAACCCTAAGACTTAACCTTAAGGCTCAACCTTAAGAGTTAACATGAAGACTTAACCCTGAGATTTAACCATAAGACTCAACTTTAAAACAAAACCTTAAGATTTAAACTTAAGACATAACCCTGAGACTTATCCTTGAGACTTAACCTTGAGACTTAATCCTGAGACTTAGCCATATGACTTATTCCCAAGACATACTTCTAAGGCTTAAACCTAAATACATACTTCTAAGGCTTAACCCTAAGACTTAACCTTAAGAGTTAACATTAAGACTTAACCCTGAGATTTAACCATAAGACTCAACTTTAAAACAAAACCTTAAGATTTAAACCTAAGACATAACCCTGAGACTTATCCTTGAGACTTAACCTTGAGACTTAACCCTGAGACTTAACCCTAAGACTTATCCGCAAGACTTAACACTTCAGACTTAACTCTAAGACTTAAAGTTAAGATTTAACCCTAAGACTCAGTCTATAAGATGTAAACTTAAGACTTAACCTGAAGACTTAAATTTAAGACTTAACATTAAGACTTAACTCTAGACTTTACCCTAAGACATAATCCTGAGACTTGACCCTGAGACTTAATCCTAAGACTTAACCTAAAGTTTAACTTTAACACTTAACCCTAAGACCGAACCCTAAGACACAACCAGACGACTTAACCCTGAGACTTAACCTTGAGACTTTACCGTGAGATTTAACCCTGGGATTTAACCCTAAGTCTTAATGCTCAGACTTAACTTTAAAATGTACCATTAAGACTTAACCTCAAGACTTAACCTTAAGACTTAACCTTAAAACGTATACTTAAGATTTACACTAAAAACTTAACCCTAAGACTTAACCTGTAAGACTTAACCCTAAGACTTAACCCTATGACTTATACTTAAGGCTCAACCTTAAGACTTAACTTTAAGGCTTAACCTTAGAATTAACCGTAAGAGTTAAATTTTAAGGCTTAACCCAAAGATGTAACCCTTAGTCTTAACACTGAGACTTAAACCTAAGACTTAACCTTAAGACTTAACCCTAAGACTTATGCCCAAGACTTAACTCTAAGCATTAACCCTAAGACTTATACTCAGGAATTAAGCTTTATACTTAACCCTAAGACTCAATCCATAAGACTTAAACTTAAGAGTTAACGTTAAGACTTAACATTAAGACTTAACCCTAAGATTTAAGCTTAAGACTTGTCCTTAAGACTTAACCCTAAGAGTTAACCTTAACACTTAAATATTAAGACTTAACCCAATGAATTATCCTTAAGATAAATTTTAAGACTTAACCTGAAGACTTACCCTTAAAACTTAACCCTAAGACTGAACCCTAAGATTTAACCTTAAAACTTAACCTTAAGATTTACACTCATGATTTAACCCTAAGACTTAACCTTATGACTTAAACTTAAGGCTCAACTTTAAGACTTAAGTTAAAGACTTAACCCTGAGAATTAACCCTAAGACATAACCTTAAAACTTAACCCTAAGTCATAACCCTAAGACTTAAATTTTAAGACTTAACCCAAAGAGTTATCCCTAAGACTTATCCCCAAGACTTAACTCTAAGGGTTAACCCTAAGACTTAAACTTAAGCATTAAACTATAGACTTAACCCTAAGACTAATCCTTAAGACTTAACATTAAGCATTGACTTAACCTTTAAGACTTAACCATAAGACTGAACCTTAAAGACACAACCTTAGGAATTAACCCTGAGACTTAACCTTGAGACATAACCCTGAGATTTAACCCTAAGACTTAATGGTAAGATTAACTTTAAGATGTACCATTAAGACTTAACCCCAAGACTTAACCTTAAGACTTAACCTTAAAACTTAACCTTAACATTTACACTAAAGACTTAACCTTAAGACTTAAGCCTATGACTTAAACTTAAGGTTAAACCTAAGGTTAAACCTTAAGACTTAACCCTGAGAATTAACCCTGACATAACCATAAGAGTTAACCCTATGTCATAACCCTAAGACTTAAACGTAAGAAATAATCCTAAGACTTAACCCGAAAACTCAACCTTAAGACTCAACCCTGAGACTTAACCCTAATATTTTACCTTAAGACTTCACCATAAAAATTAACCCTAAGACGGAACCCTAAGATTTAACCTTAAGACTTAACATTAAGACTGAACCTTAAGACACAACCTTACGACTTAACCCAAGACTTATGCCCAAGACTTAACTCTAAGAGTTAACCCTGAGACTTAAACTTAAGAATTAAACTTTATACTAAACCCTAAGACTCAATCCATAAGTCTTAAACTTCAGAGTTAACTTTAAGACTTAACCTTAAGACTTGACCTAAAGACTTAACCCTAAGGCTTAGCCTTAACACTTAAATATTAAGACTTAACCCAAAGACTTATCCCTAAGATAAATTTTAAGACTTAACCTGAAGACTTAACCTTAAAACCTAACCCTAAGAATGAAGCCTAAGACTTAACCCTAAGATATAACCTTAAGACCTAACACTAAGACTGAACCTTAAGACAGGCCCCGGGCCTGAGCCATCTCTGCAGGGATGAGGCCTTCCTTGGCGTCCGTCCCTCAAACCCTCCCTCCGGCCCCCACGGTCCGTCCCTAAAACACTTCCCCTCTGGCCCCCAGTCCCTGCTGGCCCTGAAGGCCGGCCACAGCACTTGGTTTCAAGCCTGAGCTGGTCATGTCATGGCTGTTCTGGAATGTGTACAGTGAAAGAAGAGATTGAAATGGCAAATGTTCCCTCTCAGGGTGGTCCCATGCTGGCAAAGGTTGTCCAAGGAGGTTGTGGGCTCTCTGTCCTTGCAGATCTTCAAAGGCCAAGGGCACACAGTCCTCTGCAACCTGCTGTAGGTGAGCGTGCTGGAGCAGAGGGCTTGGCCCAGAGGACCTCCATGGGTCCCTTCCAACCCCACCCTCCCGTGTGGCTCTGTGCTTTGCTTTTCCTCCTAAAGGCCCTCAACTCAGCCCCGATGCCCGCTGGAAAGGGTGCTGGGGCAAGGGACGATCCCAAACTCCTCCCCTTCCCAGGGTCCTTCCCAGCACAAGAGCTCCCCACTCCGGAAGACACGATGGCAGACACAGTCAGGAGAGGGAAAAGATTCTTTTATTGTCAACACCAGCTGCGAGGGCCCAGGAGTCACAGCGGTTCAGCCGGTGAAAATCAGTCAGCACCTGCAACGACAGAGTCAGAAAGCTCTGATAAGCCCCCAGAGGCAGGAAGAGGCAGGATTTGGTTCCCCCTTCTTTGGAGGACACTGTTTCTGAGGAATTCCTCATGACCCAGAAGGGAGAGCTCTTGCTGGCCTCCACTAGGGACCTTCTCCCCAGGGGTGATGTCCCTAGGGAGCTGTGCGTGCGCAGGGATGCTGACAGTGCCCCTGTGCCACACAGCAGGGCTCGACGGGGAGCCCCTGGGGAGCTGCCGTGGGGCTCATCCCAAACCCTGCTCAGCACCAGCCCTCGCCGGCCCTTGCCAGCCAGCTGGGCTGACTTAGGGCCGTGTTCAGACTCGGGAAAGATGGGCAGCAGCGCCTGGTACGCACCTGGCCTTCCTGACGTGCTGCACCTTCCTGCATTTTCTCAGGTTTGGGTCAGCAAAATGAGTTCCTCTCTTCTCCGTTTTATTTTTGCTGTGCTGTCCCTCTCCTCTGCCCAGATTTCTTTTCTCTTTCTTTTCCTCGAGTTTTCCTTCTCCTGGTGGGATCCTGAAAAACTTTCCATCCCACAGCGTGATGAGATGGGGAAAGCCCCAGGCCCCTGCAGTGAGCTCTCAGGTCAGGCAAGGGGAGCTCTTCCTACCTGGTTTCCTGGGGCAGGCTGGTCAGTTTTTGCAGGCATGCCAGGGACTCTTCCGTGCCCTCGGGGGTGGCTGGAGGCAAATCTGGAGGTGCCTAAACCAGAAATTTGGGAGGTAACGGGTGGCAAGTAACGGCCTGGGGTAGTGAGGGCCTGACTGCCAAATTGCCATCTTAGCTCTACAGAGGAGATGCTGGTTTGCATCATGCCCATTTTGCACAGTCCAGCCAATGCAGCCTAGACTTGATGAAGCTGCGACGGAGTAGGATTTGAGCAAAAGCCCTCTCAAGGTGACAGCTACTCCCTTCTGTCCTTTTGTGGGTATTTTGTAGGTATGTTTTGTTTGATGAAGCAGATCATACTTAATGAAATGCATTCCAGAAACAGCCTTTCCAGTTTTCCTTAACACGTACCACTCTGGGGGGAGAGGAGGAGCCCCAAAGGCACAAGAGAGCAGCTGCCAGGAGGAGGCCCAGCAGCTACTTGGCCTCCTGGGAAATTACTGTCCCACTTGAGACATGTTGTCCCAGTGTCTGTGGAGCTGCCGTACCTCTGCCGCTTTGGGCCCTGACCCTGTGTCTCCCCCAGCTCCTCTTTTGATGTCCAGCAGAGAGGCGTCTGCATCCAGAAAGGCTTTTGCTGGACGCTGGGTGTCTGCTGTGCCTGCAGGGCCACTTTGCTCTTCGTGCTGCAGCTCTGGAAAGCAAAAGCACGTGCAGCAGCGTGACTTCTTGGAAGTCAAGAACATCTCAAGCAAAGCCCAGCCGAGCCCTACACCGCTTGTCTCCTCAACGTTGAGGTTTCTGGCATCCCAAGCCCCAGTGTCTGTGACAAGCCTCAGCCCCTCCTCCTACCTGTGCGCCTGTCCATGGGTGCTGGCACCTCCTCGGCTGATGGAGGGGAGAGGCCGGCCACCTCCCCCCCAAAGATGTCCCCGCAGTTTTCAATCAGGAACTCCACCAGCACGTTCACCTGCAGACATGAAAGCCTTGGTCTCAAGCCAGGTGCCTGCAGACGTGTCAAGCAGCCTTTCCCGCTGCTGACCCTTTGTCTGCGCAGGTGGCTGCGGCTGGGGGTTGCTCTTCCAGGCACCCAGCCCACCAGCCCTGGCTCAAGGGAGGAGGCAGCCAGGGACCTCTCAACAGCCAAGCTCCGATGGGCCGGGAAGGCAGCAGCCGGCTGCTGGGTAGGGCGTACCTTCTCGGTCACTGCCAGCATGGCCTGCAGCGGGAGCAGGTCCTCGTTGGGTGGGCTCAGCAGGTTGGGCCCGACGCAGATGGCCAGGTTGCTGCAGCTCATTCTGCTGGTGGCTGCGTTGTTGCCGATGTGCTGCAGCAGGGCCATCAGCCGCTTCAGGAGGAGGAGATTGGCCACAGGCAACTTGTCAGCCACCCTGAGGGAAGAGGAAGACAAGGCTGATGAAGCAGAGGGTGCCCACAAGCCGTGCCTGCAGCTGGCCCCAGGCGGGTGGGAGCCAGCAGCCGTGTTGCACAGCTTGGCAGCTGCCCGAAAAGACAGCTTTCTGAGGAACCCATGCTTTGCAGGCAGGTCCCAGAACTCTCCCGGTCCCTGCTCAACAGGCAGGCTGCTGCCCACACTTACGCTTTCAGCTCCTCCACCTTGGCCTGCTTGCTGGCCCTCTCCATGGCTGCCATCCAGTCCTCGTAGAGGTCGATGACGAGGAGCTTGGTGGGGATGCTTCGCAGGAATTCCTGCAATGCCAAGGGCTGCAGGTGAGCCTTTGAACGCTGCAGGCCAGCCAGGAGCTCCTCCAGCTGCAGCTCAGAAGCGCTCACCTTCAAGATGACGGCCAGCAGCAGTGCAGGCTGGCTTCCCACATCGACTTCCGTGCCGCGGTCCAGGGCCTCGCGTAGCTGCCGAAGTTCCGTGCCGCCGGCAGCTCTGCGGAATATCCCCTCCGTCGTCGGTCCTTCCTGGTGCAGGACAGCCAGCAGCTCCTGCAAGAGATGCAGGACAGTGGCTTGGCTGAGGAGCTGCCCTGCAGCAGCGGTGGCCGTGGCCAGAGCTCTTCCCCAGACTGGGCTCTGTCCCCCTGCAAAGGGGCTGGGAGCAGAGAAGCGTGAGCCACGGGCAGAGAGCCCAATTCCCCAGTACCTGGAGCCAGGGGACGCTGCCTGTGGACTGAGTGGGGGGCTGGGGACCCCGTGTGCAGGCTGGCTTACCTGGATGGGCCGGGGCAGCGTGTTGTCCTCCCCACAGAGGGCTGCCAGGGGCTGCCCAAAGAGCGCCTTGCTGCAGCCGGAGCCCGCCTGCCCTGGTGCCTGGGCAGCGGCCGGGGTGCGCCGTAGAGCAAAGGGCCAGGGCAGCCCCATCCTCCTCCTGCTGCTGCTGCTGCTCCCTCCTGCTGCAAAGGAAAACAGAGTAAGACGCCATCAACGGAGAACCCCAGGCCAGCGGTCCCAGAGCCTGCCCTGCCCTGCTCTGTCCTGCCCGCAGCACGATGCTGTGTAGTGCGGCAGGACAGGCAGGGAGCCAGCAGCTGGAACCGTGGCTTTGGCTCAGGAGCTGTGGCTTGGAGGCTGCCGAGAGCTGGTGTGCCACCAGGACAGCCTGTCCCAGCCCTTGCCCTGCCCTCCTGCAAGCTGTGGGCAGCCGCAGAGGCTCTGTGTCCTGCAGAAGCTCATGCAGCGGCCGCTCTCCAGCTGGTGTCCTTGCCAGTCCAGGTGTTGTCCTCCCGTGCGGTGCCCAACCTGCATGGCGACACTCAGGGGACAAGTGAGCACAGTTCAATCCATTGCAGGAGGTTGCCTTTCTTTCCCAAACTCACCTGGCTCGTGGCAAAGTCCTCCTGCGTTTGCAGATGGGGCCGTCGCAGGCCCTTGCTTGGGATGAGCCTGCAAGAACCAAGAATCAGGCTGCGCTTGGACAGCAGCCCCGCAGCAGAAAGGGCCAGCGGCGAGCTGCCCCCCGGAGCCAGCAGCCTGAGCATGGCAGAGCTGGGACCCTCTGCCCTCCCAGGCTCTCTGCCCCGTGCGGCAGGTTTCGTCCCAGCTCCGCCAGCCAGCCAGTACGTACCAGCGTTCCTGGTGTCTCCCCAACCCCCTCTGCTGCGGAGCGGTACTGTGGGAACCCCCGCCCTCCTGCACATGGTCACCCCACTCGCTGCACATCCCAGCACAGCCAGAGATGGGTGAAAGGCAGCCATTCTCACCTCTGCCTGTGCCTCCATCAGCCTCTCCAGGCTCCTGGCGCGCACTGTCCTCCACTGGGCGGGAGAGA